>NW_024429193.1:68909583-69522083 GCF_017639785.1 Mesocricetus auratus | reverse complement strand
GACTGAGAAGTCAAGAGAGAGACATGCAAACAAGCCTAATGAGGATATACTTAAAAACTAAAGGAATAAAAGATGCACACTATTGAGACGAAGAAGTATCGTTCATAAGAAGCTGTTGTAGAGACCCACCCAAAGAGCTGGGCAGTGAGAAGGGGCATTCGCTAGTACCTCTGTTTAAACCATTTGTAGGAACTATCTCCAACAACTGTTTAGGAAACTAAGTTTATAAGAGTTAAAAAGTTTTTTGTAGCGAACTGCCTGACCACAAAGGATAAGTCTCAGAGAAACACAGAGTAAGCTGGGTAGATAGATAAGAAAAAAAATCAGACTTTTCAAGGGAAAAAAATCAGAACACATTTGGTTTTTGTGAAAAATAATCCAAATTGCAGTTTGCAAATAAAAGTTCTGGCCTCAAGGTTTCGGTTACCAAGCCCAAAGAAGCCATTTAAAACACATTGGCTTTGTAGCTAGAGGAGAAGAGGAGATACGCATCTCTTCTAGACCACAGCTATGAGAACTATTTGGAGAGCTGACTGAACTGTGGATAACTGGTCATCTGAAACCAGCCAAACCACTGGCAGAGCATATGGTCAGGGGTTGTTGATCCTCCAGGCTGTGTGAGGGGAAGTTCTTGTTTTTGTTTTGTTTGCTGGTTTTGGTGTTTTGCTTTTGTTAGAGGGGGGTGATTTGGTTAAGTTTGAGAACCATCTCAGAAAGGTTAAGAACACCTAAGCTACCTGCTCAGGGGACCGATGGAACGTGAGTGACTTCAACAATAGCACATAACCATCAACTCTGTCTACAGTAGTTGCCAGGCTCTAGCTGGATCTGGAACTAACAGGACAGCTTGTTAAACACAACCTTTTGGTTCTGTCCTAGGAGTTTCTGATTTAACCCGAATGTGCATTTTAACAAGTTCTCGGGTAAAGATGACAGGGCTCATCTGAGGCTCATGTTATGAAGTTGTTCGAGTCATTTTCTGAGTGTGACCTGAGCACTTAAATACAAAAAAAGATAAAGTATTTCAAAAGCTATGCTGAAAATAAAACGAGAACCCTGTATGGTGGCTCACACCTGCCACCCAGTCTTTGGGAGACTGAAGCAAGAGAACTTCTGTGAGTTCAAGGCTACCCTGAGCTACTGAGTAAAATCCTGTCTCGAAACAAAGAAAAAACAAAAACATAAAAGTAAACAGGACGTGTGATCAAACATAAATATTCTAAGCCATTCAAGACTAAGAGACATAAAATGCTGGAAATGAATCAAACTACAGGAAATTAAGAAAGTCATGAACCATGAGAAATGGCTAAACAAAGACACTACAAGCACAAAGAAAGATATAGATTCAAACATATGAGATTATGAAAAGGTCTATGCAAATAAACATTTTAATTCTTCAGACTTTTGGTATTTATGTAGCTATTTGACTGCTGTGCCCAGATTCTGAACCCCAAAATCATCAAGAGACCGGTTACAATGCAAAAGCAAAGAGTCTCTTTTTTTCCTTCTTTATCTTTTTAATTTATTCTTCTCTCACACAATACATCCACAGGGCAGTTTCCTTTCCCTCTTCTCCCCACAATTCTCCCTCCCACCTCCCTCTTCCCCAGATTCACTCCCCATTTCCCTTCAGAAAAGAGCAGGTCTTTTATTGTTGTTGTTTAATGAACTAACTAGGGCCCTTTGTTCTTCGAGCAGATAGCTGGAGAAGGACCCCAAGGGACTGAGAAGCAGGGAACTTATTGGACTGCATAAGGGGAGTGTCTAGGGGTATGCAACAGTCTCAGGACTGGTGCACTTCTGGGCGTGGACGACCTGCCCTGTGTTGATTGGTCAACTGGTTGTTATGGCCCATAGGCCCTCCCAGGGCGGTTGCTATGCTCTGCACATTACTGTTGTGTCACTTATATGTAAAGCACACCCAGAGCTGTAAAGCACACCAGCTAACTTCTGATTGGTTCCTTGCCACCAAGAGGGTATCCGACCGCCTAGTGATTAGAGTAGGTCCAGCAAGATCAGACATGTGCTCAGTCAGAGGCCTATATGTTTTTTCTGCAGCCTGTCTTGGTTGCCAAAGCAGGGGACTGGTACCTTCATGATTACCCAGGCATAGCTTATAATTTTGGAAGACCCTTTGGTGTTATGTACTTAGAAAACCTAGTCCAAAATAACTATTGAAGGCAGAATTTTGTTTAAAATCATCTTTTAAAATGGCCTCCCTCTGGTTCCACACAGAGCCTGAGAAGTCACAGAGGAATTTTCATCACCATGCCACTCTTCATGATTCACATTCCCAGCATTCTGGGAATCACCAAGGCCACATTCTAATGCTGCTATAACTGGTACTGTCTTCTGTAGACAGCCCTTAACCCTGAAACAGTTCATTCAAACATGTAATTCTCTCAACAGCTCGGAAATCTGCAATTGCCTCTGTCTACTTGCCTGCCACCTGTCTTACTGTTCTGAGAACATCCAAAGTTCATAACAGACAAATCCCGCCAACAGCATCTCCTCCGGACAATCACGCAAGCTTTATGCCGCACTGCCTCAGATGTTTTAAAGTCCATTTTCAAATCCATTTACCACTCGTAGTTCCTGCTGTGCTCCTTTAGTATCTGTTATCTTTCCCTTCCAGAACAGTGATGCATCTGAAAATTAGATCCCTTCACTGCCCGAGTCATTCCTACTCCTCCACACACTGCTCCCTCTGACTTCCAGGTATGCCCACTCAGACTTTACCCTTATATATGGACACTTGGTGTCATGTTTGCTCTCATATTCTCTTGGCCCCTCCCAATGTCCTTCTGCCCTTGGACAAAAAAAAGGCAACTTCATTTCTAAAAGTACAATATTTAGGATGTGTCTGTTAAAAAAAACAAAAACACTATTAAGAATCATTCTTTCAACAGCCATTGTCTGCTGAAGCTAAGAGGTAAGAGGTGAGAACAGGGAACGGACTTCTACACAGGGGAACAGCTGGAGATGGCTACAGATCTTTGGCAGGATTCCTTAGTGGCCTTTCTTTACCATCACAATGCTTACTCCACTTGGGCCCTGGACTAGTGCTTCCTAAAACATCAGAGCTAATAGGACCAGAATGAAAGGTGTGATGAAAATAGCTTCCTATCAAAGCAGCCGCTTCGGTTCATGCGAGCATCCCTTTCATTTGGAGGGTTTGAGGCATTCACAAGATCTCAGGGCAACAGAAAGGAAGCATTTTGTCTTTCCGAAGCATAAGCATAGCACAACCTTCAGACACTGCTGACTGAGACACGCTGTACTGGACGCTCAGCGTGATTCCAGGGACCTCCGTAGACACCCTGGTATTCTCTGCCCTAGATTTACTGGGACACTTGAAAAGCAGATGTTAATACAACTTAGTGTATAGCATCTAGATTAGGAAAACTAGACTTACTCATTTACATCCAAGGAAAAGCATATCCCTTTCAAATGCAGCTATAAAATCCGAATATTTTATTCAATTTTATATCTAATTATATCTTCAATTTGATCTTATGACCTACTTGAAAATACAATTCTTTGTCAAAAATAGTATAATAAATTACTGCATTCAAAGCAAAAATCAAGTAAATAACTATAAAATAGATGTGTGTTGGTATACATGTATGTCTGAGTGTATAACAATGTATCTGCTCTCACATATATGCATACATACATACAAATATTGAGTAGAAGTTTGCTTTTATTCTTCAAGAGGTGTCAATCCTTAGTGACACTAATAAAATGCAGATTCCCAGCCCTGTCCCATAGCATTCTGACAAAGATGTGACAGGAAGCTAGTAATCTAAATTGTGAGCCTGTGAAGAAATGAAGCGGGGCCTCATTCATGCTAAGCATGTTCTCCACTGCATGCACACGCACGCACGCACACACACCACATTCAGTAATTTGAAACTTTTAATGTGTATTTTAACAAGCACTCTGATATCACTTTGAGAAACATTCCAAAACACCTGCAGGGAGTCATTTATAAGAGGCAAATTAAAAGGCCTGAGAGGTATACAGTGTAAGAGAGTTTAGATATCACTTTATGTACACTGATTAATACAGGAACATTTCTAGACTCATGACAGATTAGTTGATCTTAATAAGAAGGAACAACAATATTTATAAGTCAAATAATGTTCTTTATAAACTACAAAGACTAATCACTTATTTTAACAGTATTATCATTGTTTAAGTACAAACTTCCTTAGGATTCAGCTACACACAGAGACAACAAAAGGAGAATTCATTGCCTTATATTATTTTTTCTTTTTGGTTTTGGTCAAAATAACAGTGTTTCTGCTTACCATCCTACTCTAAAGGCATTTACCTTGTTTCTCAAATACAATGTCACAGTGCTGACAGATGTCCCTTCAGAAAACAGGATGCTTAAATGAATGCCACTTGGGGTCCGGATGCAATTCCCAAAGGAATATTTTGTAAATACTTTGAGTAGAAAACTGAGTATAAATTCTCAAAAAAAAACCCCTCTGTTTTGAACAAGATAATGTTCACCTAGATATGCAGATGTTCAAATAGACTTGATTTTAAAAATGGTTTATTAAATATTACTGGATACATACCAATATTAATGCATAAATATCCTAGTTTGCTCTCTGTTGCTATAATAAAAGCTATGACCAAAAAGCCACTTGGAGAGGAAAGGTTCTATTTCACCATATAGTTTATAATCCATCAATTGAGGAAAAGAACCTAGAGACAGAAACCACAGAAAAACATTGCTTACTGGTCTGCTCCATGCCTTGCTTTTTTCATACAATGGAGGACAGCCTATGAGGGGATGGCACCACCTACAGTGGACTGGACCTGTCACATCAATCAGTAATCAAGAAAGTGACCCACAGGCCAGTCTGGTTTTATTACAGCAATTCCTCAGCTGAGGGCCCCCTCTTCCCAGGTGACTCCCAACTGATGCAAACTAACAAGCACACTAAGAAGGACATGTGATTTAATTAAGAGGAAGCCTGTGACTGCCTTCCTCACTAGCACGTTTCTTTGTTTACTTCACCTTTCAGAGCAATGCAAGGATTTCTCTAACATTTGGCTCTGTCAGGAAACCCCCAGAAGACTCAAAATCTATAGAAAGGAATGAATAATGCCTCACCAACACTAGTAAATTACAAATGCCAATCTGCATTTCTCCCACTTGTGTGCTGGGTGGATTATCCTCAGATCACATATGTCTTTATCATAAAAAGTATGGGCAAGTCTCAGAGGCATTGCCATTATTTTTGGTGGCCAACCTTAACTAGATGGTAAGAATCTATTACTGAAGACACCATACGCTTTGATTGTGGGACATGGGAAAATTAAGCTGGAACTGACCTTCAAGCTTCCTCCCTGATGACTCCTTCACAGTGCCTGAAGATGCTATGCAGGCCACTGGAGTAAAAAGTCATCAATAGTCTTGACCTGCCAATAAGATGTGCCCAGAAGGACAATAGTGGTGTGATGGTTATGAGGTTAACTATTTTCTAATTAGGTTGGAGAGCCACACCATAGTAAGAAGATCATGCCTGGTACTGTAAACCCAGTCAAAAGCCCATGGCTGGGGAGGTAATAGGCTTAGTAGGGGAACATACTTTTGTTGTTTTACTAAATGGACATGTTGTCAAATGGTCTTCAAATATTTATGTTTATACCAATTTTTCTTACTTTTTCCTGTTGCTATGATAAAATACTCTGACAAAAGCAACCTAAGGGAGAATGGGTTTATTTAGGGTCAGAGTTTCAGGACACAGTCCATTATGGCAAGGAAGTCGCAGAGCAGTATCAAGAGGCAAGCTGGTCACACTACATCCATAGTCGAGAAGCAGGAAGCAATGATTGCTTGTGCTCAGCTCACTCTCTTCACAGAGTCTAGAATTCCCAGCCCAAGGAATGATGCTACCCACAGTGGACGGGTCTTTCATTTCAACTAACCCAGTCAAAATAATCTCACAGACAAGCCCAGAGCTCTCTCTCTCTCTCTCTCTCTGGGTTCTAGGTCAAGCTGATAACTAAAGTTAACCATTACAACATCTGTAGGTCAGAGTAGCTTATGTTTGTAGTGGTCAATGGCTAATACAGAGACTCGTAACTGGTAAAAACAGCTGAGAATGACCATTGAGTGTTTCACCCTAAATGAGACATTTATATCACCACCATGTGAGGTTCAGGGAACATCTTGGAAGACAGTGCAAAGAGATTGTAAGAGCCTGAGGGTGTAGGGAAGTGCTATGAAATGCTATCTCCTAAACATGACATGACCACCATGATAAAAATGAGCCCTAGTGCCTATTTAGATAGGAAAAATTAAAAGTTGGTTTTGTTTTTGTGTTTTTTCTCTCCCATGGCCAAATCTACTTCAAGGTTATACTTGTGTTTCCTATCATCAGGCCTAACAAAAAGATGAGTTTTACAACACAGACACATGACCATTCCTACTGCACAACAGAATAGTTGAAGGTATACAGACAGAAATAAGAATATCTAAAATTACTAACCTCGAATGTTTAGAGATATGAAAGGTAAAAGCTAGTATAAATATGAGACAAAATCACAAACTATTATATGAAAGGTAAAAGCTAGTATAAATATGAGACAAAATCACAAACTATTATTCAACATCATAATGGATGAAAAGCTGGAGAACATATGCAAGGAAAATTTTTTTTAGGAAAACAGAAAGTACTGTAATTTTAATAATGAAAACATTTAAATGCCCGGTGACAAAGAAACAGTCATCTAAATTTGTTACTGAAATAATTCATTTCACATAATTCTGCCAGCTATTTGTAAGTCTTCTGAATTTAAAGTAATATGAGTAAATGACAATCATACTATAGAGAAAAAAGAAATGCCAGTCTGGTTGGCACACACCCGTAATTCCAGCACTAGAGAGGCTGACGCAGGAGGCTCAGCAATGGCAAGTCAGCCTGGATACACAAGATATTGGGCTGTAATTACATATGACCACAGCTGCTCAAAAACAAGGCAGGGGAGTGAGGAAATCTTTTTTAGTACTGGGTATTATACTTCCCACCTCTAGACAGGTTAAACTAAGAATTCAAGTCAGAGAACAAATGCATCTTTTCCGTGGCTCTGAATACTAAGGATTTTCCAAGACCCATGGATATCACAATGTTTCTGCAATAGTCCGATACAAAGCTGACTTCCTAGAATTTATTAGAAGAGATTGTGTGTTTGACTATATTCAGATAGCTTCAAAGTTTGAAATATAGTATCTTTGGTTATAACAGAAGGAAGGGTGGGTAACTTGACTTTAATCTTCACAACTGGACACACTCTGGTACTAACCAGTAGCACTCCTGTGTGAAGACTAGAGTGAAAGACATTTCTCATGCAAAGAAACAAGTCCTAACCCTAACCCTTCACTTTAACCAGTTAATTGCTTACTAAGAACACAGGAATAGACAGTAATTCAAAATCCAATCCCAAAGCACGTAACGGTGAGAAGTTTTGCCAGTAACAAGTAACTCCCTCCATAATTCCACACAAACAATTTTATCATCATGTACTGGAAAGACACGGTCTCTTTGGCTGCCTCTTAAAAATTACAGATTGCTTCCAGATGCTTTTCAGGTGATTTCATGTCTTTCCTCAGCCTGCAACTCATGAATTATGAAAGGGCATCCCTAATTCATGAGATCTGTTCTCCCTCTCAGTGTCCATTATCATCTATCAACCCCACGCACTCTGGGTCTTTAGGTACTCACACACACACACACACACACACACACACACACACACACACACACACACACACACATGCCTTTATGCATGTAATAAGGCATCGCTGTGTGTCAGTAAGGACTTTACTCAAAGCCCTGCTTATATTTTACCATCATGACTCTGCCAGCAGCAGGGCTTCCCGACTTCATAGGCAGCTGGTCTTTTGACAGTAATGCACAGAATGATATCAGAGGCAAGGTTAAATGGAACTTGAGAAAATTGAAAGGAGATTCTTAAAATTCACTGTGTCTTGATAATTCTCTCGCTTGTCATCTCATTTAAAAACAAAATATGTCTCCTGCTAAAAAGGGAGGAAGAGGGCAGTTAACAGTTCAGTCACACTCGGATCTCTCCCCAGGCAAGCACTTTCCTTCTAACAAAGCATCCTATCTCCATATAACAAAATCAAATTCAGGCTCACAGCATCCCTTGTAATAGCTATGTCACACCCCTAATTTCAACATAGGAACAAAATTTAAAGCTCATTTCCAGATGGCGTAAATCCCGTGAATTGAGACCTCAACTGTGCCATTTAGGAGTCTGCTGATAGGCAGGAATTCACAAAAGACCAGAAAATCATCAAGTGACCACCGGCGCTGGCTAACCCACATCATGCATTTCCACTACATAAGAGAAACAAGAAGATAGGGTATTTACTCAGGTGACATGGGTTCATGTGTAGCACTGTCTCAAAAGAACTGTGACATAAACACGTGCTTTCCCACAGGGTCATTAAGAAACCAACCAACACAGAGACAACTGTCAAAAAATTCAACAAGTTCTCATTACCTGAAGCTAACTATGAGGTAATTATTGAGTAATTGCTTTCTCCAAAATGGTTGCACTGGGGCAGGTGATAAGATGATATTCACATGTGGAAGCCTACAGAGACACAATCTTCACCGACTCCATTTAACACCCTAATAATACCTTCAAACCTTACACATGTGAGCCCATAGTAGTCTCCCAAATCTAACCCTGAATTTAGCAGAAAAAGCTGAAGTCTGGGTAGTTACATAACCTATCCAAACAATCGAATGTAAGTGGCTGGGAATGAGGAAGACAGGCTAGGATCTTTGACCTCGCATACTGATAAAACCTCCTAAGCAAGGTGAGGATTCCTCAACAATAGCCTGTTGATTTCCTTTCACTCCTCTCTGGACCAGCAACCCCTTTAATGCTTCCAGAAAAGCTTTGAATGGAGCTTCAGTCTTCAATTTCATTCAATCAATCCCTGAAACATCCTATTAATAATAGAATTCTCTTTTGCAACCAAGGAACCTTAGTATAATTTGAGCTAGTTTTGTTTCCAGAACTCACATTGGGCAACTCACAACCACCTGTAACTCTAGCTCCACAAAATGCAACATCTTGTTAGTGCAAATGGTTTGACTCTGAGGAAATCTTAATTACACAGCCAACTAGTAAGGTGAAGGGTATTGCATGTGAGAAAAAGGAAAGACCACAGTATCTTAAAAAAATGAATCAAGAACACTGATTTATAAGTCACTTATAAAATATTGTTTGTACTGAGTAAATACAGCTCTGTACACCATTTATTCATTCAAAATAGTTTATATTTCATTGATAATTAATTATAATAAAAAGCATTTTTCTACTTTGCTTCATAATGCTGTGGGAAAAAAAAGCCATCATGACCAAAGTAACTTGGAAAGGGAAGAGTTTGCTTGGTTTACATGTCCCCGTCACAGTCTATCATTGGAGGAAGCCAAGGCAGGAACTCAGGTAAGGCAGGAACCCAGAGGCAGAAATTGAAGCAGACACTGCAGAGAAACACTACCTAAACACCCATGACCACCTTGTCCCAAGGGTGGCACCACCCACAGTGGCTGTGCCCTCTCACATCAATCATTAATCAAGAAAATGCCCCACAGATTTGTCTACTTGCCAGTCTGACAGGGGCTTTTTCGCTGTTGGGGTCCACTCTTCACAGATGACCCAGACTTGTGTCAAATTTAAAAAAAAAAAGACAAACAAACAAAACTACACAGTATAAGTATGCTGATTTATTAAAAATAAAAACAAGAGCCGGGCGTTGGTGGCACATGCCTTTAATCCCAGCACTTGGGAGGCAGGTGGATCTCTGTGAGTTCAAGGCCAGCCTGATCTACAGAGCGAGTTCCAGGACAGCCTCCAAACAATACAGAGAAACCCTGTCTCGAAAAACTAAAAAACAAAAAATAAAAATAAAAAAATAAAATCAAGCAAAGCAAAATTCAAGTATTAAAATAATATTTCTATTGTTATAGCAATTCATGTTCCTTTTTAAAAGTTACTGTTTAGGGTTAGAGAGATGGCTCTGCAGTTAAGAGCACTGTTCTTCCAGAGGACCTGAGTTCAATTTCCAATACTGACATGGCCACTCACAACTGCTTATAACTCCAGTTCCAGGGATCTGACGCCCTCTTTGGCCTCCTTGAATACCAGGTAGGCACACAGAGCATAAACATACATGCAGGCAAAACACCCACACATATAATTTTTCTTTTAAGTTAATGGCTAAAGTTCTATAATCAATGAATTTTGAAAATGCTGTGTTCTGTATATGCTTCCTTGAACAGTACAGAAAACCAACTTAGTTTTGTTCAAACCAGTGTTTCAATGCTTTGGGGCAGTTTTCATTTGCAGAACTTGTATTGTCAACCACAGGAGACACACATCAGGAAGTGTATTCCTGGATGAATAACCCGGATATGACTCCTATTAGGCAGTATTGACTGTCAAACACCTTCCTCTTCTACTTGTGAGGCAAAGCAAGCTGTGGTTGAAATGAAAGTTACCCATCCTTTTCCCTTAACAAGAATAGGACTGTTTTCAGCTAGCAATCATTCTCCCCAGAAGCTGTCACTGGCCTTATGTAAACAAAGGATGTAGGCTATGATGACACACACCTTAACCCAGCTTGGTGGTTAGTCTTGCTCATAGTGAGACCTTGTCTCCAACAAACAAATCTTGTATGTATGCTTTTACACAAATAAAAACACTACACACAAACTCACATTTTTACCAAACAACATGTATTAACAATGCTTGCAAGTTACTACCTAAAGATGTTCAGTGGTATTTTATGATTATGCCCTTTCTAATGTTCATCTGTAATACAATGAATTTACTGGGTATCCCACAGTTGAACACTTGAGTTGTTTCCAATCTTTAGCCACTGTCAACACTACTACAATGAGTATCTTCTTATATATATATATATATATATATATATATATATATATACACACACATACATGAAATTTCTTTATCCAAAGAGCTCTCTGCTTAGTCGTTAATATTGCAGGAATCCTTTTCATCAAATGCCTTGACTTTCCACTAAGGCCAGTCTTGTTACATGGGGAGCATTTGTTAAAATGAGTATCTTCTTATATAAGTCATTTTCTCATGCATGTAATACATATATATGTGAATGATTTTAACAGACTATATTCATGTAAGCATATCTAGGACAATTTGTATCAAGAATGAATTTCTAAAATGGAAATGCCTGGTCTAAGGAATATGGTTCTCTTTATATTGTAAAATTGACAAACTAGCCCACTGGTACTGATCTTCTCTCTCTCTCTCTCTCTCTCTCTCTCTCTCTCTCTCTCTCTCTCTCTCTCTCTCTCTCTCTCTCTGTCTCTCTCTCTCTCTCTCTCTCTGTCTCTCTCTCTCTCTCTCTCTGTCTCTCTCTCTCTCTCTGCCAGATTATAAAACTTTAATGACTGTCCATCTAAATACAATGAGCAGTTCCTCCATCTTCTAGAATGAATAAAGTTACTATCTCTCCATGTGTTCAAAGCACTGTTGCTTCCCTTCCTGTAGACTGCTTTGTGCCCTCTGTTCATCTCCCACCAGACTTTCGTACTTTCCTTACATACCTGTAGGAGCTCTTTACTAGGAAAACCGGCGCCTTCAGATAATAAGTGAAAAGCAAACACTGTCTCCAGCTCTCTCACTCCTGACTGAAGCAGAACTGGCTTAGAATTGTGGGCTTTTATAACTTTAATCAAAGTTACAAACCTCTTCCATGTCTCAGCTTTAGGAAAAGATTATATATACTCTAAGATTATAAAATAATTTCCCAATCTTCTTCTCTAACCTAGTTTTTCAATTTTCTATAGATTGATTTGGGCTTAACATTTGGGGTTCCTACTCTAAACAGTGCTTCCCCCCACAGACAACAACCTGACTATCCTACTACCGTTTATTCACTAGAACATCACTCTCCCCCATTTCCAGTACCACCTCTATCCTATGCCAAATAAAGCATGTGGTGATATCAACGTTTCAATTACTATAACCTTAATCGATTTTGATCTCTCAAATTGTTCTAGCTATTTGTGCTTATTTTCCCAAGTGAACATAGAATCAGCTGTCAGACAATCCACGGAAACCTCCTCACTGTTTTTCACTAAGCCGACACAAAATACACAACTTTGTAAGGAAAATGACATCTTCACAGCCAAGAATATGACGACTCTCCTGACGTTTCATAGCTCTGCATCACTAGAGTGCGTTAGGAATGTCTTCACACACAGCACAGCTATTGCTCAGGCCTAATCTTTAATTCTGATGTGTGTGCTGCAGACACCACAACACACGTGTGGAGTGGAGGTGGAGTCAGCTCTTTCTATCTACATGGCTGCACACGCCACAGTACACGTGTGGAGTGGAGGTGGAGGCAACTCTGCGGAGGTCAGCTCTTTCCTTCCACCCTGATGTGGGTTCCAGCTGTTGAACTCAAATGGCCAGGTTTCCATGGCAGGCACCTTAACCTGGGCAGGGGGGGGCGTATCTCATTGGTCCCCTCAAGTTTATTCTTTAGCATTTTATTCTTTTTAATCATAATGGTCTTCAGGTCTTCAATCTTCTAACTGGCTATACTTAGTATATTTGGAAGCTATGAATGTAGAAACATCATTTGCCAGCAGGGTACTTTTATTATCTTATTTTTTCAGGCTAAATTCACTTTATTTTTCTTGTATAAAAACCCTTACATGGTGGCCATAGCTGGCGCCTGAGTCCTCTGAATGGAGATTCTGGTGTGGGTTTTCTCATGATGGTCAGTGAATTCCTGATAAGGAAAGTTGGTGAACTGGATGCCTTTCTGTATATATGTTTCTCTTATTAGTTAATGGATAAAACACTGTTTGGCCAGTAGATGCAGGAAGATAGGCAGGAGTAGGAGACAAGGAGAATTCTGGGAAAGGTAGGCAGAGAGAGACTGTGGAGAGACGCCATGTAGCTGAGGAAGAACTAACAGGTCCCGAGCCTTCTCTGGTAAAATAAAACCACATGGAAATATATAGATTTATAAAAATGTGTTAGTAACTAAGAGAAAGCTAGCCAGTAGAAGCCCTAGCCATTACCTAACAGTTTAATAATTAATTTGTCTCTGTGTGCTCATTTGGGGCTAAACTGCTGTGGGACCAGGCTGGAAAGAAAACTCCAGCTACAGTGAACACAGTCTCTTTCAAGAGGTTGGAGGTCAGATAGCTGTAGGTCTTGGAGATGGTATCAAAGGTGGCCTTGGCAAAGTTGCCCAGGGTCCCTGGCTGATGTGTAGCAATCATCAATACCAGTTACCATCAGTAGCTTCTTGGGCACAGGAGCAGACGATGCCAGTGCCTCTGGGGGCAGGGATGAGACCAACACAGAGCCACAGGGCCCCTCAGTTTGCATGGAACAATGTGGGGCTTGTCAATCTTGTACCCCCAGTAGCCTCTCCTCACAGGAACAATGGCAAACGTGGCCCAGATGACGGCTCCTCAAATGGTAGTGGCTACCTCCTTGGAGAACTTAACACCAAGATAAACGTGAGCATTAAGAGTCCCCAATAGTGACAAAAGCCTTGAACCTGGTCCGCTGGCCAGCTTGAGTCTGCTTCTACAATGGAATGATTTTCAGAATCTCGAGCTTTAGGGATTCACCCAGGCAAAGGTCAATTATCTCAGATTCATTGATGGGCAAGGATAACAGGTGGATCTCCTCCAGGGACTGATCTTCATGTCCTTGACCAGGCATCCCAACTTGGTGACAAGGATTCACTCCTTGTCTTTGGCTTTAACTCCCCAAGCCCATGGCCTTGACCATGACTGTAGCCCCTAAAACTGTTGCCCAATTCTCGGTTGAAGCTACTGTGGCTTCCTAATCCCAGGCCCTCAGTCCTCCAGGAGCTCTCACTGCACCCAAGTCATCAACTGTTGGTGTTTTCCGGAAGTTAAGACGATTTGTTTGTTTGTTTGTTTGTTTGTTTTTAGAGACAGGATTTTTTTTTGTAGCTTTGGAGTCTGTCCTAGAACTGGACCAGGCTGGCCTTGAACTCACAGAGATCTGCCTCTGCCTCTGCCTCTGCCTCTGCCTCCCAAGTGCTGGGATTAAAGACCTGAGCTACCACCAGCCAGCTTCTGCACTGGCATGCTTATTCTTTATGATTAGTTTTTCACTGGATTCTATTAGAATCTTATATCCCATTATTTGCAAATGGCAATTATTTATCTTTTTCTGGCTTTTATACCCTTATGATATTTTTTCTTGTCCCGAGGCATTGGCTTGTGATTTCAAAACACTACTGGTAAATGGGGAAGACTCTGGATCATCCTTCTATGGTCCTGAACTTAATAGCAATGTTCTCAAACTTCTTTATCAGTCTGAAAAGCTTTAGGGATTAAAATAAAGATAACTTATTTCTTACTATGTTTTTAGGCGTTCCTTTTTTAACAAAATCAATCACGAATACTGAATACTCTCTAGACATGGTGTTCCTGCCCCACATGCTCTGCCCCAAAGTCAGTTTACTCCAGCAACACTGGCCTCCTCGTATGCCATGACTGTCCTTGGCTCAAAGAATACGCTGTGCCTGCCATACACACTGTTCCCTGACTGACTGTCCCCAGATGTCCCCACACCATGCATCTCCATGACTCTGTTCATGTGTGACCTCATCACAGAGGCTTTTCCTGCCTGCCCCACATAAATGCCTTCCAATCTGTTACACTCCACCCTGACTCTGGCTTATTTTTTTCTGCAGCCTTGTCACCATCTACCAAGTGGAATATGTATACATTAACAGATCACACTGTGCCCAGCAGGAAGTAGGCCCCATGAAAAGACACATTTCACCTGCTTTGTGAAGAACAGGCCCAACACTTTCAAACATCTTAGTAGTCATTACATGTGCCAATGAAAAAGAACAAATGAGGATCCAAGCTTAGGGAGCCTGGTAAGCAAAATCCCACAGTGGCAGAGCTGCAACCACAGCTTTAGTCTAAATTCCCATTTCTTTCTTTTAGCCATTAAAACTAATGATGCATAATTTGAGGTCACAGAAAATGGTCGTACAATCTTAGAAGTACCAAAATGTCACTGAAAGTCAGAGAATAGTTGTGCAGACAGACTGTGTACACATGAAGAAAGACTGTCAATAGGTGTTTTCCAAAGCCCTCTTGGAAATCACAGGCCTCTCTCTTCCCAACACCCATGATCCTCATAGCAAGCCACTTAACATAGTTCTCAGAGCATCCGTGCTTGTCCTTAAATAGCCGAGAAGCAAAACTGGGTATTTTAGGACCAAGCCACCAGCTTGTTAGGGAAACACATGCTAGAACTTCTGTCTCCCAGGAGTCTTACCTAGCTACATTATTGCCAAGGATGACAGGAGGATCTAACTTTTAATAAGCTACTACAACATTTTCAAAGTTGGCTTTGTTTTGATTTCAACGGTCAAGTTAGAATTAGGTACCCCTCATAGGTTTTGTGTGTGTGTGTGTTTGTTTTTGTTTTGTTTTTCTTATATTCAGAGTTTAACTGAACTCCATATATTTTAGGAATGTCAGGGTTGATGCAACATGGCAACCCTTCACACTTAATTCCATAGATGTGAAGCATACTCTAAGTGGAGAGTGAGCCTGTGAGGTGCAGCTGAACATCTGAATCTCTGGATTTATTTTTTTAAAGACATGGCCCATTTGTGGTATTTCTAAACAGTAAATATATCATTTTCCAACATTTCACTATCAAATTATAGTAGTTTCTGTTGGCACTCACTTGAGAAAAACCACAAAAAGACTTTTCTAATAATTTCTCCTTACTGGCTTCTATTCAAAGGTAAATGGAAGGCAGTAAAATTAATGGGAAATATATTCAATTACTTAAAATGCATCAGCCAAAAGAAAACCTGTTTCAGAGCTGTGTTATGAGCTGTGAGATTACATCACCTTCACTTAATCTTCAGTTCCAACGGCAGGTGACAAAACTGAGGACTGGTCATGTGACAAGACACCTCCTTTGCAAACCCTGACTCTTCCACCTTAAATTCTCACCCTGGCCAAAGCCAGCATCAAACCCTGTCCTTAGCCTTTCACGTTCAGTGTGCACAGATGTAAAGCTTCACACCAGGGAGAAGGAAGATGCCAGGGCTCCCAGTAACTTCCCATCCTCTCACTCACGATGTTGACTGGTCCCTTGACTTTCTCAGCCATCAAGATGGTGAGGAAGAAAGGAATCTTTCTGTATAACTGTGAAGTGTCCTTTAAGCCTGCATACAGAGTGACATCAGAAAACTAAGATCTAAGATTTTAAATTTCACTATGAAAATCATGGTCTAGCATTTGACTTAAATGTTTCAAAAAATTTCATCCCCTGCCCAACACCCGTCCCCTCGATCTTCTGGGGCCGCTCCTGGCATCCAGAAGACCCGCCCACACAGGAAAGACATCAGCCTTTCCAGGCCCCAAACTCCGGCGAGCCCAGCTTGAGCCCTTCCAGGCCCCAACCTCCAGAAACCCCAGCTTCAGCTTAAGCTTCAGTGTCAGCATCCCCAGCTTCAGCTTCAGGAAGGAAGCAGACCAGTGGAGACAGAAAGACCCCACCAGCACCCCTGGAAGAAGAGATGGGAAGAAGACAGAATAAGAGCTCACTCAGCAATAGAAAGATCAACATGACTCCACCAGAATCTAGGGAACCAACACCAGCAAGACCTGAAAAGCACCACATAGATGAAGCAGAGGAGACAGACATTTAAAATTATTTTATGAAGATGATAGAGAACCTCAAAGAAGAAATGAGGAAATCCCTTAAAGAAATAGAAGAAAAAAACAAAAAGAATCCATGAAATTGGGAAAAAATTCAATAAATAAACAAATCTCTCAAAGAATCTAAAGAGCACCAAGAAAAAACAACCAAACAAATGAAGGAAACAACTCAAACAGTTGAAGGATTGAAAGCTGAAATAGAAACGATAAAGAAAACACAGAACGAGGGGATGCTGGAAATAGAAAAGCTGGGTAAATGATCAGGAACTACAGATGCAAGTATCACCAATAGAATACAAGAGATAGAAGAGAGAATCTCAGGTGTTGAAGACTCATTAGAAGATATAGGGTCGTCAACCAAAGAAAATCTCAAAACCAACAAATCCCTAACACAAAATATCCAGGAAATATGGGACACAGTGAAGAAGCCAAGCCTGAGAATAATAGATATAGAAGAAGGCGAAGAAATACAACTCAAAGGTACAGAAAACATATTCAACAAAATCATAGAAGAAAACTTCCCTAACCTAAAGAAGGATATGCCTATGAAAATACAAGAATCTTACAGAACACCAAATAGTCTCGACCAGAAAAAGAAGTCTCCTCACCATATAATAATCAAAACATCAAACCTACAGAATAAAGAGAAAATATTAAGAGTAGCTAAAGAAAAAGGTTAAATAACATATAAAAGCAGACCTATCAGAATTACACCTGATTTCTCAATGGAAATGATGAAAGTCAGAAGATCCTGGATAGATGCCCTACAAACGCTAAGGGAACAAGGATGCCAGCCCAGACTACTATATCCAGCAAAGCTTTCAATTACCATAGATGGAGAAAACAAAATATTCCATGACAAAGCCAGATTTAAACAATACGTATCCATGAATCCAGCTCTACAGAAAGTGCTAAAAGGAAAACCTAGATCCAAGGAAGATAACTACATTCACAAAGACACAGGCAATATATAATCACACTTTACAAAACACCAAAAGAAAAAGGGAGGAGAAACTACACAAAATAACTTCACTAACAATAAATCAAGCACAATCAAGGATCATCAATCAATGGTCATTAATATCCCTCAATGTCAACGGCCTCAACTTGCCTATAAAAAGACACAGACTAGCAGAATGGATACGAAGACAGAACCCTTCCTTCTGCTGCATACAAAAAACACATCTCAACATCAAAGACAGACATTATCTCAGAGTAAAGGGTTGGGAAAAGATCTTCCAATAAAACGGTCCCAAGAAACAAGCGAGTGTAGCAATCCTAATATCTAACAAACTAGACTTCAAATTAAAATCAATCAAAATGGATGAAGAAGGACATTTCATATTCATCAAAGGAAAAGTCCATCAAGATAAAGTCTCAATTTTAAACATCTACGCCCCAAATACAAAGGCACCTACAGTCGTGAAAGAAACATTACTAAAGCTCAAATTGCACATAAAATCTCACATACTAATAGTAGGAGACCTCAACACTCTGCTCTCACCGCTAGACAGGACCTCCAGACAGAAACTTAACAAAGAAATTAAAGAACTAATAGAAGTCATGACCCAACTGGGTTTAACAGACATCTATAGAACATTCCACCCAAACACAAAGGGATATACCTTCTTCTTGTCGCCACATGGAACCTTCTCTAAAATTGACCACATAATAGGAAACATAGCAAATCTCAACAGATACAAAAAAATTGGAATAACCCCCTGTATCTTATCAGACCACCATGCATTAAAATTAGAATTCAACAATAACACAAATCACAGAAACCCTACAAACTCATGGAAATTGGACAATGCACAATTTCACCATCCCTGGGTAAAGGAAGAAATAGAAAAAGAAATTAAACACTTCCTGGAATTCAATGAGAATGAAGACACAACATACGCAAACTTATGGGACACTCTGAAAGCAGTGCTGAGAGGAAAGTTCATAGCACTAGGTGCCCACATGAAGAAACTGGAGAACAGTCATACTAGAGAATTAATAGCACAGCTGAATGTTCTAGAACAAAAAGAAGCAAACTCACCCAGGAGGAGCAGATGCCAGGAAATAATCAAATCAAATGTTGAGGGCAGAAATCAACCAAGTAGAAACCAGGAAAACATTGAGAAGAAACAATGAAACAAAGAGTTGGTTCTTTGAGAAAATCAACAAAATAGACAAACCTCTGTCCAAACTAACCAAAAGACAGAGAGAGAGAGCATGCTAACTAACAAAATCAGAAATGAAAAAGGGGACATAACAACGGACTCTGAGGAAATCCAGAGAATCATCAGGGCATACTTTGAAAATCTGTACTCCACAAAATTCGAAAATTTAAAGGAAATGGACAATTTCCTGGATAGATATCACTTGCCAAAACTAAATCAAGAGCAGATAAACAATATAAACAGACCTATAACCCCTAATGAAATAGAAGCAGGCATCAAAAGTCTCCCAAACAAAAAAAGCCCAGACCCAGATGGCTTCAGTGCAGAATTCTACCAGAAATTCAAAGAAGAGCTAATTCCAATACTCCTCAAAGTATTCCACACAATAGAAGCAGGAGGCTCCCTGCCAAACTCTTTTTACGAGGCTACAATTACCTTGATACCCAAGCCACACAAAGACACAACTAAGAAAGAGAACTATAGACCAATTTCCCTCATGAACATCCATGCAAAAATACTCAATAAAATACTCACAAACTGGATTCAAGAACACATCAGAAAAATCATCCACCATGATCAAGTAGGCTTCATCCCAGGAATGCAGGGATGGTTCAACATTAGAAAATCTATCAAAGTAATCCACCGTATAAACAAACTGCAAAAGAAAAACCATATGATCATCTCACTATATGCTGAAAAAGCCTTTGACAAAATCCAGCACCCCTTCATGATAAAGGTCCTAGAGAGATCAGGGATAACAGGAACATACCTGAATATAATAAAAGCAATATACAGTAAACCAACAGCTAACATCAAGCTAAATGGAGAGAAACTCAAAGCAATTCCTCTAAAATCAGGAACAACACAAGGCTGCCCACTCTCTCCATATCTCTTCAATATTGTCCTTGAAGTTCTAGCTACAGCAATAAGACAAAAGGAGATAAAGGGGATACAAATAGGAAAAGAAGAAGTCAAACTTTCACTATTTGCAGATGATATGATAGTTTACATAAGTGACCTGAAAAACTCCGCAAAGGAGCTCCTAGTGCTGATAAACACCTTCAGCAATGTGGCAGGATACAAGGTAAACTCAAAAAAATCAGTGGCCTTATTATATACAGATGATGAAGTGACTGAGAAAGAAATCAGAGAAACATCACCCTTTACAATAGCCATAAGCAGCATCAAATATCTGGGCATAATGTTAACCAAGGAAGTGAAAGACCTGTATATCAAGAACTTTGAGTCTTTAAATAAAGAAATCAAAGAGGATACCAAAAAATGAAAAGATCTCCCATGCTCTTGGATTGGTAGGATCAACATAATAAAAAATGTATGAGTTGGCACTCCCACCAGCAGTGGAGGAGTGTTCCCCTCTCTCCACATCCTCTCCAGCATAAATTGTCTTCAGTGTTTTTGATTTTAGCCATTCTGACAGGAGTAAGATGGTATCTCAAAGTTGTTTTGATTTGCATTTTCCTGATGGCTAAGGATGTTGAGCACTTTCTTAAGTGTCTCTTGGCCATTTTAGCCTCCTCTATTGAGAATTCTCTGTTTAGTTCTGTACCCTACCTTTTAATTGGATCCTTTTGTGTTTTGGAGACTTGCTTCTTGAGTTCTTTGTAAATTTTGGAGATTAGCCCTCTGTCAGATGTGGGGTTAGTGAATATCTTTTCCCATTCTGTGGTCTGCCTTTTTGTCTTGTTGACTGTGTCCTTTGCCTTACAGAAGTTTTTAGTTTCAGGAGGTCCCATTTGTTAATTGTCGATCTCAGTGTTTGTGCCACTGGTGTTATGTTCAGGAAGTGTTCTCCTGTACCAACTCGTTGAAGAGTATCTTTCTATTGTTGTGAACACCATGACCAAAAGCAACTAGGGGAGGAAAGGGTGTTTCACATGTCACTGTTACAGTGAGAGAAGTTATCAGAGAAGGGACTCGAGGCAGAAACTGAAGGAAGGACCTGAAGCAGGGATCATGGTGAAGTGCTGTCTTACTGGCTTGCTCCTCCTGGCTTGCTCAGTTTCCTCGGTTATACAACCCAGGGCCACCTGCCCAGAGGCTGCATTATCCATAGCAGGCTGGACCTTTTCGACTCCGTTACCAAGCAGGAAAATGCCCCACAAGTTTGCCCACAGACCAGTCTGATGGGAACATTTTCTCAGTTGAGGTTTCCTCTTCTCAGATGACTCTTCCTTGCATCAGCTGACAAAACCAACCAGCACTAGCTCCTCTAGTCATAGCCTCCAGAGTAGCTGGATTTACCTTTTCTATTTAGATGCAAATTCATTCTGTCATACCAGCTCCCACCGCATAAAACAGAGATTTAGAGTGCTATTTTGGTTTCATTTTCTTATTGAAAAAAAATCAAATTAAAAAAACTGGAAAAAAAAAGTGTTGGTTACCAGGAAAGATCCAGAGTCAATAGGAACTTCCGAGATGTTCAGGGTAGCTCACAACTGTGATACCAGAACTGGGGAAGTAAGGCAGGAAAATTGCTGAACTTGGCTTTCTTTTAAGGCCAACCCGGAAGAACAGAGTGAATCCCGGTTCAGAAATGAAAACTCAAGGGAAATTAGAGCCACCCTTACCTCAGGCTCCCTCCTAAGATAATCCCTGACCAGATGCTGCTCACTAGAAACAGATTCCCCACCACAGGCTGGCAGATTGACTAGCATAAAGCCATGGAGCCCCAGAACCCAAGCCTGCCCTTTCTCGGTGAGCCCTCCGCAGATGCACTCACAGATCCCCAGAAACTATACCCTTGTCCTCCTAGATTAGAACAACAAAGCCTCAGTCAAGTGCAACTGTGGCCTTTGGCATCATGTGCCAGGCCAGAAAGGCCAAGTCCACAGCAGCCAGCATCTGAGGCCATTAGTTAACATCATGCCCACTGTGTCTATGCCACAGAGTAAACTCCTAGAGCAAAAATTTAATATGGCCACAGGCCAAACAAGGAAAGCACAAACTTAGTGGAACACAGAGGACAAAGACATTACCATCAATTACCCAGCCTAAATTCATAACACTGACACCAGTGACTAGACAAATACAAGAACTCCCACGTGATGCACTGTTGGACTAGAGGGAGTGTAAGAAGGCAGAGCAGGAAACCCTCTCCTTCATTACTGTTCAACAAACCACAGCAGAGACTCAAAAAACATCAGTAGATATATCAGCTATTAAAAGAAATGCCCTCATGGCATTAGTATGCACATTCTTAATAGAGTCACCTAACTCAGAATTCTCAACCCCCTTAACTGCCACCCACAAATACATTTCCTATCCACCTGCTAACAGAGAACTAAAACAAATGACTGACATCTTGGTGTCCTGTCCAGTACCCTTTCTCAGTGAAAATGATTCAAGCCAGAACAACCACTAAGCACAATATTCCTTCTAGAAAATGCTCTCATCACAAGCACCAGTCGGGAGTCACGAAATAAAGCAAATGGAATGCCTACCTACAAAGCCCATTCCCTGCACTATTAGCAAAAGCACAAGTGGAAGCAGAGGCTCTGACCTCCAGTTCGAGCACAAACGGAATTACCCTGCCACACACTACTTAAAAATGCAAAGCACAAGACTCCAGTTAATTTGTCACTTGGAGAAAGCACTGCACTTTTACGATGAGAATTCATTTATGAGACACTCTCAGAACAGTTTTCCCCTTAACCTTCCCAATTTATCTTACATGCGCCACTCTTCCACAGCAAACTTTTATGTGCAATTTTAAAGCCATGTACAGCACATCACGAGGGCACTGGTCTCCCAAACCTGAAGAACAGAGAGGATGGGGTGATGATACCAGCTGCCAATGGTTTGCCCTCGCCTGACCTAACGTGCTAGAAATCAGGATCAGCAGGGTTTGAAAGAGGACAAAAGAAGAGGGGCTGGGGCCAGCTTTTACTGGCCTGAGAAGCAGGGAAATTAAATCTGCAGTGTTCTGCTCCTTAAAAACCATTAAGTAAGAAATAGCAGGAAGAAAGCCACATTGCAACATGATCCACTTGCTTTACGGCAGTGGTTCTCAACCTTCCTAATGCTGTGACTCCTTCATACAGTTCTCTGTGTTGTGGTGACCCCCACCTATAAAGTTATCAGAACTGTAATTTTGCTACTACTATGTATCACAATGTAAATATCTGCATTTTCCGGTGGTCTTAGGTGATAACCATGGTGAGCCCATCCCTGATTGGTACATCTACAATACAACCCCTACATGTAAAGCTCAGGAAACATCATGCAAGAGGAATGAAAGCCTGTAAGAGCTACAGGAGCAGGACTCCTACAGTACCTTCTAGACATGGCAGGGATGCTACATCCATTAAATCTCAACAATATGGCTGCCTAAACAAGACCTGCATAATGACCATGCCAGTTGGATGGGGGAAATTTCACAAGGCTCCACTTCTAGATGAAGAGTTACAGATAGTCAATGGCTGCTAAGAGAAGGTTTTCAAATCCCAAATGGTCAACCCAAAACTCAAGTACAAATGAAAAACACTAAATGGTCTCAGTAGGTTTTGTATATGTGTAACACCCATAATTATAGAAGCAGTCATGAATTCCAGAGGCAATGAGGCAGGACACAGAAGAAATTGCAGGGAGAAGAGGAAGGTATAGAGTGATGTAAATACAGTGTACTCATCTATGAAATTCTCAAGAAATTATTAAACTTTAGTGAACACAAAATACATATAGCAGGAAGCACCACACAATGCATTACTGAAGATGGTACCAATAACTGTGCATTCTTCCCAAATACCAACAGCACAAAAGCAAGATCACACTGGTGTTGAACCAAGCTTGCTCCACTTCACGTATATAGCAGAACAAAAACAGGGCTGCCACCTCTGAACCAAGGGGGCTTTGGAAAACTTCTTAAAACAGCCATCCTGAAGAAAGACTTAATCTGCTTTCTTTGGTGGGGAAGGAGATGTACTGAGTACAGAAGAGTAGTAGATCTTTCCAGAATTTGGTGGAAATTCTAGACGATTTGCACACACGTGCGCACACATGCACACATACATACACATTCCACATACACACACACATGCACACACACAGGCATGCACACATTCATGAACACATACACACACAGGCATGCATGCACACAAACACACACAGAGGCCCACACACACACACATACACATGCACACACAGGCATGCACAAACAAACACACAGGCATACACACATACACATATGCACCCAAATGCTCAAACTTTTCTGTTTGTATGGTGATAGGAATCAAATACACTCAAGATATGCTCTGCCATTGAGCTACACCCTCAGCCCTACAGCTTGTTTTTCTGTTATCAGGAGTGGTTCTTGTGACCATAAACTAGGAATACTAAGCTACAGCTTACTGAATGGCTATCTAAGTAACCATAAACACAAAATAAAAAAACGATAGGCTTATAGAAGTGTCCTGGCTAAGACAATTGTGGTCACATGGGTTCTGTGCTGAGGAAACCCTCCATCAGACCCCACTGGAGACATAAAGCTGGAAGTGCTAGGGATCCTAGGCAGTTTTCAAACAAATCAGGTCCTCATACACCAAACAGGAAAGACATTTCCTTTTAAAAACAGACTCCCATATCATCTAGGAACATAAATATATACACAACCAGTAGCTGCTTCAGCATCTCTGTGTAACAGAGGTCCAAGAGTAAGCCTGGGCTGGCGTATTTGTACTGAATATAAAGTTGCCTGAGCCTTAACATAATTTTTTAAATACTGAATTTCCACAGTAACCCAAGAAGCATGTTAGAGGAAGAGGAACAGGATGAAGCACCCAAGGCCAGCTCTTACAACCATCCCTGGGCTCTCAGAAACTAGTTCTTCTCAAGCATTTGCAACAGAATCACCCAGTTTAGTAAGTGCAAATTACTAGTTTTGGGCTCAATCCTCAAAGATTCTGGTTCAGCGGTTCTGGGAATTTACAATGTGACAGGTTCTAGGGGAACTGGTGCTTGTAGTCCCAGATCCTACTCTGAGAAACACCAAATGTCATGGTTTCTTTTCCTTTTCCATGTCTTTAGTCTGCTTTTGTTACTGCAAAAAAGCATCCCAATTAAGTAACTCCTGGAAGAAAGGGTTTATTTTGGCTCACAGTTCAGAGTATAATCCATGATAGCAGAGATTCAAAATAGCAGGACCTTGGGACAGATGATGACATCAAATCCATAATCAGAAAGTACAGTGAAATGAATGCCAGGACACAATTCAACCTCTACACTCTCTACAGTCCTGGGTTGCTACTATGGGAATGGCCCTGCCCACAAAGATGGGTCCTCCTACATCATCAACCCAATCAAGAGCATCCCTCATGGATATTCTGAAAGACCAAACCTTTCTAGATAACCCCACAGGCATGCCCAGAGGCCTGTTGCAGATGTTTTTTGTTGCTTTTACTCTTTGGGGGTCCACCCCACAGCTCCCAAAAAAAATCACATAGAAGCTTATTATTACTTATAAATGCCCAGCATTAGCTTGGATTTTACCTTAAATTATTCTTTTGTCTTTTTACATTTCTCTATTCTATATTCCTTTCTTTGCTTCTTACTCCATGGTTGGCTGTGTTGCTGGGTGGCTAGCCTCTGGAGTCCTTCTCCTCCTTCTCTTGCTCCTTCTTCTCTTTTTCTCCTTCTATTTATTCTCTCTGTCTGCAAGCCCCACCTATCCCTCTCCTGCCTACCTATTGGCCATTCAGCTCTTTATTAAACCAATCAGGTGTTTTAGGCAAGCAAAGTAACACAGCTTCACAGAGTTAGAGAAACGCAACATAAAAGAATGCAACACAGCCGGGCAGTGGTGGCACACGCCTTTAATCCCAGCACTCGGGAGGCAGAGGCAGGCGGATCTCTGTGAGTTCGAGGCTGGGCTGGACTGACAGCCTCCAAAACAATACAGAAAAACCCTGTCTCATAAAAAAAAGAATGCAACACTTCCTTGCATCATTAAACAAATATTCCATAGTATAAAAGAATGTAGCGCATCTTTAATATTCCACAACAACCTGTCCAGGTGAGTTTAAATCCTGTCAACTTGACAACTAACATTAACCATTATACTAACCTATAAAAAGGGGCCCAACTGATTATACCGTCATTCTTTTGTAGGAATAATAAAAGGTTTTAAGACAACCACTGAATTTAATTATACCCGGATCCCTCCATTTCTGACTTTACTATACTGCAGCTCATGTGGTTTAGATCTGAAATGTATCCCCAAAGGCTTTCATGTTGAAAGGTTGTTTCCCAACACAACAATGAACAAAAGAAGAGAACTTTCTGGAAATCCCTGGATCATGAGGGCTCTGACCTCATCTTCTTGACACTGTGACAAGATGTTATCATCTGCTAAGTTCATGGCCAAAAAACACCATCAAGTTAAAAAAAAATCACACACACAAGAATCTCATAATATTATAAGTTTACAATTTTGCATTAAAGTCCACATTCACAGCTATCCTTTGCCACATGCAGCTGATGGGCTGCAGGTTGGACATAATCTGATTCCATTAATAAGTTCCTAACTTAATGGAAGATTGTGAGGCAATAAAGATTTGGGAGGCAGAGCCCTATGAAAGGAAAGTGTTATTGTGGGGCATTCCCTGACCCCTTCACTTCCCAGCTGCCATGAGGCAAAGCAGCTTTGCTCCACCACGCCCTCCCCCCACCATGATGCCTCACTACCACAATTAGAAAAAATGCAGCTAAGAAACTATTGGTGAAATCTCTGAAACCATGAGCAAAAATAAATGTTGCCTCCACAAAGCAGAAGTTCCTCAAGAATTCTAGCAGCAGTAGAAAGCAAACCCAACAAACAAAGATTTGATAAGACATTAGAAAAACAAAATTCACAAACCAGCCCAGATGCTCACAGAGGGCTACACAGAGCGGAACAAATGACAATCAGTCAAATCACATTTGTTTCTAGACTTCAATCACAGAAACTTCCAAATGCACTGAAGGCAGCCACTAAACTCTCATGTGAAGAGATTTTAAAAACAGACATGCTCCAGTCATACAGATACCCTTTAGAAACTAAGGTCTTCTCAGTAAGAGTCATGTGATACTTCGTCCAAAAGAAGATGTCACATACTGGTGCTTATTGTCAAATAACATCACCTACAACACAGCTAAACCTTTTCTTTATAGCATTTATTTGTAAACTAATGGCCAGGCTGAGTATAAAGCACATCATCATCACAACTGAAAGGAAAAATAATGAGGAATTGGGAGGCAGATGGGCATGCTAGGAGCTTTAATTTCTAAGTCGCACATAATAACAGCATTCAAAACCATCTGTGGCGGACAAAAGAATAGGTGGGATCTTCTAGATAGAACTCACTTTATTTTCCCGGGAAATCGGGATTATGCACAATCAGGAGAGTGCCCTAACCTGTGAACGCTACTGTCCTTCACCATGTCTCCATCATTTTCAGTCAAGTGTACGCTTCTGTCTGCCCTTCCCCATATTCTATCATCCCAACTCCATCTGGTTGTATTCAACCTTCCAACTTTCTAAGACTTGGCTTCTCCTTACTGGAAGAAGATGTGGCATGTTTAAATGCAAAAATGCACAGAGAAAACTGTTTATACCAGACACATAACCTGCAACATATTTCCATATGCCTACACAGTCTAAGCACTGTCCCCACTTTCTTGGCTAGAAAGGCTTCAGAAATCTTCCATTCCTCCCAAGAGCCCATCATCTCTCCACTTGCCTCCTCAGTGAGTCTATCTGTTCACAGCTTTTACTGCACTTGCCCTCAGCCCACACTCAACACCATCGTAAATTCTTCAGCTGATTCTGGGAATGAACACTTTTAAGCAGGCAATTTAAAAAGACTAGAAAACCTGGTCTTGACAGGACTGGACTTAACTAATGAGACAAAATGACAACTGCATGGCTGGCTGCCAAGATATCCCTAGCAGTTTGAGAACTGGATACAAAACGGCTGGCAGAGTAACCTCTGTGGCTTGCCTTTCGTTTTGTTGATACTCTATGCTAGGTATGAGATGTAAAAATTTGTGGTAGTTTAAAAAGAGGCCGTCAACACAACATTTTGTAAAAGGCAGCCAGGGTTGCTAGTGGAGCAAAGATTTACTAACTAGATATAGTTATTTTACCTGCCCAGATGATCAAATATATGATATACAGTAACCCTGCACTATATGCTCTGAAAGAATTGTTTTCAACTAGAATAAACATTTCTTTACTAAAATGTTTATCTCTCACAAATTTAGACCCAAGAAAACCTTTACCTAGGACCTCTACAGACTATTCAAGTACAGAACATATTTTTAAACATATCTACATTTCAATAGTCAGCAATCATACTGTCATAATAATATATCCTCAACTTTTAAAATAAAAGTAATTTTTCACAAGACACAATTTCAATAATAAATATTTCTCTATATCGGTAGAAAATTAAACTCTTAAAATATAAAAATTGAGTTAAAAATAGCTTTCCTAAGATTCCCTTTATTTCATGGTAGCCATAAAATAAATAACACTCTGTCTTAATATGCAAAAAGATACAAGATGCTAATTGCAAGTGTATGGAAAAGCTCTTCTCACTCCCTCCCCAGCAGCATTAGTGAACGACTACAGCTTGGGGTTGCTCCACAACAAAGGTATTAATACTGTAAGCTGTCCTGCTACCGTGCTGTTCTACTTTGTGCTTTAGAAACCACTGCTGCAAGTCGACACTGGAGATAAATCAGGGAGATTAACGCAGTGTTACCTTGAAGAAGCAATTAAAAAAAGGCAGAAAAGCAGCAACCAAACCCCAAACCATTTGCTCTTTCACAATAGGAAGCTGAAGATAATCTTATTTGCTAAACATAAATCACTGAGATCTAGCCAACTTCTTAAATGATATTCCAGGTGGAAATGCTGCAGAGCCAGGAGCTGGTTACAGAAGCATTTACTTCCAGCTCTGAAACAAACTGGACCAGTTTGTCTTGTGGCTTCTAAGAAAGTGATCGCTCAAACCAATGAGGCAATCAACAGAAGGGCTTCCCTGGAGCCACTCACTCACTTTCTATTTTTGTCCCCACCGTCACCAGCTTCTTCTAGCAGGATTAGGCTTCTTGCAACCAAGTTTGCCTCCTCTCTCCTTGCTTATGTTAAAGCGATTAGAGAACAGAAAGCAAAACCATCAGTTTTACTTTCTCATATACTTTTGGAGTAAAATCACTTTTAAGTCAAGATAGATGGGTGTGTATTTGTGTCTGTGTACGTACATACAATTTATTCCATCCTGATTTTGTTTTAATTCTGTAAGGTTTGTGAAGCAGGCTCTCACAGAGGCAGCTATTTCTGAGGGGTTCTGTTCACGTGCAGCTGTTGGCAGCGGTCTGACTTTTCTTCCATTTCCTCATGTTGAAGTCTGGGACAGAGAGGCTTTGAGAACTTCAATACCCAAGTTAGCCCTGTATCTGTTAAAGGTGTCGCACTGACGGCAGAAGGCTTCAGAGGCACTGCTGAGTCCTACATCTGAAGTTTGAGAGGACATGCTCTTCCTGGGGCTCTTTTTCCTGAATGGCATGGGAAATGCCAGCTCCTGATAGAGATCCACTATGCCCCAGAAAAGCGACTCTGCTGTGTGGAGTAGGTGCCAGCAGACAGACCAGACAAAAACAAGTCCCTGCATCAGACGAAAGCTTCATTTAGTTTTAAAGTTTACTGTAATGGGAAGCCCTGTATTAAATCTCAGACTCACACATTTTTACATCTTTATTCTCTAGCCCTAGACAGTCCCTTACACTAGGTTAAGAAACCAAAATATTCATGCAAACCACGCTCACACCTGCCAAAAGCTGCATTACAAGCTGCTTCAGCGCTTTGCCGTGGTCTACTTTTCCTCTCGCATGTGTCGTCCACACCCCACACACCTCTTCCACACCACACGGAACTATCGCTTTCTTTACCCCCTACCTGCCAAAGGAATTGCCTCCCACAGCAACTGATGAAGAATTTTCTAGAACTTGACCTCCCCATCAGACCTGGTCATGATTCTGTTTCTTTCCCAAAACAGATGTTTGAGTTGATTCATTGCTATTTATACCCAGCTGGCTACCCGACAATTTTCCTGTCTTTGCCTCTCATTTTCCATCACTGCACAGGGAGGGTCCTGTTCCAGGACACCTGTAGAAGGTCAAGGTGTTAAACTCACTAGCTTTGCCCATGTCATGAAGCTAAGATGCCTGGCCCTTAATATATGTCTATTCTTATTAATTTATCCTATACAAATTTCCATTAATGATGAAAAGACAAAACTAATAATTAAAAAACACATATAAGCAGGTATTATGGCACCTTTTAAATTTTTTATTTCTTCAAATGTTTGTTTATACCACGTTCACATTTCTTTCCTTTTATTGAAAATAGTTTTTACAATTTCTGCTCCTCTGCTCCTCTCAGCTCCTCTGCCCAATCTCCCTTCTATCTCTCATTAGAAAACAAACAGGCTTCTAAGGAATAATAATAAAATAAAATACAATAAGAATGATAGTTTACATTAAGGGTAACTACCAAAAAATTGTACCAGGGAACTCCTACAGCTGATAAATACCTTTAGCAAAGGGGCAGGATACAAGATTAACTCTAAAAATCAGTAGCCCTACTATATACAGACAATAAAAGGGCTGAGAAAGAAATCAGAGAAACATCACCCTTTACAATTACCACAAACAACATAAAATACCTTGGGGTAATGCTAACCAAACAAATGAAAGACCTGTATCTAAAAAACTTTGAGTCATTAAAGAAAGAAATGAAAGAAGACACCAGAAAAAGGAAAGATCTCCCATACTCTTGGATAGGTAGGATCAACATAGTAAAAATGGCAATCTTGCCAAAAGCAATCTACAGATTCAATACAATCCCCATTAAAATCCCAGAACAATTCTTCACAGACCTTGAAAGAACAATTCTCAACTTTATATGGAAAAACAAAAGACCCAGAACAGTCAAACCAACCCTCTTCAACAAAGGAACATCCGAGGCATCACCATCCCTGACTTCAAGCTCTATTATAGAGCTATAGTCCTGAAAACAGCTTGGTATTGGCATAAAAATAGACAGGTAGACCAATGGAATCTAATTGTGAACACCCCGATATTTACCCATACACGTATGAACACCTGATCTTTGACAAAGAAGCTAAAATTATGCAATGGAAAAAAAGAAAGCATCTTCAACAAATGGTGCTGGCATAACTAGATGCTGGCATGTAGAAGAATGCGGATCAATTCATGTTTGTCGCCATGCACAAAACTTAAGTTCAAATGTATCAAAGACTTCAACATAAATCTAACCACATTAAACCTCTTAGAAGAGAAAATAGGAGATACCTTTGAACGAACTGGTACAGGAGACCACTTCCTGAACGTAACACCAGTAGCACAGACACTGAGGTCGACAATAAATGGGACCTCCTGAAACTGAGAAGCTTCTGTAAGGCACAGGACACAGTCAACAAGATAAAAAGGCAGCTCACAGAATGGGAAAGATATTCACTAACCCCACATCTGACAGAGGGCTTATCTCTAAAATTTACAAAGAACTCAAGAAGCAAATCTCCAAAACACCAAAGGATCCAATTAAAAAGTGGTCTACAGAACTAAATAGAGAATTCTCAATAGAGGAGTCTAAAATGGCTGAGAGACACTTGAGAAAGTCCTCAATATCCCTAGCCATGAGGGAAATGCAAATCAAAATAACTCTGAGATATCATCTTACTCCTGTCAGAATGGCTAAAATCAAAAACACCAATGGCAGTTTATGCCAGAGAGGATGTGGAGAAAGGGGAACACTCCTCCACTGCTGGTGGGAGTGTCAACTCGTACAGCCACTTTGGAAATCAGTATGAAGATTCCCCAGGAAAATGGGAATCAGTATACCACAAGATCCAGCAATTCCACTCTTAGACATATACCCAAAAGATGCAAATTCATACAACAAGGATGTCTGTTCCACTATGTTCACAGCAGCATAATTTGTAATAGCCAGAACCTGGAAGCAACCTAGATGCCCCTCAACTGAAAAGTGGATGGAGAAAATGTGGTACATTTACACAATGGAGTACTTTTCAGCAGAAAAAAAAAACAAAACAAAACAGTGGAATCTTGAAATTTGCAAATAAACCATCCTGAGTGAGGTAACCCAGTCACAAAAAGACAAACATGGTATGTACTCACTCATATATGGATTTTAGGCATGGATCAGAGGAGTGCCAGCCTACAATCCCACTGCCAGAGAGAGTCTGGGAAACAGAAGGACCCTAACAGATATTCATGATACCCCAGAGAATGGGAATGAAGCACGATCTCCTGAGCAGATTGGGAGCATGGGGAAGAGGGAGCCAGGAAAAAGAGAGGGGGGAAAAAGAGGGGAGAGGAGGACATGGGAGAGCAGGAAGGTTGAGTTGGGAGAATAGAAGGAGAGCAGGATGAGAGATAGCATAATAGAGGGAGTCATTATAGGCTTGAGGAGAGAGCTGACACTAGTGAGATTTCCAGAGATCTACAAGGATAACACCAACTGGCAATAGTGAAGAGACTACCTTAAATGTCCTTCCCTGATAATGAGTTTGACGACTATCTAACATGCCACCCTAGAGCCTTCATCCAGTGACTGATGGAAGCAAAGGCAAACACCCACAGCTAAACACTGAGATGAACTCCTGGAACCCAGTGACAGAGAGAGAGGAGTGATGAACAAAGGAGTCAAGACTGGGCTGGTGAAAACCAGAGAAACTGCTGACCTGAACAAGGGGGAGCTCATTGACCCCAAACTGATGGCTGAGAGGCCAGCATGGGACTGATACAGACCCCCTGAATGTGGGTGTCAGTGAGGAGACCTAGGTAATCTCTGGGGCCTTGGGTAGTAGATCAGTATTTATCCCTGGCATACAAATTGACTTTGGCTGCCCACCCCACAATGAGGGATGCTCTCTCAGCCTGAACTCTTGGGGGAAGGCCTAGTTCCTGCTCTGAACAAAATGACAGACTCTGGAGATCCACCATGGAGGGCCTCATCCTCCCTGGGGAACAGAGTGGGGATTGGGTGAAGGGATGGGGGGGGGGCTGGGGACGGATGAGGAGGGGAGGGAAAGGGAGCTGGTATTGACATGAGAAGCAAGTTTGTTTCTAATTTAAATTTTAAAAAATGTTAAAAGATACAATAAGATGAAACAAAAAAATCCAGGCAGCGGTGGTGCACTCCCAGCAATTGGGAGGCAGAGAGATGCAGGACAATCTCTGTGAGTTCAAAATCAGCCTGGTTTATAGAGCAAACTTCCAGGACAGCTAGGGCTACACAGAAAAACACTCTCAAGAAACAAGCAAACAGAAAAAAAGGAACACATAAGTGCCATTTAACATTTATCATTTCTTGAAAAAAAAACTGCAGAAAGCACCCAAAAGTTACATCAGCAATCTTATTGAGATACTTTCCTATTACAGACACTTATCCACATCATAGATTAACTTTCCTTATTAGAAAAAAATCTCTAATTTATATCAGAGATGGTGGTGTACACCTGCAATCCCAGATGGAGGCAGCTTGGAACATTCATAATGACATAATCACAAAGAAAACCAAAAAGGGAGGAAATTTTTCTCTATCTCTTCTATCATTTCTCAAAAATCTGTTCATCACAAGCGTGCCCCCCGTGTTTGTGTGTGTGTGTATGTGTATGTGTGTGTATGTGTATGTGTGCGTGCACACGCTCATATGTGTGTAGTCACCCATGTGGAGATCAGAGGACAACCTTAAGTGTTTGTCCTTCCTTTCTATCTCTGCCTCCCATTTTCCCTTCTCTGCATCCCATCTTCTGAGGACATGGAAGCCAACACTACCAGGACCAACAGTCCTGTGATCCAAACTCGAGTTTGTGCAGCATGAGCCATTGCCTCCGTCCTGGACTCCTTTTCTTTAAAGTGAAATTGCCTAGTGCTGGAGGTGAAACTCAGTGACGAGGTGGCAGCCTAGCCTGTACAAGCCCTGGCTTCCACCTCTAGTGTCACATTAAAAAACACATAAATAATGCCATTCACTTATAAATACTAAAAAACAGTAAGGGCAAAATGGTGGTTATTTCCAGGAAACCAGACTATAAATGGTTTACTTATTAATCTATTGATTTGGGCAATACTGGGATTGGACCCAAGGCCTCAAACACTCAGCCTCATTTTTAATTGTTATCTTTTGATATTGAGACTGGTGTCAGCATGTTACCATATAGTCAGGGAAAGGGTGTAGACTTGGGATCCTCCAGGCTCAGCTCCCTGTTGTTGGATTACAGGCCTGCTTTCCTTTGTGTCCTCTGCTTTGTGGAAGTAGTAACTTCATCATGAGGTGGAAAGTGTTCATGTATACATTATAGACAATAATGTACAGGACCAGGGTACATTTGGGGGGTTAAGGAGTTGAGAGTACGTAGGCTGAAAGGGGCCCTCTACCTGGTAACCGTCCTCTGCTTGCCTTGCTTCCTCTCCTGAGGGGTTTCATGGCAAAGGCAGTTCCCACATTCCCAAAACTAAGCTCTGTACCAGAGAGTGGCCCTTTGTGCTGCCAGGTGGGTGTTCAATGACTAACACTTCTGTCTAGACTTCCAGGTGGTTTTAACAGGAATTGTTTTATGTTTGTTTTACTTGTCTCCACAGAACTTAGCTTTCAACACACAGTAAAATTGTGGTATCTATTTGTTAAACATAAACAAAACAACTCACCAGTCAATTAATGAACAGTACAGTCAGCTCAGCCCTCTGTTTCTCTGCTTTTAGAAGCAACGTTACATTCTATACCATAACAAAGCTGAACTGTGTCCCCCGGACTAAAGTCAGGCCCACTGATGGGGCTCACACTATAGCCTGGGAAGAGAACGCACTTTCTTTTTGACTACATCTGTGACTACACATAGACCTGGGAGCATGACATTTTGTGGCTATGATGTAATCCATGCCTGTTCCCTCCATTGTCCTGGTATGCAATGTCTGTGTGACGGTGAGCTTTGACCATCAACTTGACACAACCTAGAAGCACCCGAGGGAGAAGAGAGACTTGGTGAAGGATTGTCTATGTTGGGTTATACTATGGGTATGTCTCTGAAGGACAGTCTTAATTAACTGATATAGAAAGAACCATCCCACTGCAGATGGTGACATTCCCTAGACAGTGGCAGTGACGGGGGGGGCTCCCTGAGTGGAAAAGTCTAACAGCGCAAGCAAGCAAGTCAAGTGAGCTTGCATGTACTAACTAACCTCTGTTTCTGACTGTGAGTCAAGTGAGCTTGCATGTACTAACTAACCTCTGTTTCTGACTGTGAGTCAAGTGAGCTTGCATGTACTAACTAACCTCTGTTTCTGACTGTGGACAGAGTGTAACCAGCAGTCTCACGCTCCTTCTGGGTGACTTCCCCACAATGGTGGACCATAAACAGAAATTGTAAGCTAAATAAAATAAACCCTTTCTCCCCTTGGTTGCTTGGTTGCTTTTGTCGGGGTACTTTATCACAGCAAAAGAAATGAAACTGGAAAGCCCAGTTTTACTACTCCAGAGAGAATTAAGCCAGCAAACACTGTAAGGCAAGAGTAGCTAACCCTGCCAGGGGATGACCTGCCCTCCTTTAATGACAGTGGTGGCTGTCTCAGTTTATAGCACCCACGAAACACTGGCAGGAATTCCAGTCTTCTTAGACAAGATGCTATTATCACAACGATGCTGAAGACTGGCTAATAACAGGGGAAACATCTTTGGCTTCAATAGCTCTAATTATATTTCTGTAAAACCTCAAACCAGTTGGCATACAAATTACATAAAGAAAAATATGAGTTGTGTGTGTTAAATTAATTTTACTAGATCCTGTGATGCTACCACTGTTGTTTTCTTAACACAGTGAACTTCTAATTAGAAAACTGAATGGCTTAAAGGTCAAATTGTCATCTGTACAAATTGGAGTTTGGAGTGGCTGATGGGAGGAGTCGGGGTGACTGAGATTTGACCCCCCCAATGATACTCAGCAGCTTTTTCTGTTCCAAACCACAGAAAAAGGAAGATTTGTGGTTTGTCAGTCTTAGCCTGAAGAATTGCTGTTGGGATGAGAGTATATCATAAAAGTAAGAAAAAGAAATAAAAACCCAACTGGGGATTGGTGGAGCATGCCCAGGCAGAGGCAGAGGCAGGCAGATCTCTGTGAGTTCAAGGCCAGCCTGGTTTACAGAGAGAGTTCCAGGACAGGCTCCAAAGCAATACACAGAAACCCTGTCTCAAAAAAACAAAAAATAAAAAATAAAAACCTATGTAGTTTTTTGCATGTTCACACACAAGCTAAAAGCTGAAGGACATATTCCAGATTCAACTTCAAGCAATTATAATGCAACATCAAGGTCAATCTCTGTGATTCCAAAAATGCTCTCAGGGAAACACCCGTGTGCCTTACAGGTTTCTTTGTGTTTGACTATAAACTCTGTTTCAAATTCCTAAGGTTTGATTTGCCTAAACCTTGTCCTGTTCTCTTCCCTAGGCTGTAATTTTCAACTTCATGAATGTTTAAAACAAACACATTCACAAATACACAGCAGTGTGACACAGGACAGGAAAGGCAATCTCCAGCCAGCCTCCTTGTCTCAGAGAAGCCCTACATTCCCACCTACCGGTTCCTACGGACACCTGTAGGCCCACTGTCACCTTCTAGAACAAAGTCCTGAGCCCAGAGAGAAGGCAAGAGATGGCAGTCTTCTCCATTCATAATTCCAGTGGCCCCTGACGGGCCTCAAGGTCGAATGCCTGAATCAACAGGCAACCTAATGCCACAGTAAACCCTCAGGAAAGCAACTGGCCTGACTGGTAACAATTCAAAGCCCAAATGTTATCACCTGAACACAACATTATGCCTAAAAGTGTGGGTTCCTAGTTCTATACCATTCCCTAGAAATACAGTCCTAAGCCGGGCATTGGTGGTGCATGCCTTTAATCCCAGCACTCGGGAGGCAGAGGCAGGTGGATCTGTCTCAAAAAACCCTGTCTCAAAAAAATAAAACAAAAAACAAAAAAAGAAAAGAAATACAGTCCTAGAAAAAAAATTATCTACAAAGTGTCTCACCATAGTTCTAGATGTAACAATAAATACATAGTTTTAAAAGGTGCACAATAAATAAGGTGCTAAATATATTACTGTGTATTCACATGATGCAATACAACAGAACAATTATGCACCATGTTATTAAATAAGAATAACGCCAACCTGCTGGGCATGGTGACCCATATCTGTAACCCCAGGAGGATTGTTAAGTTGAGACCAACTTGGGCTACATAGCAAGGCCTTACCTCAGACAAAAGAAAGGAATGAAGGGGGGAATCCTCAGCACTCAGAGGATGGCAGGCCTGTTCTCAATACTTTAAATACATTAACAGATGCATTGTAAGCACTGCATTTCATTTCATGGTTACAAACTTGCAAGGTAGGTGTCATTAGTATTACTATCCTGGTTACAAATGGCTACAAGACATAGAGAGGTTAAGTGGCTCTCAGAAGCTGCACAGTAATGTTGCAGACTTGTGGAATAGTATTTAGTGCCATAGAAAAAGTTTATGCCATAACAGCAGATGAAAAACTTCAATTACATTCTGATTTTATACAATAGCAATGCATGCTTGTGTGCATATATGTGTTTCAGTGTCTGCCTGTAGACACAGAAGAAAAATAAACACTACAAAGAAATGCATAGTAATTTCTCTAGTTTATGAGAGTACAGTGATTTTTTATACTTACTAAATATTCAAGATGTTCTAGAATGTATATATGACTTTTATAACCAGAAAAAAATGTGTTTGAAAACGGAAAAGCTTGCTTGAGGCCTGCAGGCCATGTGCCCACACTTCCTCTCATTAATGTGCTCATGCTTTCCAGGCTCAGACACGATGGTCTGGCAGCATCCACACTGAAAACCAAGGTGTTTCTCAAGTGAATGTTGACATAAGAAACCTTCTTCAAGTATCACATTTAATAAACTCTCCCTTAAGAACTCTGCTAATCAGATCCGTACACTGGTTACCATGAAGCTCACTAATAAAAGAATCCCTGTGAGGTTCAACTTGAAAATACATCTAATGGAAAGAAAATGACTCAATTATAAAAATGTCATCTAACGTACTTGAATTTCATTGAAATTAATGTTTTAAATACATGTGCTGCCTTGCTAACATCAGAAGAGAAAATAACCAGCAGTTATGAGATGGCCAACGCATGAGTAGGAAGAACATAGCTGCTTGGCTACATTTTCATTTTCTTTATACAAAGATGTGGGGTAAGTACAACATTCTAGAAAAGTATCATAGCAGCAAAGACCAAAAAGCCAGAAAGAACAATGGATTGCTTAGATTCAACCTCCTATTTAAAGTTATAGTTCAAATGTCTAAGCATTTCTTACAAATTTCCCTCACTACTCAAAACTCAAATGTTAAGAAAACATCATAAAAACACTAGAAGAAAACACAGGTGAGCTAAAATCACCAGGTCCATGAGAGAAAAGACTGCTGCATCTCACTCCACAAAAGCTAGGGGCCGGGAAGATGATCCAGTCAGGAGTGCGCTTGCCCTGAAAGAATAAGAACCTGACTTCATGTCCCCAGAGTCCACATAAAAGCCAGGCCCAGTGTGCACACCTGTAATCCCAGTGACATCCCAGGAGCTCGAAGGTGAGCTATGCTTATCTGATGGGGAAGTCCTGTGTATATGTCAATAAAGCACTGTTGGCCAATAGGGAAGCAAGATAGGTGGGACTAGGAGTCAAAGAGGATTCTGGGAAAGAGAAGCAGAATCAGTCTTGATGTAGCCTCCAGAGGACTAAGAGGTCCAGACCCTTTTTCCGGTAAGAGAAATACTTAGATTAGCAATTATGGGTTAAATACTTAAGTCAGAGCTAGCCAGTAAGAAACAAGCAAACGGCCAACAGCTTCATAATTAATATAGCGTCCTGTGTGTCATTTGGGACTGATTCAGCTCTGGAACCAGACTGGCGGGAAGACAACACTCTAAACTTATCTACTGGTGAAGTTCCAAGACAAAGAGAGACTGTCTCACTCAAAAGGTAGAAGGCCTCTGAAGAACATGAAACTGTCTTCTGACCTCATTACGCACATGCTCATATGTACACATGTGCACCTGTATAGACATGTGTACACACACATGAACACAAACATTTTAAAAGTCAAGCAAAAATAAAGCTGAAAGACAATCTGGGAAAATACCTATAGTATATAATGTAAATTTACAAATATAAAAATATAACTAACAGAGCTGGGGAAAAGAGAGCACTTGCCTAGCACATGAAAGGCCTTGGGTTCAATCTTTAGCATCCCCAAAATAAAAACAAATTTAAAAAAGCACTTATAAATCAGTAAGAAAAATATAAGAAGCAGCAAAATAAAGTGGGCAAATGGAACAAGTATAAAAATCCAATTAGTCAATAAATATATGAAAATAACTAATGCATGTGCTTACACACACACACACACACACACACACAAATATACTTAGACCTAAGAGTACTGGTAAGGAGAAATAGTGAAAACTCATCACTAAAAAGAAAATAACATATATGATCTTGTCTTAGTAAAATAAAAAATATGCATAAAATAATATATATATAAACTATTAAATTCAAGTATGATATGAGGTTTTATTTTATACTTTGGCATATTTTTTGACTTCTTACAATGTGCAGGTATTGCTTTTAAATTATACAACTTTTTCTCAAGCCAGTCATAGTGGCTCATGCCTATATCCCAGTACTCAAGAGACTGAAATGAAAGGCTTACAAATTTAAAGCAGCCTGCGCTACATGGCAAGTCCCAGGTTAGGCTGGGATACATACAAAATAAATACACATACACATCTCAGTAGGCTAGTCATGGATTTCATATCACCAGTCAACAAACATGCTTAAACCTTTCATGAAATGTCTGTTTGTAGTAATTCCAGCAACACAATGAAAGTACTTCCAATCTAGAAAACTCCAAATTTGTAAGGATTTTTAAGTAAAAGGGTGCTGAACCCTTCCCCCAAAGGGATCTGCTAACCAGCTTGTGGCTAAGATCTTATCTAGCAAATACTTCTTGTTCCCTTCCTTCCAATAGGCCTGAATTCAAGTTCCTGTTATCAGCCCATCCTTATTGCCAGAGAAACCTGGGAACGTGAACTTCTGACCTTGGTGGTTTTCCACCATGCCTGATAACTGGTATATAATGCTCCCCTCTTGTTGCAATAAACAGCGTTCTCCTTGCAAGAATGACCTGCTGTCTTTTGTCTTTATTTCAATCCTCAGGCCCTCGCCCGAATCCATGAAGAGTGTTGTAGTGCTGCAGCAGATGCCCTTTGGTCCCTTGTGTGACACTGTGAGGTGACACACATCCTCTGGTGCACTACAAGTCTCTCTAGACTACATGCAATAGATACCTAACACAATGGAATACTTCAGGGATGCTTTTCATGATGTAGTGTTTAGAGTAATGGTGAGAAGTTCTGGACATGCTCAGAACAGACACAATTGTTTTTCTTCCAATGTACTTAGCCTGAGGCTGGTTGACCCCAAGGATGGGAAATCCACAAGTTCTGAAGATTAACTATATTTTTAAAATCACCACAGAGAAACACATTTTAAAAATACATCACAGGGCAAGCATGGTGGCACACACTTGTAATCCTAGTTCTTCATAGGCTGTTGAGACGCAGAGGCTAGCTGGAGCTGCCCAGGGAATTTGAAGCCAGACTAAGCTAAATAGCAAGATCTTGTCTCAAAAAAAAAAAAAACATAAACTTATAGACAGCAACTTCAGCAGAAGCAAAAATGAATGTGCAACGTTACCTACCATCCCAACACACTCCAAGAACACAGCATGCCCACAGCTAACAGTAAGTGTTTAAGTGCAAACTTTGGAAACATAAATGAATACTAAGATGTCACCTCCAGAGGCTGGAGAGATGGTACAGCAGTTTACAAACACTGCCCTATGAGAGAGAACCTAAGTTCAGTTCCCAGGACCCATGTTCTATGGCTCACAAGCACCTGCAGTTCCAGCTCCCAGCTCCAGGCGATGCAACACCTCTGGCCTCTGCATGTCAGTGTGTACGCACACACACACACACACACACACACACACACACACACTAATAATAATAATAATAATAATAATAATAATAATAATAAATCTGTTTTTAAGCTGTCACCACCAACGTTTATTAACTTATTTAAACCTGAGCAAGTGACTTCATCTGTCCAAATTCATGCCTGTACCTGAGGAACCTTCTTTAAAATATAGTCAAGAGTGGCTTGGAGACAAGAGTATGCACTACTCCGCCTAAGGACTCAAGTTCAATTTCCAGCCCCCATGTAAGATGGCTCACAGCCGTTTGCAACTCCAGTTCTGGGATATCTGACACCTTTGGACTACACACACACACACACACACACACACACACACACACACGCGCGCGCCACAAAATAATAAAAATAAATCCACATCACACTTCCAATAGTATGCATGCCAAGGAAGAAGACGTTCTGAGTTACTAAATATCAAAGACACTTTCTCATCTAGAATTACTTCACACTGGGGATAGAAGACTGGAGGTGGGGGAGTGAAAGAAAAGAGATCGCAGTTTTAACGTTGCCAAAAATTACTTCCTAAATGAGTCTAAGATTAACCACCAGAAGGCTGCCATGTTCACATTTGCAGAAAGCCAACTATCAGATACAAGCACTACTTTTTTCCCCTGGTGCAATGGATCCTGCCTACACAAACTAAAAATCTATAACACTAAGAATGTCTATGGAAAGCTAAATGGGAATACATGGCAAAACTTCAAGGAGAAAAGTTAAGAGCCACATGAAAGCATATTCTTAACTTCATTAACAAGCAGATAAATGAAAGTTGAAGTGGGAAAAGGGTAGGTTTACTACAGAAAAACTGCATCTCAAATTTTAAAACCTGCACTAAGGAATTATTTTATATCCAAAGGTATCCTTGTTAGTTTTGCAACGCCTTGATACATGCAGGGAGGGAGACTATCAGTTGAAGAATTCCCACGATCAGCCTGTGGGCATGCCTGTGGGAAATTTTCCATACATATGAATAGACAGATGGGTGCTTTGACTAAATGTGATGTGTGTGACTTGTGTGCACAGAAGGGAACACTGGATTCTCTCTAACTACAACTATTCGCAGTTGTGAGCTGCCATGTGGATGCTGGGAATTGAACTTTTGTTCTCTGGAAGAGCAGCCAGCGCTCTTAACCTCTGAGCCATCTTTCCTACCTCGTTTTCTTGGCTGTTAACTGATGTAGGAAAGCAGTACCATCGTAGGCAGGTGGGCCTGGGATACATCAGAAAGGCGGCTGAATGTGAACCTGAGACTGAGCAGTGAGCAGGGTTTCTCCATGGTCCTGTTGGTTCCTCCCTCCAGGTTCCTGCTTTGACTTCCTGCTTTGGCTTCCTTCAATGATGGACTAAACCCGGTAAACCAAATAAACTCTTTCCTCTCCTCCCAAGAGTTGTTTTTTAGTTGTGGTGTTTATGACAATAAAAGAAAACTAGAAATGCTAGTAAACTCCGTAACGTCTCATCACAGCACATGCTGTCTGGGATGAGGAGGAGCTGCAGACAATTTCATATAAGCTTGTATAATCACAGTATCAGATGCTGTCATCACGTAACAAAAATAAATATGCATGGACTCCTGACACTTACACTCCAAAGTTGATACACTAAATAAACTGGGGTCCATATGCAACAGAAAAGGTGCCCATAGCAATCTACCTCATGAGAACAAAAAGCTACCCCAACACAAATATCTATCCATAGTACACAGCTATGATGTCTTATAAAGCAGGAAAGTATATATTCATTTCCTTCATGATTTCCTAAATCCTTTGGAGTGATGGGGTGAGGGAGTTATCTTTCATAATTTTGTAATGAGCTGAGGGACTCTTGGGAGATGAAGGATGGATACCATGTGACTGATTACTAGGTTAGAATTGTTCCCCATTCCTCTACCCTGACCCTCCCATACTCCAACCCATGACCACTTAGGAGGGAAGAGAGGCTGGAGACATACTTCAGTGTAGGCATGGCAGCACTCAAGAGGCTGAGGAAACAGGATCTTGAGTTCAAAGACAATCTGTGCTATGTAGCAAAACTGTGTCTCAAAAAAATCACCAATTATCAATGAGCCAATCAAGCACACATAATGAAAACATTAAGCAATATGAGTTTTGAAGAGTTCCCTTACAAGTAAACAAGAACATGTCCAAATGCCCCAACTCCCACAGCACGGAGAGGTGCTCCCAAGCTCAGCCCCTTCCAGACTTCACCTGTGTCATCTGGATATTGGTTTGCACACTTCACAGACGATTTGCAAAAAGTTGGCAATTGTCACCTTCCCTGGGACCTGAAGAGCTATTCACGGAACCCTGATTTTAGACAGGTTGAGCCGAAGTTGTTAGTAACCTGGGAGTCCACTACTTGCACCTGGTATTTGGAGAGAGAGCAATCTTGGGAAATGAGTCCTCAACCTGTGGGGACTATAACAGACACTTAGTCTAGGAATTGAGTTAAACTATCGGGCATGTACCCAGAACTAAAGAACTCGATCGTATCATTTATGTAAATATGGGAAGAAATTTATCCTTTTTTTTGAAAAAATGATTAGGGAGATTTTGGTCAAAGAATAAGTTTTCAATTAGAATGACTAAGTTCAAGAGATCTACTGTATAATATTGTGTTCTTGAGTAATGCTGGGCTGAGGGGATAACTCAATGAAGAGGGCTTACCTAGAATTCATGAGGCCTTGGTTCCATCCCCAGTACTGCAAAAGGAAAAATGAAAAGGAATATACTAACAGTGTACAAAAATATATGTGAGCAATGCATATGAAAATGATCAAGATTCGGTCATCCTATACTATGCGTAAACTTCAAAAATATGTTGTACATATAAATACACATGAGTTTTCACACATTATATACTCATGCAGGTGTATGTGTCTGCATAGGTGTGCATGTTGGGGGGGGGCAGAGAGCCTCGGGAATCAGTCCTCAGACACTGTTTCCACTACACTATATCTTTTTTATGGGGGACAGAGCCTCTGGCCGCCTAAGGAACTCCAAGGATCTGCCTGTCCCTGTCTCTCCAGAGCTGGAATAATATAGGTATACCTGCCACAACATCCAGCATTTTTTATATGGGTTCTGGGGATCAAACTCAGGTCCTCTCACTCATAAAGTAAGCATCTTGCCAAATGAGCCATCTCCTTAGCCCATAAGTACAATCGTATCTGTCAAGTCTCTAATTGATGCTGGGAGAGGAATAAAAAGTCTTCTCAAGGGATGAGCTCCCAGATAGGTTAGCCAATCTCTAGAGGTCAGCCCTAAATACAGAAGACCACGACGAAATGATCTCAGCAAGCTTCACTTATAAACTTTATATACATATCTGATTATAATTAACGAATAAGAAGCCATGAATTTGAGGAGGAATGAGGGGGATGAGGGAGGAATGGAAGTGGAGAACAATGCATATATAGTACTCATATAGGAAATCCTCAAAAAATACATTTTAAAACTTATGGCATAGGTAACTACTTACGGTGAAACAGTAAATAGTAGCAAAAGTAGATAAAACACAGCTTCATGAATAAATGGATGAACTTCAAAACTATAACCTTAAGCTAAACAGCAAAATAGAGAAGTAGATGTGTTACATGAATCCATTTGTAACGACAAAAAAAAGCAGCTAAAATTAAACATTATATTGTTTGGAAGCAAACACACAAGAGGCAAATTCATTTTCTAAAAAGAAGGCTAATGGTAATCACAGGAGGCACATAGATAAGTGTCTGATAACCAAAGGAGGAAATATAAGAGCACCTGGGTATGATAGTATAAAACTCTGTTTCCTAAGCTAAGTGGGTAGGGACTGATGCTCACTTTACCAATTTTCTAAGTTACACACGCACCTCTGTCTGTGGGTTTGGGTGGTGCTTTGGTTTGATTTGGAGCTCTTTTGCAGCAGGGTCACTCCATATCCCTGCTGTCCTCACAGCAATCCTTCTGCCTCTGACTCCCAGGTGTCAGGACAATAGGCATGCACCAACATACCCAGGCTATACATTTATTTATGTGTATGTATATGCATGTTTCTCAGTTTGAAAAAACCAAAATGGAGCTGGCAAAGCTGCCCAGTACTTGTTACTGAAGCTGAGTTCAATCCCTGTAACCTATATAGTGGAAAGAGAGAAACGACTTCTACAAGTAACCCTCTGACCTCCACAAGTACACCATGGGGCACATGTACACACACACACACACACACACACACACACACACACACACACACACACACACACACACACACAAAGTAAGTGTAAAACATCTTTAAGGCCAAAATCAAGTGCTACTTTTCAAAGGAGCTACCTAGTCAGTATGCCTGGTGGCCCGCTTGTCCCGAGTCCCTAATGAAATAAAAGCATTATCACAACAGAAGAATCTCATAGGATAGAAGATGCTGCAAGAAAATTTTAAGTTTTTAAGTACCTTCATTTATTTACTTACTTATTTGCTTATTCATTTATTTGTGCAGGGAAGCCTGCGCCACGGCTCATGTGTGAAGGTCAGAAGATAACTTGAGGGAGACGCCCTCTCCTTCCATCATGTGGGTCCTCGTGATGGAACTCAGGTTGTTAGGCTTTGGCAGCAGAAAGCTTTACCCACTAAGTCATCTCGCTGGCCCAGAAAAGAATTGTAAACAAAAGATAGGATGGGAATGTGCTGACAGGAGAGAGGCCATGGTGGAAGAAACCTGCTTGGCAGGATCCCAGAGAGCTCTAGGCCAACTACCAGGTTTACACGGTGTGGAATTTGAATGTAATTGACCCCCATAATCTCACAGGGAGTGCACTATCAGGAGGTGTAGCTTTATTGGGATGGGGATGGCCTTGTTGCAGGAAGTGTGTCACTATGGGGGAGGGCTTTGAGGTTTCCTGGCCTCAGGATACCACCCAGTGAGTCAGTTGAGTTCCTGCTGCCTGAAAAAAGTAGGACTCCCAGCTGCTCCAGCACATCTGCCTGTGTGTCACCATGGTAATGGGCTGGCCTCTGACACCGCCATCGAGCCACCCTCGATTTTTATAAGAGTTGCTGTGGTTGTGGTGTCTCTTCACAGCAACAATAGCCCTGACTGAGACCCATGGTTAAAGGGGGGAGAACTATACGGAATAGAAAAGAGGGTTAAAGTAATGCGTGTTAACATTCCTACCACCCTCCCTTCTCTCCCAAACAAAGCCTTCAAGCAGCCTGACAGAGGGTTGTAACAGACCAAACATGTCAGCATCTTACAAAAAAAAAAAAACTGAACCAATTGTGCAGCAGGGAGTGGAAGGTAGATTCTGATGGGAATTTTGGAACTCAGAATAAATCCTCCTTCATCCGTGGGGCAAACAGTACTATAATAGTAAAGAAAGATCTCAAAAAGTGAAACTAAAACATAAAAAGTACAGGACATAAGAAAGATCAGATTAATAACAAAGACCCCAGGCAGGGAACTGGAGAGATGGCTCAGCAGTTAAGAAAACTGACTGCTCCTACAGAGGACCTGAGTTCAATTCCCAGCACACGCGTGGCAGCTCACAGTTGTCTGACACCCTCACACAGGCACTCATGCAGGCAAAACATCCATGAATACAAAATTTTAAAAACTTAAGAAATAAAAATAAAAAATATCCCAGGCAGGAACCACAATATCCAACTGAAAGTTGCCCAATTTCTATCCTGTAAAGCTTTCCCTGTCCCAACCCCCAAAGATCCCTGAACCCAGGGTGGCTACCCCACCCAGGGAACGGACCCATCCAATTCTGTTTGCAGTATTTGACTTACGAAAAATATAATCTCTAATAAGTGCCTGGAACCAAAAGATCATGGGCTATAGATAACTCGAGAGAAAAGCCAACATGGAAGGGATGAAGAACGGGGCAGAGGGCAGGAAAGAGGGCTCCTGCCTTGCTAGCTCTGCACTGTCCTCATGGGGACTCTAGTGTCACCGAGTCTGAGGGCTGAATCTCTACAACACACAACCAACACACGTCTCCTGGAAAGCCTCCCTGAGCAGCTGTGCAGCGAGTGCACCATCTTGGCTCCTGCTGCCTGTCACTCTGACAGCATTTTGTACAAACATGAGCTGGGTGAGAGTGTTGAACATCATTAGAATTATGTGATCAAACACTCCTAATAATTAACATGTCAAAATCCAACAGTAAATATACAGTGAACTTGATGAAATGTTCAATGAAAACGTGAAATTGTGGAACAATTAGGAAAAGGAGAATGTTAACTTGCCTTACAAAAGGGAACAGGAGAACAAATAGGTTGAGCTTTAGAAAGAAAAGGAGTAAATGAGTGTCTTCTGTATCCTCAGAGTTCTTTAATCAGCTGAGAAGTTAGAGAGCTGTGCAAATTTCTTTGCAGGTGACCTGCATAAATCTGATTTACTTACAAAGGGCACAGGATGCCACTGTCTGGATTAATCTGCACTGAACAAGAAAAAAAATATATTATTTGAAGAGCACGAAAGGGAAGGTGACTCTTTTGCATATGGGAAAGGTTACATTCATTCATCTCCTGCTGGATAAGCAGAGTCAAACCATAGCCCAGGAATCTTGAGTCAAGGTTTAGCAGACCCTGAAAGACGACAGAGTACAGCCACAGAGGTGTAGCTCCTGGGACTGGCTGCCACCAGGACTCTCGGTCTCTGGTCTCACAGAGCACTGAATGACTTTAAGTACACAGGAGAGGGGTGCTCCAGTCTGCTTCCTGCTGCTGTGATAAAACAAGAACAGCTTGGGAGAGGAAAGGGTTCCTGTGGCTTGCGGTCTTCATCATGGAGGGAAGCCGTGACAGGAACTCAAGGCAGGAGCTTGAAACAGAAACCAGAAGAGGCAGTCTGATTGCTGGCTTGCTTTCTCGGCTACCTTTCTTACACACCTCGGGCCACCTGCCCAGGAATGGAACTGCCCACAGTGGGCTGGGCCCTCCTACACCAATTAGAAATTAAGAAAACACCTCACGGATAGGCCCAAGAGGCTAATCTGATGGAGACAATTCTACAGCTGGGGTTCCCTCTTCCCAAGTGTGCCAAGCTGATAACTAAAGATGATGCCAGTGTGGGAGACGGGGGCAGGTGAAATGGACACATACACTTGATCAGTTGAATTGCCAAGTCCTATTTTCTAAATACTAGATATTTTAACAACTATTTTTTCAAAGATATTTTAATACCTCCAAAAAGTAGGAAGGACTTGATCTCGGGATTTTCTAGACCCCTTGAATTTTTTTGACATGACAGAAAGGCGCTTGGCATCAGACCAGCTTTGTAGCACAATTTCTTTGGTTTCATCTTAGCTATGATTTATGACTCACTTACTGATCCCCATTATTCCATTGTCCTAAGCTGGGAAAGCAATAAATATTATGATATAATAATATTATCAACAATAAATGAGACAGTTAAGAATAATGGAGTGTTTGGGAGCACACAGGCATGATCTGAAGGCTTTAGGCAAGTGAGGCATGGAATTGTTTTGTTGAGTAAGAAGGATGGGTCTAAAGGTGGAGGAGAGAACAACAGCACAGTGAAACAGCAAATGCAGGATCAAGAACCCTTCAGGAGGCCTCTGCCTGGGTAGGAGACAAGCAAAGGATGCTACCATGAGACCCAACTGACAAACTCTGGAAGTTCCCCTAAAGAAACACCAGCTGTGGAGCTTGCATTGCGGAAGCCACAAGGAGTCTCCAGTGGAATTACTCTAACATAGGAAGCATATCAGCAAAACCTAGCAGAAGCTAAAAGTTTATTAGTAAATTCTAGTCATTTGAAGTAGATTCCAGCAGTCTCTTGTTAAAGCTCTTCAGATTCTGTTTGAGAAGACAGCTCCGTCTTGTACAGCTCTATTATAGACCGCTCTGTCTTTCATAAGAAAGTCCTAGCAATTGTGTCTGCATCTAGAACCATGTGACTGCCCAAATCATCCCCACAATCACAACCCCCAACAAGGCCAACTCCATTGTCAGTGCTTGAACTTAGCTTTCATAGTCAACACTTTTAATAGTTCCAATGTTTGCTTTGTTCTTGTGTTTTAGGGATGTTTATTTGGGGGAGCCAGCAGAGTATGACCCAAGGTCTCTAGCCCAGGCTAACTTCTAACCCCTAATGTAACTGAGGATGACAATGCTCCTGATCCTCCTGCTTCTCTTTCCCACGTGCTGAGACCACAAGTGTGAGCCATATACCTGGCTTCTGCAGCGCCAGGGTCAACCCCAGGGCTTCATGCATGCTCCATGAGCACTCTACCAACTAACTGGGCTACGTCCCCAGCCCCATACCATATCCTCACCACCATGAATTCTACGACCCTCGGCATATTTCAAAGGCTTCACTGGAAGGGCGTTTTTTGTGCTACATCCCCAGCCACAGAGCTATTTTTAAACGCCTTTACTAACAGGCATTCAGCCATTGTCATGATGTCAGAGATGCGCAAAGCACTTCAAAGAATAAAAACAGTGGAAGCACTGTCTTCAAGAAGACTTTAAAGACGTAGGGTAAGGTAGGTCCACCATTAACTGCAGCCACAAGAAGGGAAGAGGGGGGGACTGCTGTAGGAATGAATCCCAAAAGGGAGGAACTCTGGGCTTTGTTGCAGCCTACATGCAAACAGAAATGTGATCTGCTCTAATATTCAGTGTGCACGGGGTAAAAATAAACCAGCTGGCCTAGAGAAAGAACAACTATTTTTGATATTGAGATCAGAAAGAAATTTATCCTGTGCTTCTTAATAGAAGATTCCGGTTTATGTAATTAAAATTCTACAGATTTTTTTCCCACAAATCAACAGTGATCCGTTTTCATGGAGGTGAGCAGTTCCAGTTAAAAGAAGGTTATTTAAGGTGCACACAGTCAGAAGAGCGGTCAGCCCCCTGCCTGGGCCGTCCACAAAGAAGACATGCAGCACTGCTGACTGGATCCTTTCAAACAACTGCATCTCTCCAGCTGGAACCAAACTCAGCTAGGGTCTGAGGACGCCACTGCGCTGTTGAGCTGAACTCATTCCCTTCTCATACAAATTAAATCTCAAAAACAGTGTGGCCCTCCCTAGTAACAGAAAATAGGTCCCCAGTCTAAAACAAAGTGTATTCTGTTTAGGAAATTATAATTTCATAAAATGGGAAGCTGCCATGTGGGTACTGTGAATCAAACCTGGGTTCACTGGAAGAGCAGTCAGTGCTCATCACTGCTGAGCCATCTCTACATTCCAGGCTCCATCCACTTTATTAGGACTGGAAGAGCCAGTTGGCGGTGGGACACTTTAATCCTAGCACTGTGGGGCAGAGGCAGGCATATCTACAGAGAAAGAGCTTGGGAGTTCGAGGCTGGCCTGGTCTACAGAGCAAGTTTCAGACAGCCAAGGCTACACAGAGAAGCCCTTTCCTGAAAAATGGAAAGGAAGAAACTGAAAGAGGTAATAAGGAGATTACAAGAGACTAAACAGAATAAATCTAGCCATTTATTTATTTGGATATTAAATAATATGCTTAACATTTAACTATGTAACTATTTGGTTATCTTAATTAAAAATATTATTGTTATAATGGCATCTGACCACTGAGAAAAAAATATTTGCCTTTTACAAAAACAAAACAAAATCTCTCTTTTATACAGCAGAATCTGGGCATCAAGAAAACAATTTTTTAACCTATTCAGCAGCCTGCTAAACACCCAGTAGCAAACTATCACAAATGCTACCCAGATTTATGATACAGAGTCTGCATAAATTGATTACAAATAAAAGTATTAGCAAATTGAGTTAGTTAGCCCAACCCTAAGGGTTAGCTCCAGATCATTAGTAACATGAACTTTAAGTTTCCAAATGGAGCCACTACTAACACTTGTGAATGAATATCCTTTCTTTTTGCCTTATCTTTCCTTTCCTTTCAGTTCTGCTTGTAAAGAATCGTACACCTACGAATGAGCAAGAGAAAGGGTGGATTGGGTCAGTGTGCAAATATACACCCATGAACTTCCACTTAATTTTACAGTCTGAGGTTATATGGCACCATTTCCCCTCCCCCCCAAAAAAAACTATCCATGAAAATAACCAATGAAGTCAGGTGGTAATGGCACATGTCTTTAATCCCAGCACTTGGAAGGCAAAAGCAGGTGGATCTCTGGGAGTTTGAAGTCAGCCTAGTCTACAAAGTGAGTTCAAGGACAACCAGAGCTGTTACACAAAGAAACCCTATGTCAGGAAAAAAAAATGAAGACAAAGATTATGGAAAATAAAATACATACATCTAAACTAAGAGTCTTCTGTTTACATACTGATCTATAACTATATATATATTTGCTACTTTTCCAACAAACACCATGATCAAAACACTGTAAGGAAGGGAGTTTATTGGGGCTTATGGTTCCAGGGGGTACATGTCCATCACCCTGGGGAGACATGGCAGCAAAGAGTGGGAAGCTGAGAGCTTTCATCTTCAACCATAAGCACAAATGTTGGGGAAGTCCTGTGCATTTGTCAATAAAGCACTGTCTGGCCAATAGGGAATCTAGATAGGAGGGACTAGGAGTCCAGGAGGACTCTGGGAAGGAGAAACACAGGAGTTCGAGATGTAACCACCATGGGGTAGGAAGCCCGGAACTATTCTCCGGTAAGAGAAATACTTAGATTAACAATTATGGGGTAATTACTTAAGTCAGAGCTAGCCAGTAAGAAACAAGCAAGGCCAACCGCTTCATAATTAATATAGCCTCCTGTGTGTTTATTTGGGACTGATGCGGCTCTAGAACCAGAACAGCGGGAAGGCTTCTCTCAAAGAAAAAGCTTCTCTTAACACACAAAGCAGAGAGAGAAAACTGGAAGTAGCTCTAGGCTTTTCATCACAAAGCCCATCCCCAGTGATGTCCTTCCTCTATCCTTCCTACATCATCTAAGCCTTCCCAAACAGCACCACCACCTGGGGACCAAGTGTTCAAATGCCCAGTACAATGGGAACATTCAAACCACAATAGCATTCTAAGAGGATCTCATAGGAAGCATCATATTTATTTAGCCTCCACTATTTCTACAATGGACTTGAGGTAGGTTAGGAGAAAGGCATGTATTTGGGAGGAAAATTAAAAATTTGTGATCAAGGAGTACATCAATTAGAGCAGAAAAAAGATTCAGGGCAGAATATGAAAAATTGGACTAAAACTCACATATGGAGACCATGAGGTTCTACACCTACATAATTACAGTGCAACAAACAATTTGAACCTATGCTTCCAATGTAAACACAATTACTTATGATGTTCCATCAGAAACAAGCATTTGCACTCTTCAAGGGATGCAAAGATATTTCCTATTGCTTGCTATAAACAAGCTGTTCTAGGAGATGGCACCAAAAGATGAAATTCCAAGCTTCCCAACAGCATGTGAAGAAGTAAATGGGGCACAGAGCTGTTTTATGTGCTGTCTGGGGACTTTGTCTCCCTCCTTCCTTTTCTCTCCATGCCTGATCAGAAAGAACACTGCTTTTAACTTCTACTTCCTTAGCAATCCTACTACACCCATCCTCACCCCCAACGCCATCATCCGTATCCCAGAGCCGGGCTCCAGTCCCTCAGAAACATGACAAAAGCCTCCACAATTTCCCTTGGCTACCTCTGTTTTCCATTCCAATTTATCTATAAGATGCTACCAGAATAAATTCCTAAAGCTATGACTGTCTCAATCTCCCCTAATGCCTTCTTGAGTTCTTCTGCACTCCTGAAGCAAGCTGCTATCACCTGCCAGTAAGTCCGCTGCTCTCCAGATGAGTTGTATCTATCCACTTTTGCCCATGGTAACACCACTGCGGGATATCTGCTCCACTCCCATCTCTGCGGGTTAACGGCCCAGTTTAAATGTCACCATACCCAGGAAGAATCCCTTGGTTCTCTTCTGTGAAATAACCACTTCTTTTCTCCAGACCCCTGCACTAAACCAGCGGTCTCCTTCCAGAGTGTAATCATCACACGGTTTCTGTCTGTCTCCTGGCCAGCACAGTTTTCACAGTTACCACACACACATCTAGTCCTGTCAACTCACTACCAGGAGTCATCCTTCAGTATCTTCACCAGGACAGCCCAGGTTTCCACAGTAGGCTTTCCCCACAGCACTGAGTTCACACTTCAGTCTTTCTGAATGTGGAATCATACAGCAGTTTGCAGTCCACATATCTGCCTCCTCCAGGGCCAGGACAGAAACCTTAAATATCTTTGCCATCTAACATGTCAGTCCAGTGGCTGTGTACAGCCCACCTTGCTTCTTTGCATGTGCCTTTTCTTGCTTATTTATGTACTGTTTCTCTCCTTCATACAGATATACTTACACAATGGGTAAACAGGCTGTGCTAGCTTTGTCCAGTTACAACCTTGGCATCTAGACCATCATCTGGCACATAGTGGACAATCAAAACTTCAGGATGAATTAATGAATGGTACCTAATCCTGTTCTGGCACACACAGGCATGACATAAACGTCCACGGGAGTGAATGAATCCTCTCTTCTATAGAAGTTATTTTTATATACGTCATAAGTTCTGACAGCTGATAGTCTTGGCACCGTCTCTAGAATCTCACACAGTGCTTGGCACATACCATGCCTTCAATAAATGTCTATGAGATCAGAATGCTGATATGCAGTTCTCTGAATGTGTAACTATATTAAAGATGCTGTGGGATACTTGATCTTGGATAACTATGATATGGGGACATGGAGAGATGGAATGTTGTAGGTCACGAACCAAAATTCTCTTTAACTCTTTTTTTTTTAAATAACACCACCTCTACCGCCAGGTATGAAGATAAACCCAGACATAGGCTAGCACTCTGCCACTGAACTGTAACCCAAACCCTCTTTTTACTTACTAATTTGAGATGAGATTTAACTGTACTGCCCAAATAGGTGTTGAACTCAGTCTGCAACCCAGGCAGACCTTGAACTTGTGGTCCTCCTGCCTCAAGCCTCCTGAATAGTATGATTACAGGCCATGCCATGAGACCTGAGCATTTCAAAGGCCAATTACCTTTACTGTTAAGTCTAACCTGACACTCTAGTGATTAATAGGCAACCTTCTCAGAATACATCACTTAGCAGGCATATCTATAGGTACACCAACCCTAAGCTAAGAACCCTGCTGGATTCTTAGAACATCTGAAGCCTGTAGGAGGCTCCCTCCTGTGCTACATCCCATCTATGGATGCTCCCACTGGTAACTGTATTGACTTACAGTTTCTTTTGTTCTGGAAGTACAAAAGTTCATGTAATCTCTTCCACAGTGGAACATGTGATCCGTTAGTAACTTGAATCTGTGTTCCTAAACCACTATCACTCATATGTGACTCAGCATAGACAATTTTATTTCCTTGACAATAGAGTCACTGTTTTACATTCATATTGGCTCCACCAAAACTCAAGTGCTTTACTAATTCATCTTCTAAACCTGATTCTGTCGTCTCTTTTCAGTAAACATTACGATTTTGGGTTGTAGTGCTGCAAATGAAAAGCTAGCTCTCCACTGGCTACATGGCTAGCCCAGGAATCTGACTTATTTCTTGGTACATAACATCTCCCTGCCCGAGGAAAGGTGGCCATGCAGAGTAGTCAGGGTCAGAGATCTGGGTTCAGGCACCAACTCTGTCACCAGTTACCAGCATCACTTTAAAGTCTGTCCACCTCATCTCCCTCCCTGAAAGATTAGTGAATCTGTCATGCAAAGCAGCTTACAGGCTTCACAGCCAAACGGTCAGCCTGAATCCTTTATTACCCCTTCCTTACCAGTTTTAAATTGTTCCAACTCAGTCAGAATGATTATAAAATACATTGTCTGAGCTTGAGTAGGTGATTATTTGAAGCCATAGGGAATTATGTTTACAAAGCATTAATTCTCCATTAACTTTTCACGACCTCATAGCACTTCAGGACTCATCCAGTGGACACAAGTGACTTCAGCATGTTACTGCCATCATTCTTGAGACTTCCTGGAGCCAACACAAAATAATTTACCTAGATGTCACTATGTTACCTAGAAGAGTAATCCTCTTTCTTTTAATATCCAACACATGAAATAGCAGGGCAACCACGTAAGAGATATGCACAGTATCTGTGCCTGTCAAATACATTACATAATAACATGACCTCCCAGCTTACCAATGGAAGATTAAAGAAACAATAATAAAGGGCTACATGAAAATGTTAAGTGCATCTCAGTCAAAATGCATGTGACATCATTTAAATCCCTGTAGGGACAACGCCATTTGGAGGCAGGGAGTGTCTGGCCGGGGCTCTCACAGATAAAGGTCAGCCAGGCAACTCAACCACAGAAGGCCTTGCTGAAATTCACACAGGCAGGAAAAGAACAAAGCAAGTCCTCACAACACTTCAAGGATCTCTCCCACCAGCTTTATTGACTAAAGTATAAGAACCTGCTTGAGTTGATATTTAGCAAAGGACCATTCTTCAACAGACCAAATTCAAAAGAGCGGAAATTCTCTCACAAATCTTGACATTACTGCCAGGTAGAAAGGATATATTTGCAGTAGGAAATAATGTCAAAACCAAAGCAGCGGGAAAATGTAAGCTTTTATTGGCGAGTCGGAAGGGAAACAAAGAGCAAATGCGCACCGAGCCTCTGTGGCTCAGGTGCAAACAAGGACACCAGAATGAAAGGTCAGAAGGACATTGGTCCTGGCCAGAGAACTGAGGCTGCCCACCCAAATGCTAGCTTACTACACAGCTGTGCACTACAGTGACACCGTCTAAGCTGTGCTGATGGGAGGACATTTGCTCAGAGGATTTGAGCAGCGAAAAATATAGCCTGGCAGTGCCCTGAATGGCGCTGGGACAAATGCCCCACTTGAAGATAATCTCCAATAGGTGCTTTTACAGGTCCCCAAGGCCTAAATTGCAAAGTTAAGTATGTGTTATTTAAGACACACACAAATTATCGCTGCTTTAAAAGCAGCACTGATTTAAGCTACAGGAGAAAAAAAGCATGTGTAGTAACTTTCTCACAAGATCAGATGGTAAAAGAGCAGTGCTTGTACAAATGAGGTGAGGTGCTCACAGCTAAGTCAACAGAAGTGCTGAGTAAATACCTTAAATAGTACAATGTGGCAAGAAGCCCTGATTCTTTTCAACTAGAGAATGTGGCGCATGTTCTATACTTGTTCACATGAAGAGGGAATAGTCCTGAATATAGACTTCATCATCTGTAAGATTTAAAGTTCTTTATAATTAACTCGGTCCCCTATTGTATGCCTTTCTGATTTAAAAAAAAGTCTGCAAGATGAAGTGAATAATTTAAATAAAACATATCCCCCACCTCATGGCCAACAGCAAAACTGGAATTTCCCTCTGCATGAAGAATGACTCTGTGATTTTAACAGAAACAGAAAAATAAACCATACATCCATAAGAGGATTATTCTCTTCAAAGACTACATCCTTACTACAAAAATACCTGCCAACACTCAAAACATTTTAGAAGTAACTCTTCTAGGACTGCCTTCATGCTTAAAACATTCTTTTAAATTTTCAACTGTGGCAAATTTGGTCCTTTGAATGTGGAATTTGGTATGTGTAGGCTAGACATTCTTTTAGAAATAATGAGAATCTCCAAGCTGGATATCATTTTTTAATCAAAAGTGTGTGTGCTTTTTTAAGTAGCTTGCAAACCACAGTTGGTCCTCTGTGTCTGTAGGTTTTAAATAAACTAACAACATAGTGAAAGTATTTGAGGAAATATTATTCAGAACATGTATAGATGTTCTTCCCCCCAACAATTCAATTATTTATTTAATGTACATTGGAGTTGATATTATAAATGATCTAGAAGTGAGTTAGCATATGTAAGAACATGTGCAGAAGTTATATGCAAATACTGTATCATTTCATATAAGGGACTGAGCATCTGTATATTTAAGCATCCTCAAAAGGTTCTGGAACTGATGTATGACTGTATTTCTAAAAAATCATTCTCCAGAAATGTGTCAAACCCCCCCTCTAAGAACTGCAGACATGGAATGAATAGACAACTTCATAATTTCCTTGAAAGCCTACTTCTCTTTTTACAGTAACTTTGATACTGACATTGCGCATGCTCTTAAACAACTGGACATCAGCCAAATCCGATTCCTCCTTTCATGTCATACATTCATGAGACAAGGATTTACTATACACTATATGTGTGGCAAGTGCTGAAGATATAATAACAGTGAGCAAACACAGGTCCACCATCTGCCCACATGAAATTTATAGTCAAGTTCAAAACCAATTTACACAAAAATATAAATTATACAATAAATTCAATGGTAGGTGAAAAGACACACAGTGATGTAAAAGCCCAAAGCAGTAAGACCAAGTTATTACAGTGTAAAAAAAATAGAGCTGAGTAGAAACTAAATAGTAGTTAACTAGACCCCTGGGACCAAGAAGGAGATGCGTGCTGATAGGGGCCAAGCAAGGGGAAGTGAGCAATGTGCACCAAAGCTCAGTATGACATTTTAAGAGGGATGGAGACCCTTGAGTACTGAGAGTTACTGACACAGTAGTATTGGACAAGGCTGGAGACACAATGATAGAGGCTTGCAAACATTAAGCAACAAGAGTCTCCAAACAGAGTCCAGTGGAAAGCAAGATGGGAAGGGAGGCCACCATGAGATCCACACTGACAGCTTGGTTCTACCATAAAAGTGGAGATCCAATGGAAAGTGACCGGTGAAGAGGTTAACATAACAACCCAGAAGAGAGCAGTAAAGATGGACAGAAATGAATAGATTTGAGAGCCACCAAGCACATGAAATTGATTTTTTTAAATGGTATGGAATATTTTGTATTCAACATTTATTTGAGGGTAACTTTTTGATCTTAATTGAAAACCAAAAAATAAAATCATACAAATTTTAAGGTCATTTTTCAATCAGTTTTCTGCATCAAGTTTATGGTATTTCTGTAGCATGTTTTAGATAACAAGGAAAAAACTAAACAAAACTTAGCATCTCATTTTATATAAACATAAATTCCTGAGAAATTGTGCTGCACTTGGTAATAAAACAATGAACACCTTCAGAAACATTATGAAATATATTTGTTCCTTGCACAAAAGCATTTATTAAAAATGCAAAACAAATTACTGTGGTACTGTACATCAAGGGAAATGGAACCACTCATTTCCAAACATCATTTCTCTTTTACTGCTGGGTACATAAACTGGGTGAATTTATAATTCTGAAAGGATGGGATAGCAGAGGTCTAATAATCATCATCCAGTTTCATAATAAACCACTTAGTAAGCAAATACAATACCCACAAAGTCTGCAAAGATTTAGGTCTAAGCCTTTACCCATAGGGAAAATCATTTTTATAGCTATATTCCTTTGAATATATTTGTACACAAGTGTGTGTGTGTGTGTGTGTATCCAATTCATATCTTCCAGAAAATACAGCCCTCCCATAAATCCAGCTTCACAGTAAGTATGGGTCACAATGTTACAATGTCAGCAACAACTGTTAAATAAAAATTACAGGAAGTCATTATTTTGAACTAAGCTAAAAACCAAAATGAAGTCACTGACATTGCAGGTCCCAATCACCAAGCTTAGCCAAAGCCCTTTTTCTGAACTTCCAGTAAAACAGGATTAGAGATTAACAGCCAAATTTCCCAAATGGGCCAGTTTCAAATGGTATGATAATCAAGCTCCTTTGGTTTTAACCCTTATGCAAAAGAAGTAACCTGAAATGAACCTTACGCAAAAGAAGTAACCTGATGTTAGCTGACCAGTTCTCTGCTCTAGCTCGGCTTCAGGGAACCTTGGCATGAACAGTCTACTTCTTTATTCTGTTTCTGCTTTATTAAGTTCTTTTCTGTCTCTAAAACCAATCTCCCTTCCCTGAACAATCAAACGCAGTCTGTGTTATAGAATAAAGAATGATGAGTTGCCCAATTCTAGAAAGTAAAGCTGATTCAATGATGATAAACATCTCATGCTTTCATTCATATGGGAAGCAAAAATAAATAAATAAGAGGTTGATCTCACAGAAGACAGTAGAATTGTGATTACCAGAGGCCAGGAAGGGCAAGGCAACAGGGAAGGAGACACATATTTGGTAACAAGATACAGTGAAATAAGAGGGGTAAGTAGACTTCTATAGCAATGCAGAGTGACTAGAGTTTACAGCAACTTATTAAACGATTTATAAAGAACCAGAAAAAATTCAAAGGCTCCCTTACACAAAAACATGGTTGAGAAATGTTTGAAATGACAATGCTAAGTACCTTGATATGATCAGTACACACTGTATATATTCACATACTCCCAGAACTTGGAAAGCTGAGGTAGAAAGATTATGAGTTAGAGTCTAGCCTGAGCTATACAGCAAGCCCTGTCTCTGATTAATTAATTAACTGACTAATTAATTAGATGAAAACAAGTCCAATTAAGATCATTAACTGAAATTATTGCAACTTTGACAGAACATAGTAAGTTCAAAATGTAGTCAACCATACAGTTTAAACCAAGACTCCTAAGAATAAGGGGTCTCTGAAGTAAAGGAGTTTATTGAGCTAACCTAGATACAGTGCTGGAGAGATGGCCCAGTGGTTAAGAGCACTGGCCGCTCTTGCAGAGAACCCAGGTTTAAATCCCAGAACCTTCATGGTAGCTCTATACTGTTTGTAACTCTAGTTCCAAGGCATAAAACACCCTCTTCTGGCCTCCAGAGGTACTGCACATATATGGTGCACATACATACATGCATTTGAAACACTCAGACATAAATCTTAAAAAAAAAAAAAAAGACAACCACACATTAAACCAGACAGTGGTGTCACACGCCTTTAATCCCTAAAGAGCTTAAAGAGGCAGGTGAATCTCTGTGAGTTTGAAGCCAGCCTTCCAACAGAGTAAGCTCCAGGACAGCCAGGGCTACACAGAGAAATGATGTCTTAGAAGAAGAAAAAACACACAAAAACAACTAATAGCAATTGGGAACAGTGCAACAGATCTAAAAGCCAACCGTAGTTTTATAGTCAGAGTCTGGGAAGGGAAAACATAGACTATTTACATTGTGGCTACACAAAAGAAAGGCAGAGAAAAGTGAGTTGGAGATGGTGGGGTCCTGGTACTTCTGGATTACTTGAGGTCAATAGTATGGATAGTTTAGATGTAAAAAAGGGGAGTTGTTGGGAAACTAAGCAATAGTGGAGAGACTACATTAATAGCCCCTCCTCGATGATAGGGTTGATGACTACCCTATATGCCATCCTAGAACCTTCATCCAGGGACTGATGGAAGCAGAGACAGATACCCACAGCTAAACACTGAACTGAACTCCTGGAACCTAGTGACAGAGATGGAGGAGTAAAGAGCAATGGGGTCAAGACCATGATGATGAAACCCACAAAGACAGCAGACCGGATAAGGGGGAGCTCTTGAATCCCAGACTGATGGCTGAGAGGCCAACAGGGGACTGATCCTGACTCCATGAATGTAGTCTCAGTGAGGAGGACACAGAAATCTCTGGGACCTTGGGTAGTAGATCAGTGTTTACCATGGTGTACGAATGATCTTTGGGAGCCCATTCCAAATAGAGGGATGCTCTCTCAGCCTGGACACATGGAGACGGGCCTAGGTCCTTCCCTGGATGAAATGACAGACTTTGGAGATCCCCCCAAGGAGGGCCTCACCCTCCCTGGGAAATGATGTGGGGATTGGGTGGGGGGCTGGGGAGCTGGTGGAGGGACAAGGGAGGAGGGGTGGGAGAGGGAGTTGGGATTGACATATGAAGCATTCATGTTTCTAATTTAAATAAAAACATATGAGGGGACAAAGGGGGGAGTTGTCTACTGTGTTGGTATTTACATGAGGGTCTCAAGAATGTCCCCACAACATTAACTGACTAACTTCCCTTATCCCTTCTCTCCATCCTTTAGATCTTATAATTTAGATCTAAATCTCAGAATTTTTTTAGACTGCATAAACTTATACAAAGCAATGTGTACAGCAGCTCAGCATGGACAAGGGGAACTGGGGTTTTACTGCTCTCACACAAACAGCAAATATACCATCTACATTCTAATTCTGGAAACAACTAAAAAAGATAGTGTAATTTTGAGATTTTACAACTGTAGTTTATGACACCAAAAATGCATTTTTATTTGAAAGAAATTCAATGTGAAAATTACCAAGAAAAGCATATGAGACCATAGAAAGTCAATAATGAAACTTCTAAAGGCAAAAAGCACTTTTAAATAGGCTACTTTTAGTAATCTAAGTCACTATCTAGGCATTATTTAAAGAAATTCTGCATATGAATTTCCGGTTTCCTCCCCTTATAAAAACTACTAAAGCAAGTGTGAAATAAGTTAGTGTTTAGCCATACCATCTGGTCCATTATCATGATTTATAACATGTGTGTTTAAGCCTGCATTAAGCATATAGTGATATTTCAAAAAAAATTATTACATTCTGACCTGAACAATCACTCTTGGAGGCAGGCTGTACTCTATGCAGTGTGATTATATTCAAATTGTACCTTGAAATCTTTCCAACAGGGGCGAGGAGGCAAAATTGCAAAACTCTCAGCAGTTTTGATTTTTACAGAAAACAGTAAAGTAGAGTGAACTTAGGGTTTAAAATCTCAAAGCTTCTACTCTGTAGAACTATACAAAAGAGCAATTTACAGAAAAATCTGAACCACTGCTGAGTCACCACAGAGAAGGTGCTCACTGTGCTAAGGTGAGGTTCACTTGGACATTTCATGGTCACCTGAAAAACAGGGGAAACATGTGTCCCTCCCTGAGATAAGAATGTTCAACTGATCACAATTTTATACACTAGACAGAGATACTTTGCCAAGAGTTCAAATATAACCATACCACCATGTACACTCACCACTTCTTAACAAAATTTAAAAGAAAAAATGGGGATTAGCTAAACCCTAGGGGATTTTATAATTTCTGAATTCCAAGTGGAGGGATTTTCATTAATCCTTTACTTTTCAGGTGTAGTCAGCCCATGGTTGTCTTCCATCCCCACTCCTTACCCTTCCCAGATTGTTTTGAAGTGAATGTTCAATATCCAGCACCCCCAAAATAAAGACAACTCTCTGTACAAAATACAGTTCATTAATTCATCTGCTATCTAGTGAGAGCTTCCAAACTGCCTTATAATTTTATTTTAAGGACTTCATGGTTACTCTCTTCAAGCCAAGAGCCAAACATAGTTGCTGTATCTCCTACCTGTCTCCCGTCTCTTCCCTCTTTCTGGCTACTTACTAAACAAACTGAGTAAGTAATATGTCCAATAGAGACTTCCACATTTTGTGTTTAACTAATTAAATCTCCACTGGGGCTGGAGAGACTGCTCAGTGGTTAGTGACACTGGTTCCTCTTCCAGAGGACTTGGGTTCGATTCCCAACCTCCACACAATGGCTCACAACCAACCATCTGTAATCAGTTCTAGGGAATCCAACATCCTCTTCTGTCCCCTGCAGGCACCAAGTACACACATGCTGCAGACATACATGTCGACAAAGCACTCAAACACATAAAGATTTCCTAAAGTTTAAAATTTAAATCCTCTTTTTTTCTGTTCTTAAAAATAAATAAAAAGTAGTTTAATCTAAAAGTCTTGATAAGGATCATGCTAAGTTCTTTAACAAGAAGCTTCATAGATGCTTCTGTATTTGTTCTATTACATCAGGAGACTGTCAGGTTCACTTCTTTCTCTTTTTGCGATGATAAGATTTATCAGTGGACCCAAGGTTTTTGCCTAACTTAACACAAAGTTTCCCATGAGCAAGCTATGGGAGGAGAAAGGAGGTTGCTGGGAACTGAATTGAGGGGTAGCCACTGGTTATTTCTTTAATGGCAACCAAGTGCCAACCTTTCATAGCTATCATTCTACATTTACTGGTCAGGGTTCCTCTCAAGACAGGGTTGTAGCTGACTTTTTGGTTACTCTGTAATACAGTATTGGGTTTTTCATTTGTTTAGGGGTTTGGTGTGTGTGTGTGTGTGTGTGTGTGTGTGTGTGTGTGTGTGTGTGTGTGTGTGTGTGTGTGTGTGTGGTTTTGGATTGGGACAAGGTTTCATTCTGTAGCCCAGGACGATCTAAAACTTGTAGCAATTCTCCTGCCTCGGCTTCCCAAGTGAATCATCACACCCAGCTGGGGGTTTCTGTTGTTTATTTTGTGTTGTCTGTTTTCTTGTCTACCCCTAAGACAGTACCAGGATGTATATCTGCCTCTTGATTACAAAGACTACTTCATTTATAATCAGTGAGCACAACTTCTCAACACACTTTTGAAATAACCCTCTAGTTACTAAATCAAGTAGTTGGCCAACAGCAAGAACCCTATGTTAACAGTAAAAGCCAGGATCCAATCAACTGTGGTGATCTGTTATCAGTGCCTGGGTTTCTACCCTATCAACTTGGGGGGACTCCGCAGCCAGCCACTTGAGACCATTCACCCTGTGCCTACCCCATCCCGTGTGACTGACACAGGCACCTTCTGCACCCATGCCCTTGGCTCAGCACCCCACATGTCCACCCCCTCCTCGCAAATAGCTCAGGCTCCATTCCCACTCAGGAGTAAGCACAGCTCTGGCTCGTGCCGGCCAGCATCCCTCTTTTCTCTTGAGATTGTACAATCCTTTTCAAACAGCTCCTCTTCCCTGACCCAGGAGAATGTCCAGAGAAGTTTGACAATCACTGGTATCTCTGGCCTTGAGCAAAAGGACAGGTGTCAACACTCAAGCAAGGCTGACCAGAGTGACTCCTGAGATGGCTGAGAATTTGGAAGGTCAGGTCCTCCTCCTGAGTGTTCTTTGGCTTGCTACAGCCACACCCTGAGCCATGTGAGCAAAACGGATACAGAGAGAGGTAGAGATATGAGACAGAGAGTAGATGTAGTACAGACTGTCCAGTTTGGGCTTCCCTGAGACCTCATCTCTCCCACACTTTGGTCAGGTGACCAACTAGCCCCTCCCCCTTCTACAACATGAGATGAAAGGAGTCCTCTTACAGCTCCCATTATGAGTCTTGAAGACTGAGACCATCCTTCTGGTTTCTTGTACTTCCCATCAGTACAGATAATACTTTACTACTTTTTGTCCGACTTTCTGTGTCTCAGATATGTATTTGTTACCATCTTTTGTAGTTTTACAGACATAGCTTATTCACTTGTTGAACCAGAGTTCTTGGAAGGGTGCTACATAGGTCATTAACATGTAAGTAACAATAGCATGCATTAATTATTCCTTGGTATTAAGAACTTTACATACATATACTCTGTTATCTAAACCTCATAGAAACTTCCTGAGGTGGCCATTATCACCTCCTCTTTCTCCCATCCCCATTTTGCGGTGCTGGGGTTCAAACTCAGTGCCTTGCCCACGCTAGGCAAGCACTCTACTCACTATCTTCCTACTTTTACCTGCAGAATAGCTAGGATTACAGGTGTATGCCATTACATTTCATAGATGAGTCTCCACCTTACAGATGAACGAGCAAACAGTCATCCAAGGAAAGTAACTTGGTCATTACACCAATTAACAGATATGCATTTACTAATTAACAATTAATAGATCAAGGATTTGAACCATATTCACATGCATTATATCCACACAGCCTCGCACAACACTAAATATTGTTAATTAACTTACCAGAAGGCATAACTGGTCAAAGACAACAACCTAAAAAGTTGATTTCCACTGACCCCAAAGTGTATGTTCTTATATCATTAAAAATATTAACAGGCTAATGCATAAATAAATAAGCTATGTGAAAATAGGTCTCTTGAAAAAGTTATAACACAATTTCTTCAAAATTGCTGCTGGCAACCTGAAGACTAAATGCTGGCACTTCTCTTAAGGCAATGGGTAAAAGGAATGAATATTTAAGACCACTCTGTCAGAACAAGTTGTATACAACTCCCCTGGCAGTGATATTTCAAAGCAGCAAAAGAGATTTGTGAGCACCTGCCAGTGTGTGACACGCCTGCAGCTCTCCAATTGCTCAGAGGAGTATCCCTGTGTCATCATTACACACTAATCGTTACTGAGCACTCCCATGGCTTGGAGGCAAGAAGAGGAAGCCTTTAGGAAGAAAATAGTTTCCTCTTCAGAGCTTACCAAGAAGGGCAAGGAAGTCAGGAATAGTAATTTATTGACAAAGAATCTGAAAGTCACTAGCTCTAGCCCCAGATCCTTGCTTGGAGTTCTGCTTGTAGCTCAGAAGGCCAGCAGGGAGACCCACTTGTAGCTCATAGACCAGGGGGAGGTTCCTGGTAACAAACTGACCTGATGCTGACCTTCCTCAGCATCCAGCCAAAGGACTTCCATTAAGAAGTATTCCATAAAAGTTTGTTGGTGGTCTAGTACTTTTTCCTTCTTTCTCAGATTCCAAATTTTACTTGAGGACCTTTCTACCATGAAGTCAATGCCATACATTGCACTCTTCAAAGGAGTGTGATGCCTGCACCCAGAAGGCTGGACAATGGCATACTCCTGCATTACTCTTGGTATAGCAGAGCCCATGCATGGTGCAGATTAAAAGGTGGGGGAACCCTCTGATGATAAAAGTGTCTGCTACATTGGAGGCTTTGATGAAAGACAAGCCTTATAAAAAATATCATCACTGTTGCAGACTCAACAATACCTCACATAAGATCATATATGTCAAAGTGCTGCACACAAACCTGGAATTTCCAGGGAAATGTAAAATACCCAGTTCTCAATGTGGCTGTTACTAAGATTTCATGAGAAGCATACATATATGCACGAATGTGCATGTCTGTACATGTGTGTGACACACACACAACATAAAACTAGATAGAAGGGATGTGTTAGCTAGCTTTACTCATCACTCTGATGAATTGCCTAACATAAACAGCTCGGGGGAGGATTTGTTTTGGCTCATTGTTTCAAATGTTTGGGTTCATGGTGGCTTGGCCCATGAGTTTGGTCACAACATACTGGTAGCAGGATCTCATGACAGAGGAATTTCTTCCCCTCATGGTAATTAGAAAGAAGAGACAGAAACAGGATGGAGCCAAAGACCAGGTATAACCTTCAAAGGCACCCCTAATGACCTGCTTCTTATGTTCTAAAGTTTCCACCACCTCCCAAAATAGAGGCCTGAGATGGAGTCAACATTTCAACATATTCGTCTGTTCAGATATTTCACATTCAAACAGTAACAAGAAGTCTTGAGCAACAAGAAGAAAAATAGAAATTCCAGAGGATGCAACCGGAAACTTAAGCCACAAAGATGTACAGAGGTCAAAGGCCTCAGGTCAGCAACTCCTCTTCAATCGATAAACACTTCTTGAGTGCTGGGCCATGATCTATGACATAAGATATAAAGTCAACTTAGCCTAAGCAAAGGACAGAGATTTACATTCATATTTGGAGAGACTTGATAAACAAAAGATATAACCAAGTAAACTGTCCTAGGTTTAAAACAAGTACAAGAGAACAGAGATGAAAAGCAAAGAGGCTGAACAATATTTTGAACTTAAATACCAGCCAAAGATAAGAGTGAGACCCAATTTCCAATGGTGATTCTCTAAAACTAAATCCCACTGTAGGAAAAACAATGAATGTCACACTGTGCTTGAATGAGTCGGCATAAAATTAGACATACGAAAAAGTTCTTAGGAACATACAGCCTACTTTCCATATTTCTTCTTCACATTTGGTCAAAATTATTTGCCTAAAGTGGTATCTGGCATATTTAGGAAAATGGGGAATGACTTAGGCAGAAGCAGAGCAAAGGTAATTATACGAAACTCAGGTGAACCAGATGGCACCAAATAACTTCAAACCATTACCTCGAGATATACCCAACACAACTTCAAAGATCTGCTGCAGTTTTAATTGTGTGTATGTGGGAAGGGGGGTGTAATGAGTGTCAGTGCCCATGCAGGACAGAGGTGTCAGATCGCCCTGGAGCTGCAGTTCCCTGGGTGCTGGGAACTGAACCTGTGTCCTCTGTGACAGCAGTGAGCACTCTTGTGTCCTCTGTGAGAGCATGAGCACTCTTGTGTCCTCTGTGAGAGCATGAGCACTCTTGTGTCCTCTGTGAAATAGTGAGCACTCTGGTGTCCTCTGTGAGAGCATGAGCACTCTTGTGTCCTCTGTGAAATAGTGAGCACTCTGGTGTCCTCTGTGAGAGTGAGCACTCTTGTGTCCTCTGTGAGAGAGTGAGCACTCTTGTGTCCTCTGTGAGAGCAGTGAGCACTCTTGTGTCCTCTGTGAGAGAGTGAGCACTCTTGTGTCCTCTGTGACAGAGTGAGCACTCTTGTGTCCTCTGTGACAGAGTGAGCACTCTTGTGTCCTCTGTGACAGAGTGAGCACTTTTACTGCTGAGTCATCTCACAGACTTAAAGCACTACCCATTTTTTAACTTGGTAAAGGTTGACTCCAAGCTAAGAATGATATACATAAGTTTCCTTTCTTGAAAGGACTTCGAAAAAACTGGCAGGCACTCCATGGAGCACCACACAGGGAAAGGGTTGGGTCCCTCTAGGTGTGAGTTAGACATTTCTGCCATGGTCTTAAGATTGGGAGGGCAATGGGGGTGCATGCAAGTCCTTAATTTACCTTTGCTTCTCTCAGTAGATCTTAGAACTTTTAAAATAATAATAGTAGGTAAATACATACTGGTAATCTACTAAGTAAAAAAAAATTGGCCAGCCCAGAACAGTGAAGGATTTGTAAGTATATAAATTGATTTCAGTCCTAAAGAGGAAAAGGGCAAACATTTCAAAGACGACATTAGAGGCCATCAAATCACCAAGCTCCTAAAATGGCAAGAAATGAGATGCCATAACGTTGCTTCAGGAAAGACAGCCAAGGAAGAATGAATGGAGATCAAAGGCGATGAACTAGGTTTTAAGCATGGGCATTCCTGAAATAACTAAAAGGAGGAAAGAAAGATCCCAGAAGAGGTGGGAGGAAGAAAGAGGTAGAGTGAGTTAAGGAATGAGGATCAGACAAGCACAGCCTCCAAACAGAGCATACGCACAGGACATCAGATCACAGAGGCTCCTGTCAGTCAGGCTTGCTCAGAGAAACACAGCCAGAAGAGATGATGGAGATGGGAGATGGGAGATAGATGGGAGCCTGAGGAGATGGGAGAGCAAGATGATGGAGATGAGAGATCATGGAGATGAGGAGAGATCATGGAGATGATGAAGAGGGAAAGGGACAGCAGGGGAGGGAGAGGGAGGGAGAGATTGGCCCTTATAAACAGAATTATTATAAGGAATTAATACATGTGATTATAGATGCTAAGAAATTCCAGGGTCTGTTGATGGAAAGTTTGAATCCAAGAAAAGCAATGACATAAATTTCCATGTGGTCCTAAACCTTAAAGCAAAAATCCCAAACCCCAACCCAATTAGACAGGGAAGGAAGAAACAAGTAATCACCAGGCAACACAGTAAGAGGGAACAAGCCCATGTTGCCTCAACATTTTTGTTATATTTAGACTTTTAATCAAGTGAATAAGCCCTGCCCACACTGAGGAGAGCAATCTGCATTACTAAATCCACCAACTCCAAATTTAATCCCATCAGAAACACTCTCACAGACACACCCAGGATGAGTACTGGACACCTTGTTGTTGCCTAACCAAGCTGACACATCAAACAAACCTTTACACCTTGAGTTGAGTCATTATCCACCAGGCAAAAAGGGCCATGAAACATGAGCAAAGATACACAATAGCAAATTAAACTGACCTTGATATAGAAGCAGGTAATGAGAAGAAGAAAAGCAAAACTGAAAAATATAATTGTCCATGCAATAAGAGACAGTTGACCAATAATAAGCATTTCTATGGTTCTCTTCAATATAAGTAACTCTGATAGGAGATTAAGATGTGGGGTTATTATTTTGTTGGGCTGCATTGCATTTTATTATACTGTGCTGTATTGCACTATATTATATTGACATGTTTGTGTTGTATAGCATATATCTTGAGGTAGGGACTTGCTGTGTAGGCAATCTGGCCTTGAATTGTGGTTCCTCCTGCCACAATATTCAAATGCTAGGATTACAGGTTTACATTACCACTTCCAGGTTCTCTGTAGTTTAGTTTGCTCTCAGGATCTACCTGCAGACCTATAAGGAAGAAACTGGAAAAGAAAGCTGAGGATTCCAAAGGTCAGCAATAAAGAGGCAAATTTGGGAATTAACAAGGAAGAGAGACTAGTTGAGAGGCGATTCCTGGCATGACAGAAGCTGGTGGAGAGCAGGCGGAGTCAGTCGGGCTGAGTCAGCAAACTGAGGTAGCAAACTCTGCCAACCCTAATCATTTTATGATTCACTGTGAAGGAATGGCCACTCCTTGGTGACAACCCAATCCTAAAAGGTAGTCAAGAGGAAGGATTACTTTGAAGAAAACAAAAAGGGGATGGGCCAACTCAACCATTTCTTAACTGTTACAAGCTGATTCTTAATATCTATAGCAACTTTTCAAAAAGTACATACCAAATCCTAAGCAGTCAAATGTCAAAGAAGCACAAGAAGGTACTTCAGCAGAAAACTCACTGAGCTGACAGAAAATAACATTAGCTACTAAGTTTGGGTTTTGTTTTCAGGTGTTTTGGCTTGGTGAGAAGGGACAGGGCCCCACACTGTGGTCCAGGCTACCACACTATGTAGCCCAGGCTGGCCTCAAACTTACAGCAATCATCTTGACCTACACTCTCCTGTGTAGGATTATACATATGGTCACCACAGCTGACTGAGGTTTTTTTATTACACTCGATAGGTAAATATCAAATACTTTTCTGTTTCCTCAAGCAAATAAAGGTTAATAAAAATCCCATTGTCAGATTTCTCATAAGCATTTAAACTACTACACCATGGCTTTAAAATAAGACAAAAATGCAAATACCTTGTGATACATATACATATGTGTGTATATATATATATATATATACATTAGAGAGATCTCAAATATCTAACATATCAAAAATGCTAGTGTTATAGAATAGAAAATAACCAGGAATAATATGTTAGATATGTATTTCCCTCAAAAACAGATCAAAACAAGTATATGCAAATCATAAAGTCCATGTCTAAGAAAATTTTTCAACATGGAAAATCAGGGGCTAGGAAAATCAGATTCAGTAGACAAACTGCTTCCACGAAAGCATGAAGACATGGGTTAGATTCCAAAAATACATAGAAAAGTGCCACACATGCTAGCATAAACTTCTAATCCCAGCACATGGGAGGCAGAGGCAGGAAGATCCCTGAGACTCACTGGCCGGCCTGTGAGCTGCAGGCCAGTGGCAGACCCCGTCTCGAAGGAGGTAGTTGGTGTCACTAAGCAGATATCCAAGGCTGTCCTCTGGCCTCCATAGGCAAGCACACATGTGCTCAGTGTCCCTGTTAGCTCTAAAAATCTGGCAATAAGCCTTGATTCTATACTTGCCAGAGGATTTTTTAAAAGCATACACATAAAATATTATATAATATCAGAAAATCCATAGCCAGAATCAGCAGACTCTTGCATAGCCATCTTTATCCTAAGTTATATATTCCTCCTTTACAAAAGTCCTTTAAAAGACCCTTCAACTCATAGCTATTTCTTCTTGTAGTTACTCCACTATTTGTAAAGGACATATTTATCTCTTCATTTGGGCTTGGAAGCTTTGTTGTGGGTTTTTTTCAGTGATTATATATTAATATGTAATTATACCCATATATTACATGTATATATCATGTGATACATATATATCATTATATATATGTATATGTCATACTCCTGGTAGCCTAACTCCTCAGGAGTTCTCATTTGGATTAATAAGAACTAAGATCTGGGGCTGGCCACAGATGGCTCAGAGGTTAAAGGAGCCTGCAGAGCAAGCCTGATGGACTGGAATTCATGTAAAGGTGGAAAGTGAGAATCAACCCCGCAAAAATTACCCTGTCTTTCACACATGTACTGGAGCAGTAAGGCATTCTCTCTTGCTCTCTCTGTCTCACTCTCAAATAAACAAATAAATTTTGATAAATAAACTTTCTTATTGGGCTAGGGAGACAGTTTGGTCAGCAACACACTTGCTGCTCAAGATTGAGGAACTGAGTTTGTTCTCTAAGCAACCAAGTAAAAAGATCAGGACAGCAGCAGCCTGCCTGCCTGCAATCCCAGCCTGCCTGCCTGCCTGCAATCCCAGCCTGCCTGCCTGCCTGCAATCCCAGCCTGCCTGCCTGCAATCCCAGCCTGGGAAGGAAGAGAAGGTAGAGACCGCAAAGTCCTCAGGATTGCTGGTTCAGTAAGATCCTGTCTCAAAAAATAAGGTGGAGAGATACTGAGGAAAACACATAACATTGAACATTGTCCTCTGGCTTCCAAAATATGGAGACAGAGACAGAGACAGAGACAGAGACAGAGAGAGAGAGAGAGAGAGAGAGAGAGAGAGAGAGAGGGAGGGAGGGAGGGAGGGAGGGAGGGAGGGAGGGAGGGAGGGAGGGAGGGAGGGAGAGGGAGACTTAAATAAAAACAAAAATAAAATCCCACTTTACATCCAGAAACTTCAAGAACTGTAACGGGGAAAGTATGGTCCATAAGTTAACAATCTTACACTGAAGTGTAAATCCACTACTCCCAGAAGCTGAGTATGTCCTTAAAAAGTCTCTCTACAGCCTCATCTGTCTTCCTCCTGTGTAGTCTAAGTGCAAAGTACTCACTGAAAGTGTTTACTCTACACAGCTTTAATATGGCACACCTGAAAGCACATGTCAATCATAACACTGTAGAAAGATCTGCTTCTGTTACTGTTTATCCACAACATCCATAAATGAAATCCTTGGGGTCTGGTCACTCCTGAGCACTGTTCCTCTATATAGGCCATTAACACTCCTGAGCACTGTTCCTCTATATAGGCCATTAACTAGTGCTAGCAAGTCAATGGGACCAAAGATGAAGTAGCTATAAACTGTGCTTCAAAACTAGAGTCCAAGGGTCCACCTTGAATGGGCCTGTGGACTACCACAGAGACAACTGCACACAGAGTGGAGATCACGTTTCCAAGCAGAGATAGGAGAGGGTCATTCTGTAAGATTTTCACAGAGGAAGGATATTCCTCACCAAATTCTCCTTTTAAAAGTAACCCAAGAGGACTGAGGGTGTCACACCATAATAAAATGCTTGCCTAGCAGCCTGAGGCACGGATTCAACGCATGGTAGTGAAAGAAAACACTAACACGGGCTCACAATTTCACTCCCAGTGTCTTCTACTTAGCCCCACTGAGGCACATATTTTTTAACATTTTTGGTTTGCAGTCATTGTCTATTAGTGTCCTACTACAGAAAGAACTTTGCAGAAAAAGTTCTGAACTAAACCTGGGAGGTAAAGAACTGTCCAGCAGTGATCACTCTGACTGAAAAACCAGAACACCCTCATCATTTCTAGTCTCCGAAGGCCTACATTTAAGGGGAACACCCCACAGTGCCTCTTATTGGGAGCAAGAAAAAGCTAGCTGGGTAGCTGAGTCTAAATTATTAGACCACTCTCAACTATTCTAAACCCACTTCATAAGTGCCTACTTCCCTTGCCCTTCCTCCCACGTAATTTAATCATATCCCTAAAACTATAAGACAAATGAGAAATGGGACCTCAGCCTTAAAACTCTTAGCAGTGTCATGAGAAAGAATTCATTGGTGCTCAAAGAAACCAGTCTTTAATTATCTGAAAAGTAAAGCCAATCTGTCTGCCATATTGGACTGAATCTCTCAATTTCTGTCCCAAGAAAACCACCGATGTTCTCCAAATGGGGACATTGGCTGGGGCCCATAGAGTCCAGACAGCTTCAGAAATGTCTTATCTGGTGCCAGGTACACTCGTGAGCTGCAGGTCAGGCAGGTACATGAAGGAGGGGGAATTTTCACCTTGTTAATCAACAGGATAAAGGTGATTACGCAGGAATTATTTTTCATTGACCTACATAGTTTCATCAGAGCTGCTATGGCTATTAGCTGAAAGCAGCTGACTTCCTAATGAGGTGAACTTGATAGCAGGGCCAGAGTGGCCCAACCTAAAGGAAGCACAATTGGTCTGCTGTATTTCCCACCCGTCCTCCTTCTGAGAGCTGTTTTTCTTCGGTCTGGAGCGTTTTCCCTATGAGGAGGAACGAAGGGGTAATCCCTGCACCCGGATGTCTAGGGCTGCATCACCTGTGGAGTCGTTGACAGCTGCACCGTCAAGTACAGGAGGCTGAAGCTAACCTGGACTAATAATTGTCCGGACCCACACACAAAGTTCCAAGCAAACATAGCAGCTGTCACCACCAATATCTCATCTACCCAAGCTTGAACTAAAACAATAGCTAGTTTACTACCTCACCCGAGTGGGGTTAACAAGAGAGCTTTGTTGAAGCCAGGGAACCCACATACACTATCAATGAGAATCATAACTCCGGTCCAGTTTCATCAGAGAATTTATGCAATTGAGTAACAGCCGCCCAACAGTGAATTCCTCACAGCAAGAAAGTGCTGCAAACCCAGTGGTACCGCCTCCGATTTCCGTGTATGCCGGGAGGTTTGGAGAGGAAGACAGAGTCAAATCTCATCGCCTTTGCCAGTTACTCCTGGGAGACCCAGGCACTGCGGCCCGAGGGACCGAGAAAAACCTGATGACATCTTCCTCCGTCAAAACAAGCTGGCCCTCTCTTGCTCAGGGTCAGTCATGAGTAACGTCGCGTGCAAGTGCCCGCAGCGTCCTGGGCAGTCACAGAGCTTTAGGCTGGGAAGGTGCCAGCCTTCCTGCCCTCCCTCTCTCAAAAACCTGCTCCTGTCGCCCAGCAGGATGCAGGAAGGAGGCTCTCGGGACACCCTCTTCCTCCTACTCCAACATCCTAAAATAAAATACGAGCAATCCTTCCAGCACAGATCTCTTACCTACCGGCGGCCACGGATCCTCCCGCCACGCGGTGTCCCCTCGACAGTCAGAAAGTTTGTGCGAGGGTCCCAGGGACAACCGAGCCTCCAGAGCGCAGGGCACTAACAGCGGGGCAGCGCCAGCTCCTCCCGGGCCCAACACCCAACACCCGGGCAACTGCCCTCGGGCGTCTGGGCGCGGTGACCTCCAGGCCCGGCTTCAACTCAGCCTGAGGACCCGGGGACCAATGACCAAGCGAGAGAAGGTCAAGGCACAACTTTTCTCCGTCGCGTCAGCCCTTGGCGGAGCCCGACAGGTCTCGGGCTCGTTCCCGCCCCACAGCCCGCACCCTCCGAGGAGCCTGGGCGGGGCGCTGGCAGGGGCAGGGCCCAACCTGCCGGGAGACCCAGGGGAGCTGGCTCAGACCACGCCCCCGGGGCCTCCAGGGCCTCGGGCCACGCCCCCAGCAGGCCCCGCCCCGCCCCGCCCCGTCTCGCCAGGTGCTCCCGGGACTCGGGTTGCGTTGCGCGCTCTTAGGCGCGCACGGGTTTCCTAGGTGAAGGAGGCGGGGCCTCCGAGAGAAAGTTTCCACCGAAACTTGAACTGGGACGCAGTGGAGGACATCTCGTCCTTGGGGGCTCGCCTCCCCGCGAGCTTCACCTCCCGTCCCGCGCCACGCCGGACGAGCAGGCACGCACAGCTGCCTTCTAGGCTCCTGTGAGGAAAGGAAGCCGCACACCGCGACGCGCGGACGTCGTCGGTTTCCCACTTCCAGAAGGTGCCAGTGCGGAGCCTGACACTCCCGCCCCACTCAGGTTCCCTTCTCTTGTTCTCTTTTTGCTCTGATATTTGAACCTTGACACGACAGTCCCACAGTAGACCTGAATCAAAAGATGAACGTGGTCGCCTGTTGGTCTATTAGAAAACCGGCTGGCATGAGCAGGAGGCCATTTGGTCCCAGCAAGGAGGCACGAGTTGCGGTTTTGCAGTTAATTTTCTTAAGGGTAATTTTATCCATACGGACCTTACGTATGGGCTAGAGAATATTGCACAGATGTGTCGCGCGTTCACTGCCAACTGTCCCCGCTGCCACCCCGCCTCCAGTCAAAATAAATAAACAAATAAATTAATTAAAAGAGGGCTGTTTAATGTGGACTGTCCTGTGGCAAGGACGAAAGTTCACAACTCAGAATTCCCCCAGAGGAATCCAGAGGCGGAGGGAGGCGGTGGCTCTTTGGCACTGCATGGTACCTTAAGCTCTTCCAGCGCCCAACCCGGGACGACCTTTGCCTAAGGACTGGGAGCATCATGCCACGCCAGCTCTTCCCTTCAGTCTCCACACCCCTACATGCTTGGACTGCCTAGTTCAGGCTCTGCGGTCTGGACTCTAAATCCCAGAGTTGGAATCTGCATCTCGGTTAGCAGCTCTCTTGGCATTTGCATTGTCCTGTGGTTAGTGTGGCTGACACTTGAAGTGAGCCTTCCTCCCAGCGGATGGGGCTACACCACAGTCAGCAAAAACGGATGTGGAGGTGTTCCACCACAGCATCCTACTGGCAACTCACCAAATCCCACTTCTGAGGAAGTGTCTTCCTTTGTTCTACATGAATGGCATTCGGAGATAACCAAATTCGGGTAGATGTGGTTTTCAAGTTTTCCTTGTACCCATGGCAACTGGATGATGCAAACTTCATGCTTTCTCTCCTACCTGCTCATCACCACCAACACTGTGCCAGAATCACAGGCTTCCATTTTTGTCACTTGTGGTTAAGTGGTGGTGGGACCCCACTCCTTTAATTCCAGGCAGAATTTAAGGCCAGCCTGGTCTACAAAATGAATTCCAGGATAGCCAGGGCTATAAGAAAAACCCTGTCTCAAAAATAAAGCAAAACAAAACAAAAGGAGGAAGAGAAAGAAGGGGTCCTTCAGAATCAGCAGAGGAAGAGCAAGATAGGGGGAGGAGGGAGGAGGAGGAAGAGGAAGAAGAGGAAGGGGAGAAAAAGAAAAGAAGGAAGGAGGAAGAAGATGAAAAGAAGAAAGAAACAAAGAAAGAGAAAGAGAGAGAAAAGAGAAAGAAAGGAAAGAAGGAAGGAAGGAAGGAAAAATAAGCTCTTCAGTATAAACTGAGGAAGGCTAAGATAGTATGAATAGAATTAAGAGAGTAGAGACTAGGGTTTTCTGCACAGCAGGTCAGAGCTTGGAATGTGGGTAGATAATTCCTCTCTACTCAAAAAATCCCTATCGGATACTTTTTGCATGCCAAGCACTCTTTGAGGGGTTGGGGAACAGAAGCATTACAGTCAGCAATCATGAAGCAAGCAATTTCTCAGCTGTGGTGAGCAACGGCAAGGATGTGCTATGCTGCCACAGGGCCATGCTGCCACAGGGCCAAAGCAACAATTGGTAACGAACTGTGAGCCAAAATAAATCTTCCCTCTTTTTAAGTTGATCTAGCTAGGTTTTTGTTACAGTAATAAAAGGCCAAATAACACAATTAGTAACATGCTAACCTTTTAAAATGGACTTTCCCTTTCCCAGTTTTATTCCTGTATACTCTCTTTGGCTGTATTACATATTGGTCTTAAGACACTGAAATTACACTTCTTTAATGAAGAAGCCAGACTGTATTCCTCAATCTTTCTCTTCCCGCTTTTACTCCTATTTGAAAATGCACTTATATAAAGTTGTATCATGTTTTCTAAATTTTTCTGTTTTAAATACCAGGAATCGTAAGTTAAATGTAAAAAGAGAAAGTCATAACACATCCAGACACACTTTCATACATTCTTATTCAAAGAGCTCATTAGCTTATGGACCTAAACGTATCAGTATGAAGAAGTAACAAAGGCCACCCCCTCTGTCTAAGGAACCTAAAGTGTAGCACAGAGAAGCATGGTCTCGACACCCTGAAATCTAAACTAAAGAAGACATGGAAACATTATCCTTCACAGATTAAATGTAAATTTAAATTACCTTCTAGAATTGAGCTCAGCCTATTGGAATAATGATCACCCTGTCAAGAAACTGTTTTCTAACAGCAACAAAAAAGTTGCTTTTGAATGATTTTTATCTCCTTTTTGCAGATGATCAAGTGGCCAGGCACGACTTCACTAGTTGTATAAGGTATGTTTATTCTTAAGCTCTTTTAACATTTACTGACCTTGAACTTTAACGTGACTCACCATAGCCCGGGCTATCTAGTCAAGTTCCAGGCCTTCATCTTCCAACTTTGTGACCCTGGTCAAGGAAATTCAAGTCTTATGTTTCAACTTCCTCTTTGAAAAAAGGTAATGATTACATCTGCATCACTGTATTGTGACTATATATTTTCATTTCCAGCACAGTTCAGACCATATAAGCTGTCAATAAACATTTCCAAGGCAATTTCTAGAAATTTATTAAAAGGAATCATTGTAAATATGTAGGAAATTCTATGTACAAGCTTTAATAGCGGGATTTTATAAGAACTACGTAAACAACTATCCAATAGGAGCTAAGTAAGTTTTGTTCTGAGCAAATGTAGTCTACCAAATACTATACTCTCAAGTTTATGATTTTTAAGTACGTTTAGAATTACAATATAGTTTTGGAAGTTGTTTGAGGTGTTTTCCCTCAGGGACAGAGACCTGGTACATGTATATTCATAAGAAAACAGGAGGCCTTTTGCTAAATTGTATTAGCCTTGGGTGTATATGGTCAGAAAAACATCTCTGAAAAGCTCCAAGCTAACATGTGAACGCCAGTCATCTTGAAATGCCAGTAGTGCAAGACATATTTATTTTCTTTGTTATACTTTTCTTTCTTTTCCCAACCTTCTATAATGAACAATGTATTGCTCTTATAATAAGATAGTTTTATAATGGGGAGGGTCTCTTTCTGTCTCTCTGTCTCTGTCTCTCTGTTTCTGTCTCTCTCTCACTGTGTGTGTCTCTCTCTCTCTCTTCTTGGCTGGCCTGTTACTCACTATGTAGATCATGTTGGCCTTGAAGTCATCTCCTAAATGCTGGGTTCAAAGGTGAGGGCCACCATGCCTGGCATTAATTTTACTTTTAAAATAAATTTTACTGAAGGAATAACAACACTGAGCTATCACCTCATACCGTCAGTGTTAGTGAGCATGTAAGAAGATGGCATTGCTCTGTGGAAAACCATTTGGCAGATCTTCACAATATTAAAAAAATAGAGTACTATATGATCCAGTAATCTCATTCTGGGTGTATAGCCAAAGGGTTTAAAAATAGCATCTCACAGAGATATGAGTACTCCCATATCCATAGCAGCATATTAATAATTATCAACAGGATAAAGCAGTTCCAACATTGCACCTCATCGGTTGTGCCTCCTTCTTTGGGTAGCCTGCCTCCAAACTGAGTCAATGCAAGTAATCAAAGTCTGCCCACCCACTGCAAGAGATATCACGGCTCCAGAGTCCCTTTAGTGCATCAGCTGAAGCCCTTGCAAAGACTGTACTTCCAATCCCGCTTCCTTTAGTCCTCCATACGTCTGGATTCCAAGATCCAGTAAGTTCCATCCCGATGTGAATCTCTGTCTTTGAGTTTGTTTTCCAGGAAACCCAGCCTACAGCATTTATTTAAAAATTTTCTTCCCTGGTGTTCAGTATTTTCTTCTTTTCTTGTATATTTGACATTTATATTTAATATATTCAGAGCCTATCTCATGTAAGAGGAAATAGGAATCTGTTGTACTTTTCTCCTTATTCCCAGTATCAAGTCCTAAATAATTCACCATTACTTGAGTGATGTGTGGCATCCTGCCTCTATACTGAACCCGCATGGATTCACTGGTCTGTTTAACTTTGAACTTTGCTCATTTGGCTTAAAGATTTCAATTGCCTTGTTTTGCTTTCTAAAATTGCCCTGAAATATTTGCCAGATACAATTCAGACTCATTCTATCCGCTTTACTCCAAAAAACTCTCAAATTTTTATTAGAATTATACTGAATTTAGTAGAATTTTATAGGAATTCAACATTTTAAATTTAAATCATCCCACCTGTTAGCATGGTATTTTGCTTCATTATTCGGCTATTTTCGAAGGCCTTTGATAAAAACAGACCTTGGGAGTGGGGTCTGGAAACAAAAGCCCAGGTCCTGAGCATGCTCTGCCAGCACTCAAGCCCTGAGCTGGGTCACCAACTCCCAGGCTCCTTGCTTTCCTAACTGAATGTCTGGATATTGTGTGATTTTTCTTGACATTCAAATGTCATTGCCACTTTTTTGCTCCCCCTCCCTTTTCTTTTTTAGACAAGGTCTTGCTGTGTAGCCTTGGCTAGCCTGGAGTAGAATTCACAGAGAGATTCCTCTGCCTCTGTCTCCAAGGGTTAAAAGTGTCTGCCACCACGCCCAGCCATTTTCTAATATAGAGCAATACAATTTATTTATGCTGACAAGTTATCTGGATGTCCAGGTGAACTCTTTTTAAAATTCTAATTGCTAGTTAGCTTTTAAAAGCATCAACTGATCCCTTTCCCTCCCAGTTTTAAACAATAGTAGATAAGTATATATCTACTTTTTTTTTTTTTTGGCATCCAATCAGTCTTCAAGTATCCTTCCTAGTTTTAAAGATATTGTCTCCATCAGTGAGATTACAGCCACACTGAGCTTTTTAAGTGGATGCGAGGTATCTGAACTCAAGTCCTTGTTCTTATTTGGCAAGCACTTTCCTGACTCAACTGTCTCACCAACATGCAGCAAGCCATTCCTGAAAGAATTAGCCAGCAAACCCACTTCCTTCCAAGGTCAGTGCCCCTGAGATCTAGTTTCCTCCTGTTACTGTTCAGCTCTAAATGGTCCTAATAGTCTCCCACCAAAGACCAGTCCTCCAGCACGTGATTTTATCCAAACCATGGTAGAATGACATTGAAGATATGTGTCTTTTATAATTGAACCTTGGCTCTAGACAGAATAATTAAAATGAAAATAAATAAATGAATAAATAATTCCCCTGGCGCCACAATTGATTTCAAGCCAAGATGAGACTATCTGTGTGGTCCAAAAATACCATAAATATTAGATTATAAAAGTTTTGGGTTGACTTTTGCTTCTAGGGTCCCAACTAGAACCTAGAAAACCATTGAAGAAAGTATTTTTAATTCAGATTTTAAGGAATTGCCACAGACATATAATCTAAGAAAAGTATTGTAATTTCTCTTTTTATTCCTTTTAAATCTTATGTACTTTAGTAATTTTTTATTGATAGATATTTTAAATTTTACCTGTTTTAATTGTTGCCTTCTCTCAAAGAATATAATCTGAGTGATCCTATTTTTTGTAATTTTTTTCAAATTTATTTTATTTGATATGCATTAGAGTTCTGACTGTGAGGATATCAGATCCTCTGGAACTGGAGTCACAGACAATTGTGAGCTGCCATATAGTGCTGGGAATTGGATCCGGGTCCTCTGGAAGAACAGCACAATCCTCTTAACCACTGAGCCATCTCTCCAGCCCATTTTTTGGAAATATTTTGAGGTGTCTTTTGGGACCCACCACATAACTGATTGATACAAATGTTCCCTGAGTACTCTATCAAGTGGTATTTGTTTTCTAGGCAAAGTTAGATACTTTGATAGACAGGAGGCAAAGCTCATTAATCTTCAACTATTTTGCCTACTTATTTCTTATCTGCCTCGTAAAGATATCCAATTATAGTTACCATTTTCTTGATTTTTTTCAAAACTTTAAGACCATTACTCTACATACATTTATGTAGTCCGTGTTTTGAATGTGTATTATTTAAGTCATATCTTTTCATTTCCTGGTAGTGTGCACCTTAGACATTGTTCTATTGCTATGTAGAGACACCATGATCAATGCAACTATTTATTATAAGAGAAAGTATTTAATTGGGGTCTTGCTTACAGTTTCAGAGGTTTAGTCCATTATCATCATGAGAGGGAGCCTGGCAGCATGCAGGCAGGTGCTGGAGCCATATCTGAGAGCTACATCCTGACCTGTAGGCAGAAGGAGAGAGAGACTGGGTCTGGCGTGGTCTTCTGAGACCTCAAAGCCCAACCCCAGTGACACACTTCCTCCAACAAGGCCATACCTCCCTATTATGTGACTCTGGCTGTCACTTGAGCTGTAGACCAGACTCCCAGAGATCCCACTTGGTCTCCTGAGTGCTGGCATTAAAGGTGTGGACAACCACACCCACTTCAGCTATTGCTCCTAAGGACTATGAACACCTACTTTACACCTCCCTTGTAGAGAAGCAGAATCATGCTATAAGAAGTGTCAAATCCAAATAGTTGGTAGCAGACCAGAAGACCAAATACCTAGGAGAGCTGATGTTGAGATAGTCTGACAGAGTCCAGCCTTTTTGATTAGATGATGCCTGCCTACATTAGGGTGATCTTCTCCACCCAGAGCTTGCTAATTTCAGTGTTAATCTCATCCAAAATACACCCTACAGTGGTTAGAAGAGGATTTCAATGAGGAATTGCCTTGATCGTGTTGACTTATGGCCACATCTGTGGGAGATTGTCTTGCTCTTGTTAATTGAAGCAGAGGGACCCACTCATTGTAGACAGAACTATTCTCAGGCTTGGGTCCTGTCCTCTGTACGTATGGAGAGGTACTGAGCTCTGCAATTGACTGTGGGTGTGACTAGCAGCTTCAAGTTCCTGCTACCGTGATTTCCAGTCCCGTGGTGGACTGGAGCCTGGAGCTGTGAGCCAAGTACGCCCTTTCTCTTGTGTTGCTTCTGTCAGGCTATTTTACCACAGCAACAGAAATGAAACTGGAACACTCTCCAAGCTGATTCTTATATCTTGCCAGTTTTAACGTAGGTGTGTGTGTGTGGTGTGTGTGTGAGTGTGTTATGTGTGTGAGTGTGTGTGTGAATGTGTGTGAGGTGTGTGTGTGTGTATGTGTGTGTGAGGTATGTGTGGTGTGTGTGAGGTGTGTGTGGTGTGTGTGTGAGGTGTGTGTGTGTGTATGTGTGTGTGAGGTGTGTATGTGTTACTAGAATTTGAGCCCAGGCCCCACTCATGCTGGACAAGCATTCTACCACCAAGCTATATTCCTAAGATTCTTTTTGATGTTTATTTTGAGACAGCATTTCACTGAGTTGCCCAGACTGGATTTTAACTCACTTTGTAGTCCAGTCAGGCCTTGAACTTATGATCCTACATCAGCCATCTGAGTATCAAGGTTACAAGCCTTTACAACAAGGTCTGGGTTGGCATTTTCTATTATTCTATTTCTTTATGTTTTATGCCTTTCATGCAAATAATATGTTGCTAGATTTAATTTTTAAAAATACACTCTGAGATTCTCATTCTTGTGATTTATAAATTTAATCTACTTATATATGCTATAATTTTTGGTGTATTGAAGTATCCTTGCCATCATTTTTAAATTTTGTTTTTGCTATATTTTCTTTGTTTCCTGATGTTTGACAAATCAAATTTTCTTCTCTTTGTTTGAAACATATATTTTATTTGTATTCTTCAGGTGAAGAATTACATGGATCATTATTTTTCCTTGCCAGTGTCTAAAATGAAGCAAACCCTTCCTCTCGCTAAGCTCTCTTTTCACACCTCCTCTCCACCACGTATCTAATCTCAGATAGTTATGGAAATGTTCTTCCTTGAATGCCCACTATTGTTTGCTTGGGAAAGGAGGTTGTTCTTAGCTCACCATCTCATCTGAAAACAGAAGTCTACTTCAATGCATAAAATTTCCATGTAAGTGCACTCATATAAATACATTCATGCCTTAAGAATAGGAGTAAGCTAGCTGGGCAGTGGTGGTGCATGCCTTTGACCCCAGCACTCAGAAGGCAGAGGCAGGTGGATCTCTGTGAGTTCGAGACCAGCCTAGTCTACAAAGCAAGTTCCAGGCCAGCCTCCTGGAAACCCTCTCTCAAAAAAAAAAAAAAAAAAAGCCGGGCGATGGTGGCGCACGCCTTTAATCCCAGCACTCGGGAGGCAGAGGCAGGCGTATCTCTGTGAGTTCGAGGCCGGGCTGGACCGATAGCCTCCGAAACAATACAGAGAAACCCTGTCTCGTAAAAACCAAAAAAACAAAACAAAACAAAAACAAAAATAGAAGAAGAAAAAGAATATGCCTATGCATATGTACATATGTGCATTTATTCTCTTCTTTATCAATTCCTGATATTTTATACTTATGTCAAGAACCAACCAAGTCCTAAACATTGAATTAGGCTTTCAGAAAACCATAAAAAAACCACAAAACTGTCTTTACCAACATAATCCAAGAAGTAAATAAAGTGTCTACCTTTACTTAATCACTTTATGCAAAAAGTAAGATAAATTTTAGTTATAAGGAATTTTTAAAAGGGAAGTAAGTTAGCTAAGGCTAAACCTAGGGAGGTCTAATAGAACGTTTCTTAACCAAGACTTTGATGAGTTAAGTAGCTTTTGTTGTTGTTGTTGTTGTTGTTGTTGTTGGTTTGGTTTGGTTTTGGTTCTTGGGGTATTTGTTTATTTACTCGATATATAAACCAGACTGGCCTCAAAATCAAAGATCCTCTGGCCTCTGCCTCCCAAGTGCTTGGATTAAAGACATTAACCAACCTGACCAATTTAAGTAGCTTTTTAACAAATTAAGATTGACAAAGAAGAACTGGCAAGATATCTCAGCAGGTAAAAGCACCAGCCTTGCAAACCTGATGAGCTGAGTTCCATCACACACACACACACACACACACACACACACACACACACACACACACACACACACACACACACTGTGGAATAATCCTTTTATACACTGTGAAGATTTGTCACTCGGATTGGTTTAATAAAAAGCTGATTGGCCAATAGCTAGAGGGAACAGTTAGACACAGAGAGAATTCTGAGAAGAAGAAGGGCAGAGTCTAGAGTTGCCAGTCAGACCCAGAGTGAGCAGGAGTTGAACGTGCCATGCTAATAAAGGTACCGCCATGTGGCAGAGTGTAAATAAGGAATGTGGGTTAATTTAAAATGTAAGAGCTAGTTAGTAATAAGCCTGTACTATCCGATGATCATTTGTATATAAACCTTGGTGTGTTTATTTGGGAGCTGCTGGTGGTACAGAAGCTTCTATTTACACACACACACACACACACACACACAAATAATAATAATAATAATAAATAATTGTCAAATCTTAAAAGTAAACATCTCCTATGAAAAAGTACTATCAACAGTGGTTTCAAAGTTAGTAGTATGATAACTACTAAGCCCTGTGCCCTCTTTCTCCCTGTAGAGCCTATGAATATTTGGTTCATTATTCCAGATGATGTCTTTAACATCCTTTATTCAGTCAACTAAAGGATGTAATCTCCACAGAAAAAAGAAAAAATAGTGCCTTAAATGATACATAGAAACTTCTTTTTCCCTAATCATCCTGCTATTACCAAGAAAAAGGTTTAAGTTAGTCCAACTCAATTTTCTCTTTAGAAAGCTAAGCAGACTTGCATATTTCCTAGTGATTGAATAATGACTAGGGCTAATTAAATTATCTTTCTCAGCTTTCAAGAAGAACCTATTATCCTGAAATACCAAGGCAGATTACTTCCCCCTTCATCACAAAAGGGTTCTGCACTTGCACTCTCCTGGAGTGTTTTATTCCTGTGCCATGGCACTCTTGGCTCTTCTTCTCCAAGGACCCACATGTATCGGTTCTCAGCCCTCACTTAGCTCTTCCTGATACGAGCTCGTCCATTTTTTAAAACTTTAAACATTTTCCTTCAGGATTTCATATCTGAGATTTGGTTTTCTTCAGGCAAAGTCTTGTTATGTTGTCCAGGCAGATTTCTTGATGCAACTAATCCTTCTGCCTCTGCCCGTGGAATAGCTGGCATGACAGCCAACACAACCATGCCTAGCCCCTTTGTTTGATCTGCCTTCTTTCTTTACAGGGGGCACCACTGTGATGGTCAGTGGTGAGCTCTCATTGGTCAACCCTTCCTTTGCTCCTCACTTTATCTACTGCCACAGTCCTAAGAATGCTTACCTGGAGCCTTTAAATTTCTCACAGACTGAGTCCTCTTTGTATCTTGCCACACCACCACACTTTCAACTCAGATGCGTAGGGCACCCACAGTTAGTTTCAAGAGGTTGCCCTAAAAAGACACCGAGAGGTTAAAATGAAGCAGCTATGTAGAGCTTTTGAAACAGAAATTTCAACAGAAAATTTTAGCCACTGTGAATTCTTGATTACACATAAGATAAAATGGTAGGAATAATTTAAATCCATGGGTTATCCTAATAAAATTGACTTCCTTCTATATCATTAGCCTTTAGTTCCTCAGCCATTCCTACTTCCATACTTCATAGTCTCATCCAAAATTTGAAAAGGTGACACTACTTGGAAAGTCACTCTTGTAGTTTAAAAAGGAATCAATAGTACCAATATTAAGGGTTATGGTGATTCGCGTTAAAACAAATCTATATAATAACAGTGGGAATCATTCAGCAGGGACTTTTTACTCAGTTGAAAAATAAAAACAAATATGAAGTTGAAACCTGTTCTAAGGAAAATATGTTCAAAACAAATAATCATCTGTCAAATAACAATTGGGTTTTAAGAGGCGATGAAAAATCAATAATAAATAACAAAAGATGCCTTAGAAAATCTGGTTTAAATACTAAAGATAATGTCTCAGTGTAGCAGTACTTTTTTGTCCAGACCGCCAGCCCACAAATAATGACAAAGAGATTTATTATTAATTATGAAAGTCTGGCCATTAGCTTAGGCTTGTCCTATGAGCCTTATAACTCAAATTAACCTGCTTTTATTAATCTACATTCTTCCACATGGCTAGAGGTTACCTCTACTCTGTATCATATGTCCAACCTCTTCAGAGTCTCCCTGGAATCTTGCTGGCATAATCAGCATGCCTAGATTCCTCCTCCTCTTCCTCTCTCTCCCTGGAAATCCCACGTATCCACTTCTGCCTAGCTATTGGCCATTCATCTCTTTATTACAACAATATATCTTCACACAGTGTACAAATGTCCCACAACAAGTTAGGGTTTTATTACTATGGATCGACACCATGATCACGATAACTCTTATAAGAAAACATTTAATTTAGAGGGCTCACTTACAGTTTCAGAGGTTCAGTCCATTATCATCATGATAGGGAGCATAGAGGCATGCAGGCAGATGTGGTGCTGGAGGAGTAGCTGAGAGTCCTACATCTTGCAGGCAACAGGAAGTCAACTGAGGCACTGGGCAGTATCCTGAGCATAGGAAACCTCAAAGCCGGCCCCCACAATGACACACTTCCTACACCAAGGCCACACCTACTCCAACAAGGCCACACCTCCCAATAGTGCCACTCCCTTTGGGGCCATTTATTTTAAACCACCACAGATGATAGTACAAATTGTGTATTCATTGCAAAAGTGCTTGGGATACAAAGTAGTTTCTAATATTTCATGTTTAAAAATGTGTGTGTGTGTGTGTGTGTGTGTGTTAATTTAAAACCAAACTTGGGACTAGAATCAAAATCTAAACAGGAGTTAAGTGTCCTACATCTTATCTCATAGGCAACAGAAAGTGGCCTGAGACACTGGGTCATATATTAAGCATATATGAGACCTCAAAGCCTGCCTCCACAGTGACATACTTCCTTCAACGAGGCCACACCTCCTAAGAGTGCCACAACCATTGGGGCCATTTTCTTCCAAACCACCACACACATACCCAACACATTAATATAGACAAATTAGACCACATCAAAATTAATAACTTCTACCATAAAATACATTTAATAAAGTAAAAAATAACACTCGGTTTGAAAGTATTATTGTATGTATTATTGGTATATAATGTATATTTTTGTATATATTGAAGACCTAATGCTCACAATAAAAAACTTCTGCAGATAAAAATTATATACTGTTTTTTTCAAAAAGACAGAAAATTTAATATTGCTACAACTCAGTGGCAATATTATAAAGTTGACAGTATTTGATTAAGCATTCCCCAAAGATGTAAAATTATTATTATATTACTAGTAAGAAAATGCAAATCAAAACAGCAATAAGATACCACATCTCACTCACTAATATTTAAAAAAAAATCCCAGAAAATAACAAAAGCTAGTAAGACAGTAGAAAAAAATGGAGTTTGTGCAATTTATCTATGTGTATAATAATATTGTCACTATAGAAAATAACATGGAAGACACTAGATTTTTAAAAATATTATCACCAGTCCTAGTCTTTTTGCACTGCTAAAACAGAGTTCCTGAGGCTGAGTAGTTTATAAGGAAACAGATACTTGTTTTACTCAAGATCTTGGAGGCTAAGACATCCAAATCCAAAATCCAACATCCAAGGATCATCCTGTGATGGAAGATGAAGAGGCAGGAGAGCTGTGATGAGTGATCCTCATTGTCACCTTGAGTGCATCCAGATTCATCTAAGACTTTAAAGAGGTTTCCAGAAAGGCTTGGCTGAAGAGGAAAGACCTACCTGCATTTGGGCATCACTATCCCATGGGCTACAGTCCTGGACTGGATGAAGAGAAAAAGAGGAGACAGCAAGCTGAGCAGCTGCATCCATGTCTGTGCTTCCTGAGTGTAACCGACTACTTCATGCTTCCATCCACAAGTTGGATGCTATCCCTTCAACTATGAGCAAAACCAAACCCTTCCTTCTTGTGGTAGAAATTTTTCTCACTGTTATGACAAAGTGCCTGTCAAAACAACTTCAGGAAGAAAGGATCTGGTGGGGTGGGGAGGCTCCTAGTTTAAGAAAAGATATAGTCCTTGAATGCAGGAAAGGCAGTGTGGCAAGAGCAGGCAGTGTGGCCTCTGTCTTAGTTAGGGCTACTTAGTTGGGTGCTTTAGTTCGGTTGCCATAATGAAACATGGCCAAAAATCAAGCTGGGGAGGGAAGGGTTTATTTGGCTTATACTTCCACAGCACTGTTCATCAATCACTGAAGCAAAGTCAAGACAAGAACTCAAACGGGGCAGGAACCTGGATGCAGGAGCTGATGCTGAGGACATGGAGGGGTGCTGCTTACTGTCTTGCTCCCCGTGGCTTTTTCAGCCTACTTTCCTATAGAACCAGGACCAGATGGCACCACCCACAATAGACTGGGCCCCTCCTGACCAATCACTAATTATCAAAGTGTCCTATAGTCGGATCTTATGGAGGCATTTTCTCAGTTGGTGCTCCCTTCTTTCACACACCTCTAACTTGTGTCAAGTTGACATAAGACTAGCCACCACAGCCTCTGTAGCCAGGAAACCAAGCCCAGGAAATGAGGCCCGGTTATACAACCACAAGGCCTATCCCACTGACCCACTTCCTCCACCAGGGCTCTACCCCCTAAAGGTTTCACAGCCCTCTAAAACAGTGCTATCAGCTAGGGCAAAGTATTCAAACACCTAATCCCATGAGAACATCTGACATTCATACTGGAATACTTTTTAAGTTGCTTTTGTCATAGCAACCAACAACAAATGCAAGAGCATACACAAGAGAGGGTTCACCTTTTATAACAAGTCTGCTCATCACAGTGATCCCACTTTTACAGCAACACTATTCATAAGAGGTCAGCCTTCTATTTGTTTGTGGTGATCAAATGTATTATACAAGCACTCTACCTAGACCATAACATCTTAAAAGCCCTCTCCCAATAGTGTTGCATTGAGATGGAAATTTCTAGCATGTGAAATTAAGGGGACACATTTAAATGATAACACCATGTGATGTAGACTCCTACAGGGTATAAACACACAAAACTAAAAGCAGTGCTTTTTTTCCATTGTGATAGTGTCACTGTACCCAGACCGTATTTAAACACATTATGCAAGCCAGGTTGTCCTTGAACTCTCAGCTGTCTTGCCAGTACCTGGGAAGTAGAGGCAAGATGAGGAAGTTCAAGGTCATTGTCAGCTACATAGCAAGTTTGAGACCAGCCTGGACTACAAGGGACCTGTCTAAAAAGAAGAAAATTATTATGGTGGCAAATTTATGTGTGCTTTACTTCAATTTTAAAAGTACATGTACATATGCATGCAAGTGTGTGTGTATATATATAGTGAGAACATGCATATACATACGCATACATGCATGTGTATATGTGTTAAAATATTCCCTTTGCCGACAGCAGTCATTCCTTATTTCTTTTTCTCATCTAGAGTGTTACCACTAGAGCATTATAAAAACAGGCAAAGTTATTCAACACTAAAGGTGAAAAGCTGGAGTCTTTGGCCATCTCTAACTCCATGGACTTGTCAAAAAGGTTAAATATGTCAACTTCTTGGCACTTTGGCAGTCCATTCACAGGCCTCTACTGGATAATACCTATCAGCCTAATTTGTAGAACTAGTCTTGTCCAACTCTGTCTTCTTAGGTTCTTTGGGTTACATACAACTGAATACTACACAAATCTGTTTAAATAAAAACAAATTTATTGACACCCATACATGTAACTGGCCACAGGCAAGGATGCCTTGAGGGATCCAAGTGATCTTCTTGACTTGTTCTCTCTCAGTTGACTGCATGCCAGCGGCTGCCAACTTCATTTGCCACAGTGCTCTAAGTTAATGATTCTCAATCACAAGCGAATCTGAGCTGCAAAGGTTCAGTGTCACTAACATGAACGTTTTTGTTCATGCCTCCAGAAACAGAAGAGTTCCCCTTGGGAAATGGTTTTCAACAGATAGCCCATCCTTGCCGCTCAAACTTTAGGGCACTCATATCACCCGAGATATCGTTAAACTGTAGTTTCTGATTCTCTAAGTTTGGGGTGAGCCTACCTTCTGAATTTCTAACAAGTTCCCAGATGTCACTGAAGCTGCTGGTCTAAGGATCACATTTTCAATACCAAGGCAGAATTCAGAAATAGGTAGGGATAATTTTCACTGCCACTGTGACTGGGAACACTCTTGGCAATCAGTAGTGGGGAATGGGGATGGTAAATCCTCTGCAGAATATGAGAGATTTCTACCTAATGGAAAAAGGAACTATCTGAAATGCCAGTGGCTGCCCCTCTCAGAAGCAACACCAAGAACAACGCGAGGACACCACAGAGTAAAGGAGTAGCCATGCAAAGGCACAGCAACAAGAGTGCAAGGCACTGCTACTGTGGCAAGTGGATCTGGCAAGGCACAGGGCACACCTGTGTGCTAGGAATTGGGTACGTTGAACAAACAAACAAAGCAATGAGGGAATAAGCAAATACACTGGAGAAAGTGTTTACCAAAATGGAAGGAGCAAACACCAGAAAGTAGCCCAAGACATTAAGAGTTGTAAGGATTAATTATTGACTCATATTTTTATACATATGTAGACATATTTGAAAGATAGTTACAGACATGTATATACATGCACACATGCGTTCACTACTATCCATTAAGAAAACTAGAAACAAATATAATGTTCTTCTCTCAAACACAGGTTTTTAATACTTAGACCAATTAAGAATTCCATTTACACCTAGGTCTCAAGATCTTGGTTTCTAAATAATGCCCACCACTAAAAAGAACTTACGGTGTGCTGGAGAAATGGATACCTTTGGACTGGCATTTGGAAGGCACATGATAAACCTGGAGTATTCAACCCAAATACTTCCAGTCCAAAAAATTAGGAAATATTCAAAAGAATAGAAATGTGCTATGATGGTCAGGGTTAATTGTCAACTTAACAAAACCTAGAATCATCCCGGAGATAGCTCCCTGGGTGTGCCTGTGGACGATTGTTTGGATTACATTAATTGAGGTGGAAAGATCTGCTATTCTTAGGCATTTTATGGACAGAAGATCCTGAACTACATACGAGTGGAAAAAGCAAGCTCAGCAGCAGCATGCATGTATTCATTGCCACTTTCCTCTGACAGCGAATGTAATGCTACTAGCCACGGATGCCTGGACTTTCCCACCTGGACATACCATAAACGAAAATAAGCCCTTTCTCTCTTAAGTTGCTTTTGTCAGGGTATCCTTATCATAGCAACAGGAAAAGTAACGAAGATGCCTACCAAGAAGAAACAGGAGCCACCTTGAAGGGGTTACCACTACATAAACTTGAACATTAAAAATGTTTTTAACACCAAAACCCCAAAATAAAATAAAAATCTAGGCACAGTAGTGCATGTATATAATGAAGCAGAGGTGTTACTTAAGCCCTGGGGCTCAAGACCACCCTGAACAACATAGCAAGACCTTGCCTCTAAAACAGGGGAGGATAAAAATCAGAAATCCATGAGTTCATGTACATAACAAACAAATGGAACCCCTCCTTATAATAAAATGATAAGTGGCAATAAATATATTAGGTTGGTGAGAAGAAATTAAATTTTTGGATCATGGATTTTAAATCATTATAACCTACCTATGGTGTGGCACAGACAAGACTGCATCATTCCTATGGTCTTTCTATCCAGGAAGTAGCACCTGATTCTGACCACAGCCACAGGCAAGGGTCACCTACAGAATATGGGAGCTGTACGTTTTCATAAACTAGAGAACAAAATAATAGAGAGACTTGAGGATTCTCCGGACTGGAGGAGAATAAAATAACATGATGACTATATTGGTCAGGGTTCTCTAGAGTCACAGAACTTACAGAATGAATCTCTCTCTCTCTTTCTCCATGTATATATACTGGAATTTAGTGGAATGACTTATACAGACTGTAATCCAGCTAACCCAATAATGACTAGCTGTGAGAGGAAAGTCCAAGAATCTACAGTTGCTCTGTCCCATGAGGCTGGATGCCTCGGCTGTATATTCTAGAATCCTAAAGAGGCAGGCTCCAACTCCAGTGAAGAAATTGATATGCTAACAGGTGAGGGCAAGCAGACAAGAATGAATGAACCCTCCTCCTTCCATTGTCCTTATACAGGCTTCCTGCAGAAGGTGTGGCCCAGATTAAAGGTGTGCCTTCCAGTCTCGAGATCTGGATCCAAAGCCTTGTGTCTTCATGCCTCAAGATCCAGATCACAGGTGTGTCCTCCATTTCTGGATTGTAGTTCACTCCAGATATAGTCAAGTTGACAACCAAGAATAGTCATCACAATGACCAAATACAGTATGTATCCTGGATGGGATTCTGGACCAGAAAATAAAGTGAGATATTTTGGAGATGACTGGTTTAAAAAAAGAAGTGAGTGGGGTTTGTAGACTGAGTGGTTGCTATGGATTTATGCTCTCTAAGGGTCCCTTGTAATTAAAGGCTGGTCCCCAAGGTGGCATTATTGTAAGGTAGTGAAACCTTTGGGAGATGGAGCCTAATAGAAACCCTAAATCATTGAGGGTATGAGGTATTTCTGGCCTTGCCTGGCTGTGAATTCTTCATGAAAGAGAATGACCTGGATTAAGTTCCTATAATGGACAATTGCCATAGCATGCTCTGCGCAGCTTTGGGACCGACCTGACTGGGGCAATAGGGAAATGAAGAAATAACAAACACACACACAGCAGAAAAGCGGGAATCAGGTGGGCCCAGCACTACAAAGATGTATCAACAACACCCAGAAACTCAGCATATTTCTTAGACACAGCAAGAATGAGGAGGAGACTGGCTAGCTATTCTTAGCAGGAGGTTGTATGGGGCACTCAGGTTGTAGCCATCCTGGAAGAGGAAGCTACAGTTTCTTCATACACTGGTTTTTGCTAAAGACCAACTGTTTGTAAACATCTGTACTTGGACCAGGGGAAGGCTTTGCCATTTCCATGAGTCTGAGACACTGACATGGCCACACTTGGGTCAATAATACACATTCACTGGGGACTTCATCTGCTCCCTGAAGATCTAATGTGGAAAAGGAGAAAGTCAGAGTAGTAATATTCTTACAGATACAAATGGTATGCATGAGCATTTACACGTAGAGCCTGGAACAAGCATTACATAGTCAAGGAGCAATAAAGAGACTGACTTGAGCAAAGTAATCGTGGTGAGGTTCAACCTAGGGAGGACCTAGAGATGACTGTTGTTAAACTGGAGTGGGCAGCTGTAGATTTTTACCTCTAACTTTGGTGTCTTCTGAGGAACTGCTTGTTCTCTATTTCATGTGGTCCCTGGAGTGAGTCCAAGACCAGGACCTGGTCTATTACAAGATGCATCTTTCTGGGAAAAGTGTGTAGGCCAGGGATGGTTGTATATGCCAAACAGGAAAAGTCAGAGGCTTCTTCCCAGGGTTGCTGAGCAGATGTGCGAGCAGACATGACTCTTCCTCCCAGGACAGTCAGGCTGGAAGGATGTGAATGTAAAGCTGCCAGAAGTTGTTTTACTCACCACCAGAATTAATGTCAGCTTTTGAGATTCCAAGCTTACATAAAGTACCTTTTCTCTTTTCTAACGCTACTCCTTCTCCTGGCTTGGGTTGAGTTCCTACATGAAAACTTCCCAGCCAAGGGGCATGGTGCTTACACTTTCAGTCTCAGCAGCGTGGAGGCAGAGGCAGGAGGATCTCCGTGAGTTCGAGGACAGCTAGGATAGACAGACAGTCAGTTCTATCTCCTTTGTTCCTTTCGCATCAGACACAGTTGGGGCTCTTAGGATAATCTGGCTTTACATTGCTGTGTAAATGCTTTGTGTGTCCCTCTGTCTTCCTAATGACACCGCCCCTCTAGCTGCAGCTGACCGTCACTAACCCTTTTGTTAAAATGCACTGTAACAGCCAGGTGCTGCCATCCCACGCCTTTAATCCCAGCACTCGGGAGGCAGAGGCAGGTGGATCTCTGTGAGTTCGAGGCCAGCCTGGTATTGAATGAGTTCCAGGACAGCCAGGGATATTACACCAAGAAACTCTTTTCCAAACAAACAAACAGACAAACAAAAGATGCATTGTAACCACCCAAAAAACCAGGGCTCTGGTCTGTATAGACCCCCTCTGCAGGTCCTCTCCACCCCAACAAAGGCCTGCACTGTGTCAAGTTTCTCTCTCCCTGGTCCGTCTGTCCTTCTTGTTTACCTTTCACTGGGTGGCCACATGGGGAGTCGGTAGGTGACCTCTCCACCTGGGGCCTCAGGTTCCTTTCTCTCCTGCTTCTGCCTCTGACACCTTCCCCACTTCCTCTTGAGCAACTCAACAGGGGCTGTATGGTTTTTATTCTAGCATTAAATATATTAGTCCTATGCTACACCTATGTTAAAATGTCAACAAACTATACCCATGGTATCACAACTTCAAGGGTAAGTATGAAGAGTTACAGGTCCAAAGCCAAAACTGTCTAAGACTATCTTACTGGTTTTTTGTTTGTTTGTTTGTTTGTTTTGAGACAGGGTGTCACTATATAGCCTAGCCTGGCCTTGAACTCATAGAGATCCACATGCCTCTGCCTCTGTCTCCCAAGAGCAGGGATTAGTCATACACTACCATGCCTGGCCATTCTCAGCCTTTTTGATAAAGATGCATATGAGGCACAATTTTGCAACCAAAACTTAAAAACTAAGCAAATTAACTTCAACACCACTTGAAATGACCCTATTAAAACCCATCTTTACTCTCTGATGTCTGCATTCAACCTCCTCTAGAAAGAACATCAATCCTCGAATCTTCTAGATTCTCTTCTCTGGTGCTTTTTCTGTCTTTAACTCTTTTGTTTATCCTCTGCCAACTCAGAGCTGATCAGGTCAATGCCTGTCTACATCTGTGTCTCTCCCCAACCTCATGATCCTTTTTCTCTTACCAGTCTTCTGTTCTTATGGGCTTCTAGTGGTCCATCCAGGCTTCTGCCCTGCTGAAGGGTTCTGGTGGGTACTCCTAGGTTCTGCCCCCTCCTTCTCGAACTTCTGTTCTTTCTGCCCCTCCCTCTGAGAAACCTCTGAGTTCTTCCAGACCCGTGCTGATCTTTGAGTTCATCCATTTCCAAAAGGTAACTTGGGGCTCACAAAGATGTTTGCCTTCCTTCTCCCTGCTCTACACCCCCCTGTCTTACCATACTAATACCCCCTCACCAGTGAGCGCCACACAATCTTGCCCATCCAAGGATTCTGACTCTTAAGTGATGTTTTCTGGATTATTTATTGCCATATGACAAAGTTAATAAATTTCTTGTATCAGAATAAGGAGGTAATATCAGACCTAGGGTTGATTACCAGCCCCACCACCACCACCACCGTAGATTCTTTAGGTTTTGAGGCTTGTAGAACTATTTGCATTTTAACAAGTTCCCAAGTGATGACACTGCTGCTGGTGGTCACAATTGTGCTTGAAGAGTCACTAGTTATGATCAGAGATCTTGAGCGTTGACACTATTGACATCTGAGGTCAGATAATTCTTTCATAACTCTTTGTTGTGGGGCTCTTTGCGGGATGTTTAGTCAGCAGAATTCTTGACTTCTACCCAATAGACATGAATAGCACCTCCCTGTGACAAAATTATCTCCAGCCAGATATGGTGGCTTACACCCACAGGAAATTGAAATAGGAGGATCTCAAGGTTGAGGCTGGCCTGGGCTACACAGCAAGACCTTATCAAAAACAAAAACAAGCAAAAACAAAAACTAGGCATTTCCAATACCATTTGAGGAAGTAAAATTGTCTCCTTTGACAATTACAGGTTCAAGAATATTGACTAGTAACATGAGCTAGCCTTAAAAATATATTTTAAGAGGACATGCAGTTAACATGCACATATTTATATGAATTTGAGGAACATGAAAGACAATATAATACATTTTTATGAATACATACACATATCTTTAAGTTAGAAATAATTATTGAAAAGGCACACAGCAAAATCATGAACATGAGAGAGGCTGACTGTATTAGCTACTTTTCTCATTTCAGTAAACCAAATATCTGGCAAAAGCCACTTAAGGAAAGACTTGGTTTGGCTCACAGTCTGAGAGGATACAGTCCACGATGGTGGGGAAGGCGTGGCTTTGGTAGTGTGAGGCAGCTAGCCGCACCGCTTCCGCAAAGCAGCAGAGAGAGACAAATGGTTCTCCTTACACTCTGTTCCCCAGCCCATGGGAGGCGTTGCCTATATTCAGAGTTGGTTTTCCATCCTCTGTTAAACACTTCTGAAAATCTTCTCATACCTACACCAAGAGGTGCGTTTCCATGGTGATTCTACATCCCATCAAGATGACAGTGAAAACTGACCATCACACTGCCTCTGCAAAGAGGAGTAGCAGTAGGCCTGGTGGCATTTTCTACCTGCAGTGTGCAAGTTTTTATCACACAAGCATTGCTGAAATTGGTAGCTCATTTCACATCATATTCATTGTCAATTCCTAGTGACAGGAATTGCAAATATTTATCACTTGTTTTGTTACTGTAGTTCCCCATATTCAGAACATTTTTTCTGAATTAAAAAACATTCTGGTAAGTAAAGCAACCATCCACGTTACTGTTTCCTTTTCCCATGCAGTGGTTGAAAATGCAGGATGGAGTTCAGTTGAAAAAGTGCTTGACCACCCCCCCTCCATGCACAAGGGTTTGGGTTAATTCCAGCATTTTGTAAATTGAGTGCATGGCACATAACCTATAATCCTGAGAAGTAGGGCCGGAGGATTAAAACCTCAGAGTCAACCTCGGTGACATAGTGAGTTCAAGGCTAATGCAACAGTCTCAAAATGTATAGATTTTTTTTCTTTAGGACCTTTATTTTGGATGTGTTTCAATTTGGTTTTGTGTGTATGCTTCTACCTAAACATTACTGTCCTAACCCTATACCCAACACTCTGGAATTTTTAAGTCCAGTTATTGGCTCTCACCAGATAATTTGGTTACCATTGTCCACTTGGGTTAACTGGAAAAAATAGCTATAACTTTCTCAATGCACACTTCTAATCTCTGAAACATAACTATATTTCCTTCTTAGAGACAGCTAGCTTGTCCTCTAGTGAAATGTCTAACTAATGAGCAGTGTTCCCACTCCCATGGACCGTTACCGTCTCAGAGGCTATGCTGCAAACTAAATTGTGTCTCTCATATGACAAAATGAATAGAAAAAATGCAGCAATCTCCATAGTACTTCCAATTCCTTTTCCATTATACATTTTATAATGAAAATATATATTGATTTTATAATGAGAAAAGGGGATAATAGATGCTGTGATTTTTTTTGTAACTTCTTAATGTGGTTAAGTGTATGGAACGTAAGATTTATCAGCTAGCCATCTTTTAATCTTCTGTGTATATGGCGCGTGTGCATGCGCGTGCACAGGTGTGTCCATGTGCCATGGCACTCATGTGGGAGTCAGAGGACAGCCTCATGTCATGAGTGCCTTCCACACTGCTTGCTGTTGCATACCCAGGGCTGGTTGGCTAAGAAGCTTCTAGATTCTTCTGTCTCTACTGTCCATCTTCCCACAGGAACTGAGATAACGGAGATTCATGTACCATGCCTGGCTCATAAGTGCGTGCTGTGAATCTGAGCCCAGTTCCTCATACTTTCAGTGCAAATATGTTACCCACTGAGGCATCTTCCCTGCCTCTCATTTAGGCTTTGCGTATACCCTTCTGTGACCCTAACTAAACTGACGTTGTTGGCAGTGTTGGCCTCCCTCTCTAGACCTTTTCCATTTTCCTCAGCCGAAATTCTCTACACCTGCATCACTGACCCAACTTCCCTCCCTCCCCGAGGATCCCGGCAGCCACCATTCTGCCCTGTCTCTGTGAACTGGACTACTTGAAGACTCCTGGATAGATTCAATCCCATAATGTTCATCCTTGGATGACTGGTTTATTTCACTTAGCAGAGTGTCTCCAGGATTCCTCTGTGTTGTAGAACATAACAAAGAGTTTACGATTGTTTTCTGAATGGGAGTGTATGAAAGTTTTCCTCCTGAAAGGTAATTAGCAATGGCCAGCAGGCTCGAGGCTGTGCTAAGAGGTATTTATTTGAAAGAAGTAAAAGGCTGGCATGGACTCTGTATGATGTAATGCATGTCCCACGGGGGAAATAGACCTTGCTTGTTTTCATTGAACCCAGGCATCTCTAAATTGATACAGTAGTCAGTAATCATTTTTCCTTACAGGGAATTTCAATCTTGTTGTTGTACTCAAGTCAAGTAGAAATGTGCTGATAGTTTCCAGAAAGGCGGCTGTAAAACCTGCTTAACTAGAAAGCTGTCGGTGTCCAATTTATCCTGCTCACAGGTCTCTGTATTTGATGGGATTTGGAAACTGCATGAATCAAAACAGGAGGACTCAAAATATAGAGCAGGGTTTGATTCAGGATCTGAGGCCCTTCATGTTTGATAGATTTTGTTTATGACAACTTGCAGCCTTCTAATCTAGGAATTGCATCGCACTTATCTGTGGGCCAGTTTCATTTCCCCTTTCATCATTAAGAGGATAGACTTTTTTTCGGGTAAGCATTCACAGTTTTTCATTTACCGCTCAAGGCTTGGGGACAGTTACCTGCCAACACTAATGAGATGGTCTTTGAAAAGTTGGGTGCCTTGGTTTTGTTTTTTGTTTGTTTGTTTGTTTTATTTTTGTCTTGTTTTGGGTTTTTGTTTTTTGGTTTTTTTTTTTGGCTGACAGACGGCTTTGCTGTTATACTGCCCCACAGTGGCGGCATGAGGAAATTCATGTAGCCGGAGCAGAGCGTTCTTCCTCTCACCTGCATCTCTCAATCTTTCTCCTCTCTGATGCTTATTCTTGTTCCCATTTACACAGCGCATTAAAAAAGTCTATCACAGGGGCTTAGATAGTAACTCAGTGGTGATAGTGTGCCTTTCTGCATGCACACGGCCCTGGTTTAGCCCCCAGAACCAAATGAAAAGAACAAATGAAATAAAGCATTTACCACAGATTGGAAAAAAAAAAAAGGGGGGGGGAGTTAAGAAACAGTTGCTAAAACATTAAGTCTTTTGGTGTTCCAAGAGCACCCGCTGTAATTTCTGTCATGATTTTTGAAAAAGTAATTATTTTATCATTTATAAGATAATTGAACTTGATAGACTGCAGCATGCATTAGAGCATATTCCATCTGAACCATGATAAGAGACACAGTTTTCCATTTGCTACTTTAAAAGGGTCTTTTAAATCTGGCTCTAAATGTTTACGAACCAGTATAAATTTTTGCTAGCTGTTCTTTCATTTGAACATTTTCTAAAATCCTAAATAAAATCAAGACATTGGAATAAAGCTTTCTTCAAAATAAATTTTTGAAAATAATCCTATCCAGAAAAATTTAAAAACTCGTATTCCAGATATTCATGGGACTCATGCTTACACTAAAAAAAATTCACCTGCTAAAGTATAATTCATAAAGCTACAAAAAGTAAGCATTTTATGATGTCATCTATTCCAGCTTAATTATTCTGCCTCCTGTAAATCTTATGTGACAGTGTACAACACAGAAAAGGTAATAATAGGAATACTTAACAATTGCACTGAGCTTTACAGTTTAGTGTTTTATCAAACTGGTTAGGGAGGACTTATCAATGATTTCAAAACAATCGTTTTCCTGAATCTGTTGCTATTCGAGTATGGAGAGCACCTGCCAAATACGTATTAAGAACTCTTGAAGCCAGCGTGGTGGCATGTACACATAATCCCGACACTAAAGAGGCAGAGACAGGAAAATTCTTGCAAGTCTGAGGCCCAACTTGGTCACACAGAAGTTTCAGGCTAACCTGGGCTTCACAAACAAGTAAACAAAAAGTATTGCTAGAAAAAGAATACATAAACATTTTCTTAGCAAAACAGGGCAGCTACTTCTATTCTACTCATTCTGTATTTCCTCTGCCCTCAGCAAACGCAGGTCTTGGTTCTTTTTGTCTAGAGGGGTTATTCATATATTTATGTTTGAAGGGTCAGGGCGATTTATCATCCTGCCTGGGTTGTGGTTTTACATTGACTTCAACCACAGGACATGGTAGGACCAACAAATGCCCTAAAATATCTCCTACAATCCAGACATGTCCATCTTTACCTCCACTGTGAAGAAATCTTTTCACATATCCCTTCCCCAGATAGCTTGTTCAGCAAGCCTGCAATCACACTTCTTACAAATCTCCAACCGTCCAGCTAAACAACCAGAGCCTAGAACTCAGAACATACTCAAATCTGTCTCTCTTTCCTTCTAGGCAAAGCCACAGCACTGTGCCATACAGGAAGCTTTTCCACGGTGAAGGTTTCCATTCACCGCTGTCTTCAGGGTTGTCCCAGAAAGAGGCTGTGACATCGTCGTCGTCGTGACTGACAGTTCTGAGTGGTGCCTGATCAGTGTAGAGCCAGCATTAAAGCAGCCCTCTGACCACAGAGCATGCCTCATGAGGCCATGGGTGTTTGGGTGCAGAAAGCACCACAGTCAGTATTGACCAGAGTCTCCCAGAGGAACAAACTGTTGGAATACACATATATGGATTTATATGTCCATATATAAATAGGTATATATCTATATACAGATTATATTTATATAATGTGGATCTATATATGGGTTTATTAGGTTGTCTTATACAATATAGGTTGGGTAGTCCAACAGTAGCCGTCTGCACACTGAAGTTCAGAATCCTATCTGGTGCTGATGGCCTAGAGGATTCCTGGAGAGCTGCTGATCTTCAGGTCATGTTGGACCACTCCCTAGTCCTCAGACAGAGAAGCTGAGTTCTGATGTCAGCAGCAAAGGCAGGGAAAGTTCAAAGATGCTATCAACCCTGGAAAAGACTCTCCTCCTTCAGTCAATCAAATTGACAACCAGGGTTAACCACACAGGAGCCTCTCGTGTGAGCGGTGTGTAGTGGTGTACGTGGTTTCGGGCATCTTGGATGTACCCCTTCGTGTATTGAAAGACTGAAGTTCAGAAAGGATAATACGACATGACAAAGCAGAGTTAACTTCAGGAGTGCAGCTCTAGCGTCATATGAACAAATTAGCCAATAAAATTCGTCCTCTTAACAAATTAAGAGACCTCATATGACCCTCTGAGTAGATGCAGAAAAGATAATTGACAAAGTTCAACTACATAATTTTAAAAACTAAGTAACTTCCTCTAAGTGGTAAAGGTTATCTATGATTATCTGCACCTAACATCACTAAACTTTGTGTGTATGTGCACACCTATAATCCTAGCACTCAGGACACAGAGATAGGAACATCACAAGTTCAAGGCTAACCTGAGCTACATAGTAAGGCCCTGTCTCAAAACACAATAGAATGTGAAATACTGAATGTATCCATCTTAAGATCATAAACAAAGTATTGATATCAACATTTCTTTCAACATTGTAATAGAGCAGCCACTCTCAACCTGTGGGTCTTGACCCCTTTGGGGGGGATCACAGACCAGATATGCTGCACATCAGATATTTACATTCCGATTCATAACAGGAACAAAATCACAGTTATGAATGACTGTAATGAAATCACAGCAACAAAATTATTTTATGGTTGGGGTCACCGCAACCTGAGGAACTGTATTAAAGGGTGGCAGCCCCAGGAAGTTTGAGAACCACTGTGCTACAGGGTTCAGAAAGAGGGAAACGGTTCCCACCAGCGGGCACATGCTCATCTACGTAGAAAATGGAGTAAACGCTCTGAGAAAACCACTCGAATTAACAAATGGGTTTAACAGAGTTGTAGGATGTAAGATCAATATACAAAAATCAATACAACAGATTGTTTGATAAATCAAACTAACTGACCATTTGTTAGTAAGATACTATAATGGTAGAAACATGTGATTATACCGTTTGTCAAAACTCGTGGAATGTACCACACAAAGAGTGAGCCCCAAGTAAACTGGACCTTTAATAATCATGCATCAACATTGATTCACCAATGTAACTGCTTATTGCTAGTTATTACTCAGGATGCTGGTCATGGGGAATACATTTCAGATTGTAAGAGCCAGAGGATCAGGGATTTGCTGAGACTGTATCCCTTAGTAATGTCAGCCATTACACCCTTAAAATCTCACCAACATGACTGCCTAGACGTGAGCTGAACAAAGACAATAGACACGCTCAAGGGACAGGAGAAAGGCCACCAGCCTCAGCCCCACATGAAGAACTAGACGTAACTAAGGAATGCTGAGAATGAGAGAGATAGGCTTCCCCAGGGAAGAGCGCATCAGTTGGTTAGCCAACACCAAACGCCAGCCCTGAAAACATACATACACGTACCATTATACAAACTGAGCAGGCTGTATCTAGTAATATAGATGTGTTTACGTATGCACGTAACAACAATTAATGAAGAAAGGAGGCCATGAATTTGAAGAAGAGCAAGGAAGGATTATGGGAGGGTTTGGAGTAAAGAAAAAGGAAGGGGAAAATGATGCAATTATATGATAATCTCAAAAATAAAACGTAATTTTTAAAGTATGTCTGTCTTTCTAATTACTGTCCACCAGGAGGTGAAGACCTCTTCTGGCACGCTCTCCTGCCAGCATGTTCTTCCCAAAGGGCATGGGGCCAAGTGGCCATGGACTGACCCTGAACTGGAGACAACCTGGTATGCCTCCTGATAGCATGAATGATGACGTACACAGCATTTCCCAGCGCATACGGCTGCCAAAAGGATTGTGACCTGAATCTATTCTTGCCTATGGCTTAACCTCCTGTGTCCAGGAAATACATCTGGTGTAGAACAGATTCAAGGGCACCTCAAGAAATAATCAGGCAAATTTGGAGGGCAGAATACTGCAAGATGTATCATGATCTCATCATAAAAGCTATGCTAAGAAAAAAGAAGTGCAAAGACTACTCCACACTGAAGGAAATTATAAATGATAATTCAATAACATACATGTACATATATTTCTATTTTTAAGTATTTAAATAAACCATGTGTGCTTCCTACAGAAAAAAAACTTAAAAATACAGAAGAAAATTAATGATGATATATAATTACAACTAATTAGTGATTTATTAAATATTCTTTCAAGGCCTTGTGAATTGGCTTCTCAATCCAATTGGGGAAGAACCTATCTGTAGATGACATTTTCTTTGGGCCACCAACTAGCTCCCAAATAAAGACACAGAGACTTATTATTAATTCTGAATGCTCAGCCTTAGCTTAGGCTTGTCCCACTGGCTCTTTTAACTTAACTAAACTTGTTTCTATTCATTTACATTTTGCCTTAGGGCTTTTTAGCTTTCTTTCAAGCTGTATGTGCCACTTCCTTGATTCCTCTGTATCTGGGTGGCTGACCCTGGCATCTCCCTGCTCTCTCTCTCTCTCTCTCTCTCTCTCTCTCTCTCTCTCTCTCTCTCTCTCTCTCTCTCTCTCTCTCCCTCTTTTTTTGCTTTCCAAGTCTAAATTCCTACTACTACTTACTTTCCCTGCCCAGAAGTGTGCCTACAACTCCTACCTCACTATTGGTCGATTAGCTTTTTATTAGACCAATCAGATGCCTTAGACAGACAAGGTAAAACAACAACACATCTTTACATAATTAAACAAAAGCAACCCATCTTTGCAAAGTTAAACAAATGCAACACATCTTTGCATAGTTAAACAAATACTCTGCAAAACCTGTCTATAAGCAAACATGGAGTAGTCCCATAAACATTAACAGTCTTTTTCTTTATGTGGTAGACTGGATAGTCCTCTGTTTTGGTATTTCCTTCATTACCTTTCTCCTAGGCATAAAAATGTTTGTGTTCCTTATTTTATAAAATTATACATTATAAAGAGGAAAATAAAACTTACTTCAGTCAGTCTCATTTCAATAAGTCTTCCATATAGAGATTTTATTCTATATAAGTATGTGCCATCTAAAAACTTAAGTAACACTAGACTCTCAAATTGTTTGGGTATCTGGATTTTGCTTTTGTTGTTGTCATTGTTTGATGTGGGGTAGTATTTGTGTTCCCTGGTATTTGTGTGCACTGTTTGTGGGCATTTGTGAGTTTGGAGGCCTGTCTACATGGAGTGTCTTTCCTCCATTGCCTGACACCTTAGTTTTTGAGACAGAAGTTTGCTGAAGCCAGAGCTGACCTAGAGAGCATCAGCAAATCCCAGGGATCTTCCTGCCGGCCTCTGCAGCTATGGTATTACAGTGTCTTGCTTTTTATCTAGATGCTAGGGATCCAAAGTCAGGTCCTAATGCTTGGTGGCAAACACTTTACCAGCTCTTGCCTACCCCCATGGGCACACACACACACACACACACACACACACACACACACACACACACACTTTTTAAAGAAGGTCTCATTGTGAGGCACAAGTTAGCCTCTATTTTGCAATCCTCCTTCCTGCCTTAGCCCCTCGACAAATGTGCCACCTCGACAGGCTTGCTTTTTTGACTTAACTTATTCTCATTTATCATTTTCCCTATCTTTAAGTAATGTCTGGAACGTGCTTGCATAGCTGTACTGTGTTTCTTTGTCTGAGCATTTAACAAGTCATTTTGCTAGCCCTTCATCATTAGACATTTCCATTATTTCAATTTTTTTTTCACAAGGCAAGACCACTTACTGGAGTGGGGAACGTGTAATAAGCCTGTAGGAACTGTTGTTTAATACACATTTGGAGTCCCACAGAGACTGAAGTAGAACTGAGAGGCAAGATGGATGGTAGAGATAAAGGACACCTTCCACTTGCTTCCAGGAGATCGGTTTTCATTGCATGGGAAGGGATTCTCTGGAACCCGCCTCTCAACGCAGTTCCTGCTGTCCGCTGAGCTGCACTGCATCCGTGTGGCCATGGGCGGCACTGCAGCAAGTCGCCCTCTGAGAAGCCACTTAGAGTCCTTTTCTGACCGACTTTAAAATCCAATTTAAAACTGTGACACTTTTCATCAGCTCACAAACTGGAAATGTACACGCTCAAAATGATAGACTGTGTGATATTTTCCCTGGAATAAACACGACTTGAGCGTCTTTAGCACTTAACTAAAAACAAACAAAAACCTACCCAGCTGCAGCTTCCGCCCCCCCTCTCTGCCCTTACTCAGGCCCTTTGCTTTAGCCATGATGAAGCAAGTTCTCACACAAACCGAGTTTATTCTTCCTGCTGGGAGTTTCCATGTGCTAAACAAGAACTCTTAAGACTCAGAGTGCTTTGGATTCCAGTGGCTTTGGTTGCCTTCCACGTGCTTTCCCAAGTCTAAACAGGAATGCCCCACAAGATAATGTTCCCTACGGTGCTAGAGGGTTTCCTCACTGTATCCATCATTTTTCTTACCTTGGAGTCCCAAACACACAGTAGAAATCAAGTGTACAAAACCTGGGAACATGGTTATGTATAGGGCAATATATAGTGCAGTTATATTCAGTTCGGTCAGCGTTCCCAAGGCAACTACTGAATAGCCACAGACGCTGACCCCGGGAAGGGAGGAGAAGGAGAGCATGGGAGATCTGCTAGTAACTGTGCACAGCGTATGGTTCCTTTCAAACTCCTACAGTGAGGACAAAGTTTGTGTGTGGGGTTCGGTATCTGGACTTCACCGGACGATCTTGTGTTTGCTTGCTTGCTTTTCAGTACTGGATATGGACCCACGGTCTTGTGAGAGCCGGGCAAGCACTGTACCAATGATGTACCAGGGATTGCCAGCCCACTGGACTTCACTTAAGATGATACGCTCAGACAGCCACATTCTTCAAAGAATGTTTTGGCTACCCACAGGACTCTGCTACACCACCAACACTGCAAACCTTTGCCTCGGAGTATCTGCAGCACCGAAGGAAACTTCTGAGACTCAGTATTAAGGAAATGGCTCTAAGAGTGAGAACTTCTGGGAAGTTGGTGGAGTGCTGCTGGAAGACAGGACAGGGCTGGTGTTGGAGATCTGCTGGTTTTGCTGCCCACTAACCACTCTCTTCTAAAAGCTACTGATTTTCCCATGTGAAACTGCTGGTTGGTTCCCTACCTAAGTCCTTGGTGTGACGTACAAGAGCCTCACCCTTGCTTCCCTACCTGACTCAATACAGCCACACCCACCCCTGCCCTATACTCACAAAGTGAATCCCAAGTATAGCTTAGCTTTTATGGAGCTAGAATTGCCATTTTTAGACTAAACATCCACCCGTAGACTTTTCCATTCTTGAACCAACCATCCCCCCCTTCACCCTTTCTTTCTAAGTGAGATTCATATTGGCTTTGTCATTTGCAACACAAAATGCATAAGCCTCTCCGCTGGGTCTACACACAGAAGGGGACTGATATATCCTGATATTTTCTTTGTCTCTGTTCCATGGTAAAATTTCTTCCAGCATTCTAGGAAAAGCTCAAGATAACCAAACATGAAGCCCTGCTGATTTGGAATACTTCAGTCCTGTCCCGTGTATCTATTTTTAACATGGGTTCTTATAAGCTGTCTACATACATAAAATGGAGATATTTCACAGTTATTGAAGGTAAAATGTAGTAACTCACAAGAAGTCATTTCATACTAGAGAAGTGTTGGATTTTCCTAAGGGTGTCCTCATCGTCATCATCTTTCATTTCCTGTCACTAAGTTCCTGGAAAGTTATCTACCATTAGTATCAATGGCTATACAAAGTAAGAAAGCAATGGAAACAGATTTTCTGGCTTTTTTAAGGCTATAATCTTCCCCCAAATGTTACAACGATGAGTTTGAATAATGTTCCCTACGTTTCTTTGAAAACAGAAATGCTATGGTGTGGTTATCTCCGCCAGAGAGCCGCTACATCTTTGAGGTTCACTTGCATAGAAGCTTTATTTCAAAGCTTATTAATATCTTATACTTTTCATTTAATTTTAAAACAAGAACCCCACAGCTGTTTCAGAGAGGGTAGCTTTATACAATGAGCAGCTTTATTTTGGTTTTCATTTGCTCCAGCCTCTCCGTGGCATTTAACCACCCAGACAGTCACCCACTGCTGGAAATTCCTTCCTGCCTAGCCTCAGTGGCAATGCACCTCCCTACTTCTCCTGGCCTTGTTGGCCGCTTCAGACCCCCTCCTTCTGTTCTTCCAGCTCCTGACTGGGGCTCCCTCCCCCAAGGCTCTGATCTCAGTCTCTAGCAATTCCTGGAGAATTCATCCATTTTCATGTATCTTGAATAACTCCATGGTTCCAGCTTTCTAATATTTATTTCAGGGCATATGTCTTGCCACAAACCCACTTTCAGTATCTTCTAAAATTTCACGATCTTTGCATTGGCAATTGGCTGCCTTTACAATGGCTGTGTCCTTTGGTGTCACAACTGTGGCTTCCATGTCCTGCCCTCATTGCTGCTTCCCTCTCTTTCTCTTTTTCTTGGTCTCCAACTTTCTCAGCATCTTTCAGTCTCGCTTGTCCCCTGGTATCACAAGCCCCACGGAGCACAGGCCTCACCATCTCCCTGCCTACCCTCATAGCTAGTTTCTTTAGTACTGAACACTAACTATCCTGCTTTACCTGTGAACTGTAGCCGGATTGGTAAAATACCTCCCGATGAACTCTGTAGGAACAAGATCCATACACAGATCATCTTGATGTTCCTAGCACGTGGTACAGTGTGCAGCACATATCACAGCATTTGGTTGATCATCATTCCCTACTCAAAGGAATTACTGTGTGTGTGTGTGTGTGTGTGTGTGTGTGTGTGTGTGTGTGTGTGTGTGGCACATGTGCATGTATTCAGTTTGACATTCCTTAGCTTGACTAGGTCTTCATAATACAAATTATCCATACCATCTTATTTCTGAATACTTCACAAGGTATATCAGCTATTAAATTCAATCTGGATTTTCCTTTTAGAAGCTCACATCATACTGCTAATTAAGACCAAACTCCCTGACCTCATTAATTCTCTGTTATCAATGTAAATTGTCTCTGTAACCAAATTATGATATTGTTGAAGCCTGAAACTCTTATAACCAACTGCCTAAAAGCAGTTGATTTACTCCTTACCAAAATACTCCTTCACCACAAAGTAAAACATCTGATATGATTCCTATCTGTGTGCAGGCTTGCAGCTCTCATAGTATCTAATGGAAGTGGACATGAGTTAATTACTCATTAACTATTTGTTGACTTAAACAAATAAAACTGAGTAGCATTCCACTTTAAATCACTCCTTGACCTCTAAGCCCAAAACAAAACTGTACTTTGGTGGTCTGACCTCAGCAATAACTTCTTTTGTGTGCTAGAGATTAAAACCAGCACTTCATGCATAGGAAGCATACATTCTACCACTGAGCTGCTCTAGTTAATATTTTCATTAGGAAGCATAAGAGCTTAACTTATCACTGAGTGTCTTTTGGTACAGACATACTAGAACCTCGAGTATTTAGCCTACACACCTCCCCCCCCCAAAATAATGGGGATGAAAAGCAATGATAGCAGCTTTCCATCAAAATGTTGGACTTAGAATGAAAAAGTGTCTCACTGTTGCTACAATGGAAAAAAAAGAAGGAAGGAGGATTGAGAAGGGGGAGGGAGGGAAGGAGGGAGGGACGGAGGGATGGAGGGACGGAGGGAGGGCCTTTACCAATTCAAGCTTGTATCTTTGCTGATCTTTCTTTCCTTTTTCCCCATGACAGGAATGACCAAATGATCACCTGGTAACCCCCAAAGAATTAATGAGCCTTTTAAAAATTCACAGCTCAAACCAAGAGTTATTTCAAGGACCCAGTAGACTTTAATACATTGTGTCGACGCAGGAAGGAGCCTTCGAAATAGACTTTAAGGCTGTAAAGTTCTGCATGTATTTGAATAATTAAAATGTATGTGTCCCCTCCCCCCAGCCAGCCTTTCATTCGGAGCACACTGCGGACATTAACAACGTGAAGCCAAAGTGCACTCGCACACTTTCTCAAACAATTGCGCTAACTGTGGGTTTGCCAACTCCTAACAAGAACGCTAGTGTGCATTCCCCTACAGTTGTGCTCAGTTCTAGGAAGAGATAGCAGCACTTTTGTCTCCAGTAGCCACAGCTCACAGATGGGCCACTTGGCTCGGCTGTGCTCTGGCAGACGGACTGGAAAGTTGGCTGACTTGTTCAGAAACCCGATCTCCCGACCATCTCCAGTCTTACACACACAGACTCTCCCAGACACAGTTTACTCCCTTCCTCCCATTCCCATCGCCACCCTCCTGGGGAAAGTCCCTTTTCCCTGTGTGTTTACTTCCACTCTGCCTCTACGATGACTGTATTTTTGCATGCCAATCATATGTAAGAAAGAGAGTGTCAGTGTGTCCGGGGTCCCTTAACCCCAGCATTCTCAATATTTTGGACTGGGTAACCCTTTGTGACAAGGACCTGTCCTGTCAAGATGATTAAAAATGTCCCTAGACATTGCCAAATGTCCTATGGGGGTAGAAATGGTCCCTTTTGACACGGTGATACAGAGTAATGTTGAGTGAATTATTTTGATGAAGTCTTAACTATTGGCATGGTCATATTCTATTAAAAAGTACAACCATAGAAAAATTCACTAGAACTAAACGTCCACAAGTCAGAGTCATTTCATTGCAAGAAATATGAAGTATATCATAAGCAGAGTATTTCAATTTTTAACAATACTAAACTTTTGTTGCAATTTGTCCTTCTTAATCAAGTAGCACTGATATACTAAGCTTTTGTTCAAGACATTTGGGGAGAGATAATCCAACCTATAGCAATGGGGCTGGTGACATGGCTTAGAGGGTAAGGTACTTACTACCGAATTTGGCAACCTGAGTCCCGGGAGCCCACCGTGGAAGGAGAGAACTAACTCCTGCCAATTGTTCTCCGGCCTCTACTCGTGCACCGTGGCATGTGCAGTGCACATAAATAAAGGACGAAATGTCTTTAAAAATATACTGAACTTGATGGGCGGTGGTGGCGCACACCTTTAATCCCAGCACTCGGGAGGCAGAGGCAGGCGGATCTCTGTGAGTTCGAGGCCGGGCTGGACCGATAGCCTCCAAAACAATACAGAGAAACCCTGTCTCGTAAAAACCTATATATATACTGAACTTGACGGCTTAAGGCTGTAGTCAGGGGTAGAGCACTTGCCTTGCATGTATGGAGTCCTGGGCTCCATCCCTTAGCACCACACACATATGTACATACCAAGAGATAAGCCTCACCATGGCTTCTCCCCAGAGGACTCTCCTCTCTTTCCCCTTCCACTCTGACCCAGCAGTGCTGACAGAAATGCTCCAATTTCGGGTTCAGACACTGGAGAGACTGCTTCAGACCAGCAGCTATGAGCCATGACCAAGCCACCCCAGGCCCCCAGGAGCAGAGAAGAACACATAAACGCTACTGTGGGTGTCTTTTAGATCATATAAAGCAAACGCTTGACTTTTCAACACCGAGAACTCCATTTCTGAGCTGAGGATGTTAAGACAAATGTCTTTCAAGATAAACAGAGATTGGAGATTTAAAAAAAGGGGGGGGAGACACCTTTTAAATGAAATGCTTTGGAGAATTTAAACCATGTATCAGTGACCCAGAAGTAATTAAGACATAATTAAGGTACTCCGGAGTGAAGGGACAGAGCTAATTCAGACCCAGGATACTGGAACCCAATCACAAATGAAAACCAATGGCAAATGAGAGCCAATCACAAATGAAAGCCAATCACAGAAACGTGAATGAGAAACTCCTCAGAGCCCTAACCAAAGTCAGCAGAGCATCTCCACGGACTATTTGTGCTCGAATAGAAGTTGCTATTTTTACCTGCTCTTTCCTCTCTAGCCCACTCCTCTGGCAAGAGTCTCCGACCTTCTGACTACACAGGACAGCATCTGACTATGCCCCGTCATGGTGCTTGGTCCCCATTCCCATCAGTCACCCCATTTCCATGTGAGGCTCAGGATGCACCCATTCAAGTCAAACCAAGCTGCAGAAAGGCTTTTTCCAAAATTGTCTATCAAGGAGAAGAGGCCCATTCATGTCTCTTAAGTCACAATGCAGAAAGGTTGTGAATCTGGAACTGTTAGAAATGATGTCCCTGGGACCAGCAAGGGACAGGTGGGAGAGTGAACAAAGTCTGGGTAGCTTGGAGCCTCGGTTAACCTCTAGATACTCAGAAGCACTCTTAGTTCTGGCCTTTCTGTCTGTTTTGTGAATGGCTTTCATTTTTGTTTAATAAATCTGATAAGGTGGCTTGGGCTGTCACTTAGAACCAATGGAATTCTGACAAACACACTTAGGATCTGTTCCGAGATGAAATATTTTCCTTGAAGTGGAATATAGCATACACGTGCTGACAGCAAATACAGTTTAATATTTGCCCGGTATTGCTAACTCAATCTGGAGACGTCTGCAGTCACTAGCTTTGCAAGTCCATGATCAAGGGTGCCATAACTACGAGAGAGACTCTACAGGACTCCCAGGCTATGGTTATCTGTCTCAGTTGAGGTCTGTCTTAGCATCACACTAAGCAACATAATAACAGCATGTAGGACCATGAAAGGCAGAATGAGAAGAAGCAGTTCCTGTATGAAAACCTCAGAAACGATCTCAGCATTTGAGTCTTAATTATAGACCGGAAAAAAAAATGTCAAACGTCAAGGTAAGCCTGTCAAAAGTGTTTACCTTGCCTTTTCTATCCAGGGCTGGGCTGACAGAGCTCAGAGCCCATGGCAATTAGCCCTACCCAAGTATGCAACAAGTCGCCACATGTTGCAAACTCCTCCTGAATGGAATGTAACCACCTCCAGCTGGTAAACACCCTGCACGGTCTGGCCTGGCCTCTCCTCACATGTGCAGGCCTTGCCTCTCCCTCTGCCTTGTGGTTTTCTCTAGCCATGGGGAGCCATTCTCTGCCTCCCACTCAGGTTATACAGGTTCACCCCTCCTTCCTCGATAGTGTCATGGCCTCTGCCGGAAAGTCCACCCTTCAAGGATTTACTGTTGTCCTCACCAGAAGTGACTCATTTAATCTTGTATTCATACATCTGCCTGTTCACTTAAGGACTCCTTGGTAGTCCGTCTGTCTGGTCTTGCTACTGTCTGTGTTACAGCATAAGTCTCTTCCTCGATGTGTGCTCCCTAATGGTAGAGGCCATCTCTTCTTAACATCTGCAGCACATTCACTAAGAAGGACTACAGCCGGGCATGGGCTACGTGGCCAGACACGTTGGCCTAACTCTATGAGACCATTTTCATTCAGTTCCTTCCAAAAAGATGTTTCAGACAACTTGTTTTTGCCATTATTCCCCAGGTATGGTGTTGGCCTCATTTTAGTTGGTTTTTTTTCCTTTTCATTGATTCAATCCGTTTATTCATGCATTCATTCTCTCCTGTCATTCAAGTGTGGACTTGAATCGGCGGAGTGTCAAACATTGTACAGAGGCACTGAGAACACAAAAATGTCAGGACTTTCTCTTTGCCGTTCTATATGTTAGAGGAGACAGATATGAGTAAACCAACCACTAGAAGTATCATATAGGGACCATGGGGTTTAGCTCAGTGGTAGGGCATATGCTTAGCACGCCAGTGACTTGAATCCAATTCCTGTCACTACATCTATACAAGATACTGTGTGGTACACTTAGAGTCTAAGGGCAATATACCTGTAGTTAATGTGAGGAGAGGGTGGAGAGTCTGCCTAGGAGACAGGACTGTGTTCAGGAACACTTCACACGATGCATCTACAGCAGCAACAGAAGGTTGTCACTGAGAGTGTCACTGTCAAGGGTGGTGGGCAGTCCAGGTGTGAGCCACTCAGGCCCCTGTGAGGCTGTCCCACAACTGGGGATACTCAGCAACCTATCTCAGGGTCTCTCCCTGGAGTAAGATCAGGAATCAGAAACAACTCACACCTATTTTGTCCATCACAATCCCTCCAACTGTCTAAAACAGTTTTCATTTAAATTAGGCTAAGGTTCTAATTCTGCTCTAAACAACACATACACTTTGCCTGTGAGCTGTGTGCAGAGTCATCTCAACTGCCTTTAGTAATCCAGTTCCCAAGACTCAAGGAGTGACCAGCAGGCATACCCTGGTGATTCACATGAGAATTCCCACGCAAGGCTACACACTCCCAGAAGGCAGGGTCTGGTGTGGTCTTGTACATCCCTATAACCATCTGTGCTTGGTCTCTGCTAAGGAAGGATCAAAGGCTATTGGGGAAATAAACTCCTTTTGCACTTTCTCTAAGGCAATTCCTACTTCCCATCCTCTCTTCCAACTCCTTATACACTGCCCACTATTCTCCCTACTATAAACTGTCCTCTGGCCCCAAGGGGCCGTGAACTACCTAGGAAATGAAATTTAGGTAGCTGTTGGACCCTCAGTGTTTGTTCGCTCACTATGATTCGATATACCAAGGTACAAATAGTTTATTTGCCATAGTTATTTGTTCTCCTGTAGTTGTTATTTCACGTTCTATTGCTGGAGTAGAATTTTTTCATAGAAGCCATATTTTAAAATAGATATTAGAAAACAACTAGATGATAAATGTTTATCACAAATAGATTTGTGATGTAATTTTTGAATCACACAGTTATTCATCGAAAAACCTAGGTCAAGATGATTAAAAGAAGTGTGTGGCCAGGCAGTGGTGACACACACCTCTAATTCCAGAACTCAGGAGACAGAGGCAGGCAGATCTCTGTGAATTCCAGGGCAACCTGATTTGCAAATTGGGTTCCAGGACAGCCATGGCTATTACACAGAGAAACCCTGTCTGGGGGTGGAGTGGAGGACTAGTTGTTTTGTAGCTACTAAGTACTATGAAAAAATTGTTTTAGCATTATCCATCATTGCTGTCCAAGGCGTTTTCCCCCCTCCGAGTCATGTAAAAGACTGGGCAGCCTTTCAGTTCCTTGCCAATTCAAGATAATTTATAGCAAGCAGAGATGATTTTATCTTTCTTGCTTCACCATAGACTCTGATCAACAGTGAGGACTGGAAATTGAATATGAAACAGGGCTATACATTCTTCCAAAGGCAGTTAAGAGTTTGGAAGCCAGGGCTGGCGAGAGAGCTCAGGGGTTAAGAGTACTTGCTGTTCTTAGAGAGAACCCAAGTTGCATTCCCAACACTCATGTGGTAGCTCCAGTTCTAGGGATTCAACTCCCTCTTCAGACCTTCATGGGCTCCAGACATGTGCATGGTGCACATACATACATACAAGCAGGCAAACACTCATACACATAAAAACAAATTACCCTTTAAAAATGTGTGAGCTTGGGAGCCCAAAACAAAAAAGTTTCTCAAAGTAAAATCTTATCATCAGTGGACACTGATGCTACAACCAGAAAAATCTGGCAGCGACCTGTGGAGTAACTGGGTGAGTCCGACTAGCGTCTTCTTGCCTCTTTCTGTTGGGCAGATGCCCCCAAATCGGCTGCCAAGGCAACAGGATTCTGTATCTCGCTTCTGTGGTTCACAGCTGGGAAATGAAACCTCAAAGTGGAGTCAGGTTATCAACATACCCTGAGAACACGCTTTCATACAAGTGAGATCTATGTAAACATGTGTGGTTTAACAGAATTCTGTAAAATAGAGTACAGAGATGCGGGATAAGAGTATGAACTCTGCGTGAGAAAACTGAAAGAAGAGAGACGTACTTGGAGCAGGTGTTTTGTGCCCGGAGCATTTTTTCTGTGCTTCAGTTTATTGTGGAATAAGATTAAGTGAAATGAAATGAGTTACGAGGTGAGAGGTACCAAGGCTGTTGCCTAGCACACAGCAAACACTTAGACATCACACACATCTCCTTTTCTTCTGCCATTGTTATCCTCAAGGCTGTGCCTTACTTGAAAATCAAGACCTAGAATAACTAGGCATGATAGGGCAAATCTATAATCCTTGCGCCTGGGAGGCAGAGGGAGGGGGATCACAAGTTCAAGGTCAGCCTGGGCTACACAGCAAGTTTCAGGTCAACTTGGGCTATAACAGACCCTATGTCAGAAAGAAAGAAAAAAATGAGAGAGGGGGTAAAAAATAAATTATCATGAGAATTAGAGACAGTAGAGGTGTGCGAGAGGTTTGTTGAAAGTGTTGCACACCCACCCAGCAGACAGTGTGAATTTTCTATACTTACACATACAATAGTGCCTCCTCGTTCTTGCTCTTACTCTCCGTGGTTCCGGTTCACTGTCATAAATTTTGATCCAAAAATATGGAATGGAAAACTTCAAAAAATAAGTATTTCAGTTGTTGCTGCGTTTGTTTCACACTCTCCTGAGTATCGTGATAAAATCTTGAGCTGTCCTGTTATGTCCCACCTGGGACATGAGTCATTTTTTTGTCTCTAGTGTCTATACTGGCTACACTACCCAGCTGCTACCCAATAGCCACTTCAGTTATCAGATCAATTATAACAGCATCACAGTGCCTGTGCTCAGGTAACTCCTAAGTAGTAGCCTGATGAGATACCTACGTCATCCACCTCATCTCATTACTTAGGCACTGAATCATATCACACGATCACAAAATGGGAGAGACAGTGCAGCAAGATGTCTTTACCGAGAGACCATATTCAGATAATATATATTACAGTCTATTACAATTATTTGATTTTATTTTTGTTGTTGCTCCCTTACCTTAATTGTGCCTAATATAGAAATTAAATTTGATCATAGATATGTATGTGTAGGAGAAAACACAGGATGTGTTGCTGCCCATGGTTTTAGGCATCTACTGTAGAATCTTCACATTGACCCCTTGAAGACAAAGGGGATCCTCAGTATTAAACATGTATGGGTTCTGACAGAACACAGACTTAGAATTCAGTATCAAGCCAGTTGGCCTGCAAAGACTCAGAAATAGAACCAGTCTAGAGGAATAAGTGAGAAGCATCAGATATGGTTCAGCACTTTTAGATGTGGTTTCAAGTCATCATAGTCATGAAACTGCCCTTGCCCTCAACAACCCTGGCATATAAGAATCCCCACAAAATAAAATTCTGACTTCAAAGCAGCAGTAAGGAAAGGACATTTTCCTTCCAAAATACTACCTCAGAGCATCAGTCATCGTTATGAAAGATAAATCATAGTACATCTCTGGCATTCATCAAAGTGCCAGAAACATCATAGACACTCAGTATTTATTAGATAAATGAATCTCAGTTTTTTAAAAGAATGTTTGACAGTTAATTCTAGGTAGATATGATGGATTGAACAAATGCACCTAATTTGGCACCCTCTAGAATACCACTAAAACTCTAGGGGGGGGGGGACAATCGAAACCATGGTGGAGGCTTGAGAGTATGATGAAGGACCTTACACATCTGAAAAAAGCAACGGCTAAGTTAGTAACAGTGCCACATCTTCTGGATATGAGGGGAAGATGGATAAGGGCCCAGGGCTTCTAAAGACAGAGCTGGGATTAATGAATGCAGGCACTGAATCTCCTCCCATTTCCCCAATGCTGGGGAGTAAAGTCTGACCCTTTAAGCAGAAGATCAGGATAGACTTCTCCAGGGGACACAGCCAGAAAAAGAGAAGGGAACATTCCTGGGACACACAGTGACAGTGGGTGAGATGGGAAAGACTGCCCGCCACCTTAAAATATAAAGTTCTACTCTGCTTTTCATCAGCTTACTCTTAAATATGGGCAGGCAAGTAGGATCAGCAGACGGCAGCGGCAATGCTCTAGTACGGAGGATAATGGAAGGACCCAACTGGCCAGACTGAGAATGTCTGCCAACTACGCAGCTCAGTGGATGCAAGGACCCGTTCTCTGCGTATTACCGTGATATTTTAAAGGGTTCATTTAAAACTTGCAAAAGGAAATGGCACACACTAAAGAGAAGAATCAGAATGGCATCAGACGTTCCAAAAACAACCCAAAGTGGGAGGGAGGGCAGTGGAGTTCGGCCTCCAGTTTTCTGAGGGAAACCATTTCCGGTCTAGAGCTCTAGACCCAGCCAAGTCATGCATCAAAAACTGAAGACAATAATGCAAATACTTACACTAGGGAAACCAAGCGGAAGGTGTGAGTTGCAGGGAAAAAAAGACCCAACTGGTGAAGCAGGTCTCAGGGTGGTGGTGGATTAGCTGTGTCCGTGTGTGGAGAGCAGGAGGTTCGGAGTGGAGAAGTGGGAGCGAGAGAAAGGACGCGCTGAGCCGGGTTATTACTAAAATGCCAACGGCCCTGGCACCCAGTGTTTACAATCTGGCCAGGGAGCAGCCAGACGAACCTAGTGGGAGCAGGTGACTTGATTTGCTCTGTCTGTCTTCTCATGGACCTCCTTGGCTTCCACCCCATAGTCTTGCAGACGTCCCAAGCTTCCTTCCGGTTGCCCTAACTGCAGTCATCCTTCTTGTCAGTTCTCTCCCGTCCACTGCTTTACCCAAAAGTGGTTTGAGCTCAAAGGAGCTTAGAGTCGGTTTAGGTTTCTTCTTGGTGACCCTGCTTGTAGTTGCCTTCCTGCTTTTTCCATTTACAAGCAGGTGTGTGTTTGCTGTTGAGCTCTTATAACTTAAAGAATTATTATTGGTTTTTGTTTTGTTATGTTGTGGACTTATTTGGGGTCTTGCACTTTGTGCTGTACTACTGGTGTGTGTGTGTGTGAGAGAGAGAGAGAGAGAGAGAGACAGAGACACAGAGACACAGAGAGAGAGAGACAGAGAGAGACAGAGAGAGAGAGACAGAGAGAGAGAGGGAGAGAGAGAGAGAGAGACAGAGAGAGACAGAGAGAGAGACAGAGAGAGAGAGGGAGAGAGAGAGAGAGAGAGAGAGAGAGAGAGAGAGAGAGAGAGAGAGAGAGAGAAAGAGAGAGAGAGAGAGAGAGAGAGAGAGAGAGCTGAGACAGTACAGGCTGTGACAGCTTTTAGATTAGACTTTGAATGGTCTCCAAAGCTTCATATGCTGTGGGCCTTGTACCCAGCTAGAGGCTCTATTGAAACTTTAAGGGAGCCAAGTTAGGTTATCCTTGAAGGAGCTATTGGGTCTCCCCTCTCTCTGCCCTTTCCCCTTCCTCTCCCCTCTCTCTGCCTCCTTCCTTCCTTTCCTCCCTCCTTAAGAAGTCTCTTCTACAGTGACCTCTCCACCATACTGTAGCATAACGTGCTACCACAGGCCAAAGGGTCCGTGACTAAGAACTGACACCTTTGAAACCATGAGCCAAAATATACCTTTTCTACTTCTAAGCTTGTGATACCTTCTTTACTAATTCACATATTCCTATTCTGTGACTTCAGAAATGGTATCCTGGCTGATGAGCCAGTCAGCAGCAGACTGTACTGTAGAGTCCGCGTGATAGAAAGGCAGCCTCACTGGGCCACAGACAGCTGAGGAAACACCCATTCTCTGACTCCACACCCCCACCCCACCTCTCACCTCACCCCATCTGTTCTTGTTCAATTGGCCCTTGTTACCAGCACCCACTCCCTTTCCAGGAAAATAACAACCTAACTGATAATGGCTACTCAAAGAATAAGGTCTGATAAGGATGGGAGGGGCATCCAAAATACTGCTTAAAAATTTTCCGTGGATCCCTCCTTCATCAAGATGTCCCTGCCTTTCCCCATGGCACATTCCAAGATTGGGTTAGATGCTCTTGCCTTGAGCATATCTATGCACACCACACCATGGTGAAAATTATCTTTGCACCTCTCTGCGTCTTGCATAAGCCTTAAATATTTTGATGGTCGAAGACAAGGTCTTCTTGCATATATAACCTGGTGTCTAACACAGAATAGGAATTAAATAACATTTATGAATTTAATTCTTACAAAGCCTATGATACATTGAAAAACTATTGCGTTAATATCACTTTTTATTTGAAAAAATAATTGATGGATCTTGTTTTTAAGAGGAATTTTAGGAGCTGGAGAAACAGCTCACTGTTAGGAGCATAAACGGCTCCTGCAGTTTAGTTGTCAGCACTCACGTGGGACGGCTCACAGCCGCTTGTAGAATTCCAGGAGGATTCCACACCTCTACCATCATTGAGCACTGTTCATGTGCACAAACCCTCACTCAGTCACATACGCATAATCACACATTTTAATTCAGAAAAGAGCTGGGAGGTTTCGGCATACACCCGGACCTCATTCCCAGTTTCCCCCATTACTAAGTTTGTGTTATTGGGAGGATTTTTTTCACAAAGCTAATGCTTCTATGTCAGTATTAACTTAAGTCCATATTTCACTTAGTATTCCCTCTTTGTACTATACACTCTATGAGTTTTGACACTTACATTTGTGTCATGCAGAATACTTTCACTGCCCTAAAATTCCTGCACTCCACTTACTCATCTTCCTGCATCCCCTCCCCATGCCATCCCTGCAAAACACTGATTTATAAATTAATTTTAGTAGACAAAAATGTGCTTATGACCTTCGTGTACTTTGTATCACTGTACTTTGTGCTGTCATTTGTGCCATTGACATTCTTGTACTCTTTCCCTCTGCCCTCCCTCACCCAGCTTCCCCCCTTACGAGTGGCCCCTTTCTTTCCCCCAATTCTACCTCCTTCTGCTTTTATGTACCTATTCCATATGTGAGATAAGGTGTGAAAATTGTCTTTCTGAGCCTGGCTTATTTCACTAACAATATCAATCCCAAGGTCCAGCCATGTTCCCACAAATGAAATAATTTCATTCTTCTTACTGCCGAATGAAACTCCGTTGTGGGGTCAACAAGATGGCTCAGGGCAAATTGCTTGACACATAAGTCTAGTGTGAACTGAGTTCAACACCCAGAACTCACACAACGGTAGAGAAAGAGAACAAACTCCACAAAGTTGTCTTCAGACATTCACATGTACACTGTGACATGTGTGCCCAAACATATATCATCTACACACACAATAATAATAATTTAAAGACTCTGAAAACTTCCTCTGTGTGTGTGTGTTTATCTATTTCCTGTTGAGGAACATCTAACTTGTTCACTATTTTGGCCATTGTGAATGATTCAGCAATAAATACAGATGTGCAAATATCTCTAAGATATTATAATTCAGATTCCTTCAGGTACAGATCCTAGATAACTGATCTTTTTATAGTCTCCTTAATTTGCCTTTTCTTAGTATTATATAGATGAATCATATCATATGTTCCTGTCCATAGTGACTTCTTTCACTCAGCAATGTGCATTTTCATTGACTCTGTGTCTTTGGAAGGAACATTATTATCATATCTGCAAAATAATTCTGCATGGTAAGTATTTGTACTAGATGAACCCCTGAGATTTGGGAGGCACGGTGACAGTGCAAATATAGCCCAAAGCCCATACTGCCATTATAATGTCACTTGGTGAAGTATTCATGCATTGGGTACTTCCTTTTCAGATCTGGCTCAGTAAGAATATGATTTCCCCTTGGAAAAGCTAACAATTTAGTGTAGAAGACAGCTGTGTGCTTTTTGCTCAGTGTGGTGTCACATGCCTGTAAATTTAACACTCGGATATGGAAAGACCAGAATGTGTTCAAGTTTATCCTCAAGCACAGGACAAGTTCAGAGCCAGCCTGAGCTACACAGGACACTTTCTAAAAACTAAAAGTATGTCTTCAAGATTTTAAAGGCAGCTCTTGATTCTCCTGGCCTGGGGACTGCAGGTGGGTCGACTCACCCCAGGCAGATCAAGCCATCCAAGAGTTTGCTGATATGGAGGTGCTAGTCCCGCCTCCACCCCCGAGAGGAGGGAGTGTCTCAGACCTGCCTGCACCCATCATGAGACCCTTCGGAGTATTGGACCTGTAGCACCCACTGGAAGAGAACCTTGGACGCTTATCCACCAAGAGAGGAAGAAATCCTACCTGCACCCACTGGAAGAAGAGATGGGAAGGTGACAATATAAGAACATATTCAACAACAAAAAAAACCAATATGACAGTCTAGGGACTCTGACACCAGCAAGAGCTAAACATCCCAGTACAAATGAAGCAGAAGAGAACGACCAAACAACTTCATGAAAATGATAGAGACCCTAAAAGAGAAAATGAGAAAGTCCTTTTAAAGAAATGGAAAAAAACAAACAAAAATTCAAGAAATGGAAGACAAGACAAACCAAAATTTGCAAGAGACGATTCAAACAGGGCAAGGTTTGAAAACTGAAATAGAGACAATAAAAAACACAGTCTGAGGGAACGCTGGAATTAGAAAAGCTGGGTAAAGGAACAGGAACTACAGATGCAAGCATGACCAACAGAACACAAGAAATGGAAGAGAGAATCTCAGGCATTGATGATACACTAAGAGAAATAGATTCATTGACCAGAGATACTCTGAAGTCCAAAAATCCCTAACACAGCCGGGCGGTGGTGGCACGCGCCTTTAATCCCAGCACTCGGGAGGCAGAGGCAGGCGGATCTCTGTGAGTTCGAGGCCGGGCTGGACCGATAGCCTCCAAAACAATACAGAGAAACCCTGTCTCGTAAAAACCAAAAAAAAAAAAAAAAGACTTCCTAGAATTCAATGAAAATGAAGACACAACATACCCAAACTTATGGGACACTTTGAAAGCAGTACTAAGAGAAAAGTTCATAGCACTAGGTGCCCACATGAAGGAACTGGAGAATAGTAACACTAAAGAATTAACAGTACAACTGAAAGCTCTAGAACAAAAAGAAGCAAACTCACCCTGAAGGAGTAGATGCCAGGAAATAATCAAATTGAAGACTGAAATCATTAAAGTAGAAACAAAGAAAACAATACAAAAATCAGTATAACAAAGAGTTGGTTCTTCGAGAAAATCAACAAGATACACAAACCTTTATCCAAACTAACCAAAAGGCAGAGAGAGAGCATGCAAATTAACAAAATCAAAAATGAAAAGGGGACATAGCAACGGACACTAAGGAAATTCAGGGAATCTTCAGGTCATACTTTGAAAACCTGTCCTCCACAAAATTTGAAAATTTAAAGGAAATGGACAACTTTCTGGATAGATATCACTTACCAAAATTAAATCAAGAACAGATAAGCAATTTAATGAAATAGAAACAGTCATCAAACGTATCCTAACCAAAAACAGCTCAGGGCCAGATCGTTTCAGCACAGAATTCTACCAGAAATTCAAAGAAGAGCCAATACCAATACTCCTTAAATTGTTCCATACAATAGGAGCAGAAGGTTCATTGCCAAACTCTTTTTACAAGGCTACAATCACCTTGGTACCCAAGACACAACTAAGAAAGAGAACTATAGACCAATATCCCTCATGAACACTGATGCAAAAATACTTAATAAAATACTGGAAAATTGAATCCAAGAACAACACATCAGATAAATTATCCATCATGATCAAGTAAGTTTCATCCCAGGGATGCAGGGATGGTTTAACATACGAAAATGTATAAATGTAATCCACGATATAAAGAAACTGCAAAAGAAAAACCACATGATCATCTCACTGAATGCTGAAAAAGCTTTTGACAAAATCCAACACCCTTTCATGATAAAGGTTTGGAGAGATCAGGAATAACAGGAACATACCTGAACATAATAAAAGCAATATACTGTAAATCAACAGCCAACATCAAACTAAATGGAGAGAAACTCAATGAGATTGATTCCACTAAAATCAGGAATAAAACACTGTCCACTCTCTCCATATTTCTTCAATATTGTACTTGAAATTCTATCTAGAGAAATAAGACAACAAAAGGAGATCAAGGGGATACAAATTGGAAAGGAAGAGGTAAAACTTTCATTATTTGCAGATGATATGATAGTATATGTAAGTGACCCGAAGAATTCTATCAGGGAACTCCTACAACTGATAAACACCTTCAGTTAGGTGGCAGGGTACAAAATTAACTCAAAAAAATCTGTAGCTCTATTATATATAGACAATAAAGTATTCAGAGAAAGTATTCAGAGAAATATCACCTTTTACACAAGCCACAAATAACATAAAATATCTTGGGGTAACACTAACCAAACAAGTGAAAGACCTGTATAGCAAGAACTTTGAGTCTTTAAAGAAAGAAATTAAAGAAAATACCAGAAAATGGAAAGAACTCCCATGCTCTTGGATAGGTAGTAAAAATGACAATCTTGCCAAAAGCAATCTACAGATTCAATGCAATCCCCATCAAAATTCTTCACAGACCTTGAAAGAATAATGCTCAACTTTATATGAAAAAACAAATGATCCAGGATAGCCAAAACAACCCTGTATAAAAAAGGAACTTCGGGAGGCATCATTATCCTTGACTTCAAGCTCTATTATAGAGCTATAGTCCTGAAAACAGCTTGGTATTGGCACAAAAATTGACAAGTAGACCAACGGAATTGAATTGAAAACCCTGATATTAACCAACACACCTACAAACACCTGATTTTTGACAAAGAAGCTAAAATTATACAATGGAAAAAAAAGCATCTTCAACAAATGGTTTGGCATAACTGGATGCTGCATGTGGAGAAAGGGGAACACTCCCCCACTGCTGGTAGATCCATATCTATCACCATGCACAAAACTTAAGTCCAAATGGATCAAAGACCTCAACATAAATCCAGTCACACTGAACCTCTTAGAAGAGAAAATGGGAAGTACCCTTGAACGAATTGGTACAGGAGACCACTTCCTGAACATAACACCAGTAGCACAGACACTGAAATTAACAATTAATAAATGGGACCTCCTGAAACTGAGAAGCTTCAGTAAGAAAAAGGACAAAGTCAACAAGACAAAAAGGCCTACAGAATGGGAAAAGATATTCACCAACGCCACATATGACAGAGGGCTGATTTCCAAATATACAAAGAACTCATGAAGTTAGTCACAAAATCACAAAATAATCAAATTAAAGTGGGCTACAGAATTCTCAAGAAAGGAATCTAAAATGGCTGAAAGCTACTGAAGAAAGTGCTCAACATCCTTAGCCATCAAGGAAATGCAAATCAAAACAACTCTGAGATACCATCTTATTCCTGTCAGAATGGCTAAAATCAAAAACACCAATGACAGTTTATGCTGGAGAGGATATGGAGAAAGGGGAACACTCCTCCACTGCTGGTGGGAGTGCCAACTCGTACAGCCATTTGGAAATCAGTATGGAGATTCCTCAGAAAAATGGGAATAAACATACCACAAGACCCAGCAACTCCACTCTTAGGCATATATCCAAAAGATGCCCATTCATACAACAAAGATGTCTGTTCCACTATGTTCATAGCAGCATTATTTGTAATAGCCAGAACTTGGAAGCAACCTAGATTCCCCTCAACTGAAGAGTAGATAGAGAAAATGTGGTGCATTTACACAATGGAGTACTACTGGGGCAGGGGCACGACAATGGAATCTTGGAATTCATAGGCAAATGGATGGCACTAGAAGAAACCATCCTGAGTGAGATAACCCAGTCACAAAAAGACAAACTTGGTATATACTCACTCATATATGGATTTTAGACATAGAGCAAAGGATTACCAGCCTACAATCCACACCTCCAGAGAAGGCAGGAAACAAGGAGGACCCTAAGAGAGACATACATGGTCCCCTGGAGAAGGGGAAAAGGACAAGATCTCCTGAGCAAATTGGGAGCATGGGGGGAGGGGAGAGGGAGTTAGGAGAAAGAGAAGGGGAGAAGAGGAGGTGAGAGGAAGACATGAGGAAGCAGGAAGATTGAGTCAGGGGAGGGGGGAATAGAGGAGAGCAAGAAAAGAGATACCGTAATAGAGGGAACCATCGTAGATTTAAAGAGAAATCTGGCACTAGGGAAATGTCCAGAGATCTACAAGGATGACCCCAACTAACAATCTAAGCAATAGTGGAGAGGCTACCTACCTTAAATGTCCTTCCCTGATAATGAGATTGATGACTACCTTATATGCCATCCTAGAGCCTTTATTCAACAGCGGATGGAAGCAGAGGCAGACACCCACAGCTAAACACTGAGTCGAAGTCCTGGAACCCATTTGCAGAGAGGGAGGAGTGATGAGCAAAGGGGTCAAGACCAAGCTGGAGAAACCCACAGAAACAACTGACCTGAACAAGGGGGATCTCATGGACCCCAGACTGACATCTGGGAAACCAGCATAGGACCAACCTACACCCCCTTGAATGTGGGTGAAAGTTAGGGAGCCTGGGCAGTCTATGGGGCCTCTGGTTGTGGATCAGTATTTATCCCTAGTGTATGAATGGATTTAGGGCACCCATTCCACATAGAGGGATCTCTCTCAGTCTAGACACATGGGTGAGGGCCTAGGCCCTGCTCCAAATGATATGACAGACTTTGAAGATTCCCCCATGGAAGGCCTTACCCTCCCTGGGAAACAGAAAGGGGATGGGATAAGGGGATGGGTGTGGGGCAGGGGAGGAGGGGACAGAGAGGGGACTGGGATTGACATGTAAAACAAGCTTGCTTCTAATTTAAATTCTTAAAAAGTGAAAAAATGTTTTAAATACAGCTATACGGTTTTTAAAACCTCAGCTTTTGAACCAGGCATGATGGTGCACACCTTAAATCCCAGAACTTTGGAGTCAGAGGCAAACAGATCTCTGTGAATTCAAAGCCAATCTGGACTGTCTCAGTTCCACACCAGCCAGAGCTACAGACTGAGACCCTGTCTCAAAACAAACACCCAGCCCTATCCTTTCATAAAGGACTACTAGAAGGGTAGGGTTTTTCAAAAAAAAAAAAAGAATCAAGTCATCATATAAGCATTTAACATAGGTATAAAACAACACAATTGCTCACTGAATGTTTGTTATTATAATTTTCCTTAAGTTCAATAACTTTAAAAGATACCACTAGCTCTTATTTTTTCTTAATCAGTCAACAGAAAACGAATTAGCATGTTTTAGAAAAATTACAGCTGAGGTAATCTGATTTTCCCCCCAAGTCCATCTTCTCTTTCTACTGCTGTCTCTGTTAGCCAGACAGCGCCATGTCCCCTCCCTGTGATCTGGACAGTACCATGTCCCCAGGTGGGGACATTAGAGAGAAGGGCGTCGGGGGGACAGTGATAACCTGAGCATGCCTGGAGTGCATGGGTGGGGAGGGGCAGCAGGCAGTGAATGGACGCTGGTGACAGCCAAGCTCTACGGGCCTCCAGCACTGACGTGGGTAAAATGTGTCAGTTGTCCTGATTTGCCCGTGGTATTTAAGCTCCAAGAACTGCTGAAGCTGTACATTCTCTTTGGAGTGACTGGAATAAGGCAAGCTCTGTGTGAGACATTTTCTTTCTTTCTTTCTTTCTTTCTTTTTTTTTTTTTTTGCTCTTGCTAAGGTCAGTGTGGTGGGTTCTGACAATTGCTACCGAGATGCTGTAAAACAAAAATCAGCAAAAATGTTTGTTTCCCATATGCAAAATTAGGGAACGGCACAATAATTCAAGACTTCTTAATTAGCGAGTTCTTTAGATAAACACCAATTCAAAGAGAAACTTTAGGAAATAAAGCTGAAGTTGACCAAGTAAAAGTTCTTGAAGAAAAGCCAGGCATGGGGGCATATGCTCATAATCCTAGCACTTGGGAATTAAGGGCAGGAGGGTCAGGGGTTCTAAGACAGCCTTAGCTACCTAATGAGTTCAAGGCCAGCCTGGGCTACATGAGACCCCAGCTCAAAAAACAAGAGCCAAACCCCTGGTTGTGTGTTTGCGCGTGCATATGTGTGCACGTGGAGTTGGGAGATTGACATCGTATCTTTGTCAGTCACTCTCCACAGAGTTTTCTATGATGTGCCTCTCTCACTAGACTCGGAGCTCGCCCCGTTCAGCAAGTTCCAGGGACCCGCCCAGCTCCCTCCTCCCAGTATGTGAGCATGAGTCTTCATATGCAAACACTCTACCTACTAAGCCGCCTCCCCAGCCCCAAACAAGTTCTTAAAACCCATCTCTCTCAGAGGATTAGACTGTTTCCGTGTGAGGCTATTTCTTTTCATCATCCTGAGCCTTCTCTAACTTGATAAATAAAAACAAATAGAAATTTCATCTTTGGTCTTTATTATACCCTTGAAAGCGTCGTGTACTTTAAATTTAGTGGAGATGGACATTGTGTGGAATTCTGGGGTGAGAGTGGGGAATTAATTACTGCTTAGATTTTAAGTTCATTTTTTGAGATGTGATCTCATCTCATTATATAGCCCAAGGTGGCCTCTCTCTGCCTAGTTCTTTTCAAAAATACATTTAGCATTGATTTTAATGCAACAGGAAAAAACATTAGCATTGAGTTTTAATTAAGTACAATTGGAGAAAATTACCAACACCCAGTTAATCTGATATGCTTAAAAGTGTTAGAGTTGCAATCATAAAGCGGTCATTTCAATACTTCATTTTCTTGTTCCCTTAATAAAAACCTGAATGCTTTCTGCCAATATTTATTTATACATTTTACCAGTTTTTATTGATGATCTATTACATGCCCAAATTGGTGTCAGACACTCAGAATATAATTAGCAACATAATCCCAATATATTTTACAGTCCAATTAATAATATCATAAAACTATAAGCAAACTACAATTATATCAAAAGATGGAAATTAGATATTTCTATTATCATATCTCTAGAAGTCCCAACAGGGTGAGTACATGCAACAGGGCCTCTCAAATTTTTCTATGCATGTGAATCATCTGGGATTTTTATTAATGTCTGGCTCTGATCTCATAATCCAGGGTAGAGCTAATGGCCTGTTTAAATAAATTGTCATACTTGTTGTCACTTGATGCTGATTCTCTTGGTCCATGGACCACTTTGAAGCAACGACAATACAATGCAACATTAAGATGCAAGGTTCTGGATTGAGAAGATGGCTCAGTCAGTAAAGTGCATACTGAGCAAGCATGAGGAACTGAGTTTGATCCTCAAACCCCACATTAAAAAGCCAGGCATGACACAGTGGCTATCACTGGTACTTCCAATATGGGCTTTAGGGTCAGGAGAATCCCTGGAGATCACAAGCTAGCCAGCCTGATTAGTAAGTTCCATGCCAAGTGAGAGACCCTTTCCCATAAAACAAGCAAGGCAGCACCTTAGGATTGACACTTGAGATTGACCTCCTCCAAATGCATGCTAACTCACACAAATACACACACACACACACACACAATGTTGGATTTTAAGATATAATATTATAATGCAAGGTGCAGAATAGGACCAAACCTTTTTTGGTTGGAACAATTAGTGGATGAATGAGATGTCTTTATGCACAGTTCTGCTGCTAAATGTTAATTCCCACAAGAAGTAAAAGTTAGCATGGGAACTAAATAGAGGGAAACAGCATCCAGGCTGCAGTCTGATTGAAGCAGAGACCAAAAACAAAGGTTAGGGGAAAGAGAGTGAGGAGGAGCCTTAGTTGTATGCTAGATGGTGTCTGTTCTGTAACAAATGCTCAATACATGTTGGCCAAATTTTTGCAAATTTGCTTTTGAGATGGGGTCTCACTGTTTCCCTTCCTGGCCTTGCACTCTGGCCTTAAACAATCATCCTGCTTCAACTTCCCCAGGAGCTGGGGTCACAAGGCTTGGTGCTGTACCCTGGTAACTGCACCCTGGAATCCAAGATTTTGAGATTTAGGTAAACTAGAGGAGTATTTGGTATTGGGGATTGGACCAAGGGTCTTGTGTATAGTATAATAAACACACATTCTACCAAGTGATAGCCCCATCCCTGGCTGAATTTTGAATACAAATTGTGTGCAATCTTATTTTTACTGACTTTCAAGACATTCATTGCTGGTTTAAAAAGCACTCTCTATTAGAGAAAGTTTTACATTGCATAACTTTTTCAACTGATGAACATTCTTCTCTTGCATCATTTTGAAGGGAGATGAGGTGATGCTCATGGTACACAGAATTCTGGAATTATCCTGTGACACCCTTATCAGGATGGACGAAGCCTGTGAGTATGATGAATCTCGTTGCTGTGATTGCTGCTATATGAAGGTTATTCTGGCTGGACCTAACAGAGTGGCAGCCATGACATGACACATCTAAAGGCAGAGTTTTTTTCTCTGGTTGTTCGCAGAAAAAGCCAGAGACTCAAAGCACAAAAAGGCTTCAGGATGTCAGCGCTGGCCTGAAGGGAGCATGCAGAAAGGTCCAAGGAACAGCTTTCAGTAGCTGACAAAAAAGACAAGAAGATGCCAGTCAGCCCTACAACCACAAAGAAACAGACTCTGCCACCAATGCAAACAGGTTCTTTTCCAGAGAGCCTGGCTTGGCAACACCTGGATGTCAGCCTTGTAAATAGAAGGCCTTTTTTTAAAATAGTGATTTGACTTGCAGTTCTGACTGTCCTGGAACTTGTAGCCTTGGCTTTTAACATATAGAACTGTGAGCTAATGACTGTTGTTCAATTTGCTAGGTTTATAGTAATCCATTCCACAGGGTTGCCGAGATAGTTCAGCAGTTATGAATGCATACTGCTCTTGCGATGGACTCAAATGCAGTTCCTAGCCCTACATCAGGCAGCTCACAACCACCTGTAACTCCAACTCCAAGAGGATCTGACTCCTCTGGCCCCTACAGCCACCTGCACACACATGCACATAATCACACACAGACGCATAATTTAAAAACAAGTTTAAGCCAGGCAGTGGTGGTATATGCCTTTAATCCCAGCTCCCTCAGAGGGAGGTGGATCTCTGTGAGTTTGAGGCCAGCCTAAACTACAGGGCTAGGTCGAGGACCATGAGAGTGTCTTAGTTAGGGTTTCTATTGTTGTGAAGAGACACCATGACCATGACAACTCTTATAAAGGAAAAACATTTCATTGGTGTGGTTTACATTTTTCAGAGGTTTAGTCCTTTATCATCATGGAGGCTACATGGTGGTGTGCACATTGCTGGAGAAATAGCTGAGAGCCCTACATCTTGACTCACAGGTAACAGGAAGTGGTCTGAGATACTGGGCATGGTTTGTGCATATATGACACCTCAAAGCCCACCTCCATAGTGACGCATTTCCTCCAACAAGGCCACACCTACTCCAACAAGCCACAATTCCCAATGGTGCCACTCCATATAGGTTTATTGGGGGGAGACAATTACGTTCAAACTACCACACAGGGCTACACAAAGAAACTCTGTCTTGAAGACAGACAAACAAAATAATTAATATATATTTATTTAAGATATATTCAAAATTATTATAAAATATTTAATATATATCTCTAAAACTAGTATAATTTTGCACTTCCAGAAAGTTTACAACTTGTTTGTATAAACACCTCTATTTAAAATATGCATTTAATTAAGCTGTTTTCTACTATGTGTGCTGGAGGAAAGAAAAAATGTAGCTTAAATTACATGGGCAATCTCCTCGCTTTGGTTATGTCTTTCAATAGGCTGTGGGCAGCATCTAACAGAATCACTGTAACATGTTCCTCAGGAGGCACGATGGGCACCTATCTGCCTTGCTCAGTTCACCTCCAAGCTCAACTGACACATCTCAGAATGTTGTAGGTTTCTATTCATATTTCCAAACTCTAGACATCCCTGTGTTCGCTGCACTTACATTATCCTTCACAATAGTTTAAATAATTAGGGGCAATTTTGATTGTGCTCTGCTTAAGAAGCACTTCACTCTACTGGTTTTCCTTACTTAAAGCTGGGAGTCACCCAGCTATCTCAGTGTAAGGGCATGAGGATAGGTGAGCACCCTTGTCTTCACTAGCTTTGAACTTGTGCTGTATGACATGGTAGCCATTAGCCCCTGTGGGAACACCAGACCTTGAGCAGAGACCCACTTCCCCTTTGGCTTGGGAGTAGGCAGCTATAAGACAATGTTTACTAAAAACATGTTTACTAAAAACAATACAATGCCCGGGGCAATAAGTTCCTGGAAAAGGCCTGCCCACAGAAACCGCCCTGACCTCGACCTTGTCCAAAGACTAACTGCACTTTCAGACCCACCCACATCCACCTCTGGTGTCAGAGCAGAACCAGCCAGGGTAGAGGAGAGAACAGAAGCTTCTCTGGAGGGAGCCTTTCTTAGGAAGTTTTCTTGAACCTTTTTGGGGCCTGCTTAAAGTTTTCTTTATATCGTTGAACGAGTCTCTGTGTTGTCAATCCCCAACACCCTCCGCACGTTCTCGGACACAGGCTGTGCGGCAGGCGTGGCAATTGGAGGTCCCACCGAGATGTGAAAGTGAGGTAAGTGGACGGGGTTGTCCCTTTTGCCAGCCAGGGACAGATGGAGGAAAATAGGAAAAGAAACGATGGGAAATAGTCCCTGGAAGTTTAAATTACAGTATCACATAAAAAAGTTACTTGAAGAACAGGGGACTACAACCATGGAAGGCTTTCTAAAATGGATTGAACATGCGAGCCCATGGTTCATTATTGGGGGAGGCATAAGTGTCCCAGATTGGGAGGATGTTCACCATGATTTTCAGAGAGCCGGGTGTTGGTGGCACACACCTTTAATCCCAACACTCCGGAGGCAGAGGTAGGTAGGATGGAGGCCATCCTGGTCTATAGAGCCAGTTCCAGGACAGCCTCCAAAAGGATAGAGAGAAACCCAGTCAAAAAAAAAAGAAAAAAGAAAAAAATTTTTATAATGTGAATGCCAGTGAGCTTCAGACAGATTCTGGCATGATGGAACTTGAGCAACCATTGCTCAGGTCAAATGGAGACATCCATGCACTAGACAGTGGAGAAGTCCCTAATTTGGGGTCGAGGGCATGTTTGTGTTTCTGTGGGCAGGCCTTTTCCAGGGACTTATTGCCCCGGGCATTGTATTGTTTTTAGTAAACATGTTTTTAGTAAACATTGTCTTATAGCTGCCTACTCCCAGGCCGAAGGGGAAGTGGGTCTCTGCTCAAGGTATGGTGTTCCCACAAGCCCCTTGTAGGGGCTTAAATTCAAGTTTAAGCTTTATTAAAAGTAAATAAAATGCAAAGTTTAATTCTTCAGTGGCATTAGTCACCCATGTGGCTCTGTAAGTGTAGGCACAGAATACCACCATCACCACAGAAAGCTCTGTTGGATCATGAAGAGACCCATGTCTCCAATTACCATTCGGTCTGTACTCAAATATCCTTAGCTTATAGTTTTTCATCAGAGAAGATTTTTCAAAGAAGTGATTGAAAAGTACAACTTTTTAATCAAATGGTTTGACTTTGTTTGAATCCTGGATTCACCACTTGAAGGCTCTGTGACCTCTAGGGACAGGGGCAGGACAGTGTTCCTTAAAATCATTGAAAAGACTGAACGAATAATCTGGGACTGGTGAGATAGGTCGGCAGATAAAGGTACCTACCATCAAGCCAGTCTATCTAAGTCAGATCACCAGGAAGGGAGAGAATGAATTCTCAGGAGCTGTCTTCTGACCTCTATACACACACACACACACACACACACACACACACACACACACACACACAGAGTGTGAGAGAGAGATTAAACTATGTAATATAGAATGTTTAACTACTATTTTTGTACCAGTATTGTAGCAATCAAATTGATATTTTTTCCCTCATTAATTTGAAAGCTCATGATTTGTATTGTCTTAGATAATTTCCCTGTCATTATCCTCTCTCTGGTGGGGATTAACTTAACCAGGACTTCATGCATGCTAAGCAAATGTTTTACCATTGCACTTATCTTTTCAAGTCTCTCCTTGCCTTAATTCTTGTATCTTGTCCTGTCTAGAATTCTGGCTGGCTAACCATTGTATGCTGTCATTTTATCTTCTGTAGCCTTTGAGTCAGTTTGCTCTTCTACAAAATGAGGGGACAAAGAGTATCTATCTCGTAGGCTGGTTGTGAGGAATGAATGAGCTAAACTGTGTAAGACATTTGTACCAATGGCATATGTGTGTCAGTTATTTTAACTTTAACACTCTGGTGGTAGTTCCTTATACACTTCTAGTCCTTGGAGAGTTCCTTTAACTTATTAGGGATCTTTTATATTAATTTATCTACTCTACTACAATCAGAAGCTGTACCTCTTTTGGTGGGTATGCTGTTTTTGTTGTTGTTGTTCAGAACATTTTGCTTTTCTGAGTAACATCTTTCATGACCCTTTAAGATGTGTGTATTAGTTTAATTTGCATTCAGTACATGTCTGAGAGCCCTAAAAAAATAACCACAGCTTTCAAAAGTAGAAGTTTCTTTCTTATAAAAAGTAATGAAGTATAGAGAGGCATTTCTCCATGATAACCAAGGGTCCAGGCTTCTTTTCATTTCTCAGACTCTGGCTTCCATTACATATTAGTACTAGTCAGGAGAGAAAATGGATGAGGAAGAGTATGTTTCCTCCACTTGATACATTTCTCTAAAATCATACATGCCATTTCCTATTGGTCAGAGCTTAGTCACGTGGCCATGAGTGATGTCAAAGGATGTGGAAAGTTTTGTTTACTTATAAACAGGTTCTTGTCATATAGCCTAGGCTAGCCATAAACTTGTGATTGTTCTGCCTCAGACTTCTGAGTGCTGAGATGGGAGACATGTGCCATCGTGCCTTATCATTTATAAACATCAAACAATAAGGAGAAAACAGACACGGGGGATCTATCAGTCTTTGCTACAGTGCTTCTCCAATGTTGGCTTGAGGAGCCTATCTTGTTCATCTTGAGAGAAAAGGACTAGGCCTACCTTACTGGGACGTCTCTGTGGTTATTGAAAATCCTGTACCCAACACCTCTTATCCCCATACATCCCTAGTCCCAAGAAAGGTGGGACTGTTGATCACCCTTTATCAGGACTTAATGAAGAGCAGACCATTTTCTGATTCACTGCTACAAATGCTCTAGAAAATAAATATAAGACGAGGGTTTTGTTTTAGCCCCAGGCCTCAGAAGTTTCAGTGCCAATCAGCTGGGTTTCTTGCCTTGGGCCTTTGATGGCACGGCACATTCTGATAGGAATGTGTGAGAGAGGTGCTCACTCTATGGTGCCTGGAAAGCAAAGAGAGCAGGAGTGGCTGGAGTCACAATATGCCCTTTAGTGGTATGCCCCAAATGACCTAACTTCCAGTAAGCCCCACCTGTATACCACCACATTCAAGGGACCAAGCTTTAACACAAGAGACTTCAGGGACACAGCAGATCCAAACTATACCAGTACATACTCAATAAAGATCAGAGATGTACCTCCTCTATGCCAAGAGCTGTTCTGGGTGTTTTACACATGGAATATGTTGAGTTGAGGCTCCTTACAATTCCTGTTAACTTCTTAGTTCCACACAACGTGACTTTATTTGGATTAAAGTTTCTATATATGTAACTACATGATGTTATGCTGGAGTAGGGTGGCCTCCTAATCCAATACGGCTGGTGTCTTATGAGAAAAGAGAAATCTGGTCACAGAGACACCTACACAGGGAACAGGTCAAGTTAAGTTTGGAGTCAAAGAAGTGTGAGGAACCCTCAGGATTTCAGAGGAGGCAAAGCTCCCCTCTGCCACTATCTCAGATACTCATCCTTCACAGTTGTGAGGCGGCAATTTCTGTTGTTCAAGCCTAGCAACCAAAGCAATCTTACGCAATGTACCAAGTCCCTTTAACCCCAGCATCTTCTGGTGGGATAGCTGATGCTCACCATTTTACAGATGGCAAAGCTGGGAGGGCAGCAGTTAAGAAAACCACTATGACAAGGGAAAGTAAGGAGGAAGATATTGGAACAAACTGAAGGGTGGGAGGGGGGGAAGCTTCTGAAAGGTTATAGTGTGGGCCAGATTACAGAGAAAGAATCAAAGGACAGGATTTTAATGTGGCCTGCCCAAAGACTGTTACAAGTTCTAGGTTACCATATATACAACCAACATTTTTATTTTCAAATGTGTGAAGGTTTTGAATAAAAATTACCTTCTCTCAGGAAAGCTCGCTCATTCTGGACACTTGAAGATATCCTATTGTATTTTGAGCCTAAAGCTACAGTTCCTAATTAGCTCTGGTCTTGACTTTTCAAGATAGGCCTCATTTTTTCTTAGAGAGAAGGGTTAGTAATGATCATTTGTTCCAGGGTCATTATTCTGCAAGGTTTGAATTCTATGTTCATGTGTTCTATGGATTTGCTTCTGATGGATGAGCTTGTCCTATAAAAGTTTTCTAGTGTATATCTTTTCTTTTGGTTTTTACGAGTCAGGGTTTCTCTGCATTGTTTTGGAGCCTGGCCTTGAACTCACAGAGATCCGCCTGCCTCTGCCTCCCGAGTGCTGGGATTAAAGGCGTGCACCACCACCGCCCGGCTCTAGTGTATATCTTACATCTAGTGTCAAATGTATTTATGTATGTATTTGTGATATGCATATGCATGTGTACACAGAAGAAGCACACACAGCATAGCTGAAGTGTAAAGTCAGAGGTAACACACAGAGATGCTAGGGCCCAGTCTCCTGGAATACAGAGACCCTCACATGGTCTGTATTGTCAATCAGAGGTATACATGGATCTTGGGCTAAAGGGCGAGTGGCAGCCCACTGTGACTTTTTGCTCTGTGTCCATATATGGCTAGATGTTCTTTTTATCAATGGAAATGTATATTCTCACCAAAGGATACAAAAGGGTTCAATCGAATTAAAACTATACCTGCCATATGGGCATTTGAATTCCTCATAGTCAGGGACCAGCCGGTGAGCAGAGCTACAATCTTGGGGCAGTCATCAGTGGGAAGTGAGGCTGCCTTGATACAATGGACCAGGGAAGATTAAGAGTAGAACCTGAGAAGAGCCATCCAGTGCTTCTTGGTGCCTTACTTTCCTTTGATGAATAGTAGCTATGAAGAGGTAAGCAAAGTAGATCAGCCCAAGATGGATATGTTCACCAGGCTAAGAAAACCCAGTTGTGAGTTAGTCAAACCCTGGTAAACTGCCATGACTAGCTATAGGCAGATTTTTCTGTTCTTCCTGCTGGCTCCCAAACAACTACATGGAGACTTCTTATTAATTATGAAAGCTTGGCCAATAGCTTAGGCTTGCTTCTAACTAGTTCTTACAACTTAAATTACCCCATTTCTATTAATGGCTTTCTGCCTTGTGGCTTTATTCCCTTTACCCTGTATGTCCATGCTGCTTTCCTGCTTCCTCTGTGTCTGGCTGGTGACTCCGCCTTCTTCTTCCCGCCATTCTCTCTGCCCCTGCCTAGCTATTGGCCATTTACCTTTTCATTAAGCTAATCACTGTGATATAACTTTGCATAGTGTAAAGGAATATTTCACACTGAATATAGTTTTACTATGTTAGAGTTAATACCCTTTCCTTTTTTTCAGACAAAAAAAAAAAGAGGGAAACATTGTGAGATATTTGATAAAACTGCATAAAGATATGTCACTCCAATTTGGTTTAATAAAAAGCTGAATGGCAAATGGCTAAGCAGGATTGCCAGGCACAGAGGACACTGGGGAGAAGAGCAGAGACTCCAGTGATACAGAGTAAGCAGCATGGGCTTTACAAAGTAAAGGTAACCAAGCCAAGTAAAAGAGCATAGGTTAAAAGATATAGGTTGGGAGCCCCTCCAAGACCCCAACCCCAGCGAGTCCAGCTTCAGGAAAGACATCAGCCCTTCCAAGACCCCAACCCCAGCGAGTACACCTTCAGGAAAGACATCAGCCCTTCCAAGACCCCAACCCCAGCGAGTACACCTTCAGGAGACCTGCCCACACAGCAAAGTTGTCAACAATTCCAAGACCCCAACCCCAGTGAGACCAGCTTCAGGAAAGACATCAGCCCTACCAGGACCCAAACTTCAGCTGCAGGAAGGAAGGAGACCAGTGGAGACGGAAAGACCCCACCAGCACCCACTGAAAGAAGAGATGGGAAGAAGACAGAATAAGAGATCACTCAGCAGTAGAAACACCAACATGACCCCACCAGAATCCAGGGATCCAACACCAGCAAGACCCGAAAAGCACTACATAGACGAAGAAGAGGAGACAGACCTTAAAAAGTATTTCATGAAGATGATGGAGACCCTCAAAGAAGAAACGAGGAAATCCCTTAAAGAAATAGAAGAAAAAACAATCAAAAAAATCCATGAAATGGGGGAAAATTTTCAAGAAATAAACAAATCTCTCAAAGAATCTAAAGAGCACCAAGAAAGAACAACCAAAAAAATGAAGGAAACAACTCAAACAGTTGAAGGATTGAAAGCTGAAATAGAAACGATAAAGAAAACACAGAATGAAGGGATGCTGGAAATAGAAAAGCTGGGTAAACAATCAGGAACTACAGATGCAAGTATCACCAATAGAATACAAGAGATAGAAGAGAGAATCTCAGGTGTTGAAGACACATTAGAGGATATAGAGACGTCAACCAAAGAAAATCTCAAAACCAACAAATCCTTAACACAAAATATCCAGGAAATATGGGACACCGTGAAGAAGCCAAACCTGAGAATAATAGGTATAGAAGAAGGTGAAGAAATTCAACTTAAAGGTACAGAAAACATATTCAACAAAATCATAGAAGAAAACTTCCCTAACCTAAAGAAAGATATGCCTTTGAAAGTACAAGAATCTTACAGAACACCAAATAGGCTCGACCAGAAAAATAAGTCACCTCGCCATATAATAATCAAAACATCAAACCTACAGAGTAAAGAGAAAATATTAAGAGCAGCTAAAGAAAAAGGCCAAGTAACATACAAAGGCAGACCTATCAGAATTACACCTGACTTCTCAATGGAAACGATAAAAGCCAGAAGATCCTGGACAGATGTCCTACAAATACTAAGGGAACAAGGATGCCAGCCCAGACTACTATATCCAGCAAAGCTCTCAATTACCATAGATGGAGAAAACAAAATATTCCATGACAAAGCCAGATTTAAACAATACGTATCCATGAATCCAGCTCTACAGAAAATGCTAGAAGGAAAACCTAAAGCCAAGGAAGATAACTACATTCACAAAGACACAGGCAATATATAATCACACTTTACAAAACACCAAAAGAAAAAGGGAGGAGAAACTACACAAAATAACTTCACTAACAATAAATCAAGCACAAGCAAGGATCACCAATCAATGGTCATTAATATCCCTCAATGTCAACGGCCTCAACTTGCCTATAAAAAGACACAGACTAGCAGAATGGATACGAAGACAAAACCCTTCCTTCTGCTGCATACAAGAAACACATCTCAACATCAAAGACAGACATTATCTCAGAGTAAAGGGTTGGGAAAAGATCTTCCAATCAAACGGTCCCAAGAAACAAGCGGGTGTAGCAATCCTAATATCTAACAAATTAGACTTCAAATTAAAATCAATCAAAAGAGATGAAGAAGGACACTTCATATTCATCAAAGGAAAAATACATCAAGACGCAGTCTCAATTTTAAACATGTATGTCCCAAATACAAAGGCACCTACATTCGTGAAAGAAACATTACTAAAGCTCAAAATGCACATAAAATCTCACACACTAATAGTAGGAGACTTCAACACTCCGCTCTCACCGCTAGACAGGACCTCCAGACAGAAACTTAACAAAGAAACAAAAGAACTAATAGAAGTCATGACCCAACTGGGTTTAACAGACATCTATAGAACATTCCACCCAAATACAAAGGGATATACCTTCTTCTCGGCACCACATGGAACCTTCTCTAAAATTGACCACATAATAGGAAACATAGCAAACCTCCACAGATACAAAAAAATTGGAATAACCCTCTGCATCTTATCAGACCACCATGCATTAACATTAGAATTCAACAATAACACAAATCGCAGAAACCCTACAAACTCATGGAGATTGAACAATGCACAATTGCACCATCCCTGGGTAAAGGAACAAATAAAAAAAGAAATTAAAGACTGCCTCGATTTCAATGAGAATGAAGACAGAACATACACAAACTTATGGGACACTTTGAAAGCAGTGCTGAGAGGAAAGTTTATAGCACTAAGTGCCCACATGAAAAAACTGGAGAACAGTCATACTAGAGAATTAATAGCACAGCTGAATGTTCTAGAACAAAAAGAAGCAAACTCACCCAGGAGGAGCAGACGCCAGGAAATAATCAAATTGAGGGCTGAAATCAATCAAGTAGAAACCAGAAAAACGCTGAGAAGAATCAATGAAACAAAGAGTTGGTTCTTTGAGAAAATCAACAAAATAGATAAACCTCTGTCCAAACTAACCAAAACACAGAGGGAGAGCATGCTAAATAACAAAATCAGGGATGAAAAGGGGGACATAACAACAGACTCTGAGGAAATCCAGAGAATCATCAGGGCATACTTTGAAAATCTGTACTCCACAAAATTTGAAAATTTAAAGGAAATGGACAATTTCCTGGATAGATATCACTTGCCAAAACTAAATCAAGAACAGATAAACAATCTAAACAGACCTATAACCCCTGATGAAATAGAAGCAGTCATCAAAAGTCTCCCAAATAAAAAAAGCCCAGGCCCAGATGGCTTCAGTGCAGAATTCTACCAGAAATTCAAAGAAGAGCTAATTCCAATACTCCTCAAAGTATTCCACACAATAGAAGCAGGAGGCACACTGCCAAACTCTTTCTACGAGGCTACAATTACCTTGATACCCAAGCCACACAAAGACACAACTAAGAAAGAGAACTATAGACCAATTTCCCTCATGAAAATTGATGCAAAAATACTCAATAAAATACTTGCAAACCAGATTCAAGAACACATCAGAAAAATCATCCACCATGATCAAGTAGGCTTCATTCCAGGAATGCAGGGATGGTTCAACATTAGAAGATCTATCAATGTAATCCACCATATTAACAATCTGCGAAAGAAAAACCACATGATCATCTCACTAGATGCTGAAAAAGCCTTTGACAAAATCCAGCACCCCTTCATGATAAAGGTCCTAGAGAGATCAGGGATAACAGGAACGTACCTGAATATAATAAAAGCAATATACAGTAAACCAACAGCTAACATCAAACTAAATGGAGAGAAACTCAAAGCAATTCCTCTAAAATCAGGAACAAGACAAGGCTGTCCACTCTCTCCATATCTCTTCAATATTGTACTTGAAGTTCTAGCTACAGCAGTAAGACAACAAAAGGAGATAAAGGGGATACAAATAGGAAAAGAAGAAGTCAAACTTTCACTATTTGCAGATGATATGACAGTTTACATAAGTGACCCAAAAAACTCCGCAAGTTTACTCCTTGAGCTGATAAACACCTTCAGCAATGTGGCAGGACACAAGGTAAACTCAAAAAAATCAGTGGCCCTATTATATACAGATGATGAAGTGACTGAGAAAGAAATCAGAGAAACATCACCCTTTACAATAGCCAAAAACAGCATCAAATATCTGGGGATAATGTTAACCAAGGAAGTGAAAGACCTATATATCAAGAACTTTGTGTCCTTAAAGAAAGAAATCAAAGAAGATACCAGAAAATGGAAAGATCTCCCATGCTCTTGGATTGGTAGGATCAACATAATAAAAATGGCAATCTTGCCAAAAGCAGTCTACAGATTCAATGCAATCCCTATCAAAATTCCGTCACAATTCTTCAAGGACCTGGAAAGAACATTAATCAACTTTATATGGAAAAACAAAAGGCCCAGGATAGCTAAAACATCCCTATACAATAAAGGAACTTCAGGAGGCATCACCATACCTGACTTCAAACTCTATTATAGAGCTATAGTCCTGAAAACAGCTTGGTATTGGCACAAAAATAGGCAGGTAGACCAATGGAACCGAATTGAAAGCCCTAATTTTAACCCACACACCTATGAACACTTGATTTTTGACAAAGAAGCTAAAACTGTACAATGGGAAAAAAGCATCTTCAACAAATGGTGCTGGCATAACTGGGTACTGGTATGCAGAAGACTGCAGATAGATCCATGTTTATCGCCTTGTACAAAACTTAAGTCCAAATGGATCAAAGATCTCAACATAAATCCAGCCACACTGAAACTTTTAGAAGAGAAAGTGAGAGATACTCTTCAACGAGTTGGTACAGGAGACCAATTCCTAAACATAACACCAGTGGCGCAGGCACTGAGATCAACAATTAACAAATGGGACCTTCTGAAACTAAAAAGCTTCGGTAAGGCAAAGGACACAGTCAAAAAGACAAAAAGGCAGGCCACAGAATGGGAAAAGATATTCACTAACCCTACATCTGACAGAGGGCTAATCTCCAAAATTTACAAAGAACTCAAGAAACAAGTCTCCAAAACACCAAAGGATCCAATTAAAAGGTGGGGTACAGCGCTAAATAGAGAATTCTCAGTAGAGGAAGCTAAAATGGCCAAGAGACACTTAAGAAAGTGCTCAACATCCTTAGCCATCAGGGAAATGCAAATCAAAACAACTCTGAGATACCATCTTACTCCTGTCAGAATAGCTAAAATCAAAAACACCAAAGACAATTTATGCTGGAGAGGATGTGGAGAGAGAGGAACACTCCTCCACTGCTGGTGGGAGTGCTGACTCATACAGCCTCTTTGGAAATCAGTATGGAGATTCCTCAGGAAAATGGGAATTAATCTACCACTAGACCCAGCAATTCCACTCTTAGGCATATATCCAAATGAGGCAAGTTCATACAACAAGGGCATCTGCTCCACTATGTTCATAGCAGCATTATTTGTAATAGCCAGAACCTGGAAGCAATCTAGATGCCCCTCAACTGAAGAGTGGATAGAGAAAATGTGGTACATTTATACAATGGAGTATTACTCAGCAGAAAAAAACAATGGAATCTTGAAATTCGCAGGGAAATGGATAGCACTGGAAGAAACCATCCTGCTCTCCTCTATTCTTCCCCTGACTCAACCTTCCTGCTCCCGCATGCCATCCTCTCCCCTCATCTCCCCCTCTCTTTCTTCCAGCTCCCTCTCCCTAACCCATGCTCACAATCCACTCAGGAGATCCTGTATCATTCTCCTTCCCCAGGTTTACCATGCATATTGCTCTTAGGGTCCTCCTTGTTTCCCAGACTCTCAGGCAATGGGATTGTAGGCTGGAAATCCCCTGTTCCATGTCTAAAATCCATATATGAGTGAGTACATACCATGTTTGTCTTTTGGTGACTGGGTTGCTTCACTCAGGATGATTTCTTCTAGTGTCATCCATTTGCCTGTGAAATTCAAGATTCCATTTTTTTCCACTGAATAGTACTCCATTGTGTAAATGTACCTCATTTTTTTTATCCACTCTTCAGTTGAAAGTCATCTAGGTTGCTTCCAGGTTCTGGCTATTACAAATAATGGCACTATGAACAGATGTTCTTATTGTATGAATGTACATCTTTTGGGTATATGCCTTAGAGTGGAATTGCTGAATCTTGCGGTAGGCTGATTTCCATTTTCCAGAGGAATTTCCATACTGATTTCCAAAGGGTTTATTTATGTAGCTCAGGTTATCCTGGAACTCAGAGATCTGCCTGCTTCCACCTGAGTGCTGGGTGGGATTAAAGGAGTGTACCACCAAGACCAGCTGTATATTGTTTCTAACCTAGGTTATATAGCAAGCTAAAGGCCAGCCTGAGCTACATGGTATGATCTTATCTCAACAATACAAAACAAGAACACTGACTTGAAAAGAAAAGCATTTTCACAGGCACAAAAGGTGCTGGAGGCCTTCAGCCTGGGTGCCTCAGTAGCTCAGTCAACTGAGCCGACTCAAGGACTTGGCTGTGTGCGCTTAGAGTAGAGTGTGGCTCTCTCCATCTCCAGAGCTTCCAGTTGACTGGCAGAGGCCTTGCCAGGTTTGTAGAGTAGTGAGAGTGCTCCTTTGTTCGTATTGCAGTCATTGCTCTCTACCAACCTTGTTGCTCTCCTGTTTAATCAACTGATCAGTTCTGGGAGAATCCAAACCCAGCCAATTCTGCACAACAAACAACCACAAAACCTTAATGACACAAAATGAAGCACCTCCTGCTGGCTGTGAGTTAGCTGGCCAGCTACTGCAGTTGTGACCTGAGCTGGCTCACTCAGGTGTCTGTGGTCAGTTGTTGGTCCTATAAACATTTCTGCTGATGTTGCCCTGGGTTGTCTGTCACGCTTGAGCCCTACTGGTTGTGGGCTGGTTTCGATGCCTCAACTGCGATAGGTAGTCTTTTCTTCCCACAGAGTCTCGTTTACCTGTAGACTCACCTTGACTGGCTCATCTGTGGTAAAAGGCTTCCAAGAGAACAAGTTGAAGCAAGCAAGGCCTCATAAGGTCTGGCTTGAATTCTTGCATCACCATTTCTACTGTATTCTAAAGGCTAACGCGGGCGAGCTCAACTTGGTGGAAACCGTGTCTTGATGGAAGATATGAGAAAAAGATATTGTAAAGTTAATATGAAGGGAGGCGTAAAAGTGGGGAGTGTTTTGCACTAATCTACTGTGGGGAGAATTCTTCTCAGAAGTGAAATGCAGTGCTCTGGGCTAACAGAAACTAGAGTTATCTCAATTTACTACATTGCTATTGCCTTCCCAAATTCCTCAGTATGTCTGCTTTTGCTTTTTAAATTGTTGCTTACTTATTTTCCTGAAACAGGGTCTCCTGTATCCCATGATGGTCTTGAATTTGATAAGCAGCCAAGGATGACCTTGAACTTCTGATCCACATTAGTGCTGGGATTTCAGGTGTGCACCACCATGCCCAGTGTCTGTAGTTCTAGGGATCAAACCCAGGGCTTCCCATCTGCTAAGAAAGCATTGTGCCAACTAAGCATGAGGAGTGTTTAGGAGGTGGGCCTGGCTGGTATGTCAGTAAGAAAGGGTGTTAGCAGTCAGGCACTCCACTGGCCTGCCCTCAGGGATGAGTGGCATCATTAGCCCCCAAGATGCAACACATTCCCACTGTGTGCACGTGCTAAACTCCCTTATAAAAGGCCTTCTCCCCTGATCCTTTTCCCCTTCCAACCTTGCCCAGAGGCAGCTCTGACCTCACCCCCAATAGACCTCTTGCATGAGAGCTGTGGCATGGTGTGGCTTTGGGGTTCCCCTTGGCTCCAGCCTGCCACTTAAATCATTACAATGGGGCTCTGACTCCAGAGCCCCAAATCTTCCTGTTCTACCATGATGTGAAGAGTCTCCACCACATTCCCTTTGACTGCCATGCGGTCCTGCTATGATGGATTAAGATTCTCTGAAACCATAAGCTAAAACAAACGGTTTCTCCCTGTGGTGGTTTGAATGAGATGGCTCCTGTAGGCTCATATGTTTTGAATGCTTGCTTGGTTGGAAAGGTTTAGGAAATGTGTCCTTGTGCTGCGAGATGTGTAAGTATGGCGGGCTTTGACCTTTCTCTCTCTCTCTCTCTCTCTCTCTCTCTCTCTCTCTCTCTCTCTCTCTCTCTCTCTCTCTCTCTGCCAAGTGCTTGTAGATAGAGACGTGAGCTCTCAGCTATTCTCCGACACTACGCCTGCCTCCTTGTCTGCCTGCTGCCATGCATGCTCCCTGATACAACGATTGTCTTAGTCACTGTTTTATTGCTGTGAGCAGATACCATGACCACAGAAACTCTTGTAAAAGAAAGCATTTAATTGGGGCTTTCTTACAGTTTCAGAGGTTTAGTCAATTATCATGGTAGGTGCATGGTGTCACACAGGCAGACACAGTGCTGGAAAAGAAGCTGAGAATTCTATATCTGGATCTGCAGGCAGCAAGAAGAGAGAGACAGTGGGCTTGGAATGGGCTTCTTGAAACCTCAAAGCCCACCCCTCCCCAGTGACACACTTGCACCAACTAAGCCACACCTATTTCAACAAGGGTTTACCTCCTAATCCTTTCAAATGGTGCCACTCCCTAGTGACTAAGCTTTCAATGCAGGAGCCACTGAGAGCCATTCTTACTCAAACCACCACAACGATCATGGACTCTAACCCTCTGGAACCATGAGCTCCAAGTTAAACTCTTTCTCTTATAAGTTGCCTTGGTCATGGTATTTTGTCACAGCAGCAGAAAAGTACCTAAAACACCCTCCTTAAGTCATTCTATCAGGTACTGTGATCACAGCAACAAAAAAAGCACGTAGTACACATTCATCCAAATTTAATCACTCTTGGAGCCTGCAATGTTAACAGCCAAGTTTTGAAGATACCGTACTTTTAAATCCATCATTATAGTCTATCCATTCTTATTTTTTCTTCTCTGAAAACTTCAGCAGCAAATTTTTGATTCTAGTTATTTTATATTTAAGTGAAAGGACATAAGACCCATACTTTCAACATTGTAACACACATATATTTATGTGGTTGTGCTGGGTAGTTTTGGGTTTTTTTGGGGGGGTTGTTGGTTTGGTTTGTGTGTGTGTGTGTGTGTGTGTGTGTGTGTGTGTGTGTGTGTAGATTTTTTTGTTCGACTTTTGAGATAGGGTTTCTTTGTGTAACGGTCCTGGCTGTCCTGCAACTCACTTTGTAGATCAAGCTGGCCTTGCCTGTGCCTCCCAAGTGCTTGGAGTAAAGGCATGTATCACCATGGCCGCCAGGCATGTGCTGGCTAATTTTATGTCAACTTGACACAAACTGGAGTCATTTGGGAAAAGGGAACCTCAGTTGAGATTATGTCCACACCAGATTGGCCTGTAGGTGGTTTGTTGATTAATGATTGATGTGGGAGGGTCCAGACCAATGTGGACAGTGCCACCTCTGGGCTGGTGGTCCTGAATCCTATATAAAAGAGGCTGAGCAAGCCAGTAAGTGACATTCTTATTGACAGATTTTTCTTTGGGATATCAGCTCACATAAAATGACACAGGACACAGAGACTTATTAATTATGAAAGTTCATCCTATAGCTTAGGCTTATTCCTAACTGAAATTAACCCATTTCTATTAACCTTTGTTCTTTCACATGACTCCATTACCTTTATTTTGCATTGCCCAATCTGCTTTCTCTCCATCTGGCTGGTGACTCTGACTTTCTTCTCCCTAAAGCTCTTTCTGTCCAGAAGTCCTACCTATACCTTCTGGCTGTTGGTGATTCTGCTTTTTTATTAAACCAATCACAGTGACACATCTTCACACAGTGTAAATAAATATTCCATAACATTTCCCCCTTTTGTCCAAATAAAAAAGAAAGGTTTTAACTCTAACACAGTAAAATCATATACAGTTAGAACAATTATCAGGTAAGAATTACAATCACAATGTCCAGTCCATTTGTACTTGATGAATTTAGAGAAAATACTCCATTATCTATCCTATCCTTGTCCAAAGTGTTGTAGCTAAACCATTTTTTGTCATAACTTGTATTACCATCCTAAGAATATCTTTTTAGACCTTAAAACATCTTTTTAGATAAACAACTCATGCTTTTATGTTTCTGAACCTTACGACATTTTACATCTTATGTAAGTTTCTTTTCTGAATTTGATAACAAGGAAAACTGTAATACTATAACTATCTAGTCTTCAATCTCCATCAGAGACACAAGAAAAATACAATATTACTTGAGCAAACAGGAAGTGCAGAAAAAGCAACATTCAACTAGAGAAACAACAGAGACATCTGACTACCTGGACAGTCACCCGAGGCTCCTCTGCAATGTGAGGCATCCAGCTTTGGCCTTCGGGCTTTTTTGTAAAGCATGAATTTTGAATGACTGTCCTACTTGTCTTGACAAAGTTCAACATTCACTTTCTTTTGTGTCTTGCTTGTCCAGTTTGGACAGCATACTTTCACCAGTCGAGGGAAGACCATTTCTGCTAAAATGTCTAGCTTTTACCACAAAGAAAACAAACTCCATATAGAGATTCTTTAATGCCCATCTGTAACGTGCATTCTTTCCCCCAGCTGCCTGAGTCTTGCTGCTGTCTCAGCCCCCAAATAACACACGTGACACTATATTAATTATAAAGTTGTTGGACATTTGCTATGGTCTCTTAATGGCTTGCTCTGACTTAATTATTAACCCATGATTACTAATATATTTTGTATTATATTAGTCCAAGGACGCTGTCCTGACGCAACCTCTCCTCCTGGGATCACATGGCAACTCTCTGCTCTTGACTACATTTCCCAGAATCCTCCTCAACTCCTAGTTCCACCTATCTTGTTTCCCTATTGGCCAACAGTGCTTTATTTATCAACCAATAGGACAACATATGCACAGAAGGACTTCCCCCATCACCCATCATCCTTTTTTGAAGTAGATTGGTATTGCCAAGAACAGAGACATGCCTCACTGTCACGAAAAGCCTTATTTTATTAAAACATCTTAAATGTCATTTTATGTAGGTCTTTGAAGTGTTTGAAGATCCCCTATCTATCTTAAATATATCTCTGTATAACCTTGAAAACATACCTAACATGACTATTGCTACAAATGACTATTAACCAATCTTTCTTTATTATCCTGAACAGTTTTTAAAAACTAAAACTTTACATTTTATATGAGCTGCATAAATAAGGTACAATATATACAGTTATCAAAAATAACCTTAAATTTGTATCAATATAAAAAATTTCATAACAATGTAAAATATTCAAGATGACTGGTGTTTAAAAGTAAACTCAACAATTCACTCTTTTATCCCATAATTTCCATACTATATTCCCCCTTTTCCCTTCAGAGAGAGATCTCTGAACCTAATATCCTTTGTTTAGCTTTTTTCCTGACCATGACCAATAACAGCTTGTAACCAGTTCCTCTAAATGATAACAAATATCCATAACCCACCTCTTGGAAATATGGGTATTGTGTTCTCTAGACTGTCTTCTGTTGTCTGGGGGTGATAGAAACTTTAGGAGACCCTGAAAAAATTAGGATAATGGTCAAGTCCTGGGGACCTAGCTTTTTTCCAGTCTCTGTGCAATTGGAAAGCACAAGGCTTATCTCTAGTCTGTGAGGCTGGACCATCTCAGTCAGCAGTCTTGAAGCTCTTCTGGATGTACAACTCTTAGGAAACTGCAACAGAGGCACTCTGAGAGTCTGGAGCATCTGAGCCACCCATTTTCATTGGTATCTCGTCTCCTTGCTCAGAAAACACACAAACTTTCAAAAGTGCACATACCTGTATTAATACATTATGGACTGTTCATTGTACACAAGCCAGACAAAGATGATTTTCTGTTTTGTGTTTGAGCAGGTAAAATATATGTCACTTGTTTTGTAGTTGGTTTTAGTTTTTTTTTATGTCTGTAGTCAGAATTTTCAGGGGGTATCCCCCAGTCAAACCTGATTGTCTTTAACCTTGAATGAATCCACAGCCTTTCATTTTCTGTGGAAACAAAAGTATAACCTCTTTACCAAAGTAAAGTATTTTCTGACTTTCCATTTTTAAAGTTAAGGCATTTATGAAGTATCCAGGTTAGTTTAATTCAGCAGTTCCTTCTATAATCCAGTGTCTCTCAGCAGCTGTCATTCTCTGTTCATTAGCATCTAAAAAACTTAAAATCAGTGAAGTACCATACAGGATCCAGATGCCCTGTTTATTTTCCATCTATACATGGCTTTTTAAAATAAATCATTTTATTCTCTTTTTAAAGACTTTATTATTTTTTTGTTTGTTGTTGTTATTGTTGTTTTGGTTTTTACGAGACAGAGTTTCTCTGTATTGTTTCGGAGGCTGTTGGTCCAGCCTGGCCTCGAACTCACAGAGATCTGCCTGCCTCTCCTCCCGAGTGCTGGGATTAAAGGCGTATGCCACCACCGCCCAAGACTTTATTATTTTTAAACTATTTTTCCTATGGTGATCTAAATCCATTTTCTTTTCTTTTTTCAGCATCTAAGCATATTTTAAATCATATTGTACCCTTTTAGAGGTTTTCTGTATCTGTACCTAAGTTTACTAAGCATTTATAGCATTCTTTGACCATGTGAGACAAATCTCAAACTGCTGTGTCACCCGCCAGTGTGCTCAGCTTAGCGCATGATGCTGGCCCATGGCATTGGTGGCTGGCTCCAGCCCATAGGCAGTCTCTGTATGCTGAGCCTACCTGAGAGACCTCACTCATCAGTAAGCTGCATCAGGAAGCCAAGTTTGACTCCCTCTTCCAAACTTTTTGTTTGTTTTTGTTTTTGTCAGGCCTTATTAATATATGTGGCCAGACATTGGATACCATGTAGACAGATTTTTCTTTATGTCGCCAACTCAAAAAATTCATCACAGAGACTTATTATTAATTATGAAAACTTGACCCATAACTTAGGCTTGTTCTAACTAGTTCTTATAACTTAAATTAACCCATGTCTTTTAATATACATTCTTTTACATGGCTTGGCTGCCTTTCCTCTATACTGCCCATCCTGCTTCCTCTCCATCTGGCTGGTGACCCTGCCTTTCTTCTTCCCAGGGTTCTGTCTCTGCCCTGAAGTCCCACCTAACTGTTGGCCATTGAGCTTTTTATTAAACCAATCACAATGACACATCTTCACACAGTATAAAGGGATATTCGACAACACAATCACAATGGCACATCTTCACACAGTGTAAAGGGATATTCCACAACACACTCCTCCAGGTTTGTGCTTCCGTTTCTACCTCCAGGTTCCTACCTTGAGTTCCTATCCCTTTTTCCTTGGTGGCAGAGTTTGTGACCTGAGAGTTATAAGCTGAAACAAAGCTTTTCCTCTGCAAGTTGTTTATGGTCATGGTGTCTTATCACAGCAATAGAGACCTTAAGACAATGGTATATTTTTGTAGTGTCTAATTGCCATACTATTTTTCTGTAAGTTAGAGATATAAATTTAAACTAAGAAGCCAAGGATATTTTCCTGGATCTGGTGAGACAGTTCAGCAACAAAAGACAAACTTGATGGCCTGAGTTCAATCCCAGGGACCTACACGGTGGAAGAGAGAATCAACTCCTAAAGGTTTTGTATACATACACACACACACACACACACACACACACACACACACATACACACACACACACTACACACACCATAATAAAAATGAATAAATAAATATAATTTTAAAAATAGAATATTTTCTTTAGTAAGAAGTATACTTTTTAATATCTCTTAGAAATATTTTTTAATAACTTAACAGCTTTGAAGGTGAACCATGTCCAAGTCTGGTCTCATCCCATGTTTCTTACAATTCTCCTTCTGTGTGTAGGCTCTTGTACACTTGGGTAGTGTCTTAGTCAGGGATCTCTAGAGAGACAGATCTTATAGAATGAAGCTATACTCTCTCTGGGCACACTTGCAAACCTTTAGACTATGTACATCTGGAGCTGGTCAGTTTTATCACTGAGTTCATTGTTGTCCTTCACTGTGTTCTGAGATGCTGGAAGTTGGTTAATCTTATCAGGCAGCTCATCCTCTTCTTTGGTCAATTTATCCAGAGATGCTAGAACAATCAACCAGCATCATCATTTTCCTTTTTTTCCCACACGTTGTTGAAAGTTTTACATACATAGTCACATTCGAGACAGGGTTTCTCTGTATTGTCTTGGACCATGTCGTGGAACTCTCTCAGTAGAGGTGATTATCTTTTATCTTAAATAATTTTGTTAAAATATACAATAACATGCAGTTTATATACCAAGAATTCCATCTTTCAGTATATTTAACATATTATCAAATTAATTTCTTTTAGAAATAAAATATCTTGGTGGGCCAGAAAGCAGACAGCTTACCAGAAGTGGGGCCATTATGACTCCTAGGGTTTTCCCCCCAGTGACCTACATCACCAGGCCCTGATTCTCAAGGACCCCAACACCTCCCTATACAGCCCGATGAACTGGCAACCAAGTGTTATGCCTAAAGGGACATTTTACATTCAAGCCTGGCCGTCATACTCCCCGAGCAGACTGATGCTCAGTGTCAACCTGACTGGAGTGAGAGGCACGCTCGGCCACGTCCGTCCTGGCATTTCCAGAGAAGTATAACCAAGGAAGGAATTCCCACCAGGATGTGGACGGCACACTCTGGGAGGCAGGGGAGAGCCAGCTGAGTGTGAGAATCTCTGCTCTCTGCTTCCTGGAGTGTGGGGACGTGAGTCCCTGCTGCCTGCTTCCACCACCATGAGCTTCACCATGGACCTAAAATCAGGAGCCAGAGCCGGGCGGTGGTGGTGCACGCCTTTAATCCCAGCACTCGGGAGGCAGAGGCAGGCGGATCTCTGTGAGTTCGAGGCCGGGCTGGACCGATAGCCTCCGAAACAATACAGAGAAACCCTGTCTCGTAAAAACCAACAAAAAACAAAAAAAACAAAACAGGAGCCAGCCTAGGCCCTTCTTCTTCATTTACTTTGCTTTCTGTATTTCTTCACAACAACCAGAAACATAACTAACACATCTCCACTCCTGCCTGCCCAGGGAACCACTAAGCTGTATTCTGTCTCTGTGGACTAGCTATTCTGGACATGTGATGCAAATAGGATCAAATATCATAGGACTCTTTTGTCTCTGGCCTCTTTAGCTTGGTGTAATGTCTTCAATTTTTTATGGCCGAATAATCTTCTATATGCCACATTTTGTTTAACTACTCACCAACTGATGAATGTTTAGTTTTGTCTACTTTTAAGGTATTAAGAGAAAGCCACTAAGAGCATTTATGTACAAGATTGTGAGGGGCTATAATTACAATTGACTGTATCTTTCAGATGTTCACTGAGAATGATAATTGCTATGTTAAGTGTTAACTCTAAGTTTAACTTTTTGAGGAGCTGTCAAACTGTTCTCCAAACTGGATATGCCATTTTACACATCCCAGGCATGTGTGGGATATCCCCATCATCCATTTACATCAAGATTTCTTTTTAGAAAAAAAGTTAGCAATTTTTTCCATATGGCAATATAGTATATCATATAACTTTTTATTTACATGTCCCTGGGAACAAATTAAAGTGTGTGGCCAATTGCTCTCTACCTCTATCTCCCTTCTTCTCTGACTCTGTCCCCTCCCCGCCCCTCCCTCCCTCCTTCCCCCTCTCTCTCTTTCTTCCTTCCTTTCTTTCTTTCCTCTCTTGACCTGGTCCTGCTATATAGCCCTGACTGGCCTTGAACTCACAATCCTCTCACCTCTAACCTGAGTGCTGGGATTACAAGTTTGTGCTACAATGCCTGGCTTCTTTTATGTATTTGCCTTCATTTGAGAATCTGGAGAATGCCATTTTCAAAAATAATAGTCAAAGGCCTTAGTGGTCTTCTATTGTTAATTTTACATTTGTTTATCTATTGCATACGAGTGTGTGGGTGCATGAATACCACGGGGCATGTATGGAATCAGGAGAACTTTTGGGAGCTGGTTTTCTCTGTCCACTGTGTAGGTCCTGGGTATAAAACTCAGGTATCAGGCTTTGTGTGCTGGCTTGTGAATGTCATTTTTTAAAATGAGACTAATCTATAGTTTTTATTACATGTCTTTGTGTGTGGATGTGTGCATGTGAATGCAAGCGCCTTTGTAAGCCGGAAGAGAGAGGTGTCAGATCCCCTAGAAGCAGAGTTACACACACTGTGAATGACCTGGCATATGTGCTGGAAACTGAGTTCCAGTCCTTTGCAAACGCAGCAAGTACTCTTAACCACTGAGCCAGCACAGCTCTCCAGCCCCGAAAATATCAATCTTTAAGTTGGATTTTTTAGGGTTTTTTTTTGTTTTGTTTTCTCAAGATAGGGTCTCTCTGTGTAACCTTGTCTGTAAAGAGAGAAGCTTTTCCTTTGAGAGGAGTCTTCCTGCCAGCCTGGTTCTAGAGCCGCATCAGTCCCAAATAAACACACAGGAGGCTATATTAGTTATGAAGCTGTTGGCCTTGCTTGACTCTTACTGGCTAGCTCTGCATTAAGTAATTACCCCATAATTGTTAATCTAAGTATGTCTCTTACCGGAGAATAGTTCTGGATCCCTACCCCATGGCGTTACATCTTGAATCTCGTGTTTCTCTTACCCAGAGTCCTTCTGGATTCCTAGTCCCTCCTATCTAGATTCCTATTGGCTCAACAGTGCTTTATTGACATAAGACTTCCCCAACACTTGTCTATCCTAGAACTCACTCTGTGAACAAGGCTGACCTTGAACTCACAGAGATCCTCCTTCTTCTGCCTCTGCCTCCCCAGTTCTGGAATTAAAGGGGTGAGTCACCACCACCCACGAAATTAGATTTTTTTAAATTGCTGGATAAAGCTTTTTATAGACTCTCTGTCTGTCTCTCTGTCTCTCTGTCTCTGTCTCTGTGTGTGTGTGTGTGTGTGTGTGTGTGTGTGTGTGTGTGTGTGTGTGTGTGTGTTCACATGAATGTACCTCTCTGTGGAAGTTGGAGGTCCACACTGTGTGTCTTCCTCAACTGCTCTTCCTTTGGGACAGGGTCTCTCACTGAACCAGCCAACCATTCCCAGATGCTCCTGTCTCCATCTCCCAGTGCTGGGATTGTAGACTTCTCCTTCATGTCACAGTTTTTACTGGGATGGTAGAACAAACTCAGGACCTCCTGCTCGTGTTGCTATCACTTTGATGACTAAACCACTCAACTCACAATCTCATATTCTGATTTTCTTTACCAAATATGTGATTTGGGAATATCTTATCTTTTTTTTTTTTACTTTTTTTAAGACTTGATTTTTTTTTTACTACTAAAAAAATTAAAAAATCTGCCAAGCAGTGGTGGCACATGCCTTTAATCCCAGAACTTAGAAGGCAGAGGCAGGAGGACCTCAGTGAGTCTGAGGTCAGCCTGGTCTACAACGTGAGCTCCAGGACAGGCAGGACTATTACACAGAGAAACCCTGTCTTGGAAAAAAAAAAACAACTAACTTTGCTACTGGGTGGTTGTGGCACACAATTTTAATCCCAGAACTTGGGAGGTAAAGACAGAGAGGTGGGATATATCTGTGAGTTTGAAGCCAGCCTGGTCTACAGAGCATCTTCTAAGACAGCCAGAGCTATATAGGTAAACCCTGTCTCGAAAGAAAAAAAAACACTTCCTAATTTTATGAAGCCCTCTGACCCTGCGTTTGTGCCTTCAACACTCCCACAATCTCCGGCTCTTCAGTGGGGAAGCATGCTTGACCCTGTCACTAACACGTTTAGTGCGTGTGGAACCCCTTTAAACCTGGCTAGTGTGAGCCTTTTTCCACTTTCGAGACTCTCATAAGGACTTTGGGTCTCACAGCATGAACTCCTCAAAGTCAGCATGGACACACACTACATGTGGATTTTGGTGATTTCCCAACCTTCTGGGTATAAAGGTAACAATCGTACAACCAGAGTTTCTGTTTATATTAGAGGTCACATTCAGAAAAGTCTACAACAGTATCTCAAATGCTGAGCCATTGAAAGTGCTTCCAGACACTGCCTCTGGAAAAGGAAAAAGTGACTTCACTTTTAATTTTTTTTAATTCTATGTGTTTTGCCTGCATGTATGTTTGTGTAACACATGGGTATCTGGTGCCCAAGGAATAGGGTATCAGATCCCCTGGAGCTGGTCAGTTGTGAACATCTATGTGGATACAAAGAATTGAACCCAGGTTCTCTGCAAGAGCACCAAATACTCTTAACCACCAACCAGTCTCTCCAGGCCTAAATTCACAGATATTTCATACTTCCCTAGCTGGCCTGGAACTTGCTATGTATACTAGACTAGCCTCTAAGTCATAAAATTCGTCCTGCCTCTGCCTCCAGGTGTTGGAATTAAAGGCATATTCCACCAGGTCCAGCAATGCTGTGTTTTCTTTGATGTGTTTTAAAATTCTAGTTCTTGCATATAGTTTTAAAAAATAATTTAGTTTTATTTTTTTGAGATCTTTAACATAATTACATCATCCTCCCTTTGCTTTTCTCTGTCCACACTCTCCTATATACACCCCCCTTGCTTTCTATCAAATTCTGGGTCTCTTTTTCTTTAATTGTTGTTGCATATGTGTATAAATAGTTCTAAATATGTAAATGTACCCTGTGCAATCTGCATAATGTTACTTGTACATATGCGTTTTCAGTACTGACCACATGGTATTGGTAAACCAGTTGGTGTGTTGTTCTTTCAATCTCAAGGTTCCTTGGTTTCCTGTAGTCATTTGTCTTGACTTGAGATCTTGTGAGCTTTCCCTGTCCATCGCATATCTACTGGTCCTGCCATTGTTCAGGTCATGTTTAGGCAGTCACATTGGTGGTACTTTAAGGGTGTAACTTCTGACATTCCTAAGAGACACCCTCTCACAGAAAACTCCCTGGACTCTTACAATCTTTCCATGCCCTCTTCTGCAATGATCCCTGAGTCTTAGGTACAAGAGTTGTGTTATAGATGTATCAGTTGGCATTGGGTTCCAGAATTCTGCATTTGGATCAATTGTTGTTTTCTGTAATGGTTTCCATCCATTGCAAAGAGAAGTTTCCTTGATGAGGGGTGAGAACTACCCTTATCTGTGAGCATAGGATACATATTTAGAATATAGTTAGGGATTATGCTGTTTTAGTAAAATGGCAATTGTAGGTTCTTGTGGTGGTTTGAAAGAAAATGGCCCCCAAAGGGAGTGGCACCTATCAGGAGGTGTGGGGTTTTTTTGTTTGTTTGTTTGATTTTTGGGGCTTTTTTGGAGTTGGTATGGTTTTGTTGGAGGAAGTGTGTCACTGTGGACTCTGAGGTCTCCTATGCTCAAGCCACTCCCAATGTCACAGACTACTTCCTGTTGCCTGCAAGATGTAGAGCTCTCAGCTACTCTTCAGCACCACATCTGCCTGCATGCCGCCATATTCCACCTTGATGATAATGAACTAAACCTCCGAAACTATACGCTTCCACCTCAATAAAATGTTTTCCTTTATAAGAATTGCTGTGGTCATGGTGTCTCTTCACAGCAATAGAAGCCCTAACAAAGACAGGTTGGTACCAGCATAGTGACATACTGCTGTGGCAGATCTGACTATGTTTTAGGGAGGATGGCAGAAGGACTTTGGAATGTTGGGCTAGAAAAGCCATTGAGGGTTGAGACCACAGTGGGATGTTGAGTAGGAACCTGGAAGATAAGAATGTTGAGAGTGGTGCAGAGGATGGAGGCCTGGCTTGTGAAATTTCAGAGGGAAGTTTAAAGACTCTTTCAGGGCCATTTTCTATTATTATTTAAGATTCTGTGGTCCTGTTTAGCTGGGACTAAAGAATAAGCTGTGATTAACAAGTAACCAGAACTAAAAAAATGAAACCTGGACAATTGATGCTGGTTAGCTGGAGCTAAGAAATTAGTGGTGATTAAGAAGAGACCAGCATCGCTGGGCAGTGGTGGCGCACGCCTTTAATCCCAGCACTCGGGAGGCAGAGGCAGGCGGATCTCTGTGAGTTAGAGGCCAGGCTGGACCGACAGCCTCCAAAACAATGCAGAGAAACCCTGTCTGGTAAAACCAAAAAAAAAAAAAAAAAAAAAAAAGAAAGACAATAAAGAAGAGACCAGCATCACTGAGGTGAAATCTTCTGGGAAGTGTTTCCTGAGAGCACAGAGAAGCTGTGTTCTAGAAGCAGTCATGGCTGTACCTCATGTTGGCAGCAGAGCTTGTAAGGTGTGAGAGTCACCCAGGAGGTCCTGGTTTTGAAGGTCATGGAGAGCAGCTAAGACTTGGCACTGTGAGAGGCCAGGAGAGGCCATTGGTGAAGGTACAGCCTCAGTGGCAGTTGAAGGCCCATGACTAAGGGGTCAGGCAAAGAAGTTAAGGCTTGGCACCATGAAGACAGCCTATGAGAGGCTATAGGTGAAAATGCAGCCCAGTTGCAGCAAGGAACTTCAGCATTTTGGAGGTGCCAGTATCATGGGAAGACCACCAAGAGCCATAACAACAGGCAGAGTGAAGTCAGTTGGAGCTCAGAAGACAAGCTGTGTGTTCTATAGTTGGCAGAGTTGCAGAAGGGACTCAAGCCCTTTGGAGGAATCCAGGAGATCGTGACTCAATCCCAGATAATTGGACACTGAGTTACCTATACTGTTGAGGTTTGCTTTTGCTTGGGTCAGATTGTGATGGTGCCCTGGTTCTTCCATCTTTTTTTTTTTTCAGATTAAATTTAGATAAGAAACAAGGTTGCTTCACAAGTCAGTTCCAGGTCCATCTCCCTTTCCCTCCCCTCCTCCCGTGCCCTTCCTCCCAACCCCCCCATTATCCCCTCATTTCCCCAGGGAGGGTGAGGCCCTCCATGGGGGTGTCCATAGTCTGTCATTTCATATAGGGCAGGGCCTAGACCCTTCCCCAAGAGTTCAGGGTGAGAGTGCACCTCACATTGTTGGATGGGAGTCCAAAGTCCGTGTGTATACTCGGGATGGGTACTGATCTGCTGCCCAAGGCTCAATAGATTACCTAGGCCTCCTCACTGACACTCACATTCAGGGGGTCTTGATCAGTGCCATGCTGGATTCCCAGGCTGATGCCTGGGATTCAAGAGTTAACCTTTGTCAGGTCAGCTGTTTCTGGGGGTTAAACCAGCCCAGTCTTAATCCCTTTGGTCATCAGTCCTCCCTCTCTGTTACTGGCTTTCTTGAGTTCAGCTCAGTACTTAACCAAGGGAGTCTGCCTCTTCTTCGATCAGCCACTAAATGAAGTTTCTGTTTCCCAGACTCTCTGGCCATAGGATTGTAGGCTGGCACTCCCCAGATCTATGTCTAAAATCCATATATGAGAGAGTACATGCCATGTTTCTCTTTTTGTGACTGGGTTACCTCACTCAGGATGGTTTCTTCTAGTGTCATCCATTTGCCTGCGAATCTCAGGATTCCATTGTTTTTTTTTCTGCTGAATAGTACTCCATTGTGTAAATGTACCACATTTTCTCTATCCACTCTTCGGTTGAGGGACATCTAGGTTGCTTCCAAGTTCTGGCTATTACAAATAATGCTGCTATGAACATAGTGGAACAGACATCTTTGTTATATGAATGGGCATCTTTTGGATATATGCCTAAGAGTGGAGTTGCTGGGTCTTGTGGTAGGTTTATTCCCATTTTTCTGAGGAATCTCCATACTGATTTCCAAAGTGGCTAAACCAGTTGGCACTCCCACCAGCAATGAAGGAGTGTCCCCCTTTCACCACATCCTCTCCAGCATAAATTGTCATTGGTGTTTCTGATTTTAGCCATTCTGACAGGAGTGAGATGGTATCTCAGAGTTGTTTTGATTTGCATTTCCCGGATGGCTAAGGATGTTGAGCACTTTCTCAAGTGCCTCTCAGCCATTTTAGACTCCTCTATTGAAAACTCTCTATTTAGTTCTGCAGCCCACTTTTTAATTGGGTCCTTTGATGTTTTGGAGACTTGCTTCTTGAGTTCTTTGTAAATTTTGGAGATCAACCCTCTGTCAGATGTGGGATTAGTGAATATTTTTCCCATTCTGTGGGCTGCCTTTTTGTCTTGCTGACTGTGTCCTTTGCCTTACAGAAGCTTCTCAGTTTCAGTAGGTCCCATTTATTAATTGTTGTTCTTACTGTCTGTGCTACTGGTGTTATGTTCAGGAAGCTGTCTCCTGTACCAATTCGTTCAAGGGTACCACCCACTTTCTCTTCTAAGAGGTTCAGTGTGGCTGGATTTATGTTGAGGTCTTTGATCCATTTGGACTTAAGTTTTGTGCATGGTGATAAACATGGATCGATCCACATTCTTCTACATGCCAGCCTCCAGTTATGCCAGCACCATTTGTTGAAGATGCTTTCTTTATTCCATTGTATATTTTTAGCTTCTTTGTCAAAGATCAGATGTTCGTACATGTGTGGGTTAATATCCAGGTTTTCAATTCGATTCCATTGGTCTACCTGTCTATTTTTGTGCCAATACCAAGCTGTTTTCAGGACTATAGCTCTATAATAGAGCTTGAGGTCAGGGATGGTGATGCCTCCGACGTTGCCTTGTTGAACAGGATTGTTTTGGCTATCCTGGGTCTTTTGTTTTTCCATACAAAATTGATTATTGTCCTTTCAAGGCCTGTGAAGAATTGTGCTGGGATTTTAATGGGGATTGCATTGAATCTGTAGATTGCTTTTGGCAGGATTGCCATTTTTACTACATTGATCCTACCTATTCAAGAGCATGGGAGATCTTTCCATTTTCTGAGGGCTTCTTTAATTTCTTTCTTTAAAGATTCAAAGTTCTTTCAATACAGGTCTTTCATTTGTTTGGTTAGCGTTACCCCAAGGTATTTTATGTTGTTTGTGGCAATTGTAAAGGGTGATGTTTCTCTGATTTCTTTTTCAGCCCTTTTATCATCTGTATATAGTAGGGCTACTGATTTTCTTGAGTTGATCTTGTAGCCTGCCACTTTGCTGAAGGTGTTAATCAGCTGTAAGAGTTCCCTGGTAGAGTTCTTTGGGTCATTGATGTAAACTATCATATCATCTGCAAACAGTGAAAGTTTGACCTCTTCCTTCCCAATTTGTATCCCCTTGATCCCCCTTTGTTGTCTTATGGCAATAGCTAGAACTTCAAGTACCATGTTGAAAAGGTATGGAGAGAGTGGACAGCCTTGTTTTGTTCCTGATTTTAGAGGAATTGTGTTGAGTTTCTGTCCATTTAGTTTGATGTTGGCTGTTGGTTTACTGAATATAGCTTTTATTATGTTTAAGTATGTCCCTGTTATCCCAGATCTCTCCAAGACCTTTATCATGAAGGGGTGTTGGATTTTGTCAAAGGCTTTTTCAGCATCTAGTAAGATGATCATGTGATTTTTGTTTTTCAGCTTGTTTATATGGTGGATTACATTGATGGATTTTCGTATGTTGAACCATCCCTGCATCCCTGGGATGAAACCTACTTGATCATGGTGAATGATTGTTTTGATGTGTTCTTGGATCCGATCTGCCAGTATTTTATTGAGTATTTTTGCATCAATGTTCATGAGGGATATTGTTCTGAAGTTCTCTTTCTTAGTTATATCCTTGTGTGGCTTGGGGATCAAGGTTATTGAAGCCTCATAGAAAGAGTTTGGCAAAGACCCTTCTGCTTCTATAGTGTGGAATACTTTGAGAAGAATTGGTATAAGCTGTTCTTTGAATTTCTGGTAGAATTCTGCACTGAGACCATCTGGACCTGGACTTTTTTTGGTTGGGAGACTTTTGATGACTGCTTCTATTTCCGTAGGGGTTATAGGTCTATTTAAATTGCTTATCTGTTCTTGATTTAGTTTTGGCAAGTGATAGCTATCCAGGAAGTCGTCCATTTCCTTTCAATTTTCGAATTTTGTGGAGTACAGGTTTTCAAAGTATGACCTAATGATTCTCTGGATTTCCTCAGAGTCTGTTGTTATGTCCCCCTTTTCATTTCTCATTTTGTTAATTTGCATGTTCACTCTCTGCTGTTTGGTAAGTTTGGACAAAGGTTTGTCTATCTTGCTGATTTTCTCAAAGAACCAACTCTTCGTTGCATTGATTCTTTGTATTGTTTTCCTAGTTTCTACTTTATTGATTTCAGCCCTCAATTTGATTATTTCCTGGCGTCTACTCCTCCTGGAGGAGTTTGCTTCTTTGTGTTCTAGAGCTTTCAGCTGTGCTGTTAATTCTCTAGTATAACTGTTCTCCAGTTTCTTCATGTGGGCACTTAGTGCTATGAACTTCCCCCCGTAGCACTGCTTTCAAAGTGTCCCATAGGTTTGGGTATGTTGTGTCTTCATTCTCATTGAATTCGAGCAAGTCTTTAATTTCTTTTTTTATTTCCTCTTTGACCCAGGGATGGTGCAGTTGAGCATTATTCAATTTCCATGAGTTTGTAGGTTTTCTGCAATTTGTGTTGTTGTTGAATTCTAATTTTAAAGTATGGTGGTCTGATAAGATGCATGGAGTTATTCCAATTTTTTTGTAGCTGCTGAGGTTTGATATGTTGCCAAGTATGTGGTCAATTTTTGAGAAGGTTTCATGTGGTGCTGAGAAGAAGGTATATTCTTTTTTATGTGGATGAAATGTTCTATAGATGTCTGTTAATCCCAGTTGGGTCCTTACTTCTATTAGACCCTTTGCTTCTTTGTTGAGTTTCTGTCTGGTATTCCTGTCTAGTGGTGAGAGTGGTGTGTTGAAATCTCCCACTATAACTGTGTGGGGCTTTAGATGAGATTTAAGTTCTAATAATGTTTCTTTTACGAATGTGGATGCCTTTGTATTTGGGGCATAGATGTTCAGAATAGACACTTCATCTTGGTGGGTTTCACCTGTGATGAGTATGTAATGACCTCCTTCATCTCTTTTTATTGATTTTATTTTAAAGTCTAGTTTGTTAGATATTAGGATTGCTACCCCTGCTTGTTTCTTGGGTCCATTTGATTGAAAAATTTTTTCCCAACCTTTAACTCTCAGGTAATGTCTGTCTTTGAGGGTGAGGTGTGTTTCTTGTATGCAGCAGAAGGAAGGGTTTTGTCTTTGAATCCATTCTGCTAGTCTGTGTCTTTTTATGGGTGAGTTAAGGCCATTAATATTGAGGGATATTAATGACCATTGATTGCTCATCCTTCTTCGATTTGCAATGGTTGTTGTTGGTGGAATTATGTGTGGAATTTCACCCCTTTGTTCTTTTGGCTGTTGGTAGAGAGGGATTCTCTAATGCCTATGTTTTTCTGGTTGTAGTTAGCTTCCTTGGGTTGGAGTTTTCCTTCCAAAATTTTCTGTAGGGCTGGGTTAGTGGAAACATATTGCTTGAATCTAGTTTTGTGATGGAATATCTTGTTTTCTCCGTCTATAGTGATTGAGAGCTTTGCCGGGTATAGTAGTCTGGGCTGGCATCCATGGTCTCTTAGTGTAGGTAGAATATCTATCCAGGACCTTCTGGCTTTCAGAGTTTCCATGGAGAAGTCAGGTGTAATTCTGATAGGTCTGCCTTTATATGTTACTTGACCTTTTTCCTTAGCTGTTCTTAATATTCTTTCTTTATTATGTATGTTTGGGGTCTTGATTATTATGTGGCGAGGGAATTTTTTTTTGGTGGTCCACTCTATTTGGTGTTCTGTAGGCTTCTTGTACCTTCATTGGCATGTCTTTCTTAAGGTTGGGAAAGTTTTCTTCTATGATTTTGTTGAATATGTCTTCTGCCCCTTTGAGGTGGATTTCTTCTCCTTCTTCTATACCTATTATTCTTAGGTGTCCCATATTTCCTGGATGTTTTGTTAAGGATTTGTTGGACTTAAGGTTTTCTTTGGTTGATAAATCCATTTCTCCTAGTGTATCTTCAACACTTGAGATTCTCTCTTCCATGTCTTCTATTCTGTTGGTAATGCTTGTATCGGTAGTACCTGACTGTTTGCCCAGCTTTTCTATTTTCTGCCTTTCTACAGATTGTGTTTTTTATTGTCTCTATTTCAGTTTTCAACCCTTGCAGTGTTTGCATTGCTTCTTGCAATTTTCGGTTTATCTTTTTGTCCATTTGTTGCCTTTTATGAATTTTTTGGTTTGTTCTTTCTTTCTTCCATTTCTTGCATTTTTTGGTTTGCTTTTTGTTCCATTTCTTGCATTTTTTGCTTTGTTTCTTCTTCCATTTCCTGCCTTTTTTGGTTTGTTTCTTCTTCCATTTCTTTCATTTTTTGCTTTGTTTTTTCTGCCATTTCTTGCATTTTTTGCTTTGTTTCTTGTTCCATTTCCTGCCTTTTTTGGTATGTTTCTTCTTCCAATTCTTGCATTTTTGCTTTGTTTTTTCTTCCATTTCTTGCGTTTTTTGCTTCATTTCTTCTTCCATTTCCTGCCTTTTTTGGTTTGTTTTTTCTTCCATTTCTTTGAGGGATTTTCCTATATCCTCTTTTAGGGCCTCTATCATTTTCATGAAAGTGGTTTTAAGGTCGTTCTCTTCTGCTTCGTTCGCATTGGAATGTTGGAGTCTTGCTGGTGTGGAGTCTCTAGAATCTGGCGGTGTCATATTTGTTTTTCTGTTGCTGAGTGTGTTTTTGTATTGTCTCTTTCCCATCTCTTCTTCTAGTGGGTGCAGAAAGAGCCCCTTACTGGTCTGGGGATCAGAGTTCCCTTTTGGTGGGTGCTAGCAAGTCCAATAATCTGGTGGTTCTTCTCTTCCTTGTCCTCGTTCTGGTCCCGTGGGTGGAGAAGAAGAACAGGAATCTGGGGCGCTTAGCCTCCTACCTGGTCCCCTGGACCCTATGCTGGGTCCTGTTGTACCTGATCTGGAACAGCTACTCCCCTGGTCTCCCTGGCTCCTCTGGTTTCCTGGTCTCGTTGGTGGGAAAGAAGACCTGGAGTCTGGGGTGCTTGGCTCCCGCCGGGATTGGGAGCTCTGTGCAGTTCCCAGGCAATCCGCAGGCACTGGAACACAGGCCAGGAAGCCGGCCTGTTTACCTGATGCTGCTGCAGGAACAGCTGCTTCCCTGGACTCCCTGCCTCCTCTCTGGTTCTTCCATCTTAAAGACGGTATTTTCTGTAATTTTGATTTTCAAGGGAGCCCACAGATGAAGGACTTGAACTTTTAAAAGAGTGGATATTTTAAGGAGATTCAAATTTTAATGTGTTAGAATTTATAAAGACTGTGGGACTTTTAAAATTACTTTTTGTGATTTTAATGTGAGATCTTAGGGATAAATAAAAAGGAAGGGTTGTGGCTTAATAGTGATGTGTTTATGTGTTAAGTTGACAGGGAGTCCATTGTGCTGGCTGGTTTTGTGTGTCAACTTGAAGTAAGCTAGAGTCATCAGAGGAAGGAGCCTCAGTTGAGAAAATGCTTCAATGAGATCCAGCTGTAAGGTATTTTCTCATTTAGTGATCAATGGGGGAGGACCCAGGCCAGGGTGGGTGGTGTCATTCCTGGACTGCTATCAGGTGGGCTGAACAAGCCAAGGGAAGCAAGCCAATAAGTAGCTCAGCTCCATGGCCTCTGCATCAGCTCCTGCCTCCAGGAGCTAGATCTGTCCTGAAAGTCTCCTCCTTGGGGACCAGAAGGCACTATGAAAGCTCCCAAAGAAGAAAAGCAACCAGTAGACCTACCCAGCTATGATACCCATGCACCACAATAATGACCAGCATGGCACAATAACCATAAGGTTCCAATAGTGGCACACATGCCTTCGTGGTAATCAACAGCCCTAATTGGATGTAAGACTCTCTTAACAAGAGGGATATCATGCCTGGTAATAGACATCTTGCATAGAGTTTTATAATATATGTTGAATTAACTTTTGTAGATAATTTGAGGTAGGGGGTCAAGTTTACTCTTTTATACAGGGATATTCAGTCATAAAATATTCTTTTCCATGGAATTAGCTCATCACTCTTGTCTGTGGCTGTGTCTTTATCGTGGGACTTCCTAACTTTTGCTTTGTTTTCTGGTAAATTGGTTAGGTTGCATTAACTTTTCCTAGGGGAGACATGAATAAACATCTACTCAGCTTAGATAAGACACCAACGACCGACCAGTGGAATGATTCTACCCAAGTGTAGCTTAAAGAGCCAATCCGTTCATGCAAGGGGTGACTTACAGGTGTCCCCAAACAACTGCATCACCAGAAACTCTTACTCCAGTATGTATGACAACTTCTCCACAGTTGCATTGATGGAGCCCCTCCTACCCCTTTTGCTCATTTTCTACCTGCTATATACGATAGAGCCTCCTAAGACCATGTGCAGCAGTGGCAGAATTACATACCGCTGAGGCGTGTGTGTGTGTGGGGTGTAGTCATGAGAGGCAGGAAGCCCAGGTGACAGTCTAATGACCCATCCCACCCTTCTTTCTAAAGGAATGCCAAGAGGCCCAGTCTGAGGGTTGCTTGTGTGTGATCATGCTGCTCAGATCAAAACGGCAACAGATGGCCGCAAGCTCAAGGACAGCCTTCTACAACCGTCTTTCTTGGGCAAAGAATGTAACTTGTTTATTTAGATATATATATATGAAAAGCACTGCAATAGTTCCTAACAGGTCTTTCCTTCTTTGATCTCTTCAAGGGATCATCCTGTGTGACTCTTGGCACATAGTAGTTAGAAATAATGTTTGCTCAGTGTGAGTGGAAGCATGGACCCCCTAAGTGAGTGTGGATCTTTGTACGAGAGATACAGGACAATCTTCAGGGACGCCCAAACTGAAGTCTGGAATTAGGAGACTGACCTAGGTAGTCATGCTGCTGTCAGGGAGAGGCCTCCAAATTATTCCTCATTCCTGGAGGCCAATGAGAGAGACACTTCTACTTAAGGTGAGCTCAAACACTTAGGACAAGCTGAGAGTTCAGAATTCTATCACCCCATTTTAGTTCTCAACTATCCAAGAATGCACTTATTTAACTGCCTAACAGCAGCAGCGTTTCTAACTCATGGATCTGACCTCAATTTCTTACAATTGAATTTTGTTCTTATCTACTTAAACCCAGAAATACTTTTCTCAGACAGCAACGGTCACCACTGCAAAGCAAAGAAACAGCGCCAGCATTTCTGCCTCCGGTGACCCCTCTCTCCCTTTCTTTTTCTAGCGTGCTGAACACTGGAAAGTCTCGCAAGGTCTCAGAAAGAAAGCAGGAGTCTGCAGATAAAAAGGCCTGTTCATCCCACGCAGCCCTTTCCTGAGGGTTTCGGTATCTTTTTGTGACATTCCAGAATCTGCCCTCTGTGTCAGATGCGCACCTACAGAGCCTTTAGATGTGTGTTACAGGGTACACACAATGACTTTTGTCACATTGCTCTTTTCTGCTTTGGAACAGTGTTCAGGGAGTAGGCCTCGCGGTTAAGTGCTTCAAATTATAGCCTCTGCCTTCAGAGCCAACCCTCCTACCACTTGGCCAAATCACCTCTCTACAAATAACCAGGTACGGGACTCCTTAAACACATTTTCTTCCTGGTCTTCTAGGGATCGTGACCTTCTCCTAACCCTCAATTAGCTAGACTACAGGAAGGCTTTATCCGTTTATTTACGTATTTATTTTTTACAGTGCCAGAGATAAGCCTCACCCATGCCGGCCAAGTGTTCTACTCCCACTCCAACCCCAAGTCCTACCTAGTATTTAAAAGAAATTAGACTTTATTGTTTAGATCAGCATTATGTTCTCAGTAAAACGGAAGTGAAAGTACAAATGCTCTCCCCAATCCCCATATCCTTAGTGGGCCTCCTTCCCACCATCCCCCATATAGTGGTCCACTTGTTAACTAATAAACTTACGCAGACACGAGACACATCTTTATCACCCACAAAGTCCATAGTGTACATAGAGGCTCATCCTTGTTCTTGTACACTCTATGCCTAATCTATAATGACACGTATCATACAGTGGTTTCATTGCCAAAAACGAACAGCAACAAAAACCTGTTCCCTCGTGAGGTACATTTTAAAGGGTTATAAAAGGGGGAAGGGCCCGGCATGGTGGCACACTATTGTAACCGCATCACTTGGCAGGCAGATCAGGAGTTCGAGGCCTGCTTAAGTCACATGTGCCAGAGAGGGGTGGGGGTGGGGGGGAGAAGGAAGACGAGAGGGAGACAGACAGACAGACACACAGAGACAGAACTCCCAGAGCCTCCACTCAACTCTAGGTGGTGTGCCCCAAGTGAAGTTCAGCCTCTCCCAGCTGGCACATCTCTCCTAGCTCGCCTAGGAACCGGTTCCTCCCCCCTTTTGTTTAAGTGTCAAACGAATGGGTTTCCTGTTGACTCTGGAATATTGTGAAAGGGCAGGAAGAGGCCAGGCCTCCCCATCTCTCTCCCCTCGTCATCCCCTTTATTTATTTTGTGCACGTCTGTTTGGGTTCTGGGGGTGTTTCCAGCTTGTGCTGCTGGAGGGCGGCCTCAGCAGCCCGTAACCCCTCCCCGAGGAGGCGAGGCCGGCCGGGAGCCCGCCCGATCCCAGGCTGGACCTCTGTGGGGCGGGGAAGGGGACAGGACGGGAAGCGAGCAGAGAGAGCCAGCTGAGGAGCTGCAGGCCGCCCGTTCGTGCACAGGAGGCGGGGAGCTCGGCCGGGTCCGCGCCCCAGCTCCGCGCGCTGCAGGTGGAACCCTCCTTCCCCCGCTGAGCGCGCTGGCGAGGGGCACCCGCTGCCCGCAGCTCGCCGGCTGTCCCCGGGCTGCGTGGCGGTGCCTCGCCCATGGCTGAGGGCCGGCGGAGGGAGGACGAGGAGGAAGAGCTGCGAGAGCGCCGCGAGCTTGGGGGCCCGCGCCGTGCCCGGGGGCGCGCGCTCCCGGGCCACTCGGCTGCAGGTGAGACGCGTGGGGCGCGGGGACCCGGGCTACACAAGGGTGCGGAGCGCCTAGGACCCGGCTCCTCGGTGGCCACTCACACCCTGCCCCGCGCGGGGGCAGTTCTCGCTGCAGCCAGGAGGGACTGACACCTTTAACTCGTGGAGGCGAGAGGGCGGGACGGTGGCCATTCCATCCTTAGTCTCCTTTTTCCGGGCTGATCCCGAGAGAATTCAGATTGGTTTCTTTGCCTGCTCATGGCTTTGGAGCTAAAACTCCAAAATTTCCGTGCAAACTAAATCTCAGATTGCTGGTTTGGAACTTGTGGCTGGGTGATTACTTATCTGTGGGTGAGTCAGAGGCCATGGAGAACTCCCTGCGTCTGGCTCTCTCGGTGGACAACGACCCCTCCCTCCCTATGGTTTCGCCTGCTCCACCTCAACCTGGTCAGACCACGTGCCCGTACTGAGTCAAGTCTTGTTGAACTTTGGACCTCTGGTCCCTTCCTTCCCTCCCCCACGGCACCAGTTTTCTGCTTGAGAATTACTATTTGTTGAAACTACCCTCCCCGTGGTAAAAGGGAGTGCCCAGTGTGGTGTCGGAGAAAGCAATTCATTTGGACCATGGATCTTTTGGGGGCCTATACTTACCTTTATGATCTTGTTTTGGGGCACACAAACCCTGTGCGAATCAAGTAGCTTGGCGCATAAGTGTAAGAATAAATGGAGGTCCACGTTCCTTCCCTTTTCCTGGGGTGTTTTTTGTTTGTTTGTTTGTTTGGTTGGTTGGTTTTTGTTTTTTGTTTGTTTGTTTCTAACATAATGAGGAGGAAATGATTGGCCTTTGGTTCCAGCTGGCTAACCACAGTTACCTGCAGCTGGAGGGAGGGATTAACCTAGAGGCTGATACGGAGGTGAAGGTTTTGGGAAGAGTCAAGTGACATCCACCCACCTGGAGGAAGTTGGGTCTGTGGAAATGGAGGGCAGAACATGGGATACAAAGGAAAGGAGAAAGTTGATCAGAGCCGGGTGCTCTCGTAGAAGTCCTGGAACCTTAAAAATAACTTCTGTGCCCGTTACCGAGCCTTTTCTTCAGAGTGAAGACTCTTGAGTGTCATGAACCCCAACTGATAATCACTGGTAGTTTTGTACGGTGTAACCCTAAGTGAAATAATACATAACTGTTGAGTAAATGATTCAGGAATACCATGAAAAAGTTTGTAAGGCTGTGCTTCCATGGCTTTACGGGTTTCAGAAGTGTTTGCTCTTCTGGAGTCTTGGTACCTGAAAGCTTCTGTCTTACAAAGGCTGCACTGTGGAGTGCTGTGTTGGAATTTAAACTAGTACGACCCAGATATATGTTCAATATTTCCTCAGTGCTCCCCCAGGCCTGTACAAACGGTATTTTTGTAGCTTTTTACTGGTTCCATAATGTCCGAAGACTGCCAGGGCATAGCTAGGTTCTGTGATAATAGTTGCCAAGACATGGTGTGCAGTTTCTGCATCTAGAAATAGGTGCTTTCGCCTTTCTTAGCTTTCATACGGCCTTTCTTCACGGAGGGGTGGGGGACAGCAGTTCTGTAAGTGGGTAAGAGGGTCAAACTTACAAGTTTAGGTTTTATTGTCTTGGAGATAAGTTATTTAATAGTTGACACACTTTAGAGGTGGCGCTTCTCCCGCCAAATTTATTAGCATGTTTCAAACACTTTTTGCATTCCTTACCAAGCTTGGGCATTAACTGTGGCGCTTGTCTGGTGTCCCCTTCCAGGGAGTGGGAAGTGACTCCGAGGCCTACATTCCTCCGCCTCCTCCGTACAGTCGTTCATTCTGCCTGTTCCAGTGTTTCTTCCTTCCCCACCACGTTGAAGATTTCCTTTCTAAAGATTTCTCCTTCTCTTTCATCTCATATGACCTGATGCATGCCATAACCCTGGGGCGCGGAGACTTGAAACAGCCAGTGACCCTCCTCGCCCTGATAAATTATATGTGGTTATGCAAACTATCTATTTTTGCAATATACTTACAATAAACTATAACATGAAGACTAATTTATGCAAGGGTAAGAAAACAAATATCAGTTCCTTAGAGTCATGCTGCTACCCCTCAGACACTGCCCCCTCTCTCTGTATAGTTAACTATTAAAACCTTTGTGTGTGTGTGTGTGTGTGTGTGTGTGTGTGCGTGTGTGTGTGTTTCTAGAGACTGAATCCAGACCATTGTGTGTACTAGGCAAGTGCTTTCCCACTTGAAAAAAAACCTTTTTTTGAAACTGTTTCCTATTTTGTCTTTAAATTTTTACCACACATATCCTATACAATACTAAGTTTATAACTTGGCTTAGATAGAATCATCATGAATGTAGTTTTTCCAAGGTCATGCTATGCAGCTTCAAATTAATGATGCATTTACCTCAGCCTTTTAAGTGCTGGAATTATATAGGTATTTGACACCAGATTGTGCTTTTGTTTTATTTTGTGTTTCTTAGACGACAGCTGTAAGGTATTTTTAGAAAACAAAAGTGACTTTAATAATCATTTCATCTTACACGTAGAAAGTTAATTAATTTGGTTCTTACTTTCTTCCTAAAATATATTTGAGTTTTCTCAGGTTTTGTTTGTTTGTGGGAGGCAGGAAGGAATGCTAGAGATTGAAGCCAGGGCCTTACCTATGATAACATGGTTCTTACCAGCCCTATTTCTTTTTTTTAAATTTATTTTTTAGCGTTCCAAGGCATTACCTAGGGCACCAAACGGACTATTTCCTCACGTTTTGATTGTTATTGTTATCATTATTCTATTCTCCCCACACCAATTACTTCTTTGTGACTCCAGTTTTCTCTTAGCAATTAAGAGACTCCCACAAAAAGCATTGTAACCTAGCAGGGGTAAGAAAGAGGGGGCTTAAAAGAGAGAGAAAACAAAAGAATGAAGGGAAGAAGGAAGAAGAAAAAGCCAACTGAGATTTTGCAGAATTGGAGAAGCTGCCTGGTTGATATTAATTTATGAGCGGACAGGAGCAGAGAGGGTAACCATGTCCCAGCGTTTGTGGACGCTGTGCTGCTCGTGGACCCTGGGCGGTTCTGAACCTGGTACCACGGGAGAGATTCTCTGTTGATAGTTCGGTACGAAATCCTTAATTGCCTCACTTGACAGTTCTAATATAAAAGCCAGGCACATTTTAGTTCTTGGATCATCTTACTGACCCATTAAATGCCAGTCCCAAGCAGGGCAGACAAATGTGAGTTTGTGAATCAAGTGATTCTCGAACTTTTTCTTTATGCACCAGAGATTTTGATGATTCTGGTCCCTTCAGAAGGGTTCTTTTGAGCAGATGATTGCAAAACAATGAGTTAAACACAGAGAGATCCTCAGACGAGCACACAAGCTTATTTTTCATTCTGGGGTTCTTGGCAGCTTAAAGGATTCCGTGGTTATTTATGTGGGCCAGCCTAGACCGTCAACGGCATTCTCTGGTCTTGACTTTTTCTTTCTTGCGATTGGCCAGCGATTCTTCATCTTTCTGCACAGTTAAGTCTGGCGTGTTGGCGCTGCCGCATCATGCGGTTAAGTGATTAGCCCTGGTGAAGTGGATCACCGGAGGGCAGGAAGCAAAAGCTAGGGTGGCCAATTTCTTTCCAGGTTTTCTGACACTGCCTTAGCTTTTAAAAAGGAAAGTTCCCACGGAAGTCCAAAGTGTTAGCTGCAACAGGATGTAGTAAGGTTGGGCATCTGACCTTGGAGGAAGAGGGAGGAAAAGGGGAAAGCTGGCTGATGACACCTTGCTTACATCAGAGTGAGCATCCTGTTTGGTTTTCAGTCGATATTGTTTGTGAGATTGATAACGTCACAGGCTGCTGTGGTAGGTTTTTATCGCCGTTTTATAGAATAGGTCTTCTTAAATATTTTTTTCACTTAACACCCCTTTTTGGACCCAAAAATTTTATATACCCCTGGATGTATAAGCCTATAAAAATAGTAACTGATAAGAAATCACGAAGAATTTTTGTGTTGAAACAATTCTTTGATATACATGTGATTATGCCACTCATTTAAGAGAAAAACAGATTTGTGGGGTAATCAGCAGGATTTAGTTTTTATTTTGGGGTCTTGGCTGAAATGTTAGTGCTGCTGGATGTCAGGGCGTCACCAGTGTTTTCAGAGTTGGGTATTTTATTTTACACTTATCAGTGCTGACAGTGTTGCTCACAGAAGCACGTGGTCCAGGATGACTGAAGTTATGCTTAGGGCTTGTTTCACAGACAAGACAAAATTCACTTAACGATTTGTTTGTTTGTTTGCTTTTATTTTTGGAGACAGAGTTTCTCTGTAGCCTTGGCTGTCCTGGAATTTGCTTTGTAGACCAGACTGGCCTGCCTGCCTCTGCCCCCAAGTACTGGGATTGGATGCATGAGCCACCACTGCCCAGCCCCATTTAATGATGTTTTTTAATGAAACAAGCCAGTATCTCAAATAGCAACTTTAAAAATCTAACGGTCCAACATAATGCAATTCAAATATATACCGATGTGATCCGTGCCGAAGAATAGTGCTAAGAAAATATTGTCTTTATTTTCCATAATTAACTCATTATTTCTATAAAAGCAGAGGCTTCTTATATACAGAAAAAAAGAAAGAAAGAAAACAAAACCCTGCAATTTATATTGATTGATGTGGTACAGGCTGTGATTGGTGTGGTGATGTGGGGTACAGACTGGTGGTGTGGTGACGTGTGGTTCAGGCTCTGGTTGTTGTGGTGACGTGTGGTTCAGGCTCTGGTTGTTGTGGTGACGTGTGGTGAAGGGTCTGGTGTGGTGATGTGGTGAAGGGTCTGGTTGGTGTGGTGATGTGTGGTGAAGGGTCTGGTTGGTGTGGTGATGTGTGGTGAAGGGTCTGGTTGGTGTGGTGATGTGTGGTGAAGGGTCTGGTTGGTGTGGTGACGTGTGGTGAAGGGTCTGGTTGGTGTGGTGACGTGTGGTGAAGGGTCTGGTGTGGTGATGTGTGGTGAAGGGTCTGGTGTGGTGACGTGGGGTGCATGCAGGCTCTGGTTGGGGTGGTGATGTGTGGTTCAGGCTCTGGTTGATGTGATGATGTGGGGTGCATACTCTGGTTGGTGTGGTAACATGTGGTTCAGGCTCTGGTTGGTGTGGTGATGTGTGGTGAAGAGTCTGGTTGGTGTGGTGATGTGGGGTGCAGACTCTGGTTGGTGTGGTAACATGTGGTTCAGGCTCTGGTTGGTGTGGTGATGTGTGGTGAAGGCTCTGGTTAGTGTGGTGATGTGGGGTAAAGGGTCTGGTTGGTGTGGTAACATTGGGTGCAGAGTGTGTGTTACATGGTCAGAGCCAGGCTGCAGTGAAGCCCAGGGCTGTAACACAGGCAAGAACTGCCCTTGAATCTGCTGCACATTTGATTTTGAATTTATTTTTGACCCTCGTACATTCAGAAACATTTTACTATTCCCAGCTTTCTTGCAAATACACATTCAACTATGTGACCGCATATGAAAGGTGGCAGTTGACACTTTAAGAAGCTGTGGTAAATACATTGTGCTTTTTGTCCATTCTTTTTAATGATGAAAGTTTTTTGGCTTTTGTTTTTGACTCAGGTGTCTAAAATTTTGTGAGTTATATGCACTGCAAATGTTTTCTCTTCTGAAGCTTATCTGTTTATTTGTTATTTTCTTTGTGGTCTCTTTGTCAACATTTCTCATTTCAATGTAGATGACTATGCAAATTTTTTCTTTATGATTGTGTCCACTTCCTCTTCCTGGTTAATAAATGCTATTCCTACAATAAATTATGAGAGTATTTTCTCTGTAATGTTTCATTATGATACTCTTAGAACCCAGCTAGACATGTTGTAAATATTTATAGTTATTAGTGTTTACTTTATGTCCGCTTTATGTTATTGCTAAAGTATCTGGTATTTAGTTAAATCCAAATTTCTGCTCCATTTGGGGATTAGTTGTGGGGTGGATTTTTGTTTGGTTGGTTTTGGTTTTTCAAGACAGGGTTTCTCTGTGTAACACCTTGGTCCTGCAACTCACTCTGTAAACCAGGCTGACCTTGAACTCACAGAGATCTGCCTGCCTCTGCTTCTCGAGTGCTGGGATTAAAGGTGTTCGTCACGAATGCCTAGCTAGTTGTGGGATTTCTCAGCAGAAGCAGCAACAGGCACATGCGGTGTCACCACTTAACCATAGATGTGGTTTATGTGAAATGCACACTTCTCTTGGAAATACCTTAGTCCTACCAGACTCCCAAAGCCTGAGACTGGTTCTGTGTCTTGGCATTCTGTAAGCCAGATGATGATGATGATGATGATGATGATGAGTGTGGTTGTTTTGCTTGCATGTGAGTCTATCTACCGTGTGTCTGGTGCCCATAGAGGTCAGAAGAGGGTCTGGAGTTCTAGATGATTGTTACCCATCATATGGGCCCTAGGAATAAAACCCGGTCCTCTGCAAGGACTACACGTGCTTTTAACAAATGTCCCTACACAGATGATTTTAGCATGGCCCAACAGTAATATTTAGTTTTCATTATTTTCACAAATGAAAAGTTCCTTCCTGTGACTTAATTTCTAATCAGAAGTTGACAGTTTCCTTCCTCCTCCTCTCCTCAGTCCTGGAGATCAAACCCAGGGCCTTGAGCGTGTGAGGGAGCACTGTAAGGGAGTGAGCGTGCTAGGGAAGCTCCTGAGCTGCACACACACACACACACACACACACACGCACGCACGCACGCACGTGCACATACACACACGCACACACACACACGCACACACACGCACACACACGCGCACGCACACGCACGCACACACGTGCACATACACGCACGCACGCACACCCCGCTTCACGCTATCATTTGCTTTCTTTCATTCCACTTCTTTTCTCAAATTTATTTCTAAGCTAAAACAGCTGACCATTTTGTTTTTACATTTCACAACACACATGAAAACCGCACTTTTAACCCACCCCTCCCTTATATATATTTTTAATTGTGTGTATTCAAGGGTTTGCCTTTGTGTATGTGCATCATGCACACGCCCGGTGCCTTCAGTGGGTATGGGGTCTCCTGGACCAGGAGTTACAGACTGTTGTGAGCCACCGTGTGGGTGTGGGGAACTGAACCTGGATCCTTTGCAAGAGCAGCCAGTCTTTTACAAATACTTAAATAAAAATAGCAAAAAGCCGACATGAAGTAAACACTAGTAACTTTATAAATATGTACGTGTCTGGCGGTGTTCTGGGGGCACCATACTGCAGCACTACAGAGAAAGTATTCTCATGACCTTTAGGGCTGGCATAAGAACATGGGGCTTGCATTGTGGCCCTCACTGGCCTCAGACATGTGATGGCATTGCAGGTGTGCCAACCTGTAGTCTGCCTTCTGCCTTACTTTAGGAGTGCTAAGGTTATACTCTATTATAGAGGTGTGCTCTCTCATCTGGCTTTTTACATGGGTCTGAGCATCAAAACCAGGTCCATCAAACCATCTTCCTGGCCCCCTGTTGTTTTTCTAAAGATGAGACTGGGTGCCAGGAAGACCATGGAGATGAAATGCCATCTTCCTTCAGTATCAGGATGTATGCTATTCTTATTACTTATTCTGACTTTGGTCTCTGGCATTGGTAGTAACTGTTGGTTTATACACATCAGCTTTGTTCCCCAAAACTTCTGTACTGTATAAAGTGAAGGAAGTCACTGTGAAAGCCACCCTAACACTGTAAGATGCTCTGACATACATTTAAAAAAAACTCTACATGAAAAACCTATTTTGAATTTTTTTTAAGTGTCATGTATTTCAGGCAGCTCTCAACCTTGTTATGTAGCCACAAATGACCTTGAACTCATGATCTTTCTGCCAGCATCTTGAGTGCTGGGATTAAAGGTTTCTGCCACCATTTCTGGTTTTCAAGTTCTGGGAATCAAACTCAGGGTCTTCATGCCTGCTAGGCAAGCATTCTACCAACCAAATGGCATTCCTGCTCTGAGATCATTCTTTTCCACTCTCCCAGTATCTTCAACTCTACATAACAATGGCGTTTACTTTGGTCCGGGAGAATCTCACTTCCTCCACCCTATGTCTTCGTATAATTTCATTTCATAACTTAAAGGGGAAGGGTGTGAAGTACACACCTGATTGAGGTGACCCTGCAGCTAAGGCTCATTCATTCACACTAGAGTGTTCTAGCCACAGGTAGGATGACTAATAGGCATTCCTTTCCAATTTCGGAAATGGAGAGGAAGTCAGAGAGCAGGAAAGGATTTGGAAAAACACTGGGCTCTGGTGAACCAGATAATGAGTTACCATTTTACTGTGTGTTAGGTGCCAGGCAGCATCCTAGTTATTTACACATATTTTTCTTATTTAGCCCTGGCATGTGTCCGATGAAGTAGGTATGACTCTTTCCTTCGTTTTATGGACATAGGGCCCACAACCCACAAAGGGTAGATAATCCACTGCAGATCACACAGATGGTGATGGAATAAGACCGAGGGACAGACGCTGCTACCTAGTGCTCATTCATTATGCCATCTTGGTGACTGGAGCACCTGTTGCTGCTGAGTGCAGTAGCAGCGTAGTTACCCACAAAGCTGCTTCTAGCCTGCTGATGAGGTGCAAGTCCCTGTTTAGTGGGGTTTCTGAGAGAGCTTTGTTCTTTAAAGGGTTAACTCAAAGGCTGATGGGATGGTGATGGCTCAGCAGTTAAGAGCAGTGACTTCTCTTCCAGTGGACCCAGGTTCAGTTCCCAGCACCCATGTGATGTTTAACAACCAACCATCTGTACCTCTAGTTCCAGGACATCTGATGTCCTCTTTTGACCTTCAGAGCACTGCATGTCCCATTGCCTTTAGCTGTAGCAAGGTGAGACTCTCATGGCCAGTAGTTGTTGGTACAAGAAGCCTCTCTCTTAATGGTAGCTGGAGGCAAAGGGAGAGAAGAGAAGGTACCGTGCTTCTAGAGCTCACCTCATATCCGTTCCCTTACTTCCCCAAAGCTACGAGGGTGTGGGGTGTGGTTGCAAGCTTTCAAATGTGCACTATTTGGATTTTTTTCAAGACAGGACTTCTCTGTGTAGCTCTGGCTGTCCTGGAACTCACTTTGTAGACCAGGCTGGCCTCCAGCTCACAGAGATCCACCCGCCTCTGCCTCGTAAGTGCTGGGATTAAAGGCGTGAGCCCTATGCCTGGCTTATATATGACTTTTAATTGGATGCTTGATGTGAAATGCCTTAATATCACAAACATATATTTTATCTTTATCCTGTACTTTTTCTTTTTCATATAAATACTTTATAATAATGTGGCATATTCCCACATTTCTTTTCAAATCTCATTATGTCCACAAATCAGCTACATTATATGGATATCAAGTCCAGTTTTCAGAGCCTTCCCACCAGCCATCTTTGGGGATAGATGTTCTTGGCTGTCACCATAGAGAGGCTCTGTGGGGGCTGTGAGCTCCCTACACAAAGGCAGAGCCGGTGACTCCGCATCTCCCACAACTTCTTGTGTGCCCCGTACAGGAGGGCACAGCCACTGTGTTTCATTGACTGACTTTTAAATAAGTCCAAATTACATTTATATATTTAGCCATGCTAGTGATGGGGTAAAGAGGGAGATACTGGAAAGACACTACCATTAGAAGTGTTTACAGCCAAGTTTGGCGTAGTGTGACAGGGTTACCATCCCAGCACTGAGGGAGCTGAGGCAGGAGGCAGACATTGAGGCAAACCTGGGCTAGGCCTCAAAACAAAATAAAAACAACCAAAAGACAAACATAACCCTACCCACCCAATAAACCCAAACTGTGATTGCAAAAGCCCCTTGCTCCCTAACTCCCCACCAAGCTGTAGGAGGAGTTATGTGTGGCCGGGATGAACCTTAGAGGTATTTCTGAGGATGCTCTTCCTGCACTTGGGTACTGGGAGGCCTGGGTCCAGTAGTTCCAGACTAGCCTTGACAACGCAGTGGCTGTTTATAAGAGCAAATCGTGGCCGGGTGGCAGCGGCGCACGCCTTTAATCCCAGCATTTGGGAGGCAGAGGCAGGTGGATCTCTGTGAGTTCGAGGCCAGCCTGGTCTACAGAGTGAGTTCCAGGACAGCCTCCAAAGCCACAGAGAAACCCTGTCTCAAAAAACAAAAACAAACAAAAGAACAAATCATGGTGTAGTGGTTTGGAACACTTGTTGCTCTTCTCCCTGAGAACCCAGATCCATTTCCCAGCACCCACATGCAAGCTCACAACCACCTGTAACTCCAGCTCCACGGATCTCACGTCCTCTGAGGGCACTGGACCAAGGTGTACAAACATGTGCACATGATTTAAAGCAACAAAATAAATCTGTATAAAGTATTTACAGAGAGGAGTCCTGAGCTAGGCCAGGTGGTTCCCGAGTAAAGATGATAGACACAAAGCCTGAGTGTCAGAGTTCAGAGTCCGGGACTGTGTTAGTGGAAGGACAGGGCAGTCTCCCACTTTCCCACTGACATTCACGTGCGTGTCAAGGCATGGCAACCCCATGCTCGCAAAATAAATAAGTAAAAATGTAATAATTCAAGAAAAAAAGACGAGTCTTGGGGGCAGTAGAGACAGTTCAGGGGTCCAGTGACTGCTCTTTCTGAAGACCTGGGCTTGATTCCCAACTTCTGCGTGGTGGCTCATGACTATCTGTAACTCTAGTCTCAGGGGATCTAACACCCACTTCTGGCTTTTGAAGGCACCACACATGCATGTGCTGCACAGAGATACATGCAGAAAAACCACTTATACACATAAAAGAGAAACTGGAGAACATTTTCCTAAAAAGGAGTGTTACTTGACTGAGCATGGAAGCCCCATTCAGCTCGCTGGGCTCCTTGCTGTCCTAGATCATAGAAAGCCCCCGCACCCCTTTGTTGCATTTTATTTGTTAGTTTTTTTTCCTTCATCGCCTTTTAAAACATGATTTCCCCGGACTGTCTGGCCAGGGGAACTCCATAGTCTTCTTTGCCAAAGTGACTGGAAAAAGTGACTTCACCCCATTGCTCAGGTACGGTGGTGATTCATGATGGTAAAACAGAGAGTGTGGCTGACCCTCTGGAGAGTGGGATGGAGGAGGACCTGCAGTGCTCTGCCTTATATTCCTGCACTGTTTGAGTCCCTCCCAGTGAGGGCTTATTATTTTTGAAATTTAAAGAAAGGAAAATAAATGTAAAACGCGAAGGGTGCGGATAGGTCGGTGGTCCAAGCTTAGCTGACAGGCCCTGGGTTTATCTTCAATACAGAGACAACAAAGGGAAACATGAGAAGCGATTGTCGGCTGCTTTCCTAAACCTGTAACTTTCTGATATTTTTAAAATGCTATTTTTCCCTGGGATGAGTTTCTGTAAAGATAATAGCAAGTGCTGTCCTGTTGATAAAAGAAATGATTGACAAACTGTCGCACAGATGATTGTAGAAGGGAGCATGTAACTGTGTTTCCACCGAAGCTCATTTTTCAGAATGCTGGCTCAATTTATCATTTGTTCATGAGTTTGGTCTTATGCTGTTTACTTGTTTTCACAAACGCTATAATCATTTGAAAAGCAAATCCTCATTTATAACCAAACTGTTGCCTGTTTAACATAATTTTTAAAAAACCAAGTATTCGATGCTTTATTTTTTATGTGTAACTTTGTCTTTTTCTTGCAACCCAACAGAACCTCTTCTGAGGGTTAGATTCAGGAGACACGTATCCTTTTGGTTTTTGAGACAGGGCGTCTCTGTGTAGTCCTGGCTGTCCTGGGACTTGCCTGGTAGATCCGTCTACCTCAACTTCCCCAGTGCTAGGATTAAAAGTGTGTGCCACCACCTGGCTGAGACATGCATTATAAATGCTGAGCCTCAGTGGGCATGGGGGAGCTTTAATCCCAGCACTCAAGAGGCAGAAAGAAGCAGGTGATCCCTGAGTTCAAGGCTAGCCTGGTCTACAGAGTGAGTTCCAGGACAGTCAGGACTACACAGAGATCCTTTCTCAAAAAGTAGAAACAAAACAAAACTATACTAAATTAAATGTGCAACCACCTACTGGCCAGCTGTCCTAGTTAGTCAGCATTAATTGTCAATCAATTGTGGCAAAGTCTAGAATCGTGGAGTGGGGGGTGTGGTAAAGAGTATCAGTTGAGTAATTGTCTGTATCTGGTTGATCTGTGGCCAAGTTGCTGAGGCATGCCTTGATTGCTTTAATTGATCTGGGAAGACCCACTCCTGTGGGTAGCGCCACTGTCAGTGAACTAGCCAAGAAGCTAGCCCCAGCCTTCCTCCATGGCTTCTGCTTCAAGCTTCTGCTTGAGTTCCTGCTATAACTTCCCTCAACGATGGACTGTGACCTGAAAGTGTAAACCAAATAAACCCCCACCCCCAAATGTTTTTGGTGGGTGTCTTATACAGTCACAGAAAGAAGAGAATTAAGGGGTAAGAGAGATGGCTCCGAAGTTAGGTGCAGCGACTGCTCTTCCAGGAGACCTGGGTTCAATTTCCAGCACCCATTTGGCAGTTAACAACATCTGTAACTCCAGTTGCAGGGGATCCAGCACCACCTTCTGGCCTCTGAAGTCACAGATACACATGGTGCACAGGTGTACATGCAGACAAAAATATCCATACACATTTTAAAAAAAGAAAAATAACCAAAGGAAGCAAATTAAAATATCAACTATGTGACCATGACTCTCTCTTCTCAGAATCTTCATTGACATATGAAAGAGTTGGACCTAGGCCACAAGCTTATGACTCTTATAAAGTTTTATTGGCACATAGTCACACACATTTATACATGTTATATATAATCTATGGCTATTTTGTCCTATATCTCCAGAGTAGTTACAGTAGAATCCATGTGACTGCAAGCTTGAAATACTTGCTGTCTTGCCCTTTGGAGGAAGTTTTCTAATTCTTGTTTATCAAGTTTCCTTTCAGGCTTAAAATTCTTGCTTCTGGATTTGGATATATAAGCCAATATCCCCACTGGCCCCTTCTTAGTAAATTATTTGAAAAATTCAGCGGGAAGAGGGGGAAACACAATAAGTTATACATTGTTTGGCAGCAACCTGAACCTGACATACTTTTTCACCAATGCTATGGTTAAAACTAGCTTTATATCTCACTGTTGTATTCAGTTGGAGACATACACACAGGTTCACCCTGTTGGTTCTGAGATCCTGGCTGAAGGAGCAACCCCTAGCTGGGTAAGAACAATGGACAGAAATCCACCTGCCAACATTCAAGCTCTTGCTTGGAAGTTGCAGGTGTCAGTTCTCACATTTCTTTGGCCAACCTTGCTTTAACAGCACTAGAGTTGCATTCTCCTGTCGGAGACCGGCAAGTCATGGGGCCCTGGAGGAACAGTGATGGTCGGAGGAGGTGACAACGCAAAAGTCTTCCTCACCTGCTTAAAGCTTTGCTAGTTGGAACCAACTGACACCGTTGGCAGAAGCTTGTTTTGGAATTCTTTGGACAATGCTTTTCATGAACTTCCTGCGTCTAAGAAATAACTAGAAACCGGCCCAGTGAGCTTTTGGAATATGCTAGTTTTTGTAATTTGCTTATTCAAAACTCAAAGTATGGAGTGTGCCTTTAGAAGTTGAAAGTGACGCTATGAAGGATTTAGAGCAGGTCCATTCAGAACTACTTGGATACTGGCTTAGGCCCTTCAAATGGATTAGCGTTGTTTTCCTTGGGTGGCACTGACTTGGAAGTCTCTGAAGCAAGAGTGCATTTATTTTTCTTGTTTGTGGTCTTTCATGTCGGCCCTCTCGTTCCAGATTAAAAATAGCTTCGCTGAACTCCTAGGGGGATAGGATACTTCTCCTAAAATCCGAATACTTGCCTTTGATGATATGCCACCGAGTTTTAGTTTCCTAAAGCCAAGTGTTCGGTATTATTCCACTCGCTGGTAGACAATACTGATGAAACTGCTGTCGCGTCTCTTTTCCTCCCTATTGATATGGGAGTTTTAATGACATCAATCAACTCTGAAGCCTGATGGCTTCAGCATCACAGATTTCTGTCGTAAGCTGGCCTTCAACAGCTTAGTTTTAACAGATGAGCACTGTTTGTTCCAACTTTTCAGAGGGAGTCATGGCACAACAGCCAGGTCCTCAAGCCAGCTCAGAGGGCGACGGCGAGGACGCTGTGGCGCGCAGAGGGTCTGAACCTTCCGTGTCTGTCACATCTGTTGTGTTTGATTTTCTTTCAGTAGCCAGAATTCAGGAAAATGACTCCTTTTTTAGAGTAAGTGTTCCTGGGCCTTCCCTCTCTTAGGGAGGTGGCGGTCATGACATTGGGGCAGGCTGTTTTGTCATCACTCACGGCTTTCTGTGCTTACGGGGTTCTTGAATATTTTGAAAATTATAAGACAAATATGTGAGTGTGCATTTTTCCCCCTTAGGTCTTACTGTGCTGGCAGCGTGGAGAAGGGAGTCCATAAACTCAAAGGCTCTTTCTTATTTCTCTGCCCCGTTCCTCCTCCTGAACTGTAGCATATCTGTTTGGATAATTAAAAGGTCCTTCAGCTTGCCCCTATCTGTATTAGTTTCCTGTTGCTTTTGTAACAATGTACAAATGGAAGGCTTAAGAACAACATGTAGTTAAGAGTGTATCGTTCTGGGGCCCAGAGCTGACCAGACATTGCCACCACCACCCAGCTCTATCTGTTCACTAATTTTCACGAAATACAGGGTTAATGTCTGAAGTATCCTGGACCCCAGGCTGGCTCCCTGCCCCTGCCTTCCACTCTTGGGTGTTCAGAGTTAATTACAGCCCGATACTGTGTGAAAGTGAAATCTTACGTCACAGAGGACACTGGAGAGAATCTTGCAAGGCAACTAGGATTTGCATGGAAGATTTCAGTCTCTTTTTGTTCATATGGATGAGTATTCCCTCTCGATTATTGGGAATAGAGAATGAAATTAAGCTCAGGTTATCTGAGCAACTCTTTCCCTCCCCTTCCTGAGCAAAGGAAAGGGTATGTTTTTCAAAGTTGCAGGTGGCTTCTCTTTCTATTATGTAAATAAAGCATGTCTTGTCAGATTTGACGGGGAGCTTGTGACATCGTCAATGAAACGGCATCGGGATGGGTGAAGTACCACCATTGAAACAGTAGCAACATGCAGGCTTCCAATCCTATTCTGAACTTTTTGTCTAATGTCCCCACATGTGGGAGGACAACTGTATGGCTTCATGAAATGGAGGGGAAACTAGGTCACGACTTGAAGCAGTCTACTTGCTACAAAGAAAAAGAATCTGGATATCACATGCACTCCCCATCCCCACCCCACTTTTAGGGAGGAAGAAAAATGTTGACTAAATTTTCGGCAATTTTTATTTATTAAGATCCTACCTTAATTAAAATTCCTCAAGACATCTGAAAATGAAAGGTAGCACATATGAAAATGAGATACTCCAAGAAGTAACATATTCTGCAAATTAAAATTGATTTTCGATCAGAAGTTCTGTGCTGAGCCCTCCCACAGCTGAGAATAAAGATGGCCTTGTTTATACCCTCCTTCACTCTGTCAGTGTGATGGCGCTGACTGCATTAGTTGCCTGTAACTGCTTGACATTTTAGTTTTGTGGATACAAATGTCTATTGATTCCCCCCCCTTCAGTAATGTATTAACAAGTTCCATACCCCACATTTTGGGTTATACTTTCCATTTTGTGTTTTAGCAACTGAAACAGAAAATGTATATAATTACTTTGAGTCTTGTTTTGAAATGCAAATCACAAGTATTGTTCAGCTCTTCAGAGAGCCCCAGATATATCACAGACAAGTCGATATTTAAGTTAAGCAGGAGATAAACTTCCCTATTCGGTTCTAGAAAGTGGCATTAATGAGATATAACTCACATGCCATGCAATTCACCCATTGCCTGTTCATTTTTCTCTGCTGGTCCTGGGGATGGGATCCAAGGCTTTGCTTACCACAGCAAGCATTCTACAGCTGAGCCACACCCCAAGCCCTAATTTAGAAAACCATTCCCTATGGTGCTTTTAATGTATTTTGTCGGTATTCTCCCTTTTCCAAGCGGTAGACAGAAATGAGTGCGTTGAGATGTACAGAGAAGGGTATTTTAGGTATGGAGGGCAGATACAATGAAGCCACCAGGTGGAAATGGGCCGAAGGAACGAGAACCTGGGTGTCTCAATGCTGGGTTTTAATTCGGCGTAAGAAGCAAGCTGTGGCTTTCTCAGATCACCGAGGTAAACGGGCTCCAAGGACAGTGCAGGAAGAAGCAGGGGAGGAAGAAAACCAAGACGTGTCAGGTGGAATCCCGCTACTCCTCCCTGACTGTTTGGTCTCATTTCTCTCCATCAGACTTCCCTGTGCATGCTTTAGTTTGTTTCTTTTGCATTCGGGGTTGTCACTGCCTCAGCAGGCTGTGAACTCCTGCAGGGCCTGCTGTTTATCTGGTGCCCGATGCATGGTGGCCACTTGACACTGTTAAATGCACAGATGCACACACTGACTTAGTTCAGACTTCGCCAGGGGAGGAATCTGCTATGTTGTCCAGGACCAAGTGTATCTCTTAGGTAAGACACCTGGCTCCTGTGCAGTCGGGTTCCTGTTCCTGCTCCATCCCGCCAAGTGACGCGGTCCTTTTGATAGCCTTCTTTCCCTGCACCCACTAAAGGCTGGTTCATGAGATCCTATGCGGGGGTGGGGGAGGAGTCAGTTGCTTCCCATTTTGACAAAGCACTATTTTGGTCGTCTTGACCTATGTCCATTTTTCCTTGTGACTCTGGCTGACACCTGCCTTTCCATTCTGCCCTGGTCCTCGGTGGTAGTCTGTCTTTCCTGTTTCCTTCCTTTCGCTCAGCTGTGTCATCCAGAATTGCTTTAGCTTCTGTTCATGTGTCTGATAAGCACTTAGCTCCCCCGCTTTTAGTAATCTTTCTTCTCTGTTATGGCAGGAGGAGCATCATCCCCTCCTCATCTTTTTGTTTAATTAGTATCTGGAAACCCAAGGGTAAGAATTAGACCAGATTCTGGCTTGTCTCCATTCTCACAGTCTGTCTGGGGATGACAAAAATTAGCTGGGTGCTTTTCATTCATTCAGATAGCTTGACTGGGATACAGTTGCAGATGAAAACAAGAATTCTTACCCTTATAGACTTTCCATTTTGATAAGACAGATACAATAAACAAACGTTAGGTAAATGCTATGTTGAGTTCTGTGGAGGGGGGTTCCATCATGCTGTGCAAATGTTTATTAAAAGGATTTGCTCTGGCCAGGAGAGCCAACACAGCTTCTTTCAGAAAGTGAAGGGTAGCTTGAGGTTGGAAATCATGGTAAGAAATAAGCAAGCAAGGGCAGCGGGGAGGAAGGATAGAAGATGCAGAAGTCTGTGCTGAGTGGGGTGCGGGACCGCTGAAGAAGGCTGGGCACAGAGAGTGACAGGTAGAGTGATTTCATGGGAGGCTGAAGAGGTGAGCTCTGTGGGCCGCGTGAAGGATTCCTCTCCTTGCCTCGTGAAGGGCTTTTCTCCTTAGATGCCTTGAAGTGCTGTGAGCAGGAGAAATAGGGAGGCAGGTATTAAAAGTGTTTCTCATTTTAAAAGCCTGGATGTGAATGTGCTGAAGTCAAGGAGGTTGGGTAGAAAGCTTAGCATAAGAGAGGACACAGAAACACCAGTTAGGATGCTGTCGTGGCAGGTGCAAAAGACGTCAGTCACAAATGAAGCTGTTGGCTAGCTCTCACTTAATTATTAACCCATAATTACTAATATATATTTTCATAAGGCCTTATCTTACCGAGGATGCCAGGGTCATGTGTCCTCCCCTCCTGGGATCACATGGTGACTCCCTCTCTTGACTACATTTCCCAGAATCCTCCTTGACTCCTAGTCCCACCTATCTTGCTTCCCTATTGGCTAACCATGCTTTATCAACCAATAAGACAAACATATACACAGAAGGACTTCCCCCATCAATTTGGTATATGGGAGCTGCGTACATGTGCCATGTTTATATGGGCAGATCAGAGGATAGCTCCTGGAAGTTGGTTCTTGCCTTCTACCTGTGGGCCCCAAGGGTTGAACTCAGGTCTTCAGGCCTGCTGGCTTAGCGCTTAAGTTTCCAAGTCCACCTCACTGTCCTGCTTGCTCTTTTTCTCATTTTAGACATTGTCTCTGTAGCTGACACAAGCCTTGAACTCCTGCCTTAGCCTCCTAAGAGCTGGGACTGCAAGCATGTGCCATGCCTGGCTTTTACACTCACTTCCTATTTAATGTATTTATTTATCAAAAAATTACTTTTGAAAGTTGATTTACCACAAAAGGCACAAATACAATAAATAAGCCAAATGAGAAATAAAGGATGGCTTAAAGGTGTATAAATAAAATTATACCAGAAAATAAAGGAGAAAGATAATGACTATGGTCTCTGCAGAACTAAGCTCTGAATTTCTGCAGTCTGAACACAGAAACTCTTTCCTTGGTCTGAGCATTTAAAGTCCTTTATCATAAAACAATATTCTGGAAACTTGGTAGTTTAAAATTGTTTACCTAAAACTTCAGGGCTTGGGCTCATAGCATTAATCTACTTAGTTGATTGATCTATGTTTTTAGACAGGGTCTCTTGCTTTAGACAGGGTCTTTTAGACAGGTTTGCCTCAAACTCATTATGTAGCACAGGCTGGCCCCAGACTTACTGTCCTCTGATTTCCAGGTGCTGTGATTAGAGACCGTGCCGCCAAACCTAACAGTATTTTTAATAGTAGACCACACAGGAATTTGAAAAGAGTGAAGCTGCTTATATGCACTCCTTGTTACAGACTAAGAGATAGAAAAAGATTAGCAGGGAAACAAAGGCTAATAGAGGAGGCAAAAAAAAAAATACAGAGTAGGTAATGCAGTTGTGATGCAGCTAACGTTCAAAATAGACCTTTATAGACCTCCTTGAAGACCCTCCCTTACACCATTTTAATTTTTTTCTTTTTTTCTTTTAATTTTTTTAGCTTGCTTTTCTAGTAGCTATTTAACTCACATTCACAAACATCTATTCATAGAAAGCATCCTTCCTCCCTCATAAGATACATTATTCTGGGATAAAAATAAAAAATACCGTGCACAGAAGTGGTAGCCTTATTTATTAGCTGTTTGCATTCTAACCACTAGAACATGAGAAAATAAAGAACCTTTAAAACAAAATCATGAGGGAATCTCAGTGACTCTCTTAGGAGTTCTCTGCCCAAGGCTTTATTCTCCACACATTCCATCCCATTAGTTCCCCAGCAGCAGCATCTCTATGTTTATCTTGGTATCACGTTAGGACCACAGCTCAGGAGGGTCCCAGGAGAGCCAGAAAAAGAAGTACAGTAAGGAACAAGTCATAAGTACAGTCACCACCCAAGCCCTGGGCTTTTGAGATAATGGCGCTGATCCATTTTTGGTAGTAGGTCACGTTGACGTAGACTCCAGGAGGAATTTTGCCACATTCCAAACCCCAGCTTACGACACCCATCTGGATCCAGACACCATCAATGTGACATGACAGAGGCCCTCCAGAGTCACCCTAAGGGAGACAGAAAGGCCAGAGCTCAGCAGTGAGAAGACCTGAGGGGTGGGGGGAGTGTTATCCGTCAGGAGGGATGAACAGGACGGACTTGGTCCCTGAGCTGTGCAACTGCAAGGGAGCTGGACTTCCCACCGCTTCAGGGAGCCCTCGTTCTAGAATCAATAAAATTTGAAGTTGGCAGGGACCTTAGAAAAAATAGATGAGTGCAAAGCACTGCCCTTGTTTTTCCCCATAGGTTCTTACTGTGTTTTTAATGTGGTGTTCATTTCTTCTGCGGGATGATGACAGCCATTAGTAATTTGCCTCCTGTCTTGTTTCTTTGTTTTGTAACAGTTTTAAGATTTAATGCTGATCTCAGCTGACTTTGTGTGTCTGGTCTGATGCTTGCCCACACTGTTTTGATTACTGTTGCTTTATAGAAAGCTTTGGAATCAGAAGGTTTCAGTCTTCCAACTCTATTTTTCTTCTTCAAGACTGGTTATGGCCATTTGAATTTCCATATGGGTTTTAGTATCAGCTTATTAATTTCTCAGTCTAGCTATTTTTTCCCAATTTTATTTTAAAATAAACTTTAGCTTTTTTTTTCTTTTTATTGTCTTTCTGTTCTCTCCTTCAGTAAATAAAGTCCTTATTTCTTTGTTCTTTGTGCTCCCCAACCCCCAGAACTGTGCCCTCTTTCCCCTCCCCCTCTCTCCCTCCTCTTTTCTCCCTCTCTTTCCCTCTCTCCCTCTCCCCCCTCTCTCTTTCCCTCTCTCCATCTCTCAACTCTCTCCACCCCTCACCCCCTCTTTTTGGTGGCTGTCTTTCTCCTTGTGCCCTTCCTTACCCCTTTCCTCTTCAGTGTTCAGAGTGAAACCATGGCATTGCAGACTGGGAGGGTTAGGGTTAGGGTTAGGGTTAGGGTTAGGACTGCACAGACTGGGAGGTCTCTGCCACTACAATATGTCCTGCCTCCTTTCCCAGTGTCTTAATATAGAGATTGTGCACTTGAGATATTCTTGTTTATACAACTGACGTTTACAACTATGAGTTTCTCTAACCACTGCTTAAGCTCCACCCATAAGATGTGTCTTTACTTCATTTCTATCAAACTATTTCCCAATTTATGTAATGATTTCTTTTTTTGTTTCTTTTTTTGTTTTTTGTTTTTTTGCTCTCACTGGTTATTTGGGGATATGTTAACTACCACACATCTGAATTGTCCATATTTTTCTGTTACTTATTTCTAACCTTACTCTGTTATTAGAGACCCTCCTTCTTTTAAATTTCAATCCCCTTAACTGTATTAAGGCTCAGCTTACAGCCTTGGATAAATCGGTTTTGGAGAATGTTCTGTGTGCACTTAAAGGGTGTTCTGTTCTTTGCTGCTTATCCCAGAGCAACTCTGCTGCACATGAAATAGAAAAGCCAACTCTATGAAGGCAATGGAGAGAGGCCAAAAGCAGACAGAAATTGGGGTTAGTCCTCAGAAGAAAAAGAATAACTTTGTTTTTAAGTGGTTTTCTCTTAAACAAGCCCATCCTTGGCTTATCTGATAGCTAGAACGTAAAGAGAAACCCACAGTCTTGCTGGCTTGAGATCAGGGGACAGAGCTCAGAGCTACCACAGCCAGTTAGGAAGTGAAGGGTGAAATGCTAGAAAGGAGAGAGCAAAGGAGGAAGAGAGGGAGAGAGAGAGCCAGCCAGCAGCCTAGATTCAGCCAGAGCAATGCAGCATATACTTGCATGAAATGGAGGTCCAAGCAGCGGCTGGGTTGCTTGGTTGTTTTTATGGTTCTAGGAATCAAAGCCAAGGCTTCACAGATGCTAGGCAAGTCTCTACCATTGAATAATGCTCATAAACCTTGATAACTGACAGTTGATCAGGAGAATGACATTTGAAAAGTATATGATGAAATATTATTAAGAAAATTTAAGGCCGGGTGTTGGTGGCGCACGCCTTTAATCCCATCACTGAGGAGGCAGAGGTAGGCGGATCTCTGTGAATTCAAGGCCATCCTGGTCTACAAAGCAAGTTGCAGGACAGCCAAGACCATTTCACAGAGAAATTTGTCTCAAACACCCCCAAGAAAGAAAGAAAGAAAGAAAGAAAGAAAGAAAGAAAGAAAGAAAGAAAGAAAGAAAGATTCGGGGAGTTTGCTATATCCATGTCTCCTAGTAATGTCAGCAGCTACAGAGGCTCTCACCAACATGACTGCCCAAATCTGAGCTGAACAGAGACAGCAACAGACATGCCAGAGTAGACAGTGAAAAGCCCATGCATCCTCAACCCCACACAAAGAGCTGTAGGCAACTGAGGAATGCTGAGTCAGAGAGATGGTCTTGGTTATCTAATACCAAATGGTCAGCCCTAAAAACATACACATAAGCAACATTATATAGACTGAGCAGGTTATATTTATGTGTAGAGACATATATGTATGTGTGTATATGCATGTAACAAAAATGAAATAAAAATGGAGGCTGTGAATTTGAAAGGTATCACGGAGGGGCGTATTGGAGGGTTTTGAGGGAGGAAGTGAAAGGGGGAAATAATGTGATTATAATCTCAAAAATAAAATAAGTACATTTGAATATTGATGTAGGTCAGTTGATTTGTCCCGCATAACTGAAGCATTACTGTCAGAACCATCATTCGCTTCTTGGGTGGCAATTTATTGTTAATTACAGCTAAAACAACTCAGATACGACCTCCTGGCAGGGGAGAAGGTACCCGGAGTGCCTCAAGGGCTGGCACTAACCTTGCAGCTGTCCTTCTTCATCCGAATGTCGCTAGCACAGAACTCGTCCTTCTTGACGACCCGCTCCAGTTCTGGGAGGAAGAAGCCGATGGGGTTGTGTAGTTGCTCACACTGCCTGTTGCTGATGATGGGTACTTCAGCTTCTTGGAGGGTAGAGGGGTACTGATCTGCAGGGGGAGGCAGGAATGAAAGAGTGTGAACCCTGGAAGGTAACAGGGTGCCGGTCAGGGCCAGCCCCCTTCCAGCCACACTTGCTATGGGAAAATCCGAGGTGGTTCAGTCCAAACAGGTGAGTTTGAATTGCTTCAGTGTGTGCCAGAATTCTAATAAAGAATATTCGGACAAATTCTGATTAAGTCAAAATGTAGGTAATGTAAATGATTGTAAAATTGTTCTCCTCCTCATTTTTCTGCTTCCAGATCAATTTCTGTCATATCTCTACTTCATTCTGGAAAAGTATTGACATGCATTTTATAAACAAATTAACATATACAACCCCCCCAAAAAACTAGACTCTCCAAACATTAAACTATGTTTAATAGTCTCTGAAGGAGAGGTAATTATGTGTTTAAATTGTTAATATTTGCTCTCTCAGTTATAACCAGACTCTAGGCATGATATAGAAGTAAATAAACAGGTAAATGCCAAAAGGATATTTTATTTGAAAACTTGTAGATTGGTTTGATTAATTAATTCCTCTCTCCGCCCATCTCTCCTGTACCTTTCGTGGTTTGTCCCCATCCAGTCACCCAGCAAGAAGCTGGGAGCGTATGCTGCTTTGAGACATTGGGCAAGCAAATGGGCAGAATGACAGAGGTGAAGGTGACTGGGGAAGACAGTTTCAGCAGGGCAATGTCTCCGCTTATATCACTGCGTTTGGGATGGATGACGATTCTGGACACATAGTATTCCTCGCCTTCGCTTGAGTGCTTTACATCAATGGATCCAAGCCACACACTGTATGAAAAATACCATCTCCTAAGAGGAAAAGATAGGAGAGTATAAGAGTGGTGTATTGGCTTGCAGCACATCAGACAAGCTGCCTATCTGTAGCCCAAAGTCTCGGAACAAGAAAAGATGATACCGCCAGAGCTCAGTTCATCTTGAGCTAAGACTGGTTTGTGCCTTTTTCTTATACCCTGTGCCCTGTCCTGGCTTCTCTTCCTGGGGTCTCCACTTATATGCTGGTGGCCATAATTTCCATTACATACTCTCCCTGCTTCCCACTTAATCTCTTCCATTCTCCGTGTGTGTGTGTGTGTGTGTGTGTGTGTGTGTGTGTGTGTGTGTGTGTGTGTCAAATAGTCTCATAAGATGTACAAAATAAATAACCTAGTTCTTGGTTCTTTTTTGACTCCCCCTCACCCACACATCCACACACAACGTTTTGGCTCTTGAGTTCCGAATACAGAAGGTAAGGTCTGGGCTTTCTTATACATCTCACTGCCCAGCCTTGTCCTAGTTCGTTTTTTTTTTTTTTTGTTTTTTTTTGTCACAGCTGAAGTTGTCTGCGAAGAGGATCCTCAGCTGAGAAAATGCCTCCACCAGATAGGTTGTTAGGTGAGTCTGTGGGGCATTTTCTCAATTGGTGATTGATGTGGGAGGGACTGCCCCAGGGCAGGTCTTGGGCAGGCTGAGCAAGCTATGGGGACAAGCCGGTGAGCGTGGTTCCTCCTGGGGGTCTGCTTTAGTGTCTGTTTCATGATGGACAGCAACTGTAAGCTGACATAAGTCCTTTTCCTACTGGGTTGATTTGGTCATGGTCCTTATTAGAGCAAGAGAAAACAATGAAGACAAGCCTCTATCCTTACTTAGTTGTCCTCTTCTCCCTAACCCATAAGGCGGTAACTTTCTGTTGTGATCAGTGTTTTCTTGTCATTGCAGGTTAGGTTGGATCTTGGGATTGCATTTCTCATAAAACCCTTTGCTTTACCTGAAGTTCATCATGTAGTCTTGTTTTGCTTTCTTATGCCCATCACATGCCCATCACAGATCCATCACTTTGTCCCCCATCTCTCTGCTAGAAAGACAGATCCCTCAGTACATGCAGGCAGTCCTGTCTGGTGGTCCATCACCACCACCAACCCTCTTCCTTGGCCCTGTGCCTTCTTGTCCCTCCTGCCCATTTGCATGAGTGGTAAAGTTGTTTTGTGACTTGGAGTAAATGTCTGTGTTTATCCGCTATCCATTCAGAGTTTGTATATGGGAAGGCCTTACAATTCTGAGCTGGGAAGAAACTCTCCCTCAGCACTTTGACGTCACTATACCATTTTTCTGAGTTTTCATGGTTGCTAATGATAAAGCCTGCTATTTTGACTTGTCTGCCTATCAGTTACCTGTTGCTGCACAGTTAGTTGCTACAATGTTTTGTGGTGTAAATGAAAACATATTTGTGTCTGGGATTCTTTGAGTCGGGGATCAGCTGTGGTCTATCTAGTGCTCCCATCGCAGGATCTCTAAGGCCATTCCAGTCAGGGTGGGCTGCAGTCATCTCTGGGCTTGATGGGGGAGGGTCTGCCCCAGCTCACCTACATTGAGTTGGAGTCTTCGTGAGGAACCAGTTTCATATGGTGCTCGCCACGTGGCTACTGTATGCTTTCACACAATGGCTCTGAAAGCTCAGACTGTGCCCGTGAGACCCAAAGGCTCGAGACAAACCCCTGATGGTAGTTCAGAAGTGAGATAGTACAATGAAAGGGACCTGTCTACACCCTGTCCCCTGGTTGTGTTCACTCCAGGATGATGTAGTGTTCCCTTCTGCCCCGCTGATCTTAACACTTGTGCTAGCCTGTTGGTTCCCATGGTGCCATGCAAACATTCCCGGAGAAGCTGTCTGGGGGTCAGCTCCCGGCTACAACTTACTCTTTTATGCAGTGTGCTGCTGTCAGTACCCAATACTTGCTGATGAGGGAACCTCCACAAATGTGGGTCTGGTCAAACTGCAGGCTGACCTGCCAAGGCCAGCGCCCCAAAGCAGCAGCTTGGCCCCCTACGATTCGCCCAGAGTATACAGGTCGTCCACACACTAGACGAAGGAGAGAAGGAACTGTGCAGGCTGGGAGCTCAACCTCTGGTCTCCATTTCACCCTTGACCCCAAACGCCTACCTCATCCTTTTCTAGGGTTTAAGCCCTCCCTAAGACAATTTAACCCCTCCCTAAGACAACTTACACTTCCCAATTGCCCCCCTTTTTTTTTCAAAGAGTGTGCTTTAAGTATATGGGTGTTTTTATCTGCACATCAGAAGAAGGCATTACAGACGACTGTGAGCCACCATATGGGTTCTGGGAATTGAACTCGGAACCTCTGGGAGAGCAGCCAGTGTTCTTAACTGCTGAGCCATCTCTCTAGCACCCCACCCCCACCCCAAATTCCAGTTTCAAACTCAGCAGTCCTAAGCCAGGGTGGAGACTACTCACCTGATTGCAAAGTTTTATTTCTGGCAAAAGGGCATCGGCAAGACCCTGCAGAAAACACACCATGTCATTAATGCATAGTAACACATCTATGTTTAAACTCACAGAACAGAATGCTCTCCAGATTGGTGGTAAGGCTAAAATTTACAAATAACTACCAGTCACCTGGGGCTCTTGATAATTATATACCTCCCTGCCTGTAGCAACCGAAGTTTACCTTGCTTGATAATTCAGGGTCATTATCAGGAACATCAAGTGTGTTCACTTGTAATACATTGATGCCTTGGGTTGTTTATGAGATTTATAGACTTTATTTTTATGTCATTTTCTTTAGCTGAATTGTCACTTTCAGTATTTATGAATCTTTTTTTGCTACCTCTTACCTCTTTGCTACCGACAGCATGGCCTTCTTTTCATCAATTGTAGGCCAGAGAAATAGCAAGTTATGTATTATACCAGAAGTACCTCCAGTTTCTTCTGCCTGAAATGCAGTTTTCCAGGATCTAACCTCCTCGCTATAGGGAGGAAGCCTTGAGCGAATGAGTGAATGTATACTGTTGACCTGGCCATGGTCATGCCAGGGACCCTCAGACCTGTGGGAAAATGGCAAAGCCCCCTCACCCTAGGCGTGCGGCATGGAGGGAAGGGATAGCTTTGGCTCATGTGTGGATGGCGATAGTGCGATAGTGTGGGCAGAATATATCCCGGTCTCTTTCCAGGATCTGCTCAAATCACTCTGTTTTTAGAGAGGCCATTTTAGGCTAACCTGTTAAATTGCAGCACACCTCTTTGTGTTGTTGTTGTTTTATGTAGGCTAGGTTGGCCTAGCCCTCCTGAATGCAGCACAGTCTGGCCTCAGTCCTCCTGACTTGCCCCTGAACTTTAGCTGCCTCTTGCCTTTCATAATTTTCCACCCATCTTACTGCTTTATCTGACTGACCACGGACATTAATTAAAACAGTGGCGTATATGCAATAATCTCTCAAGAGTTTCTTAGGTGATGCCGCTCACAGTAGCATCCATACGATATCATTTAACGTCTTCTTGAGTCAAGTGGCTTCCGCTTTTCGCCCCTCTTGGCCCTGCCCTGGGGCTCACCTAACATAAGCAGCAGCAGGACCACGGAGACAGAGAAAGCGGGGCCCATGCCTCTGCCATCGGTGCAACACTTCCTCCTTCCCGGCTCAGGGCTCAAGCCGAGGAGTAAGTTCCCTGGGAAGGGGCTGGACCGGCTCCTGCTGTAGATGGAGCTCTCGGCTTCTTCCCCTTTGCCTCAGCCAGACTGCAAGGGATCAGATTTAACACTGTGGGACCGTGCAGCGCGCACCCTACTGTGACGAGGGAGCCCACTGTGTGGCGTTTTCACGTGAGTGGTGTAGTGTAGCACGCTAAGGGAGCTGGGAAGGAGCGAGAAGTGAAGGGGGACAGGATTCGAGGATTAGCCAAAAACAAGAAATGGGAGCCTGGTGTGGTGGTGCATGCCACCCAGCACGTGGGAGGCAGAGGCAGGGGGAATCTCTGTAAATTCGGGGACAGCCTGGTCTACAGAGCGAGTTCCGGGACAGCCAGGACTACACCCTGCCACCACTGCGCAAAAGAGACAGAGACAGAGACAGAGAGACGGAGACAGAGACACAGAGAGAGAGAGACACAGAGAAGAGAGAGAGAGAGAGAGAGAGAGAGAGAGAGAGAGAGAGAGAGAGAGAGAGAGAGAGAGAGAGAGAGAGAGAGGAAGAAATGGGGAAAGAGGAAACTAACCCAGTATCTGAATTAAATCCATTTTCCTTTTCAAATCAGGTTTACAAATAAACTCTAGTAAGACAATGATCTGTGTATAGGACTTTTGTCACAGACTCAGTGTTAATACCTGGGGTGTTCGTGGAAAAAGCCAGGAGCAGAGTGCTACAAGGACACCTGGAGCAAACCGAGGGCAGACCTGAAGGCCAGTGCTAGGAGGGCTTGGATGACGTCAGCTTCACAGCTGGTAGCAGGATTGTTCAGCGCCTCTGTCAGATTCCTGGCCGTCCATACACTAAAATAGCTCAACTGCACTCCATGCCACCTGCCTTGTAGCCAATTTGGAATTCCTAAGAGGCTTCATTTGATGCCGATAATCTGTTCTCACCAGGACATGGGTTCTCATGGCTATGGATGAATTAGTTTTGAGGTAGTTCTCCTTATATAAAAAGAGGAGGGGTAGGGGACACAGAAATGTCAGAGCAGGCCAGCTGTTTTCTAGAGAGGTTGCCCTCAGCCTGACTCCGCCTATTGTCATGAAGATGATTGAGCATGGTGCATGTGCCCACCCGAGCATGCAACTGATACAGAGTCCCAGGCCAGCCTCAGAAACGTGATCTTCCCAAGAGTTAGCTTTCCCAGTCGCCCTCCCCAGCCTACATCTTTATTTAAATAACTACAGTTAAAAGACATTTTAAGCCGGGCGGTGGTGGTGCACGCCTTTAATCTCAGCACTCAGGAGTCAGAGGCAGGCGGATCTCTGTGAGTTCCAGGCCAGGATGGACCGACAGCCTCCAAAACAATACAAAGAAACCCTGTCTCGTTTAAAAAAAAAAAAAAAAAAGACATTTTTAGAAGTGAACATTAAAAAAAAAAAAGCCTCCATGTATTTGTTTACTGGCTGCCCGACTACATTTTCCCAGGTTTGTGCTCTTCAGATCCACTTGTCTTGAGTTGTGTCTGCCGAAGTGCCTGCCATCTTAGCTGTTAACCTACTAGCGTCCCAAAGTCTTTCTCGGATCCTTAAGGGCTTTACACATTCAAACTGGCTTTGTACCAGTTGTGTGATTTTATCATCTTATAATTTATGACTTCCTGCTTTTTATCTTTTTTTTCTGAAGAAGAAAAAAAACACTTATTTTAATCACAACCACCTTTGTGGGTATTTCAAATAATTTATGGTGTTCACAATTTTATCTGTGAATGTACTTTAAAAAAAAAACCGCCATAGCAGAGTGTTGGCCTAGCAGACACAAGGCCCTGGGCTCTCCCCCACGCACTGCAAAAAGCAAAAAGTCAGATCTTTGTCTAGCATTTGCCTGAGTTGTGTCTGGAAATGGCAAGTTTCTCCTTGTTTTGTCATGACCCTTGGGTTCTGGACAGGTCTCTGACTAGTCTGGCGTAAAGGTTTGTGCAGACACTGTTGGGCCCCATCGTTACCCCAGATTGCTGGGCAAATGTGCATTTTTAACTGACTCCCTTTATAATTTGATTAGGTTGCTCACAGAATCTCTTTTCCCTTCTGTTAATATCTTTTCTAAAAATGTGTTTTGGCTGGGTGTTGGTGGCACATGCCTTTAATCCCAGCACTTTGGAGGCAGAGGCAGGTGGATCTCCATGAGTTTGAGACCAGCCTGGTCTACAAAGCGAGTTCCAGGACAGCCAGAGTTGTTACACAGAGAAACCCTGTCTCAAAAAAAAAAAAGTATTTTGCTACTGCTGTCTGTTAAATTTTGTCGTAGGCAAACTCTGTGGGATGTAACGAGGGCACCAGCTTCTTACTTACAAAGGGTTGTCCTGCTTTTCCTGTACAAATTATAGTTCATAGAAACCAGTTAGGCTCAGTTGGTGAGGGACAGAGTCTGCCTCATAACTGTGTTTGGGCTATTAGGAAAAAAAAAAAAACTAGGAGGTCACCACTTGCATCCCATCATGAATTGATTAGGACAGTGGTCACAAATACAGAAGCCTTAGTTGAAGGTGGATGCAGAGCTCAGGCTGGTACCTTTGAGCCCTCTGATCAAGTGTTTCGTGGCCAAAAGTGGGACAAGGCAGACACGTGCCTCTTGATGTCTCGAATATGAAGCACACAGTACCTCCTGTACAGCAGCCTCCTCAGGAAAAGAGACACTAGAGCTCTTAAGCTACCTCCATTTGCCAAAAATACAAGGCTTGAAAGAACCAGTTAAATTACAACACAAGGAAGTAAATAGGCAGAGTCAGAATGTGGGACATTTTCTAAAGCCGCTAACCTAGTTTCTGCAGTAAGTCAACCCTGTGGAGGAAAAGGAGGGAGGGAGACTTCGATAGGTTATAAGAAACTTTAAAGAGGGAGCTAAGTGTTGTCCCTGTTTGGATCCTGATTCCACAAACCAACTCTAATGAGTCCTTTTTCTGTAAGGTAGGAAACCTGATAGAGCTGGATATTGGATGGGTGGCCTTAATCTTGATGGGTGTGACAATGGCATTGGGTTATATAAAGAAATATATATTTTCAAATAGAGAACCAGGAACCTCTGAGTCCTTTGTAAATCTGAGCTAAATTCCTTTTTGTCATTTTGGAGAATGCTCCAGTGGTTTTTAGTCTGTAGCGCTATTGTTTTCATGGGTGAGGCATCGTGGCCTTGAACACATCATCTAATCCAGTGCCCTTTCTCCAGGCTCCTGTTGGGTCATGCAGGGACCAACTGAAGGTTGTAAAGACCCTTCATAAATGTAACATTGATTGGGCATTGCCTCTTTATTGGCATTTGCTTTATTGATTCTACTTTTCCTCTACAGATTTTTTAATTTCAGTTCAGCAATCAAGAAACATGCTAGGCTGGACATTTTACGGCTCCCCTGACTTTACTAAAATAGGGAAGCACTGGAGAATTGGAAGTAATGGGTGTAAATCTTATGCCCACCCCTTGGACACTCGTGGAGCTCTCCACCGCTCTTACCATGTTCTGTCCCAGGCGTTGGATCCTCTGTCCCCAGACATTACAGTTCAGGTGCTTTTCAGCTGCTGCTACTGTACACAAAAGCTGCTGGTTTGGGAAATGCCAGTATGGGGGGAGTCGTGATAACTTTGTTACTTGCTATGGAGCTGTGGACAAGTTATTACCTCTTTATCTTTGCAAAATAGGGATAAGTAATACACCATAAGATTTCCATAAGAATTAAATGTATTAGTACAGATCTAGCATTGAGCTTGGATTTCACCTATTAAAGCAGCTTAATAAACCGCAGCTGTGGTTTTTAGTTTAATTCTCAACAGACATTACCTTGGTGACAGCTTAGATTTGTGCCAGTGGACACTGGAGGCTAAGATGCCCCAACTTTGGCACTGGTGGCCTTAGGGATCAGATGACTCTTTGCTGTGGGGGTAGCTGCCTTGTTAATTGTGGATTATAAGGAGCATCCTTGGCCTTCCAGGTGGAGGGATTTCCCTATTAGTAGTGACATGTCAACAGACATTGTGAGATGTCCCTGGGGTCAGAGTCAGGTGGTTGTTGAGAATCTTGTTATAGAAATTAATTTTTATCATGAGTATCCTAAAAATAAAATAAGGGCAAAATGGATTTATAAGTTATGTAACTTTTTATTTGCATTCCTGTCTCTTCCCTAATTCAGTCCATCAAATTAACCTGTAATATTGGAAAACCATCTCCTAAAGCAGTGGTTCTCAACCTTCCTAATACTGGGACCCTTTAATACAGTCCCTCATGTTGTAGTGACTCCCAACCATAGCATTATTTCATTGCTACTTTGTAACTGTAATTTTTGCTACTGTTATGAATCATAATGTAAATATCTGATATGCAACCTCAAAGAGGTCACAGCCCAAAGGTTGAGAGCCAAAGTCCTAAAGACTAATTGGTTTCTGTAGCATGTGTGTAGCAGACCCAGACATTGGCCATTTTTTTAGTGCCCTGTGTTCTCTACTGGAAGAGCTAAACTGGGGCTGGCAAAATGGCTTAGCTGGTAAAGAGCTTACCATAGAAGCCTGTCATCCCAAGTTCAATCCCTGGAACCTATAGTAAAGGAGAGCACTGACTCCTAAAAATTGACCTCTGACCTTCACTGTTGCTATGGTGCACATATCCCTGCACACACATGCATATACACACATGCTCACGTATGCACTGCCACCACCACCACCGATGATGGTGATGATGATGATGATGTTGATGGTGATGATAAGCACAAATCTAAAAGGTCCAATCTGGTCTTAGTTCTTGAACCTGGACAAGAAAAATTTAGTGAAGCTTTAGTTTCACTACAGTAAGTCATAGAACTAGTTACTATGTGTATATAGTGTATCTGTTACATCCAGCTCACACCGTGGACAACCCTCTTCTCCCTGGCTCTTCATTTTCTTAGCTGGTCTGTGTGCATCTCTTGAATGAGACTAACCCTGTGCAAAGCTCTGCCCTGCTTCTTGCCTTATCGTAGGGATTTGTGCTGTCCTGTACATTACTAAAGAAGAAATACTTACCTTTTAAAATTTTTGCTTCTAAAAAACAGTTGCTTCTACTCATCCTGAGGAATCCTCCTTCATAGTTTTAACAGTTGGATTTCTATTGTGTACAGCTCTAAATTTATTCATTTAAAAATAGATTGAAGCTAGACAGTAGAGGTGCACAACTTTAATCCCTCTCAGTAGGCAGAAACTGGGGAATCTCTGAGTTCAAGGCTTGCCTCGTCTACAGAGCAAATTCCAGGAGAGCCAGGATTACACAAAGAAACTCTGTCTGGAAAAAAACTACAACATCTTCCCCTCTCCCACCCCAAAACTAAATTGAAGCAAGGCACGTGCCTGTAATCTCAGGATTTGGAATGTGGAAGCAGGAGGATCAGGAGTTCATGGTCATCTTCAGCAACATAGGAGATTTGGGCATGAGCCCCTATCTCAAAGAACCAAACCAAACCAACAAAACACCCATCCGTAACAAGCCTGGGCACTTTGCCGTTAGGAGGTTAAGAAGATAACTGGGGGTGGGGGGACTGGAGAGATGGCTCAAAGATTAAGAGCACTTGGCTGCTCTTCCAGAGGTTTTGAGTTCAATTCCCAGCAACCATATGGGGGCTCACAACCATCTGTAATGAAATCTGGTGCCCTCTTCTGGTGTGTGTATACATAATAAGGAAAGAAATCTTTAAAAAAAATGCTAGCTCCTGTGTACACTTCAACTTCCAGGGTCATCTTTAAAAAAAAAAAAAAGAAGAAGAAGAAGATAACTAGGACATTTGTGTCTTCTCTCAAGCTGTTCATACCGGCTCAAAAGGAGAAATAAACAACTACAAATGGAGGCTTGCACTCCAATAATTGGGCTCAGAGGGTGGATGTTGTTTTGGTATAATAGAAGGAAGAACCTTTGACAGAGCTTTTCAACAGTAAATGAAAGAAAGTTTTGATGGAAAGAGCCATATGTTTAGAGACAGGCAATTCCGGATAAATCTGTTAATATTAGCTTGGTTGTTTGGTGGTGTTTTCATTTGTGGGATAAGTAATAACCTTTAATTGTTAAGACTAAATAAAGGGATATTGAAAGTGAACAGTGTAGTATCTAATACTGAGAAATAATACAGGAATTGTAAGTTTGTGCCATAGTTAAGAGATGAGACAGAGATGTCATGTCACCTATAGAATCCAGGTCTTTACACGAATATGACTTGGTTCAACTCATCTCATTCTTTGTTCTAGGCCTTATCTTCCCGGCTTCTGGAATTCAAGGCTTGTCAGAGCACCCAAAAAAAAGATCCAATTTATGACATTCTAGACTTCCATAAGAAACTAGTGTCACTGTCTACAAGGGGAACTGCTTATTTCCTCATTATTTAAAACTTGTATTTTTTCCCAACCAGGCTCCTTGTTAGTTATGTGTAGGGAAGCCATATGAGGAGGTAGGTGTGGTTTGAAGAGCATACGAAGACAGCAAATGGTGTTGGTTAAACAACAAGAGGCTTTGATGCACTGGAATGAAATACCCTTGTAAACTGCTCTAACCAAAACTGCCTAAGAGCCCTCCACAGCATCGGATGTTTTTCTAAGAAAAATGCAATGCTTCTGTTTGGATTCATCTCTGAGAAGCTTAAGTTCTTATAAACATATATAGTTAACCGACTTCCCCTCTGAGATTCCATGTTGGCTACTGACTGTTTTTCTGCAATCAGTGTTGAGTGTTGTGGACAAGAATTAACTTTTCCTACAGACGATCTCATTCCAAGTGTGTTGCCTTGAAATCATTTGCAAGTTTAGCTTATTCCTAGAATACACAAGGGATAAATTTATAGAAACCATTTGACTTTTGTTTAGATGTAACTCAGTCATTCTATCTCACCTATTATGTATTATATTTAAGGTTTGGTTTTAAAAAGTTGCAGGGCTGGGGGGTTATAGTTTAGTGGTGGAACACGAGCCTGGCATGTTCTCTCCCCTCTCTCTCTCTCTCTCTCTCTCTCTCTCTCTCTCTCTCTCTCTCTCTCTCTCTCTCTCTCTCTCGATCTGCTGGTGTAGGAGAAGAGAGAAATCTAGGGTACAGGGTATGATGAAGCTACATAGTGAGCATAGCTCTCGTTTCCGACAGTCAACAATTAACTTTCCAGTGTATTATTAGCAGGCATGAGCATCATCTATTGTGTCTATTAAAAATCAAACCCATGCCTTAAGGTAAGGATTGTATCCTATCGTTTGCAAAGTACCTTTCAACTGTTTTATGATTCTATAACAATCTTTTCTCTATTTGTGTGTTTTGGGCTCTAAATGTAGACACATGACTTCTTTCACAACCTTTTATGTTTCTACATATTTGGCATCTCTCTCTTATGCTTAAGCATTCGCCAATGTCTAGTAGAATAAAATTGTAATCATTCTTTAAATCTTGATCATAATTTGGGTAATTTTATATTTGAGAATTTTTATTCAAAGTTCTTAGCACTTCATGTGTTTGGAAAAGTTTAAATTTTTTATTATTTTCTTAATTTTATGTGCATGGGGTTTATCAGCATGTATGTCTATGCCCCTTGTGTGTGCCTGGTGCCCAGAGAGGCCAAAAGAGGGTATCAGATTCCCTAGGACTGGAATTACAGACAGCTGTGAGCCCTCATGTGGGTGCTGGGAATTGGAGTCTAGTCCTCTGGAAGAGCAGCCAGTGCTCTTAACCACTGAGCCATCTCTACGGTTCTAGAAAGCTTTTATAAAAGTCCTGATTTAGTTCACTTACCACTGTGTAATTACTTTTGTGTGTGTGTGGTTGTTAGTCACGAAAGCTGTTGTTTTCAATAATGATTAAAGAAAAGAAAGAAATCTGGGGTATTGCTCTGCCTTTGTTCATCCTACTTGGTGCCAGAGCTCCCTCCTATAACTAAGTCTTACTCTTACCTATCATGTGATGTATTGTTGTTTTAGTGTTTTATGGAAAGAAAAATGGACTTAGCCCTGGCCAGTGTGTAACCACTCATCTTTGTTTGGAGGAGCCTAGGAAAAGAACAAGAAGGCAGCCTTGCATCTGTCATGAAAGGTGCTTTTTAGACTGCTCTCTATTCACATTGGATATATCTTTAATAAAACTTTCCCTAATGCCACTCCTGAGAGCATGACTATGAAGTGCTTTCTGTGGATGGGGTTAATGAGAGGCTCAAGGAATTTCCCCTACATTCTTCTGTTTGCTCCTTGAGCAATAAGCACAGCCAGCCTGGACTTTGGAGCCATCACACTGTTTCCCTTAGCTTCTAAATGAGGAAAGCAGCCTTTAGTATGTCCCCTGTGGTGGTCTGAATGAGAATGGCCTCCACTGGTTCATACAGTTGAGTTCTTAGTCCCCAGTTAGCGGACTGGTTGGGAAGGATTAGGGGGTGTTGCCTTTTTGGAGGAGATGTGTCGCTGGGGATCGGGATTGAAATTTCAAAAGCCCATGCCGTTCTCAGTTAGCTTTCTCTCTGCCTTGTGCCCTGGGATAAGGATGTGAGCTCTCGGCTACTGCTCCAGCATCGCACCTGCCGGCCTGCTGCCGTGCTGCCTGCCACGATAGCCATAGACCCTCTGAAACTGTGAGCCCCCGATAAACTCTTCTACGAGTTGCCTTGGTCATGGTGTCTCCACAGCAAAGATAAGTAACCGAGACACCCCAATCTTTGCCTCCTGACAGTCACACCTGTTGGCTTATTTCTAGCGAATACAACAGGAAGTAATAAGCTACTGACACTCAAGCAGCTTCTGAAAAGACCTAGGCTCTTCCTTTCACTCTTTCTTGAGTCGCACATCTTGGGCCGTCATTTTCACTAAGGCCGTTAGGGCTGCAGAGAGGTCCCTGTGGGTTGCGGGGGAAGATCGACAAGCAAGCTGAGATCTTGCAGGTATACGAGTGAGCTTACAAATGAAAGTGGGAAATGCCCGAGACCGTGGCAGTCCGTGAGAGACCCTGAGCCACTACTCCCCAGCCCAGCCCTTCCTGGTCACTGACCCACAGAAAGGAGCTAAGGTTTGCCATTTCGGTGACTTAAGTCTGGAAGTAATCTACTGTACAGCAGTAGATGACTAATGCACTGCGTGGGCTCTTCTAGCCTGATCCGATTTAACTGAGTTCATTTGATCTTTTGCATTCTTCCTCTTTTTTTTCAGAATCCAGTCTAAGTCCTACATTGGGTGATTTTCTTCTTGAATTCAACCAAGAGCAGGGTCACCTCTGGACTCCAGCTTTTCCAACTGAATGTGGAGAGTGGTTGGGCCAGTTGGTTTCTGGATTCCTTTCATCCGTAAAGTTCTGTGATTCTAAATTTCTTTCCAAGCTCTGCGTCAGTTTCATCAAAAGAATAAGTATGAGAACTCTTAGAGTTGACCAGTTGTCTTTAGGTGGCGGATTATAGCTGCACGAGCTCATGGCTTCTACGTGTTTTGGTACACGTACTACATCATGACGGACTTAAGATATTGGGGTTATCCTTCGTCTGAAGCAGTCACTCTGGCAGCTCAGCTTTCCAGGCAGGCAGAGAAAGTCAGTAAACAGGTTAGACTTGCTGGGTGTCAGGTCATCTGAGGTCCCCAGAAGTTGTAGCAGGTCCTCAGCACCAACAGAGTCCGCACCTCTGCCCTCAGGAGCATCAGATGGAGCAGCTGGGATCTGGAGCAGGCCCACCCTCTCCTAGTGGAGCCCTTTGCTCCCAACCCTCCACTTTGTCTCCACCTCAGCCTGGCTGTGAATGGATCAGACCGAAAGAGCAGCTGCGGGGCCAGACAGCGGGGGCGAGGGTGCTGTTTGGGGAGTTTCTGCTTAGTCTGGGGGAGAGGGGAAGGGAGGGGCAGGGCAAGGTGGGCAGTAGAAGGAGCAGCTATTGAGTGGCTAGTGACTGTAGTGAGGGACATGTCCAGCCACAGACCTTCTTCCGCCCTCTCGCTGTATCTCAGGGACACGCCCTAGTCTCCCATCTAATTCCTCCCCGAGAGTGGGTAGCTTAGACCAGCCCCTAACCCGGAATCACAGAGAACCCTGTGGGAACTGGCTGACTGTTAGCTAACCAGTGCTTTCTGCTTTCTCTTTACATTCTTGCCCTCCTGTGCTTTAGAGTTCTGGGTCACCAGGTATTTATTAGGTATTTGTAATATACACGGCGTGGGGCTAAATGAAGACCAGAATCTTTAGCACTCATGGGGCTGTGCGTGGACAATAGGAGACTCTAGTGGGAAAGGGAAATAGCTCAGAGGCGTTTGTTTGGCACTTATGTTTACTAAAAACAGTAGTAGAGAAGGCTGTGGGAGCTCAGAGACAGCATTGGCATGCATGGCGCGGGCTGTCCAGCCTTGTTCCCAGCCCGCCTGCAGGTTGACTCTGAGGACTTTTGAACTTACAAGGTCTAACTTCACTGCTGAGCAAGAGCTGCTTATGATTCCTAATAAAATGACGATGTTGGAGGAGCTGAGAGTCCTTTCTGTTTTAGGTCCTGTGCTCAACACAGAATACATCATGAGAATAATAAAAATGTACAGGGTCGAAGGCCCATGGGGGAAAAGGGAGGGGCATATTTCCCAAGAATCAAGGACAGGATTGTAATGTTATAAGGATTACAGTTGAGAACTGAAGGTTTCAGGAGGTCAGTGCACTAAAAGCACTAAAAGGCGTGTCTATACCCAATCCCACCTGACGATGGCAAGTGTGTGCTCAACCAGGAGATACTTTTTCCTCCTTTGCAATAAAATTCAGGGAATTTGTGACAGTATTACAAAAAGTGCATGATTAACATAATAAGCAGTTTGGTAGAGAACAGGTGACACTACCTTTGGAGATACACTAACTTAATTGAAGTGTTCACGTCCCTGAACTTGAAACACAAGTAGAACTCAGGGAAGATGTCCTCCTGTGCACTCTGGATAGATCCCTTAGAGCAGCGGCTGTCTTCCTAATGCTGCAATCCTTTAATGCAGTTCCTCATGCTATGGTGATCCCCAGCCATGAAATTATTCCATTGCTGTTTCATGGCTGTAATTTTGCTACTGTTATGAATCTTAATTAAATATCTTTGTTTTCTGATGGTCTTAGGCGACCCCTGTAGTACAGAGCTTCTGTTTTTGCATGTGCAGGAAGGTCTGTGGGAAGGACAAAAGCATCAAATATCTAAAATAACAAATAAAATTAATCTCAGAATACAAAGCAAAAAAATAATCTTGGCATAGCACCCAGAAGTTAGGGTTTATAAGGTACGAATATGTACAATTTGTATGGAGAGAATTATAAGCCATGGAGAAAAGAAGGAAGTTACAATCTTTTGTTATTCTCAAAGTTGTCCTTTTGGTCTATAAATCAAATAGTCCCTCTAACAATCAACCATTGCCTAGCAATTTGAAATAATTTAACGTGATCAATTACAGAAACTCAACAGTGTTTTTTATTTGCTCAGTGTTCTCATCACACAGTGGCCCTTCTAGTTTTCATTCCCATTTTGTGGATAAGGAACCTGAGGTCCTTGGAAGTTAAGTGACAGCTAATCATCTTATAGCATCAAGAAGCAAAGGTTGGTAACATCCTGATTTCTTAATATTACAGATTCAACCCCAGATCTTCAGATTCATTGTCTAACCACATACCCCTCCATGCTATAAAAGGCTCCTGAGACTGGGACCTCATTCATTTACCTAGCAGTCAGTTCTGAGGTGCTTATGTCAGGGTTAGGACCTGTTCTAGAGTGGGCATGTGATAACAGAAAAAGGCTCTGTCTGGACTTTTATTCTACCCCCTTTTAGAGAGTTTAGTATTTCTTGTGGTTTTCATTCGCTCAGATAAACCACAGGAAGAGAGAAAAGAGCAAAGGCAGAAGATGGCATCCCCGTGAGGACTACATACCATCAATACAAGACTTGTAAATATGAGTCACTAAAACAGAATGGCCAGCTGAGACAGGAGGACCACTAGTTAAAAGGCCAGCCTTAGCTACAGGCGCGTAGTTTGAAATAAGATGGCCTTAACCAGTGTCCTAATTAAGAAAACTATGAGCAGGACATAGTGACTCAAACCTTTAATCTAGTACTTGGGAAGCTGAGGCAGGAGGATGGTCACAAAGTCAAGGCCAGCTTGTGCTGCATAGCTAAACCCTGTCATAGAAAAAAAAGAAAAGGGAAAAGATGAAGAATTGTGAAGTCATCATTTTCTTCAGCAAGTTGGTAAAGACTGTAGGTTCTGGAGTAATAAATCCCTATAAAGTATTGATTTCAGACTAACCAGAGTGTGTGAGTTTCTGATGACTACACTGGAAATTTTTTCTTTAATCAGTAACCAGGTTTTCATATCTTTAAACTTTGACCTGTTTAACATGGAATGTACATGTATCTGATAGGCAGTAGTATAGATTTAGACTTAGAAAGTTTTTTCCTCATTGATTATTTTATGGAAATCTTAAATGCATGCTCTCAATCCAGTGAAGTCATATTCTTTGTCATGGCTTGAAAACATTTAACCTTCCAGAAAATAAAAACACTGAAAATAGTGTTCAGTTTTAAACCAGAAGAGCCAAGTGTAGTCCTTTTTTTTTTTTAACTGAAAAACTATGTTTAAATATTGTGACTTGCACAGACATAATGAATGTGTGCTTAGGATGAAGATGTGAATAGACAGAATACATGTGTGACTGTGCCCTGGGTGCCTTTGCCGTGACTTGACTTGTCAGCCCAGTGATGACCCTGGCGTGCTTTAGAGTGGAGAGCACATCTGTTTGAATCTCAGAACAATTCTGCAGTGTACACTTAAATATTTTCGAGGTGCACTTTATGTGTTTGAGTGGGGGCTGATAGAAAAGCTAACAGGTGGTCAACAAGGATATTGAGTTGACAAGGGACAAACTATAATTTAGTTGCCTTAGTTCCCGAGTAAAAACAGTTGAGTCAGTATAAACTCACTGTGTGAAAATCTTGTAACCGCTTTTTCCATTGAAGTCTTCTATTTACATTTCTTTTTTGGCAAGGTAAGGGACTGGCAGATGATAGGAGGGGGCAAGGGGAGATGGGAGTGAGGGACAAACGTGGTGGTCTGGAGATTTGAACCCTTATCTACAGTTTTTTAAAGTGTATGTTCTTTGCACTTTGCAAAGTATGTTGCTTTCCTGTTGACCTTTGTCATTGGAAGAATTTCTTAATGCTCAAAGGAGTTTTTCCTCGTAGCCTTGGATCTAAAAATGCTGCTGCCTTGAGCCTGCACGTTTGAACATGTAAAAATATTTTCTCATTCAATTAAGTTTAATCTTCTCCTTAATGCTCCCTGCTGTGTGGGGAGCACTTTGGAGCAAGGATCAGAAATCAAATGACACAAATGCTGCCTAATTAGGGCAGTCTGTACAATGCCAACCAAAAATATATTGGCCAGTATGTTAGTCAGCTGTTTCTGTTCCTAAGCACCAAACTCCTGAATATTTGGGGTGAAAACACTGTGTCCATTTCAGAAACAGCTTTTTCCAGACTCTCATTAGCCCAGATTATAAGAAGGTGAGCACTTAAAAATATCTTCCAGTGAAGAATGGTTAGCAGGAAGCAAGGGGGCCATTTTTTTTTTTTTTTTTTGGTTTTTATGAGACAGGGTTTCTCTGTATTGTTTTGGAGGCTGTCGGTACAGCCTGGCCTCAGACTCACAGAGATCCACCTGCCTCTGCCTCCCGAGTGCTGGGATTAAAGGCGTGCGCCACCACCACCCGGCTGGGAGCCATTTCTGAGATACTTCACAAACAGGAGGATTGCAGTGTCACGTTAGTGTCCGCCTCCTTTTGCATGGTCCCCAGAGCACCGCTAGGAATACGTGTTTGTGGAAGCCACAGAGCTGAATATAGGGAAATGAGAGCAGCCAGTTTTGGTTTGGTTTTTTCTTAGTGAAGACTGAGCCCAGGACCGCAAACATGCTAGACCGAGCTGTGTACCTTCACGTTGCGTTTTGAGATAAGAGCTCATCACGTTGCCCCTGCGGCCCTGAACCTGCAGTCCTTCTGCCTTAGCAAGTATTGCGGTGCCGCCGCTCCCGCTACCAGAGAGCTGTAATGAGCTCTAAGAAGATCACAACGCTTGTTTATATAATTTCCTAAGATTAGACATTTTTATAGGATATAGCCACATTATATACCACACATCAAGATTTCATCCTCGGCTAATCGATATAAAACAGGCATATCCATCCACATACATTAGGATTATAGAGTTACCTTAAAGTGGAAGGTTTGGAGAGGGTGGTGGGGTTTGGCTACAGATGGCAGGAAGGACTGTTCACTGGTGGTGAAAACCGAGCAGATTTCAAAGATTAATAAACCACCAGATTGAGACTCCCTATCCTATGTCTCAGGTTCTTCTTGCCAGCAAGGAAAGAATTCAGAGTTGAAAAAAGTAAATGATTGGGAAGAAGTGTATTAGGGCAAAGGTACTTTTACCCTAATACTGAGATGCATTGCTGGAGTTTTTGTATGGCTTATTCCCTGGGCAAACTTTTTTTGTTTTGTTTTGTTTTGTTTTTTTGTTTGTTTGTTTGTTTGTTTTTACGAGACAGGGTTTCTCTGTATTGTTTTGGAGGCTGTCCGACCAGCCCGACCTCAAACTCACAGAGACCCGCCTGCCTCTGCCTCCCGAGTGCTGGGATTAAAGGCATGCGCCACCACCGCCCGGCTCCCTGGGCAAATTTTAATGAAGGGAGAGTTATCTTGAATTATCGAGGTGAGGTTGCAGAAATGGGTTGAGGTTATTCTAGAAAGGGGTCTGCTCCCCTTTCCTGTTCTCATAGGGGAATTGCAACTGTGATCTGATGGGAGCAGGCAACTTTGCAAGGTCAGTGATGCACAGATGTTATTTTAATGGAGCTTAGATAGCAGCAGTGTTGGTCAGCTATGTTGGTCCCAGCTAGTTTGTGGTAGTCTTGTGTCTTTACAGTGAGAGCAGTCACATAATGCTCTGCTATAACACAAGCACGGCTCTGTAGTTGCAGCAGCCAATAGCCATGACGTAGTTTGCCTCTTAGTAGTCCTGAGACTGTTTGAGCTACATCTATGGTAGGGCTTCCACAATAACCATGGTAATGGGAGGGTTCTACAGTGATCATGGTAATGACTGCACAGCTCTGTAAGTTTACTAAAACTGTATCCTTCAAGTAGGTGAATTTTATGATATGTAAATTATGTACCATTAAATTGTATGAAATGAAAAGTGTGACTGTAGGTGACCACAGAACTCATAGAACTCATAAAATCTAAAGATGAATTAATATCGATTAAATAGAGAAGTTCTTAGAAGAGCTTCTCTTTCCTTTCCTCCTTCCTCCTCCAAGGCATAAAAACCTTACTGGGCCTTTGGTAGCTTATTAAAACTTGCTGTTCATTAAGAATACTACAGTGGGGTGCTGGAGAGATGGTTAAGCAGTTAAGAGCACTGGCTGTTCTTGAGGAGAACTCAGGTTCAACTCCCAACACCCACATAGCAGCTCACAACCATCTCTAACACCAGTTCTAGGGAATCCAAAACTTTCTTCTGACCTCTGTGAGCACTGGGCATTAGTATGCATATATGTAGGCAGGTAAAACACCTATGCAGATAAAAAATAATAAATCTTTTTTCAAAACAATAGTACAGTGAAAATCTTAATGGAAGTCTCCATTGATCTTTTCTTTCCTAGATAGATATTTTTAGAAACTGAACTTTTGAAAGAAAAAACTCTATAAAGTGCTACAGTCCTCTGATCTAGAAAGATTCATATCCATTTCTACCATGGGTAAGAACGATTGCCCATGTCTGTACTATTTGTACCATCATTGGACATTATTACTGAAAACAGTGTCATTTTATATGTATTTAGTTAAATACAGGATATGGGAGAGGAGGCAGATAGATTCTCAAGAGGTAGCTTAAGACTTTCAAATGCTAACATTTCAGCAAACACTGCTTGTCTCCGTTCACTAGCCACAGAGATAAAAAGGGTACACCCATTACACTAACACAATTAGCTGTGCCTTCTCAGCACAAGGCTAACGAAAAGTAATAAATTTGGTTAGCTGCCTGATGTCTCTATCCTGAATTTGGTTGCACAAAGAACCGTCTTTTAAGTGACTGCAGAATTAAAACCAACAGTAATGGAATTTGGCTAATTATTTCTTCTTGGCCCAGACAAAGGAGGCCAAGTGGAATTTTGACTTCTGGGGCAGAGCAGTTTGTTTGGCCGTCTCGAAAAAGTCACAGAAACTGGAGGAACCCAGTTCTTGGCTTTCTCTGTATGCCCTCCTTTCCGATTTCCACTTCATTCTTCAGGAAGGTTCCCTCAGGCTCCATTTCTTAAATCATGAGTCATGACCTCATAATGGATGGAGGGAATGAATGTAGGAGTCTTGAGTGTGAAATTTCTAAAGTGCAATGATGAAAAATTAGTTCAAAATCAAATGTGCAATGAACCTAAATTCTTTCTGGTGTTGCTAGCTTGTGTTGAATCACGTGACCTCGCTGCAGCCTTGGTTCTGATTGCCCATGGGTACCAGGCCATGCCTCCACGCCGTGTGGCCCCAATGGGTGCTGCCTGAAATGCCTCAGCCAAGAGACTGTTACATGTTATGAAGCACAGTGTTTTGGCTGTACATACAGAGTTTTCCGCTCTTTACAAACATAATGCTTATGAAAAGCAAAGGCAGTGTTTCCATGCCAGCATTCTTCAGCATGTGAGTACAGATTAGTGTGTCTGTGGGTTGTACTGTGTTACAAAGTTTTATTTTATTAATTTGAGATTTTTTATAGCCAGCTGTGGTGGCACAGGCATCAGGAGGCGGACACAGGTGGATCTCTGTAAGTTCTAGCCCAGCCTGGTCTACAGAGTGAGTTCCAGGACAGCCAGTGTTACACAGAGAAACCCTGGCTCAGAACAACCATCACCACCACAAAACAAAACAAAATTTATTTTATTTTATTTTATGTGTATGGGTATTTTGCCAGCATGCATGTCTTGTACCAGTTATGTGTTTGGTGTTTACAGAGTTCAGAAGAGGGCATCAGATCCCCTGGAACTGGAATTATAGTGCCAGCTGCCCTGTGAGTTTTGGGACTCCAACCCAGGTCCTCTGGAAGTGCTCTTAAGTGCTGAGCCATCTCTCCAGGCCCCAAAACTTTTGATTTTTAAGAATTGATATTTGACTTCATTTTAAAAACTGTTAAATGCACTTTGTCTTGGGATTAGGACAGAATTTCCAGTAATTTCAGAAGTGACCCTAAACATACCCCTGCCACATTTGTACCACGTTTTCATGTGAAGGCGCATTGGCAGCAATGATGACTGTAAATCAAAACACTATTCAACTCTGAAAACTGCTGAAGATGTTCTGCCCTTCAGTATCTCATTCAGCCAGGATTTAATTATTTATATAAAATTAAACAAGCACTTCTATCTCATTAACATATAAATTTGCCTTTGTCTTTAATAAATGATATATTTATATATATACCAAAGAATTGTTCTGGAATACATTTTTGTGGTTTATTGTCAGTGAATGTTTGATTCATATACTTATATCTATACCTATTTATGTGGAGCTTCATAAAAATTTCTCAGGTGAAAGGTGTTATGAGTGGAAAGAATTTTTTCGTTGGTTTTTTATTGTTGTTTGAGACAGGGTATCTCTGTGAAACAGTCCTGGCTGTCCTGGGACTCGCTCTGTAGACCAGGCTGGCCTCAAACTCACAGACATCTGCATGCCTCTGCCTTCTGAGTGCTGGGACTAAGGGCGTGCATCAACACTGCCTGGCAGAGTGGGAAGAATTTAATAAGCCTTTGTCTGAGAGTCACTGCTAATGCCAGGCTGAGGTGACAGTTCAGTTCTCTGGTGACAGATGGATAGCTGCAACTCAGATTTACCCCAGGGTGCATGAAACTCAGAAATACAGTTGGTAGTGCTCCTCTAGGTAGGTACCTGGAGTTGAATTTTCCTTTTCACATTTATGTTTTATATAATATTATAAAATTAAAACCACAATGTAAATATTAATGTGTAACATTATTATCCTATAAATATAACATTAATGATATAACTATATTAACATGTAATAAAAAATTAATCTTTGCAGCAAAAAGGTTAGATTTTTTTAATCTTGTGGAGAATTTATTTTTCCAAAAAATAAAAGTTAAATGCCACCAGAAAAAAACCTCTCTTTTAATCTTTTGTGAGCATGAGGATCTGGTCTTTTCAAGTCATGTGTCTTATCAATCCTTCCCTTTACTGTCTCTTTCCCAGTTAAATTTATCTTAGTCTTTAAATTCTTCGGGAGGTGAGAATGGCCAGATCTCAGCAAAAGCTTCAGAAGGCTGTACTGGATCAGTGTAAATCCATCCAATTACATTTGAATTGGACAGCTTTACTGCTAAACCAAACCCAGAACATTATGAGCGGTCACAGAAAACAGGTATGAATGTTCTAGGAATATTCCAAAGGCCTGGGCACACCTGCTACTAAAAGTTGGGAAGGTGGGAAGAGCCCATCCCTGTGACTGGACCCTCCCCTCATGCTGCTGAGGGAGGGCCCTTTTTCCCTGGGACTCTGTTGATTTGTAAGTCATGGAAACAGCAATGTTTCCTCACTCCTCCTCCTCCCTCCCCGAAGCACATTAAATGATGCAATATTTAATCGATATAGGAACAAATTAATATTAATATGCTTCAGAAAGGCCAGCAGTAATCAGTCCTCGGTGGTTCGATCATGGTGGAATGTTTAGAGACTGCTCCCGTTTGCCTGTCGGGTTCGCTGTGGTTGTGTTTCAGAGGCAGCCCCATGCAGTGACACTTGCTTAGCAACTTGGGTTAATATTGGAAGGGTGTTTGCTGTGTGGGCTGTTTTAAGTTAGTCACCCAAGTGAGAGACCACCATGACTCTGATGCCCATTGTTACCCTAGACTCTTTCAGAATCTACATTTTGTTTGACTGTGTACTATATGGTCTTCAATGATAACACAATACACATTAAATAAATAAATAAGTAAATAAATAATAAAAGTAAAATACCATCCTTAGTCTCAGATATAGGCAGAAACAGTTTGGGATCAAGTATTAGCTTGGTCCTTTCATGGCTTAGCTACACATTGTGCTTTCCCTAGGTTAATTCTAATGTCTGGCTTTCTTCCTATATTCTGTCAAGATTCGGAACAATTTTAAAAGCTAACATTGTAGTTCTCCCAACTGATAAACTACTAGGGTATTGGAACAAAAACAGAAACATCAAAACCCTTGAGTGTTGTGCCTTTGTTTTTGGAGAAGTGGAAATTCTGCAGTGTCCTGTAATACATGCCTCGTTTACTCTAGACCCTTAAAAATCAAATCAGCTGTTGCTCCCTGGTGATTAGTTTCAGGAGTTAATAGCCATTTCCCTAAACCACAGAAATCATTCAGCCTTCTGGTTAGCACCTGCTGGTGGTACCTTAAACAAATGTACATTGGAGACTAAATTCCACAGCCAATCTTCAAAATGCACTAGGTGTTCAGTCTTTGGAGAGAGTGTGTGAGATGGTCTTCCTTCTGAATCCTTTTCTAGTGAAATGGTGGTATCCTCATGTGATGATTCTCTGTGTGGAGGTTTGAATGAGAAATCCCCCATAAATCCTCGTGCATTTGACTGCTTGGTCCCCAGTTGGTTCCCCTCTTCATGGGAGGTGTGGCTTTGCTAAAGGAGGTATGTCATGAGGGGCCCACAGGCTTTGAGGGCTCAAACGCTGTGTTTCCAGTGAGAACTCTCTGCCTCCTGTTTACAGTGGAGACATGAGCCCTCAGCCATGCTCCAGCTACCCACAGCGGTGCTCCAGCTACCCACAGCGGTGCTCCAGCTACCCACAGCTGTGCTCCAGCTACCCTCAGCCGTGCTCCAGCTACCCACAGCGGTGCTCCAGCTACCCACAGCCGTGCTCCAGCTACCCTCAGCCGTGCTCCAGCTACCCACAGCGGTGCTCCAGCTACCCACAGCGGTGCTCCAGCTACCCTCAGCCGTGCTCCAGCTACCCACAGCGGTGCTCCAGCTACCCACAGCCGTGCTCCAGCTACCCATAGCCGTGTCTTTGCTCTGCCATCCAGACTCTAACGCTCTGGAACTGTATGCCGGGTTAACACTTTCTTTTGTAAGTTGCCTTGGTCGTGGTGTTTAATCAAAGGGATGGAAAAGTAGCTAAGACAATCCTTTCCGATTTGTCTGCTTCTTAACTGCAGTTCTCAAACCATTCTAGTTTTCGAACTTGTATCAAAGAATGAAGTTTTTTTGCAATACTCGGGCAAAATAAATAGATGTCTTTGTCCAGCTTTCCCCCAGCAGTTGAGACACTTTGCCTAGGAGATTGCTTTGCACACTCACACTACAGACCCAGTGTCTCCTGCTGCGTTTCTGTTTCCAAAGCAGTGTTATTAATAGTTACCATCTGCGTTTTATCTAGCTTCGTATTGTCCAGTTATGACTTAATTTCTGCTATTGGGAAAGAGCATAGCACTTTCTGTTGGTGGATGGAAGGTAGGTAGCTCAGGGAGAGATTATCTGCTTAACATCGATGAGACCCTGCATTTAATGTAGGCCATAAAAGGGGACAAGGGAAGGGTTGGGCTGAGGGCAAGGGAGAGGAGAGAAAGTGAGGGGAACTGTGGGTTGAGGAGAACAGGGAAGAAGTGCTAATGTTGAGGTAAGGGAGGGAAGGGAAGGACTTTGGCATCAATGACATCCTTTAATTGTCCTATACAGGAAACACTTACATTTTCCCCTTTGTTTGATGATTTATGATGTGACACATCTTAGTGATATTCACAGAAGGAAATAGCAAGAGACAATTCTTTTTTCTACTTTATAGCATAAAAGCTTAAAGTTTCATTTGTCGTCGGGCGGTGGTGGCGCACGCCTTTAATCCCAGCACTAGGGAGGCAGAGGCAGGCAGATCTCTGTGAGTTCGAGGCCGGGCTGGACTGATAACCTCCAAAACAATACAAAGAAACCCTGTCTCGTAAAAACCAAAAAAAAAAAAAAAAAGTTTCATTTGTCATTCATTGTACTTTTTATTCAATAATAGCAGAGTGCTCTAACCATATATATTAAATAATTGTTCTTATAAATATTTGGGCCCTGATTACTCAGGAAGTATAGAGGCTCTTCACTGAAATTTGTTTGCTCTGGGGGCTGGTAACTATGAGGATGTTTCCTTTTCAATTGTGCTGTTTCTGGGAAAATGCAGGAGAGATTACGGGACATCTCATGGAATTGCCAGTGTGTCTGTCACGGGGAGTTGTCTCTCTTGATTCATACAACTTAGTTACCCTAAGGGCAAATTTGTGTTCACCTTTTTAATCTATATTTCTACATGGCTTTCTGTTGAAAGTTCATTTCTATATCATTGTATCATATTTAGATAATTAAACTGTTATAGCCTTAGTTAAATATAAAAGGATATAGCTGGGACTATATTATTACTATTGACACTTTTATACTGGAGACTATGTATCCTTAAGGGTGACTGTTGGTTTTATTTTTAAACTTTAATTTATATTAAAGTTATTAATTTGCTGTCATCCAAGAGTAAAAGATAAAGCAGCTTCTGTCTTTTGATTGAAAAATGTTCTCCACAGGCTCAGGCATTTGACACCTTGGTCCCCAGGTGGTGAGATTGCTTGGGGAGGCTTAGGAGATGTGGCCTTGCTGAAGGAAGTGTGTCACTGGGGTTGGACTTTCAGGGGCTGTAGCCTTGGCTACTTCCAGTGCACTCTCTTTGCTTTGAACTTGTGGATGAGGATGTAAGCTTTCTGATCCTCCCATCATGCCCGTGATCAGTTTCTTTTGTTGAATAATGTTTCAAGGTTCACCCATGTGTGGCATGTTTCAGTTCCTCATTCTATTATATGCTATACTATTTTAAAATTTAAAGTGTGTGTGTGTGTGTGCGTGCGTGGCGTGCGTGCGTATCATGACACATTTATGGAGGCCAGAGAACACCTTGTAGGAGTTGGTTCTCTCCTCCTATCATGTGGGTTCCAAGGATGGAACTCAGATCTTCAGGCTTAGCAGCAACCACCTTTACCTACTGAGCCAATATTTTATCCACTACTAGTTCATTCTTTTAAAGTTTGTTTCCATGTTTTGGCTACCGTTAAGTTATGCAGATGAGCATTTTTGAACAGGAGTCTGTGTGGACATGACTTCGTTTGTCTTGGATATTGTGAAGAAGAATTCCTGGAGATAAGTTGGTCTGCAAAGACCGACTGGATGATTGGAACATCGGCGATGTGGAGAGGGTGGAATGCTGCAGGCCCAGAGTCCATTTAAATTTATCTTGGACTATCTTAAAAGTACTCAGTAGCTATTCCTTGCACTGCCCCCCACTAGTCCCCACTGTGCTGGGCCTAACATCCTGTCACTAACAGATAAAGCCACACTTAAAAACTTCTTGGAATGGCCTCAGATAGATAGCATCAGAGGGCAAAGGCTGAGATTTCTCTGCTGTACTGTAATTGCCTACTTAATGTTCCCAAAAGTGTATTTGCAAAGTGCCTTGATTTATGACTTTCTTTGTTCTCTTACTATAAAAACTTCACGAAACGGCTTCCATGTGTTGGAACAGGGAATTCTAGATAACCTAAGTCTGCGTTCCCAGGCCACAGTCACTCATATTGGCTCTAGAATAAGCTATCTCTTATTCTCTTGGAGGTATGAGCTGTGTTTTTTGTGTTGACTGCATGTACCTGGGGATGGCATCTTGGGGTCATATGGTAACTCTAGTATTTAGCTTTTTGAAAACTGCTGACTTTTTTACAGAGCAAATGCACCACTCTATGTTCCCACCAGGAATATGTAAGGGTTGCATTTTCTCCACATCTTTGCCAATACATTTTATTTTCCATTTGTTGGGTTGTAGCTATTCTAGTGGGTGTGTAGTAAAGTATCTTATTGTGTATTAGCAACTTCTTAGAGTCGAACATGTGAAAACCCTGGCCAGTGGTGAGGCTGATGGAAAACTTAAGCCTCTTATGTGGAATCTTGTATTAGCTACCTTGTGAATGGTATTTAGCTAGAAATTTTCTCATATTTATGTAATCTCTACTTCTTCTCGCGAATTGTGCTTCTCAATTTCCAGTGCTTTTTTGGGGTTCACCAGCTCTACCCTAGACACTTCCCCTGTAAATACTGTAGCAGAATCACCAGCTCCAGTAGCCAGTTACCTTGCTTCCCATCATTAATTCCAGCACCCATGAGGCTGAGGAAGACGTTTCCATAAGTTCAAGGCTAACCTACACTACATAGCGAGTTCTAGGCTAGCCTGGCATGTAGTTTGAGACCCTGTCTCAAAGGTAAAAGTAAATCCAAACACATACGCAGACACCCCAAAACAGATCCATAACCTCTTCTGTCTTCCTGCTGTCAACCCTTCCCCTTGGAGGATATTTTCTGGGCAGAATGTTGGAATATGGGAGATAACTCTTCTTTTGGACAGTTACCTAAGTCTTCAGAATATTTTCTGTTCATAGCTTTTAACCAACAATTTCTTTGGGATTCTTAGCTCTCTCTATTGTCTATCCTGTTGCTCTATGCTGAGTTAACATCTCAGAGATAAATGCATAAGTGAGCAAATGTTGTGGCCCTCCTGAGTCCATTTTCTATGGATCTTAATTTTTCTATCTCCTATCCTTGTGTTGTTTAAAATCCTGTCACCTTATTTTTTCAGATTAATTTTCAGTTCTGTTTATTCTCTTATTTAGCCTGTGTGATTAATATTTTATATTGACAACCAATCATATATTTACTTCCAAGAACTATTTTTAAAATTATTCATTAATTTTTACTTTTATGTGTATGTTTTATATACATATATATCTATATATGTGAATGTATATATGTGTACCATGTACATGCAGTATCTACAGAGACCCAGAGAGGGCATTGGATCCCCTGGAACTGGAGTTACAGACAGTTGTGAGCCACTATGTGGGTGCTGGGAACTGAACCCAGGTCCTCTGAAAGAGCAGCAAGTGCTCTTACCAACTGAGCCACTTCCCCAATCTCTCTCAAAGGACTACTTCTTGTTTGCTGTCTACTCTTTCTTCATAGTAGATTTTTCCTGTTTTATGTATAAGTAGAAAGATATAGATGAAAGCTTTGTTAAATTGGCGAATGCATTTAGAATATTGTTGCGGGATTCCCACCTGGGTCCCATCGCCTCGTTAGCCCCCAAAATAATACATGGAGACTCTATTAGTTATAATGCTGTCAGCCGATGTCCAAGGCGTCTCATTGGCTAGTTCTGTCTTACGTATTAACCCATGACTACTAATATATATTTCTGTAAGGACTTATCTTTCCGAAGACAGCATCCTGATGCCTCCTCTCTTCCCCAGGATCACATGGTGACTCTTCTCTTGACTACATTTCCCAGAATCCTCCTCAACTCCTAGTCCCACCTGTCTTGCTTCCATATTGGCCAACAGTGCTTTATTCATCAACTAATAAGACAGACGTATTTACAGAATGACATCTCCCATCAGAATATCTTTTGTTTTTGTTTTTTTGGGTTTTGTTTTGGCTTTTGGTTTTTAATCAGGTTTCTGTGTGTATAGCCCTGACTGTCCTTGAACTCCCTCTGTTGACCAGCCTGGCCACAAACTCTCAGAAATCCACCTGCCTCTGCCTCCTGAGTGCTGGGATTAAAAATGTGTGCCACCACCGACTGGTGTGATTAGAATATCTTACATATCTTATTCCTAAATTCTCTTTCTCTTTCATCCAGAAGAGATTGCACATTTGGCCATTCTCTCTCATGTATTGATTTCTTCAACTGTTTGTTTAACGTTTAGCATGTTTATGACTGAAGGAATGAGTTGACCGATACGGGATGAAAGTTGGTTGCCGTAACACTTTCCTCTGATTGCAGAGCTGACTGCACCCAGCCGTGTATCACTAGGACTTGCCCGTTTCCTGTAGGAAAGTAGAGAGTGGTGTGGGAATTAACAGCAAACAGTATCTCAACAGAATTCAAGCCTGTTAATGTTATGACACAGCACATCCCTATCCTTGTGTACATGTCTGCTCAGAAAATTGATGTTAGTAACAACAACAACAAAAATTCTGATAATGATAGGCAGTAAATTGGAGCTCTTCTCCCAGCTCGGATGCCTCTGCCATAAGGGTCTCCTCTAAAGGCTTCTGTATAGCTGGGGGTTTCTGAGCTTAAGAAAAGTTTGAGTCGGTGAGTATTCAAAGCTCTGGATTCAGTCTTTGAACAGCATCCCTACTGATGCAAGATGGGTGTGGCTTGTGGTCAACCGCAGGTATGTGGACCATGGGTTCATCAGGTGAGGGTGCCTCCAGCCTTCTGATGCAAATTGGAGGAGCAGAGATTTTGGGGATCTTCAGAGGAAGCTCCAAAAGCCTCCCCATTTAGTCTCTAAGTTCTCTGAGACTTTACTTTCTCATCAGTCAAATGTCAAAGGCATTCACTGTGGTGCTCTGGTAAAGATGAAGAGGCCATACTTTAAAAATGCCTCTAGCAGAGCAGACACTCACAGCAGCTTTCAGTGCTACTATGCTGCTAACCGGTTTTTGCTTTTGTTGCTATGGTTTTCTGTGGCCTGGGAGCCACAGTGACTCTTAGGTAGCTCTGCATTCTCTGTGCTCGATGCACAGCCCCTCAGTACTGCATTTCTTCACTGGTGTTATGCATTTCTTTTGTTTGAGTTCCTGAAGTAACACTTCACGATGCTCTCTTTCCTAACCAGAATTATTCGAGGCTTTTGTATGATGATGCATACTGTGAATCGGTCATAGTCACCCGCTCCCACAAAAGAAGAGACAAAGACAGGCAGCACAGGCATTTTACTCCACTTGTTTCTAGTTTGCAGAGACATGGAGGACCCCAGCCAGAGTATCCGTCTGTGTTGCACTGAGGCGGTTCCTGGGACAGGGCATCGCAGGCTTGGCCATCTTTAGGCGGTTTACACCGGTGGAAGTGATGAGCTGTCAAAGTGTGTTAGTGCTGAGACGTGCTTGGCCCTGGATGGATGAGGGAGAGGACAGGTGTTATTTCTGCTCCTGGGAGAAGTTCAAACAAGGGTTCACAGCGAAAGTGATAGATGTCTCTTAGGCATTTCTTCACACTCAGCGGCTCCGAGCACCTAGGTGTCTACACGGGGAAGAATAGCATGAGCCGGCTGGGAATTGTGCTTGTGTTTCTGTGTTCTTTTGAAAGAAGCTGTTTGGGTGGAAGTTAATGGAGAGGAGATGAGTGGGCTTGAGTTTGCAGGAGGCTAGAGGTGTATAGAAAATACATTCCTATCCCTAGGTAAGATACGTTAACAGGACTCATACATGGCTTCATCTTTTCTTGATTAAAAAAAAAATGTTGTTTCCAAAAGTCACTCTAGATTAGAGATCAAGACTTCCCCACTGTGGATAAACACCTGAATTTGAAAATGCAGGTCACAAGAATTCTCATTCCAGAGACAAAGGTTTCTGAACCAGTTGTTTCACTGGAGCCCTTGGGCCTGACCCAGTGTTTGGAATAGTGTAGTCCTGGAACACCCAGCTTCTCCACAAGGTCCAGGTGCTCCCAGCTTCTCCACAAGGTCCAGGTGCACCCAGCTTCTCCACAAGGTCCAGGTGCACCCAGCTTCTCCACAAGGTCCAGGTGCTCCCAGCTTCTCCACAAGGTCCAGGTGCACCCAGCTTCTCCACAAGGTCCAGGTGCTCCCAGCTTCTCCACAAGGTCCAGGTGCACCCAGCTTCTCCACAAGGTCCAGGTGCTCCCAGCTTCTCCACAAGGTCCAGGTGCACCCAGCTTCTCCACAAGATCCAGGTGCTCCCAGCTTCTCCACAAGTTGTCCTAATGTTTACTCCCTTGTTGTGCAGGAGGAAAGCCCTGGTGTTAAAAGATCATGTAATGCTCACAACTAGGACTAGGAGATGGGAAAATTGGGTCTTTGTCTTCAAAGGAATTTAAAGACTCATCCTTTTTTTTAAACCCTAACAACTGAAAAGGCAACATGTGGCTACTGATGTTGTCTATCCTTTTTGCATCTGAAACAGTAGTCTTAATTTTTGTTTCCCGAGTTTGCATGAACAAAATTTGTATTGTTCTGAAATATAATGGGAGGTTTTAATAATTTCACAAAGAGATAAAATTCTTACATTTAATCTATTTAGTTCCTTCCTCTGTGTCACCCATTCAGCCTACTCAGGAAAGTGATTCGGAACTCTTTCTTTTTTCCTTTTTGGTTTTTCGAGACAGGGTTTCTCTGTGTAGCTTTGGAGGCTGTCCTGGAGCTCACTCTATAGACCAGACTGGCCTAGAACTCACAGAGATTCTCACCACCTGCCTCTGCCTCCTGAGTGCTGAGTTTAAAGGTGTGGGCCGCCACCACCCTGATTTGGGGGCTAAAAAAATAATTTTGAGCTAACTTCAGTGTCACACACCTTAAATCCCAGAACCAAGGAGATAGATAGAGGCAGGCAGGCAGATCTGTAGGAGTTCGAGGCCAGCCAGGACTACATAGTGAGACCTTGTCTTAAAATAGCAAATTAACAATAATGATAGCATTTTTTAGATCAAAATGTGTTATGTCACAATGAAATACATTTGGGAGCACAAATATCATATGTTAATAAGGAGCAGGCCTGTTGCTGCATACCTGTAATCCTAGCACTTGAGAATATGAGGCAGGGGGATTGATAATAAATTCCAGGCCACCCTGTGCTACATAACAAAGTTTGTCCCAAAACAACAGCAAAAAGTCTTACACACAGGATAAATAGATAAAAGCAACAGAGAGATGTTGTAAGAACTTTGAAAGAAAGTAATCAATAAGGTGAGAGAATCTTTGGAAAGCTTGAGTCGGAGCAGCAAGGAGGATTGATGAGGCTCTGTCACTGAGCCGGCTTCCATTTCTGCTCCCTCCCTGCCAATAGCACAGGTGAAACGTGCATCTTCCTAAAGTCCCTGCCAGGGGCAATGCAAGGGCACTGGAGTCTCTGAAATGACCAACGTAAAAACGTTCAGATCATAAATAGCCTGATATAATACGCAGCTGAATTCAGCAATCAAAACGAGCCAGTCGAAACACTTTAAAGAATTGTTTAAAAAGAGGCAGCCTGTGGCTAAATAGCCAGCTCTTTTTCCAGGTCTGTGAGCTGCAGTTTTGTTGCCCTGTCGGTTTGTTTTCCTGAGTGCTGCTCTGAGGCAGGAGGATAGACTAAACGTGGGAGGCTTTAAAGCATAGATGATCTTCAAAAACCGTTATTATGTTCATGAAAAGCGAAAGATGGCACAGACATTCTTAGGTGTATTTTTCAGCAGTGTTGGGTTTATCTGTGAGATAATGAATATCGGTACAGTGTAAGGGATTGGGGTAGAGGAAGGTGGGGGGACACTGGGCAGTCCCATTATTGCAGACATTCCCAGTGACTGGCTATGTGAGGACCTAAGACTGTCCTTGCTGTCATCAGGCACAATGCTTGGGATAAATGGAAAAGACCTGTGCCAAAAACCGTACAGAGCAATACATACAAACTGTTGTGAGCTAAGTATTGAGTGAGTAGGATGGAGTGTGGCATTTAGATAAGGCAATTTGGGCAAAATAATCTTCTTCCCTTCCCCACAAAGGTCCACACCCTAATTCCTGGAACCAGCTGTCTCATTCTGTAGCAAAGGAGGATTAATGTCTCTGGTCAGTTGGTCATCTTACAAAGAAAATTGTACTGAAGGATCCTCTCCACTATAGCCATGACTGGTATTCAAACAGAGGTAGGAGAGAAAGCCAGAGTCGGAAAGACATTCTGAAGTGCTGCCCGATTGGTCTGGAGCTATGGCTCAGTCTGTGCAAGCCTGGGGGTCTTAGGGGGATCCTCAACACCCACATAAAAGCCCACCGCAGAGGTACGTGTCATCCTTAATTCCAGTGCTGGGGACATGGAGACAGGCCAGCCAGCCTGGCCAAATCAGTGAACTCCAAATTCAGTGAGAGACCCTGTATCAAGAGGTAGAGAGGACCCATGAGACTGCTCAGGGGGTAAAGGTGCCTACCACCAAGCCTGATGACCCAAGTGCAAACCTCAGGACTCATAATATAGGAGAGAACTGATTCCTGCACATTGTCCTCTGATCACCACGTGCACACTGTGGTACACATGTACTCCCCCACACAAAAACTGAGTAAAATAATTATAAAAATTTAAAAGTATAAAGTTATATAATTATAATATGAAATTATCAAAATTGTTAGAAAATAAATAATTATAAAAAGTGAGATGGAACACAGTAGAGAAAAATAGTGTCAATCTCTGGCTCCATGCACATGTACACACACACACACACCACACACATATACACATGCACATCACACACACACACACACACACACACCACAGTACTGAACCGAAGGAAAAGGCTATAAGCTAAGGAATGCAAATAACTTTGAGAAGAAAAGAAAAAGCAAGGAAATGAATAGATTTCCCCACCCCAAGATTCCAGAAGGAATAAAGCCTTTAAAGAAACCTTAGTTTTATCCCAAAGAGATGCACTTTTGACATCTTGCCTCTGAACTATGAGTTAATACATTTGTGTCGTTTACCATTAAGAATGAAGCAAGAGGAAACTACCAGAAGGATGTTGAAGAAGAGAACGAAAAATCAAGGTCTTCTCTGTGGAGAAAGTGGCTCTTGAGACACTTATTGAAGGTGGTAGAAGTAAGCCTGCTGAGGCAGGAGGATTGCTTGAGCCTAGGAGTTTGAGAGCAGCCTAGACAACATAGAAATACCTCATCTTTAAAAACAACAGCCGGGCGTGTTAGTTTGTGCCTGTAACCCCAGCATTTGGGAGGCCAGGCTGGGCTACATAGCAAGACCCTGCCTCAAAAAAGCAAAACAAGGGGCCTGGAGATAGGACCCTGTCGGTCGTTCGTTAGAAGCACCTGCTTTACAACCGTGAGGGCCTGAGTTTAGATGCTAATACCCATGCAGCAAGCCAGTGTACTCCTGGGCATGCCTATAATCCCAGGGAGGTGGCCCGTGGAGACAGGAAGGTCACTGGGACTTGCTGGCTGCCAGCCTTGCTGGAAATTGTGAACTCTGGGTTCAGGGAGAGCCCCTGCCTCAAAGGAATAGTCAGAGAGTGAGAGTACATGCCCTCCACTGGTGGACGCGCACAAGCCCACAGGCGTGCACAGCTGCGAACACACACACACCACACTCAACACCCCTCCCGCATACACTTGGTAGAGTGCTTACCTAGCCTGCATATAGCCTGGGGCTCGATCTCTAACACCCTGTAGAAAGGAATAGAATGCTGAAACCCCAGCACTTGGGAGGTGCAGGAAGGAGGGTCAGAAATTGAAGGTCATCCCAGCTACACAGTAAGTTCGGAGCCAGACAGGAATGTATTAGACACTGTATAAAAATAAATAGTGAGAACAATACAGCGAGCCCCCCATACACACAAAGTGATAATAAGTTGAATTTTTTTTCTAGATACTGAGGTAAGCTTTTATAGCCTTCTTTAGTTCATTCGGCTTGACAGAAAACTGAAGTATTCTCTCACCTTTTACACCTGAGAAAAATGGCTGAGCGTAAATAACTAGTGAAGTCATACACTAGTGACTACAGCCAGTTCACTGTGGCCCTCTGACATGATGGTGGCTAACGCTTACGAGGTCTTAAAAGCACAGGTAGCGTGTGAAAGGTGTCACTGTTATCTCAGTCTTCTGGCGATAAATGGCATGTCATGATTTGTAGTTTTTCAGAGACCTAGATTTATCTGGCAAGCAAAATGGCAGGATTGAAGAAATAGCCAGAACCAGAAAACCCAGTTGGGTCACAGCACCCTGAGGAGAGCTGATAAGCCCCTGGGAGGGAATAGAAACAGTGGGTGAGGCAATCCCACAGTCTGCGGCTGCGTGATCACAAACCCTATTTTGAAAACTAAACTCCCCTTTCATACACATTTCCCCTCCCTGTGATTAAGGTGCCACACTTCAGTGAGTTTAGGGTTTCTAATTAGAATTAGGAAAAGGGCAGCGATCGTGTAAACTACTCTGTAGTGTGCCTCAAATTTGTCCCGTCATAGTTCCACGGAGGTTCTCTTTAATATCCTGGCCTTTTAATGAAGAGAGTGGGTCTTTTTTTTAACAAGAAATAGTGGGCTGCTGCGTGGGGGGCAGGGCTCAGCCGTAGAGCGGTTACTTCCTTAGTGTGAGCAAGGCCTTGGCTCTAATCCCCAGCACTGCAAGGAAAGAAAACAGTTATTGGAAAACTTACACTTAATAAAGCAGTATCCCAGTCACTGTAGGACCCTCAAAAGTGAAGCAGAGTCACTTTATAGACACACTGGAACAAAACTGGGCAGCAGAGGTAGGCCGATCTCTGAGATTGTGGCCAGCCTAGTCTACACACATGAAGAGAATGATCACTGGATTCTTAAAACCTATGTATATGTAGAATGCATTTCTTTTCATTACATTTATTTGTAGCACATGCGTGTATGTACATGTGGAAGTCAGGGAACAGTTTTTAGGAGTTGGTTCTCTATTGCCACCATGGAGGTCCCAGAGATGGAACTTGGTCAGGCTTGGCAGCGAGCTCCTTGACCTGCTGAACTGTCCCAAACACCGTAGTATGTTGAAGTTTTAGAAAAGCCCGTGAAACTCCATATAACATGTAAAATTCTACCCACATACTATCTTTGTCGAATCAGTTTGCTATCTTTTAAAGAGTCATCAAGGACTCGTGAGCCCTGAATGTTTTTGTTCCGTCATATAATGGATGGGTTCATTGTTTTATTTAAGCTGCTTATCGTAAATAAAAAGCAGTAGCATTGTTGGGCAAATATCACCTTGGATAGCTAATGATGGGGATATAATGTGTATGAAAAACAGTGTCACCTGGCAGTTTCTTGGTCATGTGCACATCACTGAGTGACTGACACAAGGCCAGGTGGTGATCAGTTACAAAGGGAAACCCCTTGATGCAGTCAAGAGATGCGGCAGATGCAAGATGAATGAGGTTGCTATGTGCTATTCTATAGTAAATTTGCATTACAGAGAAGGAATACACCCTAAAATAATGATTAAAAATATAGGACAATAAATACCTAAGCCGTCAACATAGTCATTATCATGGGTCCTGCTTAATTGCATGTGCTACACTTTCATGAGTGACAGCACATTGGGTTTGTTTATGCAGAATCCTACAAATGTGTTGCCCTGTGACAGTACGAGAGGCATGGTGTCACAAAGTGATAGGAGCTCTTAGCCGCATTAACTCATTTGGCACCACCAGTGTATAGGTGGTCTATTGCAACCTTAGTAGCGCATGGCTAAACCTTTTTCATATATATGTTCCCCTATGTTAATATTAAATGATTTGTATGGGATTGGTCCATGTTTTTTTTTTGTTTGTTTGTTTGTTTGTTTGTTTGTTTTTGTTTTTGTTTTTGTTTTTTTGGTTTTACAAGTCAGGGTTTCTCTGTTGTTTTGGAGGCTGCCGGTCCAGCCTGGCCTTGAACTCACAGAGATCCGCCTGCCTCTGCCTCCCGAGTGCTAGGATTAAAGGCATGTGCCACCACCGCCCGGCGGTCCATGTTTTTGAAATAACGGAATAAACTGAATGTGGAGGCAAGAGCATGTCTGTTAATCCTACCTACTAGAGAGGCTAAGGTATCATTTGAGACAGATGTTGGCATCATAGTAAGACTTAAAAACAAAACAAAAAACACCCGGCATGGTGGTGGTGAACTTGGGAGACAGAGACAGACAGATCTCTGAGTTCTTAGCTAGTATGGTCTATGCAGAGAGTTACAAACCAGCCAAAGCTGTATGGTGAGACCCTTTCTCAAAATAGACACACACACACACACACACACACACACACACACACACGGGGGGGCGATATTCATACCACATGCATACACCACACCACACACACACAAATAAAATTTAAACTACTGGTTCTCAACCTCAATGCTATGACCCTTTAATACAGTTCCTCACATTGTAGTGACTCCCAACCATAAAATTGTTTTCATTGCTACTCCATAGCTGTAATTTTAGCCGGGCGTTGGTGGTGCACACCTTTAATCCCAGCACTCAGGAGGCAGAGGCAGGCAGATCTCTGTGAGTTCGAGGCCAGCTTGGTCTACAAAGTGAGTTCCAGGACAGCCTCCAAGACAATACAGAGAAACCCTGTCTCGAAAAAAACCTAAAGAAAAAAAAAATGTGCCACTGTCGTGAATAATAATGTAAATGTCTGTGTTTTTCAATGGTCTTAGGTGACCCCTGTGAAAGGGTTGGTCAAACCCCATAGGGCTACTACCCCCAGTTTGAGGACCACTGAACCAAACATATGATGCTTAGGAGCATGATACAGAATCTCTTTTTTTTTTCCCATCATAGAGACATTTTGACACTCCAATGTGCGGTGTGGAAGAGATTCCCACTCTGCTGTGAGTTTATTCTGTGTTCATCCTGGAGATTGAGTTTTCCCACGAATGTCAAAGAACAATGTAAGGCCTTTCTCTTCTGACTTCAGTTACTAAAGTAAGCCAGTCTCTACTCAATGAGGTTTGATTTTTCTCTGGAGTTATGTGATCAAAGTCAAATCATCAAAGCCTGACTATCTTACAGCAGATTCTGGCAAGTTCTACATTGGCCATTCTTCTTAAGTTTTAACCAAGGAAAAAGATGACATTTGCATTCTTGTCATCTTCATTTCAAAGTGTTTGTCATCTTAGATTCAGAGTCACCCTGAAACCATTCTGTGTAGTCATTCCCCAAAAGCAGCCCTGGTTAGAGGGGGCCCAAGTGGTATGCCATAAACACATAAACATTGGGTCACTCGTGGTGGTAGTTTAGATGTGAATGGCCCCCATAGGTGCATATGTTTGAATACTTCGTCCCCAGTTGGCAAAACTGTTTGGAAAGGATTAGGTGTGGTAACCTTGTTGGAGGAGGTGTGTCCCTGGGGGTGAGCTTCGGGGTTTCAAAAGCCCACCCCATTTCCAGTTAGCTCTCTTCTCCTCTTCCTTGTGGGTCAGGATGTAAGCTCTCAGCTACTGCCCCAGTACCATGCCTGTTGCCCGCTGCCATGCTCCGTGATGGTCAGGCTCTGCCTCTGAAACAGTGTAGCTGCAAAACCAGCAGGCTTTATGTGGTTATACAGGATAGCCCCCAAATCCAGGCATGTGTACCTTCACACGGAGGACACACTTCTAGCCTTTGCATGACGCACACTTTTCTTGGCGCGTTCTGAGCTTTAATTCTGAGTACATTCTGTGGTCTGCAGTATTTGACAGATAAATATTTGGGCCTTTTTATTTTTACCACTCTTCAGTGGTAAGCCTTTGAGCCGGTAGTTATTCATATCATTGCTAAATATGCATAAGTTCAGAAACCTTCGTTCTGCACACACATTCTTTTCTGATTATTTAAAAATTAGAAAGGATTTTTTTAAAGAAATGGAGAACGTATTAGAAAGTATTTGATTTGAAATAAATGAAATTCATACTTTAAGCATTGTGTGTGGCCAAGATAAAATGTCCATGTGTGCTGTCAGTCTGCTCGTGTTCTTCTTAAGGTTTTATTCAACTGCGTTTTGGGGCTCTTTGTTTTTTTCTGTTGGCAAGAAAGTAGAGTGTGACTCTGCTCTTGGTGGTTTGTTTTGTTCAGTCTTGGCTTTTGGACTGAAATAATCACAATATATTTCTTGACAGTTGCACAATATTCTTCCCTGTTCTGAAAATTCCTTTGCTCAAAATAGAAGTGAATAAACTGTAAGGATGCTTGAAAAATATAAACATAAGACAGACAACACCCACATACGTCCCACATATTTATATACATTCTAGCTAAAAGATGGCATGACCACCAAATGTGAAGTGAGTTTATCTGTATTCTTTGCGGGGGGGTCAAGGTGAGGGCGTGTATCTCAGTTTGTTCTTGTTGAAAGTTGAGAGTCTGGGGATATTGGAAGCAATGGATAACTTACCTTTACCCTCAAGTCACCACAGCGTGTCCCGGAGTAGCACATTATAAACCTGGCGTGTGTATTCACATAGGAATCTGATCCATAGCATGCACGAAGTGAACTTGTGGGAAATGTTTAAACGTCCTAACAGTTAATCAGGCCGTTCTCTTGGATTTTTATTTACCGGTGTACTACTGCGGGAAGGAAGGCGTTTGTATTCTCTTAGAGCAGAAAGTACCGAAATGACTGTAGGATTTCCTGTTTGAACCAAGAATGGAGGAGAGTTGCGAGCCCTCTGCTTCCTGAGTGGCCACATTCCAGATGTGCAGACTAGTCATAGCACATCTGCCAATCAGAATGGGCCCCGCAGGGAAGCCCTTGGATGCTGAGGCTTGTTTACATGCTCACTCGTGACTCTGTTTCTCCCCCTCCTGTGTGTTGTGCCACTGGGAAGATTAGTGAGGGAGCATGCTGGCACATGCCTAGATAAACAAAGTGCCTGAAAACAGGATCACCACTGGAGCAGCCACATCCGGGGCAGAGTTTTCGCTCATTGCTAGCCACAGGTAAGAGAACAACTGCTTCTGGCAAGTTTCTGGCTTTACCTTTGTTAACAAAACAAGCAAGCTAAGATATACCAAGTATCACTATGACTTTAATACGCAACAAGTGGGAAGTCTGCTGTTGCTTTTGCTTCAGGAGCGCGTGGAATGGGTAAATTAAGATAGTTTTTAAAGGCACGGCGACATTCAGTGTGTAGAAATTAGAACCAGAAGCATTAGCATTGTACACATAGAGGGCAGGGCATCTAAACAGTCATGTTTTAACACGAGCCTACTTCCTACTCGTTCAGAAAACAGTGTCTCCCTGTATACTGATTCTTGGCTTAAAAAGGCATTTCTTGGGTGGGTGAGATGGCTCAGTGGGTAAAAGTACTGCAGCGGATGAGAGTTTCTGTTATGCAGGACTGCTGACTGGCTGAGTCTAGTTCCCTGGAACCCACAGTAGAGGGAGAGAACTGATGCCTGTGCAAGTTACACACACACACACACACACACACACACACACACACACGCACGCACGCACGCACGAACTCTCTAGATCGTTTCTTTATTTTAATTATGAACTCAGTGCGGAAAGATGGACTATTTATGCATCTCCGTGTCGTCTTCCTTTCCTCCCCTTTCCTCCTAGGGTACAGGCTTATCCTGCTCTCTCCTTCTCCACCAGCAATGAAATTGGGGGTGGGAGTTAGAGTTATTGTCTAATCTTTGCTTTGTTTTCAGTTCTACCTTGTTAGCATTGATTCAGTGATGTCACAGAAAAGTGTGTTTTGATAGTATTCCCTTAGGGTTCCTTTTGACGTTGGGTGGGACTGTGCTGTGGTTTGTTTCTTTCAGTGTTGACTTTTGCGTAACACCGAGGCTTTCTCCAGTCTGCTTTCTTATTCTGAAGCATTTACCGGGGAACAGTTGTTGCTTCAACTCAAATGAGCAACTTGGGTGTTTTGTGGCTCTCATTCACTAGGTGTTTTTCGGGTTGATTCATAGTATTTTGTAATAGTCTAGAAAATCACTTTTGAGAAAACTAGGCCCCTAAACTTACACATAGCTGCCTTTCTCACCCGGAGCACAGTTGACATCTTCAGGGCGTTGCCCCTGTCACTTTTGGATACTTAACAGCATCTCTGCTGTCTCATCTGTAGAGCTCCATCCTTCTCTGTTGTGACAACTGGAACATTTACATGTACCACATTATAGCTAATTTATCCACAGAACGTTCTTAAATGTTCTGGATGGGAGAGAGTTAAGGCTGGTCTTGGTGTATTTGCAGATGTTGCCAGCTGCTCATTTTGCTCCCTCCCATTCTGTTAGAAACTCCTGCCAACCATGATTCATGGAATGATTTTTTGGAGCTGAGTAATCTGTGGCTTTTCAGTTTCTTTACTTTCTTTAAGTTTTTTTTTCCCAGCAAATCCTTTAATACAGCAAAAATCTTCTAAAATGAGAAACTGACACATGGCGATGTTTTCCGAGTAGTTTGATTTTAACAAACCATCAGAAAGTTTTATGTGTCTATGTTGCTTGCTGTTGGTATCCACGTCAGACAGATCATCACAATTCCAATGAAGAACACTGGAAAAAACACAGCTACCACGAACGGTCCTTTGTGAGACCAGAGGTGTGGCAGCCGGACTATCCAGCTTCTTTAAGGCCTGTGCTGACACGAGACTGTCTTCTTTCTTACAGAGCACAACGAGCGACGTAAGCCAGAGCACCGTTCTTCAAGGTATGAGCTTACAGTATTTCATGGCTCTGTTTAAAGCTGCTTGTTTGAAAAGCTACTTGGAAGCAAGGAAACTGTTCTTTTTAGGGAGACTCTTACATTGAACTCAGTTATGGCAGTCAGAGAAACTTCACAAGAGAAATGTTTGTTCTCTGAACAAAAATCCCTGTGAAGTGACTGCGTGCGTGGACAGTGTTTTACACTGAGGGTTCCTTTCAGGGACAGACACAGCCTCATAAACATTCTCAGTTCCTTTTATTACAACTCAGTTCCCTCTCCTCCTTCTAACCAATATTTTAAAATACACATGGCTGTTTTCCTAATTGCAACATTAACACAGACTCAGCATAGAAACTCAGAAAACATTTTAAATGTTATCATTGTGTATGTGTGGATGATGTATGATTACAGGGTTGGGTACATGCTGCAGCATGCCTGGGTTAGAGGACAACTCTGAGGAGCCGATTCTCCTCTTCCATCTTTATGTGGGTCCCAGGGATCAAACACGGGTTGTCGGGATTCTATGGCAAGTAAGTACCTTTACCTGCTGAGCCACTTTGTCCCAGAAAATTTTATTTTGTTTCGTTTGAGTCAGAGTTTCACTATGTAGCCCTGGCTCTCCTGGAACTTGATCTATAGATAGATCAGGCTGGCCTTGAACTCACAGACATCTGCTTGTTTCTACCTCCATAGTACTGGGATTAAAGCTGTTTACCACCACATCCAACAATTTTTTATAATTACAAAGTGTTAAAAAAAACAGACAGAAAAGCTGGGCATTGGTGGTGCACGCCTTTAATCCCAGCACTTGGGAGGCAGAGGCAGGCGGACCTCTGTGAGTTTGAGACCAGCCTGGTCTACAGAGCGAGTTCCAAGACAGCCTCCAAAACAATACAGAGAAACCTGTCTGGAAAACCAAAAACAAACAAACAAACAAAAAACAGACAAAAACCCAACCTTCACCAGCATCAAAGATTATTTCTAAAAATCCCTTCAAACTTGAAAAGGTAGAAACTGACTTTGTCTCTTTCTCTGTTAGGTAAGACTGGCAGGCTATTCTAGATATTTTCAATCAATTTCTAGAAAACTATAATTTTTCTACTATGACTTTCTCATTCTGTACTTTACTACCCTTTCTTTACATTTTATTTTGTGGAAATTGATAAAGTACTGGTAGTGCATTTATTAGGTTTACTGGTAAACTATACCCTAATGCTTTTTTAAGGAATCAGATCCTACCTTGTATTGAGCTTACTGAATCAGAATATAAATCTCTGAAAGCTCCCAGTTTTCAGTCAAATCAGTGAGAGTTTTTCTGAAAGCAGAAAGTAGCTGGGTGTCTATAATATTGGCCACTCTTCAGGTGTAATATATACACTATAATTCACTCTTTACATATGACTGGTTCTAAGTCTTGATAGACATAAAATTTACTGTATTATTACATATTTGTGTGTATGCATGTGTGTAAATGTGCATGTGTGTGGATGTGCATATATATATGAGTGTGAGCATGTGTATGTGTGCATGTGGCTAGTGTACATTTGGTGGGTGTGCCTGTGTGTGTGCATGTGACTGGTGTGAATATGGTAGATGTACATGTGTGCGGATGTGCATATATATGAGTGTGAATACATATGGGTATGCATGTGTGTGAGCCCATTGTTGGGCCTGTGCATGTGGTGTGTGTGCATTGTGTGGGTAGGCATGGTATGGCATGGGTATGGAGATCACAGTAAACTTTGCAGGAGTTAGTTCTCTCCTACCGTGTTCTTTGGATCAAACTCAGGTTATCAGGCTTAGTGGCAAGCACTTTTCGTGCTAGGCCATATTGAGTTTGATTTTTTTTTCAAATACAAAGTTAAGAAAGAAGAAAAAGGAAGAGAACTTTGAGAGCATTCTTTATCTATGAATCCTGTAAAGTTGGACTATTGCATGGCACAGTCCTTGTGATGTCAGAAGAAAATTTCTGGGAGTCAGTTCTTTCCTTCCACTGTGGATTCCCAGTAACTTACTCTTCAGCTTGACTGCAAACTCCTCTACCTGCTAAGCCATCTCATTGGCCCATGATGCTACAAAGTTGGAAGAGTAAATTCTAAAAATAGTCCAAATAATACAAACCAAGATTCATGAGACCCTTGGCACACTGAGGGTTGAGATGCATTGAGCAGTGTAAATTTCAATGTAACACAGACCCTTACACTAAAGCATAAGTGACATATAAAAGATAGGAGGAGGTAGGATTTTAAGCACCATGCTTTTTAAAAAATGTGAAATCTTCGTAGATTTACCGTGAGTGGAACCTTTGTGCTTGTTTCCACATCCCCCAAAGAGTTGTGCTATTGGATTCTATGAAAGGGGAAGAACCTGAGTGCTCTGGGTCTCAGACCTTTAAAAAAAAACATGGTATTCCACGGAGGGGATAGATTGATAGCAGATGGGCAGCTTAGAAAACAAAGTAGAATCCCACTTACCACCCCAGAGAGCTTTCTCGGGAAGCTTGGAGTGGTTCCTTGAAGACTGTGTAATCAAGGCCTCTGGTGTTTCTGGTGCATTGGCAAGCTGAGGCCCTCTGGTCCCAGATGCAGCAACTGACTTGAGACAGGTAGAGGAGAAACACAGCTTAGTCATGGGAAGACCGGGACAATGTAGCCAATGTAGGTGTTTGGGACAGAAGAGGGATCTGGCTTCAGAAACCTGGAGACTGACACATGAAGAGACCAGGAGCACTGTTCTTCATAGTTGCTGTCCCCTGTGTAAGCATAGTCCTGAAAGTTGGAAGCATCGCTGATTTCAGGTCTGGCAAGGGAAAGTACAAAATGAGTCTTGACTCCCTCTAGAAACAAAAAGCTAGGAAGGGCCCAACAGAAGGAGTCATTAAAATATATAAACTGGGGGCTTCAGGAGGTGGCTCAATCAATAAGGTGCTTGCTGCACAAACACCAGGACCTGAGTTGGATTTCCAGCACCTGTCTTAAAGCAAACACAATCCAGGCATGGACATGTTATCCATCCCAGCACTGGGAAAGTGAAAACAGGAGGCCCCTAGGCTTGCTGATCAGCCAGCTTAGCTATTCGGTGAGCTCCAGGGTCAGTGAGACACCCTGTCTCAAAAAATAAGATGGGTGCGATCAGTAAAGACACCTGATGCTGATTTCTGGCCTCTTCTCACACACACACACACACACACACACACACACACACACACACAGAGAGAGAGAGTAGGTTTTGGAATGATTTTGAGTATTTAAAATAAGATAATGGATTTTAAATATATGCATATATATTTTATGTATGAATATATTTGAAACAGGATCTCACTATGTAACCCTGGCTGGTCTTAAACTGACAGAGATCCTCCTGCCTCTGCCTCTTGAGTACCTGGCTGGATTAAAATATATTGGAATTTTTTAAATCCAAGTAGAAGAAATCCTTCACTCTGCAGTTTTCAGTGGAGTGGTTGACTGGGGCAAGGATCATTGGTGACAGTTACCACTTCTGCAGAGTTGTTGGAGAGTTGACATTTGGATGGCCTTAGAAGGATCATCTCATAGAAGAGTTTTTAGTTGCACAGGGGGAAGTTACCACCTTCATCAAGTGGTCACCTTATCTGTCATCACCAGCAAGAGCCTGACAGGTTGACTCCAGATGGTGCAGTCAGCTGCACACACGGTGCTGAGATGGTAGAGTGAGTTCTGGAATATAGTGTCTTGAAAAGCACAAAGAGACTGGGAGAAACCTTTACATTTAACAAAACAAAACAAAAAAGCTAAAAGAGCCAGATGTGGTGGACACCTGTAACCTCAGCTCTCAGGAAGCAGAAACAGGAAGATTCTGAGTTCCAAGCCAGCCTTACACACACACACACACACACACACACACACACACACACACACACACACACTTGATTAAAAGAGAATGTGATGTGTGCTTTTGATTTTTAAAAATTGAGGTAAAAATACCCCACACACAGACAACATACACAAAAAGTAAACAAATTTAAAACAACTTTAATTTTAAAGAAAGGAATTGGAGGAGTGGCAACTAAGGAAACTTATGTGGGGATTTTATTTGTAAACTTTGCTTGTTTGGGTAGAGAATAAGAATGCCATTCTCAGTAGACAGATGCCAGAGTATCAGGGATGACATGTTTTATGTTTACAATCTACTCTCAAATAATTTAAGGGCAGGTGAAGAAGCAGATGTATCGTAGAAGAATATTAGTGATTTGTGCATAGAAGGAAGGCATTGGCGTGTGAATTTTATTATTTCTTGCCTTTATAGACTTGAACATTTGTCACGCGTGCATTTTGGCAAGTACATGTGTGAGCATGTGGACAGCAGTCAGCCTTGGGCATGGCCCTGGTGCTGTCCACCATTTCTTTTAAGACAGCCTTTCAGGACGTCCAAAGCTCACCCTTTAGCCTAGGCTGGCTGACCCGAAAACTCCAGGGATTCACAGGCTCTGTGTGCCCAGCCCTGGGCTTACTCACGTGCCTGGCTTTGAATGCTGTGGTTTCAACCCAGGTCCTCATACTCGCATAGCAAGCAATTTACGGATGGAGCTGTCTCCAAGCCCTGACTGGAAAATTTCAAAGAAGAAAGTCTCAGGTAAAGAACTGCCGGAGTGTTCGCAAAAGTCCCAGGAGACGCATGTGCCTCTGAGGACAGAGCTTTAAGGAAAATGGATGTCTACACCATATGAGGAAGAATTTCCTGTCAGAGCTGATCAAAGAGAGACTGTTCTGTGAGCATACACTGCGAAGGAAAGCTAACATAGCCGGCACTAGGGAGAAAATAGAAAAAGATTCCAGTGCGACTAAGTTATTCTTCGAGTTGCTTCAGCCCTCGAATGCTTAATAACCCATAAATATCTGTCTGGGGGCATCCCTATTCTGGCTCACGAGATAGAGCTGGGTTCAAAGGAAGGGGCTGACAGAAATTGAAGGCGACGGAATCATGTGGTCGAGGTCCAAACTGGCTCCCTGGGGTTAGTTCCTAGTCGCTGACCCCACCGAATAAAGGATAGAGGGACCACAGTAGAGGAAAGCACTGAGGGCCTGGAAAAGCTAAGCTCATGGCTTTATCTGTTCACTGTGACCAACACACAGCTACCTTTTAAGCTGTGCTCAAGCTCTTTCTGGTTCCCTCCAGACAGGCTTTCTTATTTCTAAGTAGCCTCTTGGCTGACCTTCAGTTTGAGACCCTCCTGCCTCAACCGGTCATGGCCCATGGTTCACACTCAGCTTCTTTAGATGGACTTACAGATGCTGGTGCTGGGTCTCCACTGTTTCTATACATTGCTATTTAAAGGGGGGGGGTGTTTGGGCCATCCACTGTGCAGCCATCTGCACAAGGAGTCAATGCCAGCGTTAGTGACAATCATCTCCATCACATTTGACGTTTCCTTCTCTGGGGCCTTGGTGGCAAAAGCTGGCAGAGCTTGGAAGTACGGGATCACTGGGGCTTCAGACCCTCATCTGCTTCCCTCCGGGTGTCATTGCCATCGACAGGATGGGTCCCACAGGGTCACTCCTCCATTAGAGCAGACACCAGGTCAGCTCAGACGGGATCCCAGAGTGCAGAAGGAGCCTAGAGCTGCCACCTACTGAGGGCTGAGAGAAAAGCAGGGACCCAGTAGACTCCCATCTCAAGCCTTCCTTTTCCAGGAAGAGTCAAGGTTTGCAGGTTGGATTCTTTTTTCTCTTCTCACATTTAAAAAACAAAAAACAAAACCCCAGTGTGTAGAGAAGAGCCTGCTTTCATCTTTTTCTCTGAAGATCAGGCCCAACCCCAGCCTTTGCTGCTGCCTGTTAAAACATACTAACCTCGCTAGTTCGTAGGTTCTAGGCGAGGGGCAGGGTGTCAACGATAACTCTCTTTAGATTGACAGGTGAAAAGGATGGTGGGTGTTCTAGTTTCATTTCTGTGACAAAAGGTAACTTAGGGAAGAAAGGGTTTAGAGGTACAGATTACAGCCCATCATTTGGGGAGTCAAGTAGGAAGTGAAGCAGCTGGTCACATCGCATCCACGGCTAAAATCAGAGAGAAATGGTTGTACCCGTGCCGCCTGTTGTGGCTCTCATCCAGCCTATGTAGTTCAGGACCTGCTGCTCAGGGAATGGTGCCTCCCAAACGGGCTGGGTCCTTCCTACATCGATTAACAATCAAGAGATTCCCACACACAGTCCTACATTAACAATCAAGAGATTCCCACACACAATCCTACATTACCAATCAAGAGATTCCCACACACAATCCTACATTAACAATCAAGAGAATCCTGTACACATTCCTACATCACTTAACAATCAAGGCAGCCAAATAGGAGTAATTCTCCAATTGAGGTTGTCTCCCCAAGTGAATTAGTTGATTTTCTGCTGATGTGATAAGACACCATGACCAAGGCAATTTATGGAAGAAAGTTTTTTTTGTTTTTGTTTATGTTTTTGTTTTTGTTTTTTTGTTTTGTTTTTTGTTTTTTTGCTTAAAGTTCTAGATGGCTAGGGTCATAATGTGGGAGAATTATGGCAGAAGACGGCAGGCCTGGTGGCAGGGCAGAAGCCCTCACATCTTGAACCGAGAACACAAAGCAGAGAGAGTGAACTGGAGGTGGCAGGAGGCCTTCCATCTGAAAGCCCGCCCAGTGACGTACTTCCTCCAGCAAGGCTAGACCACTTAAGTCTTCCCCAAACAGTGCCACCAATTGGGAACCAAGTGTTCAGATGCCCGAGACTGTGGGGCACGTTTTCATTCAGACCACCGCACTCGGTGATTCTAGGCTGGCAAGTTGACACTGTAAAGTAACCATCACAGGCGCTTCGAGGAGAATGCAAAATGTCCTCTTTCTCTTCACCCTGTGTGCTTTGCCTATCAAAAGGAGTCTGAGCCATTTGCCTTCTGCTGAGACACATTAGGTGGCTTTCTTATTTCTCATTAACCTGTCAGCCGGCGGTTCTCAACCTTCCCAACGCTGTGACCCCTTTAATACAATCCCTCATGTTGTGGTGACCCCCCCAACCATAAGATCACTTTTTGCTACTTCATAACTGTAATTTTGCTCCTGTTATGAATCGTAATGTAAATATCTGATATGCCACCCACAGGTTGAGAACCACTGCTCTGAGCATTAGGTTCTGTTCTGCGCATTCTCAATGCCTAGTCTCCATTCTGTGTCCATGGAAAAAAGACAGACATTTTCCTTTTCTTGTTCTTCTAAGTAGGTGTGATTCAAAGAGGGTGGGGTGAAAATGGAAGATTCTGACAGGGTAAGAAACAAAACTTGGAGACAGAGTCATGCCTAATTGTCAGTGTAGAGGCCTGCTCATGTCACATAAAGGTATATAATGCCTTTAAGTACCAGATAGGTTCCTGTTAACATTATCATGACTATTGGTCCTAACCCTAAAATTCCTTTAAGGATGGGGAAACACCAGACCATATCTGAAGAAGTGCAGATGGGTTGTCTGGGTGGTGGTCACTCCTGGGCTTTACCCAAGAGTTACTCTCCCAGCTGGGTGACGACAGGGCAGGGTGTGATATGGCCATGAAGCATATTAGAAGATCATCATGGGAAGGCACCAGAGTGAGGCCTAAGATTGCAAACCTCAGGGAGATAGACTTGACCTATTTTAAGTCAGAGCATCACCCAGGCAGGCGTGTCATTGAGAGAAACAAAGGCACCCTGCAAAGGGTTTTGTAATGACTTGTGTTGTTTTAGTAAATTAAGATCCTCTGTTGACGTACAAATTCCAGGCAGGAGCTGGAGAAGAATGAAGCCCCTTCCTAAGGCAGAGCTCTCTTTTATTCTGGGTTTTATTCTTGCAATCCTGAGTGCAGTGTGAGTGTTTGTAACATCACAGCCAGCTGCAAAGGCTTGAGGCCCGTCTGGGTTTCTAGCAGCGCTTTTTCTGTGGGGTGGAGAGGGTGGAGGGCAGACCTGGAGAAAGTAGACCTATGTCTGACCCTATTTCAGTACATACTGTTTAATCCTAGCTGTATTTTCTCATTTAAAATGTGGAATGCCTATCTTAGGGGCTAGGCAAAGTCTCCCAAACACAGTGTCAAGAGGACTTAATTTGAGGGCTGGAGAGATGGTGGTGGCTCGGTGTTGAAGAGCACTTCCTGTTCTTTCTCAGAGGACGTTTGTTTGATTCCCAGCACCCATGTTGGGCCCTCACAGCTGCTCCTAGCTCCAGCTCTAGATGGTCTGGCGCCCTCTTCTGACTCTACAGGTACTTGCACTCCTGCATATACCTGCACATCAAAATCTTAAATCAATCTTTTTAAAGGCCTTGAGTCGGTTTCAAAAGTCTGCCTTAACTCAAAGTAAGGCAATAGGAAAGACTTCATCTCATTTTAAATGGGTCTCCAATATTTTTATTTTTAAGTTAAGGTTCATCTTTTCTCCTCCCCCTCCATGGATCCAAGTCCTCACAACAAATGTAATTCTAAGTTGTTTACAAACTTTGCCCACCTTTGAGGTGTCCAGAAACACAAGCCAGTCCATTGTCACTTTGAATAGAGCTGAAGAGTCCACACCCAGGAACCATCCTTGAGGGAAAACTTAATCATCTCTGTTCTCTTAATTCTAGTAGAGCATGTTTCCCCCAGCTTAGGGAAACACTCACAAATACTACTGAGAGCATTTTTTAAATATAAAGTTCTATATAAAAGTCTAAGTGAAAGCTCTTTTACACATCAAATTAAATTTTTATTTAAATTTGTAACTTTCTCCCCAAGATACGGCTATTAATAACGTCTAGAAAAAAGTGCTGTGAAGTAGTGTTGGAGAAGCTAATTAGATGGAAGTAGGAGCTAAAGATAATAAAGAATGTTAGGTCCTGTGGCGAGGATCACCACGAATAAATTACAGATTGCAGTGACTTACGGGCACTGAATAACTAGATATTTCACCTCAAATATTTTATCTTCTACAAGAAAATAATTTAGAGCAGCAAAGAAAAAGGCCGTGAAACAAAACCTTTAAATCTACTGTTCAGGAATTATCACATGAATCTTGATATTCCTAAAACCTTGTTAAAATTACCTATCATACTCTCTTTTGGGGCCCATTCAGGAAATTGAGTGATATTTTGTTTAAAAGCCACACAAGAAAGGAAACATAAAGTGATTCTGGCATGTATAATGAAGAGGAAAAGTAGCCAAGGTAATTTTGAAAGTCAAGAAGGGGAGGCAGATGGCCGAAAGTGATTAAGACAGTGTTGTCAACAGTTAGGTCACTGGGACAGAATGGGAAGTGCTCACAGACAAGTAATTATATCCAGTATCTGTGGGATGTGACAGAGGTGGCATTATAGATCAGTAAAAGGATGAGCTGTCAACAAATGGTGCTACAAACATTGATTATCCAGGTATTAAACGTCCACACGAACCCCTATGAGATAAGCCTGTAAAGCAAAACTGAAATGCTTGAACAAACATGGAAGCTTGTCTTTGTGACTGAAGGGTACACGGTGAGTTCTGGTTTTGTCCTAGTTTTATGTATATGGGTGTTTTATCTGCATATATGTCTGTACATGCCTGGCCAGAAGAATTATCAGGCCTCCTGGAGCTAGAGTTTGAGATGTGTGAGTTACCATGTGGGTGCTAGGAATTGAACGTAGGTCCTCTGAAAGAACAGTCAGTGCTCTTAACTGCGGAGCCATCTCTCCAAACGTCACAGCGAGTTTGTTAAGCTTGACAAGTACAAGTCATAGAAAGATTATTGGGCTGGATGAAATTGTTAGATTTAGGTATCTGATTATGTCAGAAAAACATAAAAAGGAAAGTGTGACCATGTGGTGTATATATAAGTGACAAAGGTTAGTGCCCAAAATAAAAACAAATGAACAAAAGAACTGCCTTTCAGGAAAAAGTAAAAGAAGATAATTCAGTAAAACAGGTCGAGGAATTCACAAAAGATGAAACTTAAATATTAAGAAAAGATTATTTAAGCCAGGCAGTGGTGGCACACGCCTTTAATCCCAGCACTTGGGGGCAGAGGCAGGTAAATCTCTGAGTTCAAGGCCACCCTGATCTACAGAGTGAGTTCCAGTACAACCAGCACTATATAGAAAAATACTGTCTCCAAAAACAAAACAAAAAAAAAAAAAAGAAAGAAAGAAAGAAAAGATTGTTATCTTCCTAGTGCGAAGTCATGCTAGCTTGTGTGTAGTATAGCTCAGCTTGGTATAGAGTACTTCCTGGTCTGCAGTTGTGTGTGGTATAGCTCAGTTTGGTACAGGGTACTTCCTGGTCTGCAGTTGTGTGTGGTATAGCTCAGCTTGGTACAGGGTACTTCCTGGTCTGCAGTTGTGTGTGGTATAGCTCAGCTTGGTACAGGGTACTTCCTGGTCTGCAGTTGTGTGTGGTATAGCTCAGCTTGGTACAGAGTACTTCCTGGTCTGCAGTTGAGCTCAGGGTTCAGTTGGAGTAGGTTGGGAGGAATAAGATGGCCCTTTGCCTCTGTTGGGATGACACAGAAAGTTCAAGGACTAAGGCTGTTAGCCAAGTCTGAAAGTGTTACTTGGCATGACAGTCAGGACAACCGTGTTCAGGACCAAAGCTTAGGTATGTTGACCATTGAAGTGAAATTTGGCAAACTGAGTTTGACTTTGAACACAGCATGGATATTTGCAGTTGAGGCATAGAGGTCAAAGACTTACATGCAGGCAAATATGTATATACATAATAAAACAATAAAAAAGAAGCAGGCTTACACAATAACACATGCCACTCTTTCTAATAGTACAGGGATCTGTGGCATTCACCTTTACCTCCTAGATAACCATTAGAGATTCTAGTGGTCTGAAATCTGCTCTAGCCTACTTTTTATGCATATATGTGGCACCTAATTACAAAGGAACACAGACAGATATTCCTGCCATTTTGCTTTTTTGAAAAGTGAACATTCATTTATTTGTTTGTTTGTTTGTTTTAGAATTCATTATTTTCTAACTGTTGTAAAAATTGCTCATCATAGCTTTATATCATTTATTCAGCCAGTTCCTTTTGAGTTGTGTTTAGGTTGTTTCCAGGTCATTACAGTCAGAAGATGTCCTGTAGGAAACATCTTGTATGTAGATCTGTGAAAACCTTGTTTCTTCCTAGATAGACTTTAACTGTTTATGTATTTTATGTATATGAGTGCTCTATGTACAGATATTCCTACATGCCAGAAGAAGGCATCAGATCCTATTAGATGGTTGTGAGCCACCATGTGGTTGCTGGAAATGCAACTCAAAACCTCTTAACCGCCGGGCGTTGGTGGCGCACGCCTTTAATCCCAGCACTCGGGAGGCAGAGGCAGGCGAATCTCTGTGAGTTCGAGGCCAGCCTGGTCTACAGAGTGAGTCCAGGACAGGCTCCAAAGCAATAAAGAGAAACCCTGTCTCAAAAAAAAAAAAAACCAAAAAAAACTCAAAACCTCTTAACCACTGGACCATCTCTCCAGATCTTCAATAGAACCCCCATTTCTATCCTCATAGTCATTTTAGATATTAATTTTACATGATTTATGTTTCTGCCTCTGAAATTTCAGATACCTCCATGGTGGTATGGTGCCTAGGGAGGGACTTCAGTACAACTCGGAGAATATTTGTAACACAGAGTTCAGTAAACTCAGTATTAAGGACTGATGATGTTCAAGTCACAGCAATCACCTCATCATTTAGAGTGTCAACAGCTCCTGGTTCTCAGCACTGATACCTGTCATTGATGGTTCTCAGCACTGATACCTGCCATTGCTGGCTCTCAACACTGATACCTGCCATTGATGATTCTTAGCATGGGTACCTGCCATTATGGTTCTAGGCATTAGCACCTGCCATTCATAGTGGCTCTCAGCATTAGTGTCTGTTGTTGATCATGGATCTCAACGTTGGTATCCATTGTTGATCTTGGTTCTAGGCATTGGTACCCTTTGCTGATGCTGAGGTTTCACTCTGACTCATCACCATCATCTCATTATGGTTTTAAATAGAATGTCTGAATGAAAGATTTACTTTGTTTTTTTTTTGCTTTTCTCCCTCTAAGTATGTCTACTAAACCATCATGTTCTCCTGGGCTCCATTTAACTACTGTAATTCTGTAGCATTTCCCTGCCCATATGTTTTGATTTCTGTACCCCTATAAACTATAGTTTGTGTGTAATTACTTCTTAGCATGATGTTTTATGAGCTATAACAGAAACATTACTTTTGCTCTAGGATCATTGAAGTTTGAAACAAGGTGAAAAATTAAAGTGCATATGGGTTTTGTGAAAGAAAGACCCCTTTTGCAGAGGGAGATGTGATAATATGAATTGTGCTGTTTTATTGTAGTTTTAAGAAATGGGACTTTAGCATTTCCCTGTGGTGTGATGGGAATGAAAATGAAATGTTTATATTGTGCCTTTTGGATAATTGAAAAGTTTTATCAGCTGACCTACTGCTGCCATCAAACTTACTTGGGAGCTTTTCTGAAGTTGCAAATTTAGCAGCAGGCAGCTAGCTTTGGACTAGCTGGCCTGTATTTATGTCCTCTCAAGACAGGCCTGAATGGCCACCTTTTTTCAGCAGTCCACGGAACACATGGAACTCCTGACCCTTTAATTTTTCCCCCTCTTTCCTTGGGTTGTATTTTATATTCGTCCTTCACCTTTCTGCACTATAATTTAGAAGCACTATAATTTCCTACAGGTCTGCAAAGCCAATATCACAGAAATTTTGGTTGAGTGAGCATGGTGTACAGTTTTGTGGCTCAGTCTGTCCGTAGGTTATGGTTTCTCTTAACCAGTAAATATACTTGTAAAACGGGGCTTTAAATTTTATTTAAATATGCCCCTTACTGGCAGAGCACAGACCACCTTTTTCAAGTATATCTGCTGGTACCATAAACTACAAAAGAAAACTAATTCCTAGAAGAATCTTAGTCTAGGCAGAGTTGGTTAAAAACGAAAACATCCATTTGGCCTAGACTTCAGGCCTCTGTCTCATTGACAGTCAACAGCTGCTGCTTAGAAGCCACATTTTCCTTAGCCAGCAGCTAAAACTGAGTTAGTCCAGAAACCAGTACTGGAGCTCACTGGGCCCAAGAATGGAGGGAGCACTCTGGTTGATAAGAGAATTCTCTACATAACACATCATCCCCAGCCACATTTTTGCCTCCTTTGCTCTAACTCATGTGGTAGACAGCCCAGCTCTGTGACTGTGCTAAAACAAGATAAGTATCTAGAGAAGGCTTGTCTTGTCCACCCCTCCTTTGGAACAGGGCTCCTTCCCTTTGGTCATTAGGAAAATGAAAGAACAGAGGGGTGTCCCAGTTGTCTCCTAAGCTTCAGAGAAGCAGTGTCTAAAGGACAAGCATTCCTTCAGCAACACCTGTTTCCTCAAGATAAAGCTGTCCTTGGCACTCAAGTCCTGCCAGCAACCCAGGGGCACAATGCAAGCTGATGGGCGGGACCTAACACTCACCCCAGCCATTGCCCGCTAGTCCGCCAGTAGATCCTGAAGGGAAGATCTAGACAGAGGAAGTCCTCAGAGACTGGACTGTATCCGTCACTGTTTTACCATCTGGGGAGTCCTGTCTTTAACACCATGGCTCTTGTGGAATTACATGTGTTTATTCTAATTATGAAGCAGAATATATTCATGATAGGAATTTTTGAGAAGTCTATAAACGAAAAGAAGATTATCTAATCATACCTCTCCATAGTTAATCACTATTACATTTTAATGTCATTTTTCTTGATTTTTATCTTTTCAAATAGATCCTGACTTTAATATGGAGAGAGACTCATGAATATGCTATCTTAAAATTATTGCTTTTATTTCATTAGTTCATGAAAATATTCCCATTTCAAAAAATATTCTTAAAATTATGGTTAACTTTTTTTATAAAATAGATTATGTTTATTATAGAAAATCTATTAGAAACTTCAAGAAAAAAAGCATATTGCTGATAGTTCGAAAGTAACTGATGTCAGTGCACTGATGGCTTGGCGTTTTGCTTCATAGCTTGTTGTACTTTGCTATGAAAGCTTGTACGCTTCCTGCCACAGTTCTTCACACAACAATAACAGATAAATGGCAGCACTTTCCCATAACATACACTTTAGTGTTCTATATACAGTGTATCAAACTTTAACTGTCTTCCTGTCACCTGTTGTCTCAGTTATTTCCATTCCCTCCCTCCCTCCCTGTCCTTTCTCCTTCCCAAAAGGCTTCACTATGAAACCTCAAACGCTCGCTCGCCCTGCCTCTGCCTCCTGGGTGTTGCCCAGCCTCTTACCATGAGTAAACAGTGCTGTGAACATTCCTGTGTTTCCATTTTATCAGCTGCCACTGACTATCTCATGATAAATGCCTCATAGTGAAATTAAGAGAGAAAAAAAAACGCAAATAAACAGTTTGGGACTTCCTGTGCACAGATCACCTTTGACTTAGTGATTTGACTTAAAATTTTTAGGTAAAGCTATGCAGTGATATTCAGTAGGCAAGAAGGCGTGCGTGTGTGCGTGCGTGCGTGCGTGCGTGCGTGTGTGTGTGTGTGTGTGTGTGTGTGTGTGTGTGTATTTACATTTGTATGTGAGTATGTGTCCAGGTAGAAATCAGAGGACAACTTTAAGGGTTTGTCCTGCCTTCTACATTGCTTGAGACACAGTTTCTCTTTCAGTCAAAGAGTATCTGTACTGCCAAATGGTTTTGCTGGAAGTTTGCGTGCTCACTTACTCTACAACATCTTTTTTAAAGCTCTTCCTTGCCCTACATTATTTATGAGTATAGCAGAAGAAAATAACAAGAATATTGGTTTTTGTGAGGGTGTAGCTCCATGGTAAAGCACTTACATAGCACTTTGCAAGGCAGTGAATTCTCTCTCTTTCCCTCTCTCTCCCTCCCCCTCCCTCCCTCCCCCTTCCCCCCCCCCGCTAGTCCTCTCCCCTTCCCTCCTCCCTCTATCTCTATTTCTATTACACACACACACACACACACACACACACACACACACACACTGTATCTTTCACTTTAACTCACATTTTCTATTAGAATGTTCATACCCATTTCTGTTTTGCATTCCTGTACATTTTAATTCAGACTCCGAGTCAACACTTTACAGCCTGTATTTGAAAAAAGACCATGTATGTTCAAATTGAAGAAACTTTTAAGAAATGAGCTTTTAAAGTCCTGTTGCAGCTGTGTAGGGCTCCCATATTAGTAGAACGATTCCAAGAGTCTGTAGAAGAGGCATGAAACGGCATGGTTCAGACTGCCTGAATTCAAACCCTGGCCTCATCACTTAGGAGCTGAGTTCCCTGGGGCAAGTTTTGGTCTTTCTTTACTGCAAGGAGGGCTAATCATAGTAGCTCTCTCTTAGATTTGTGTTACTTCTTTAGTTGCTGTATCTGTCAGAAAAGCAGAACTAGTGGTAACTATGCCTATGTTAGTAGATATATTGGGAAGCTGAAGAGATGACCCAGCAGTTAGAACATGTGCTGCTCTTGCAGAGGGCCAGAGCTCAGTTCCCATCGTCCACACTGGGTGGCTCACCTGTGACTCCAGATCCAATGCCTCTGGCCTCTGAGATGGTCAGCGCTCTAGTTCACACATGCAGAACCGCGTATGTATACGGAATTAACAATAGAATAAATGTTTTATTAAAGAGATTGTAGAGACTCACAATATTGTAGGAGCTGACTAAGCAAGTCAAGAGCCATAGGACAGACCACAAGGAAGCAGGTTGGTGCTTGCCCACACACTGAAGCAGCTGCCCACAGAGAGATTTCTCCATCACAGATGCCTCAACTCTGCTTTTGAGAGTCTCCAACTGACAGAGTCAGACCCACCTGGATTTATTTAAGGCTAGCCTCGCAGTATTAACCCTTCACAACACCTATATAGTGCCTTTAGAGGGGCATGTAAATATGAGGACTATCCCCAGATAATTGACTGTAGGCTCTTTGAACATTGAATAAGCAGACTAAGCTCTTCAAGGTCGGGACTCTTTGATCCCCTCTAACCCAGAAGGTCTTGATATTTTAATATTCGTTCATTTTTGTCATAAATAACTTCACAGTTACCATTGATTGTGGTCCTGAAGAGCTGTCATTTTGAGACAGGTGTCTGATCGTGATAAGATTCTACACAGTAAGAAGAGCCAGGCTCTGAGTATGTGCCGCATCCAGGCTACCCTGAAGCCTTCCGAGGCGCATGGCTACTTGCTTTATCTGGACTGGAGGTGCCTGGGGTTGTCAGGAACTGTGGGTTTTGATGTCATGATAAGGTACTTTCTTAGGCTGCTTGAAAGAATATTACAGATTTGTTTTTCTTCCTTTATTAGGGCTGATTTGTCTATAAGCAGGACGACTACTTGGGAGACTGGTTTCATCCCTTTGGGAATAAACCAAACTAACGTCTTTTAGATGTTGTCAGGGTACTACTTCCTGGTGTTTGAGGATTCAGAGATCTTAGGAATGGCTGGAACCATCCCCATGTGAGTTCTCCAGCCTGTGTTCAGGGTATTGATTCCATCGTTTTGAGCTATGTGGTGATAATAGTGCTACGAAATCTTAACCCCACGCAGTGATGGTGATTGTACGGTCCCCGGTGCTTTGCCTGCTTCTCTGAGAACTGCCTCCAGGTCCCCAGGCCCAGCAGAAGCACAGGGACCTTGAGCCAGGCTTCCGTAGCTGGTGAGGATGTGCTAATCGAGTCTTAATCTTGAAACTTCAAGCTAGAAGACCCAGAGTTTTAAAGTTAACGTTGCTCTGGGCTCGACATTCTTTCGATTTGGGATTGCTGGGCTGTGTGTGCCCATGCAGGCAGAGCGCAAGCACCAGTAACAGTGAGAGCAGAGAGGGCGGCAAGGCTTGCTTCCCACCAGTGCTGAGCCGTGTTCATCTGTTTTCTGTCTGTAAGAATTCTAGACATAAAATTTGCATGCTCATAATAAAACTCCTCATTTCTTTAGATCTTAAAAAAGTTTGGGGTTAAGCTGGGCGTTGGTAGCTCACGCCTTTAATCCCAGCACTCGGGAGGCAGAGGCAGGCGGATCTCTGAGTCTGAGGCCAGCCTGGTCTACAGAGCGAGTTCCAGGACAGCCTCCAAAACAATACAGAGAAACCCTGTCTCAGAAAAAAAAAAAAAGTTTGGGGTTGTTTCAGCTTCAAATGACAATATGATTCCATTAAAAGAGGTAGCAGCAGCAGCAGTATTACAGCTTAGAAGTGAGAGCTGCGTTCCCCACATGCGTACACTGGCTTTATGACTATCCCAGACCGTAGTTTTCACTCTAAAATGGATTCGGATGCCATGAATACATTAGGAAACAGAGGCGAATAGGGCTTTAAAGTGTTTCCAGACAAACCAAACCCCTGCCATCTCCTACATTATGAGGGGAAAAATGCATTGCCTTTTGGACACTGGCAGCCAACCTGTGCCTCAGTGAGCAATAGGCTTCTTTGTTCTTTGGTTTTCTTAAACCAGCAAAGGCTGAAAATATTTTTATGTAGGATTTCTTAAAACAAAACACAGCCAGCTCTATGCATTTCCAGATACTCATTATAGCCTCACAATTTTCCTTGATGTGATTTGTCTTTTCAAAAACCCCAGATGTAATCAATCTTTTCCTCAAGGCAAGGCTCTAGCCCTGACTTGACTTGGCCTTGAACTTGGCTTTGTAGCCAAGTGTAACCTTGGACATCTGGTTCTCCTGCCCCTACCTCCCATGTGCCACCATGTTCAGTCTGTGTGGTGCTAGGAACTAAGCCCAAGGCCTGCATGCCAGCAAACTTCACCAACAGACCATATATCCAGTCCTTAGTACCCTTCGAGTAGTGCTCCTGGTCTTCCGATGTTACCTCTCATTTAAATCTAGCCTACAGGATGGTCACTGAAAGATGACGAATCCTCAAGTTTCCTTGAAATTACTCCATGTTTTTTACTTGTTTGGTTTTGGTTTTTTGAGACAGGGTTTCTCTATGTAACAGCTGTGACTGTCCTGGTATTCACTCTGTAGACCAGGCTGGCCTCGAACTCACAGAAATCAGCATGCCTCTGCCTCCCGAGTGCTGGGATTAATAATGGGCACTACCATCAACACCACCCAGCAACATTTTTATTCCATTTTATTTGTGTACTTTAACTTTGTTGTTGTTGAAAGGGGCACATGCTACGTCTTGCTGGAGTCCATTCTGTCCTTCTACCATGTAGGTCCTAGGGATGGAACTCGGGTCCTCGGGCATGCATTTACACACTGTGTCGTCTGCACAGCTCCATCGCTCAGGTTGCAGTCCATTGACAGACTGAGTGCTCAGTCTTTTCTGGTAGTTTCTGTGAGGCTGCCAGCATGAGCTCATCATCCTTCAGGCACAGGCTGACCTTCAGCACACTGGACACTAATACAAACAAGAATGTCTCATAAATATAAACTAAAACTAGTTGTTCAACGGATAACATCAGACAAAACTGTCATTGCCCCAAATTCTAGGGAGAGTTGTCTTTATAGGTATGTAATTATGATAGTCTAGAACTACCCATGCCACGAAGTTTTTGAGCCTTCTACAAATGAACACAATGTTCTGTGTAATTTTTAAGTTGCTTTGTTTATTGCTATGTGTGTTTATAATGGACACATGTGTATACACGTTCCATGGCTTGTGTGTGGCAGCCAGAGGAGGGCTTTGTGGAATCTGTTCTCTCCTCTGAGCCTTATGTGGGTTCTGGAGACCAAACCCAGTCACAAAGCTTCAGAGCAAGCACTTTCATCCACTGAGCCATCTTGTCAGCCCTGTGAATTATTTTAAAGTAACTTGTCCTGGCAAAAAAAAAGCAAAACAAAATAAATCAATTGGCTCATGTCAATTTCAACACCTTTGAATAATGAACATTATATTTAAGCCATCACCAAATCAATCACTTTGTGAAATTAACAGCCCGAGGTCAAATTTATTTACCATTATAGGAGAGAAAATCCCCTGGATCCGAAGTTGAATAATAAAATGGCTCAGGGCCTGTATGCAATGTCAGAGCTGTTTACACAAAGAAAATGATCTGTTTCCTGAGCCACTACTGCTGTGGCGTGAAAATGAAACAGTTAGCAATCACATTAAATCAACGTGTAGACTTAGAGTTCTTAAGATTTATTTATTTTTGTTTTATGTGTATTGTGTTGCCTGTATGTCTGTCTGTGTACCACATGTGTATAATGTCCTTGGAGGCCAGAAGAGGGCATCAGGTAGATCGCCATGAAACTAGTTACAGCCAGTTGTGAACCACTCGACTGTCTGTGCTAGGAACTGAACCCAGGTCCTCTGGAAGGGCAGTCGGTGTTCTTAGCCACTGAGCCATTTCTTCAGCCCCAACACTTTAGAATTGTCTTTTTAAGCAGTAGTGCAATTAATATTTCTTGAGAGCATTTGCAAGATTCCAGGTTTTCCTAGATACTGGGACAAATGTAAAAGTGAGCCCCTGCCTTCAAAAAGTTTATTAGTGGGGAAGAAAGAATTAAACAGGTAACTAAACAAATCAAACCCAGGATTTTAATATATACACCAGGAGTCAGGAATCTTTAAAAATAATTATCAAATATAGAGCTAATCGTGTGCCACTTTGAACAAAATATATCTAAAGGAGAGGGTATTGTCAGAGTCAAAAAATAAGCAAGTACATCGCCCTCTCCTGATGCAAGAAGAAACTGAATGACAGATTCCTAGGAGCAAGGCTGTACAGTCATGAGTAGTTGCATTCACCTTGCTTTCAGCACCCAAAGTCAAAGCCATCCCTCAACCAACCCAGCTAGTCCAGCCCAGGCATGTGTGCACAGAGTCCATTATTAATTCGAACCTGTAATAGATGGCAGCATCACTCTAAGAGTGTCTAGAGTGTCTAGACACTATCTGATTACAGTCCTCCCTGCTTATAAATAACCAACAAGAGAAGTCAGCTGATTGGACCTGAGTACAGGGGTGTGAATGACAGGTGGACAGCTTTGTTTTGGGAGTTAGAGAGATGGCTCAGTGGTTGAGAGCACTTCCTGCTCTTGCAGAGGACCAGGGTTCAGTTCCCAGCACTTTCATGGTGATTTTAAATGACCTGTAACTCCTGTTCCAAAGGATCTGATGTCTTCTGGCCTCTGAAGGCACCAGGATGGCGCATGGTATACATAATGCTTTCATACACCTAAAACAAAAAGGAATATTTTTTGTTGTTGTTGCTGTTAAGTTTGGGGCTGGAGAGATTGCATGGTGATTAAGAGCAAATTGATCTTTCAGAAGACAAGTTTGGCTTGTAGCACCCAAGTCAGGCAAATAACAACTGCTTATTAAGTCCAGCTCCAGAGAAGCCTGAAGTTCTGCAGGCACCTGCCCTCAGATGCGCTCTCTCTCTCTCTCTCTCTCTCTCTCTCTCTCTCTCTCTCTCTCTCTCTCTCTCTCTCTCTCTCTCTCATGCTCATAATAAAACTCCTCATTTCTTTAGATCTTAAAAAAGTTTGGGGTTAAGCTGGGCGTTGGTAGCTCACGCCTTTAATCCCAGCACTCGGGAGGCAGAGGCAGGCGGATCTCTGAGTCTGAGGCCAGCCTGGTCTACAGAGTGAGTTTCAGGACAGCCTCCAAAGCTACAGAGAAACCCTGTCTCGAAAAACCAAAAAAAAAAAAAAAAAAAAAAGTACTTCCAAAGTAAGGTTGACCTTTGAGAGAAGAATGATACATGCTCAATCGTTGTTTTAGTTCTCATATTGATGGGATGACAGTTCTGTCTTTCCAAACACCACAGCTACTATGATAACACTGGACATTCTATTCCAGACAGGTGCCCTGCTGAAACCAAGGCCATAACTTTCCCAAGATTTACAGCTGTTTCTGTCTGAGTGCAACCATGTCAGAGAACGTTGAGAAAAAGCTAAGAAGTGAGTGGCAAGGGTGCTTTTAAAGCCCAGCATAGTTGTGCTGTGTATGAGTGTTTTGCATACATGTATGTATGATGTTAGATGAGGGCACCAAAATTACAGACAGTTGTGAGCTGCCGTGTGGGTACTGGGAATTAAATTTGGGTCCTCTGCAAGAGCAGTCACTGAGCCACATAAAAGATATTTTTAAAGATATGTCCAGCCACATAAAAGATATTTTTAAGAGTTATTTTAGTGTGGGAACTATTACAGCCCTTTTGTTTGGAGGGAGTATGATTTTGAGACATCTTCCTATGTAGCCTTCCTACGGGGACCCTCCTGGAGTACTGGGCTTATGTGCCACCATATCTGGCTTATTGTGGTATCTTATAATAACTTTACTTAAGGGCTTTATTGCCATCTAAAGTATAAAAAATGTATCTGCCACATGTCACATCAAGCTTGTTTCAAAATAACTTAATTTCTGCCTTAGTTTTCCAAAGTATCAATTAATATTTTGATCAATTTCAAATGCTTAAAATATGTATTTGTCTTGGCTTTAAGGGGGAACAAAACAAGACCTCCATCCCTCTTGGCAGTTTTGTTTTAGTTTCATAAAGAATGGAGAAATATAAAATCATGTTTCTCACCTGTTTTCTGTTAAATCCACAGATCTTTGAGTGACTTTGTGTTTGTTGTAAGGTTTGAATTTTTAGGAGGGATAGGAGACTATTGTTAGCTGAGGTGACTCTAGTCTTGTCTGAACAGTATTTTTGCTGAAGTCAAGGTCCCTGCCTGAAGCTTACATGCAAGCACAAGCCCTTGTGTAATGTATTTTGTTTCTAGCCCAATTCTAAATGTCAGCTGTTTCTGGAACTTCAAGTTTTGTTACCAACTTCTTTTTTTGTTTGTTTGTTTGTTTGTTTTTGCTATAGCATCAATGGATATTAGAGATCTATGCTAGGAATTTCCACCTTCTAGATTTCAATATTGAATGCTTCAAAATGACTTAGAAGCAATGTCAAAAGGAAAGCCAAATATACTGGGCTGACCAAAGTGAAAGGTGGGGCTTGTGTATGGAATATATTTCTCTCTTCCTCTCACCCTTCTTCCTTTCTCCTCCTCTATCCTCTTTTCCACATGTACGTGTGATGTGTATAGTATAGGTGTGTAAATGTGTGTTCGTACATGTGTGTGCGTGTGGGGTAAGGCATGTACTTGCCCATGCGTGGGCCTGCGTGGGGAGACCCAAGGTTGAGATCTGGAGTCTGCCTCAGTCACTTCCTACCTCATTCAGTGAGGCAGGGTCTCTCAACCAAACCCCATTTGATGCGGTCCCATCTCTGCCTCGGTGCTCTGGAATTTCAGATGGGCTGCCACAAGCACCCGGCATTTACATAGGTTCTGGGGATCTCAGCTCTGACCCTATGCTCGCTGCTTGCTGGGTGAGTACTTTAGCCTTGGAGCAATCTCCCCAGCCCCTCACATCCTTTTTTTTTTTTTTTTTTTTTTTTTTGAGACAGGGTTTCTCTGTGGCTTTGGAGGCTTTCCTGGAACTAGCTCTTGTAGACCAGGTTGGTCTTGAACTCACAGAGATCCACCTGCCTCTGCCTCCCGAGTGCTGGGATTAAAGGTGTGCACCACCACTGCCCAGCCACATCCTTTTTTTAAAAAGTATGTTTACCTTTGAAAATATGTATGGGTATTCTGTGTGCATATTTGTCTGTGTACCTTGTATATGCAATGCCTACAGGGACCAGAAGAGGGCACTGGATCCCTGGGACTAAGCTATATCCCCAGGTTATTTAGCTTTTGAACCAAGGTCTCGAACTGTAACCCAGACTGGCCTTGAACCCACCATCCTCCTACCTGCGTCTCCTTAGGGCTGGGACTATAGGTGTGTGACACCAGTCCAGTGAACAGCTCCTGTTTTCAGACGCAGACACCTTGGACAAGACGTACATATGACAGGGCATAACTGGGTATTGCTATCAAGAGGACAAAACCAGCAGCAAAATTAGTCCTGAGGATTTGTGTGCTAAGTGGGTTGTGTGTGGAATCGCTGGAACTAGTTAAGTTGTATTTCTTTCTGCCTGTAAGAAGGATTGAGTTCACGTTAGTTCAGCAACCATATGATGCAGTTTCACTGAGCTGCTCTGTGAAAATGGGGAGAAGCCATTGTTTCTCCTTGAGAAACTTGCAGGCCAATTAGGAAGTCAAGACATGCATGTATGGGGGGAAAAACAGGATTAGGAAGGACACTCCAATTTTAAATGCTCGGGAGTTATAACAGTTGAAAGCGTTTTCCATGATCTTTGAACTTTTTATAGAATTTCTTTTTTAATAGACTTAAAGCAATATGAAACTAAATCCACAGAGCCACTGATCACCATGGCCATTTTGTAGAACACATCCTGGGAGGGTGACCTAGAAGAACAGAGGACTATCTTTGTTTACAGTGGGAGTAAGAACATGTTACTAAAGTTTGTGGCTTCTCCTCTTGGCCTTTGCTTGGACTCCATAAGAGATGAGGTATACAAGAAGTATGCTTTGTGAGTTTGTCAAATGGAGAGTAGTAATTCCAACAGGAATGCAAAATATTTGAATTTCAGGATAGGATTATGGTAACTCTAGATCAGCCTAGCAGGTGTCGACTTAGTAGCTCTGACAATTTCATCCTGGCTGTAGGGCAATGGGAATGTAGGACAATGGATAGAATGCTTCCTTATCATGGATGAGGTCCTGAGTCCAATCCATAGCACCATATAATCAAGGTGTGGTGACACATGCCTGTAATCCCAGTATTCCAGAGACAGAGGCAGGAGGATCAGAAATTCAAGGTCATCCTCAACTACATAGTTTGAGACCAGCCCAGAACACAGAAGAGTGTATCTCACAAACAAAAGAAGATTTCAGCCATGTATATTAAGAGCTATAAAGATTTCAGTGTCGGAAAGTAGGGTAGGAAATAGAACATTTTGAGTCTAATATGTACCAGCTCTGTGTTACTATATTTTGCATTGTTTTCCTTTGAGTCTTAGCTGCCAGCCCAAGGATAGACATCATGTCATCATCTTACAGTCCAAAGAGAAAGTAGATAGAATGGGCTGCCACAGAAGTCGGGAAGTAGGCCTCTCACTGATTTTGTATCCTTCTCTTTTTTTTTTTTCCTTTTGTATTTTTTTTTATTCTTTTTTTTAAAATTTAGATAAGAAACAAGGTTGCTTCACAAGTCAGTTCCAGGTCCCTCTCCCTTTCCCTCCCCTTGTATCCTTCTCTTGACGGCGATGTGTCTCCAGTCAACACACAGAACATCATACATCCTACCAGCCTGTCTCTCCCCACAAATATGTAGCATGTGAATGCAACTCGTTGAAAATGGTTGTGTCTATCCTTTATATGATTTGTTTACCTTTGAATAAGATGAATAGAAAAGTCCCTGGTAAAACTTGATACTGTATTATTGATCTTTTTGGGTTTTCCAGCCAGGGTCTCACTATGTAGCTGTGGCTATCCTGGAAACTAGCGCTGTAGACCACGCAGGCCTCAAGCTCACAGAGGTCCGCCTGCCTCTCCTTCTCCAGTGCTTGGATTAAAGACTTGTGCCGCCACCATCAAGCATATTATTGATCTTTTTAATATTTTTACTTATTCTTTGACAAATCCAAACCTGTATATACAGATCTTCTTTAATCTTTTTGTATACAGTATATCTTGATCAAATTCACCCAATGCCTCCCCTTCCCCCAGACCTGCCCCTCAACATGGCCGCTCCCACCCTGATATCTTGTTTGTATGACCCGCTGAGCCCAGTTAGTGCCGCTGAACACACGAAAGATTAGAAATTGGGTTGTCAGTGGTGACCATAGGTGAGTGAATTCAAACTCACATACCTTTTCCTTACAGGTTTCAGAGATTTAATTACGGGGGGTGGGGGGTTCTTGTTAAGTTTTTTGTTTTCGTTCTGAGTTTTGAGACACAAGCTTGCCAAGTAGCTGAAGCAGGCTAGCCTCAGACTCACCCACCAAGGGCTGGGATTATGTGTGCCCATCCCTCCCAGTTTAGACATTCTTTTGTTGTGTCTTGTTGTGTCACAGTTTTTAATTTTATCCAAAGCCATTCCCTGAGGCTGGAGATGTAGCGTGTGGATGAGCATGCGCTGTGTGGTAGTGGTGGTGGCGTGTGGATGAGCATGCGCCGTGTGGTAGTGGTGGTAGTGTGTGGATGAGCATGTGCCGTGTGGTAGTGGTGGTAGTGTGTGGATGAGCATGCGCCGTGTGGTAGTGGTGGTGGCGGCGTGTGGATGAGCATGTGCCGTGTGGTAGACACGTGAGTGCAGTCAGCGCCCTTCCTTGAAAGTCACTCCAGTTGGATCACAGTTTTCTTTGTTTCCTTATTTAAGATAGGGTCTCGTTTAGCCACAGACTCATTTTATAGCTGAGCTTGAAGTCCCTTCTGCCTCTGCCTCCACGGTGATGGGGTTACAGGCCTGTGCCTCCACATCTGTCGTATGCGGTGCTAGGAATCAAATCTTATGCTAAGCAGTACCCTGCCAACCACATCCCCGGCCCCCTTTACAAATCTTCATTCTCTACGTCTTAAGTATGAGGGTTATCCAAATTTTAGAACTAGACTTCATTTTTTTTCACTCATTTCATGCAGCTACATTTACTTTCTCCTGTTTTTCATCATTTATCACATTCTAGCCCAACATAGTATGTTATGGCATTAATTTAGACCAATAAAATGTCATTATTCCTTTATATTTGTAGAGCAGAGTCCTTATAGAGCAGTACTTCCCTTTCCCTACCACATGATATATTGCTTTAATTCAAGCGTTAATACAAGGTGGTGTGAGTTATGTCCGGTGCACACAGAACGGAAGCACAAGCTATCCCATTCCTCTTTGAGGATGCAAATCAGACTGACCACAGCCCTGTTTATAAAATAACAAACAGTTGTATTTTTCTGAAATATGAATAGGTCATATGTGTTTCGCTGTAGTCAAGGAAGAAATATTTGGAGTGGGGGAAAAAATGGAACAGGAAAGTATATTATGTGCCCATATAAAAATGCCATGATGGAAGCCATTTGGTTTCTTTGTTTACAGGTGGTTTTCTGGGACGTGACATATATCTCCAAATCCCAGATTTTCAGTTGACTGTAGAGCTTGTCTGGCCTTCAGGTCACAGTCTTCCTGCCTTAGCTTCCTGAGTATTAAAGGGACTACGGGTATGACAGCCATACACAGTCCGTTATTGTGTAAAATTACTATATGTTAAAGACAGAGATGATATCATTATAGACTGGAGCATATAACTCAGTGGTAGAACCTCTCTTGGCCGGCCTGGGGTCCAGGCTCAGCATCGACATGGCTCAGTGGGGGAAGGGTGCTTCCTGCCAAAGCTCACAACCACACGGTGGAAGGAGAGGACCAGCTTCCAGAGGTGCCCTCTCACCTCAGAAGTGCTCACCGTAGGACACACGTGTGGACACGCAATAAATACATATAAAAAACTGTTTTGACTGCAGATAATCCTGAACTCTTAAACACCTCGCTTACACGAAGATTTGTCTCTTTAGAATGGCTGCCTTTCTGTGTTCTATCAGAGAAAGACTTCTCTACCTCATGTTGGATGTGCTCCCAGTTTTCTGAAAACCCACTGTTTCTGGAGACGGGTTTCCTCCCTTCCTCCCTTCCTCACACTGCCTCAGCCCTGTGTCCTCACGCCCAGCCCCTGGTTTTGTCACTGCTTTTCCTGCCATCCTGCCTTGCCAACCAGAAGTGGTGACGCCGGCTTCAATCCAACCACGTTGGTCCTGGCTCTTTGTCGCTGCCAACGCCGGCTCTCAGTGGCACTTTCAGCTGCCACAGCTGGAGGAGACAGAACGGCTGCTGCTACTCAGTCTGAATTCTATTTTGGGGAAATGTGACATCCACAAGGTATAGAGTTCAGTGAATTACCACATCCTCTCAGTGACTTGGGAGTCCTTTGTCTGAAACACCTACGACAGAAGTGTTTTGGATTTCAGAGTCTTTCAGGTTTGGAGTACCTGAGTGGACTTTGCCTGGGAGGCATCCTTGTCCCCAAATCCAAAGCACTCACACATCTGCAACAAAGGTTTCGGTTTGGGATCTTTACACCAAAGATGCTCAACAGTGACATAGGACTTAAAGGAGACTTAAAACAATAGCAACGTATTTATTTCACTGTTTTTGCTGGCAAAAACATATTAGCAACTGTTTTTTTTTTTTTTTTTTTTTTTTTTTTTGCTGGTGTTGAGGTGTCAGGAAACCTGGGTTCCTTTGAAACCCACAGGCAAAAGCATCCTGGCTTCCTAGTTCCTGTGATCACCGACAGTCTTTGATGTTTCTCAGCTCTGAGCAACATCACTGTTACCGTGCGGGGCTTTCCGTAGGTGTCTGTCTTCTGAGCAACCAGCCATATTGGACTCTGCCCATCCGGCCCCCACATGATTTTATCTTAACCCAAATGAGTCACATGAGAAGGCACCAGGCTAATGTCCCCAACAAACCTTTGTGGAGGAAGATGGAATCCAGCCCTCACATCCCCTGACTCCACCTTGTCAGGACACTGTCCTCTGCCACAATGGTAACAAAGGGTGTTTCTAATAAATTTTGTTCCCGGTTAGTGAGCTGAGAGTGCATTGTACTCAAACAGCCGCTCTTCTTCACATATACAACATGTTAGCTTCCCAGCACTGATTCTTTTTTTTACATGTGTTTACTGTCTCTGTGGGGGAGGGGGCATATGTACATATACAAGTGCATGACTATGTGTGTGTGAGAGAGAGAATGGGGGGGGTAATATGTGTGTGGAGGTTGTAAGCATATATGTGCCAAAAAGGACATGTGAACGTGGGAGTCTTCTGTCATATGGTTCTGGAGATACAACTCAGGTCCTTGGGGACAAGCACCTTTACCGACTGACTCATCCTGCTAATCACGCTGTGGGACTCGAGCCTCAACCTACTTGCTTCTCAGAGCAGTTGCTTCTGCATTTCCTTATCGTTAATTCGCTTTTCAAGCAATTGTGTTATAGAAGGCCTTTAAGAGCTCTTCCAAAACTGAATGTTGCTGCAATAGTTCTTGCTTTCTGCTATCAAAGAGCTTCCAGAACTTGCCTTCCTTCTTCTAGAACAATGCATCATCTCAGTTCACTCTGTGCTGCCATAACAGAGTGCCACAGACTGGGTCATTTATAATGAGTAGAAATTTATTGGCTCTAAAAAAAAGAAATTTATTGGCTCCTGTTTCTCCTGGCAGCTGAGATGTCAACAGCTGGGGAACTGGCATCTGGAGAGGACTTTCTTGTTCATGGAATGCTAAAGGGAGGTGACAGAGAGCATGTGTGGACAGGAACCAAATCCAGCTCTTCTATAGTGAATTTACTCCTGTGCTACTAACTACAACAGGGCCCTTACGGCCTAATCTCCTCTAACTAGGTCCTCCCAATACTGGTCCGTGGGAGCTAAACTTCTAATACACGCTTTATAGGAGACCATAGCAAGTTTATTCTTAAAGAACCCTCCTTCAAATGAACCAATACCCCCAAAGTTTATACTTACCTACTTAAGAACATGAAATTTAAAAGCGAGCATCTTAGTCATTTAATTGCTGTGAAGAGACACCATGACCAAGGCAACTCTTATAAAGGGAAACATTTAGATGAGGCTCACTTAAGTTTCAGAGTGTTGGTCCATGATCATCGTGGTGAGCATCAGACAGGCATGGTGCTGGGGCAGTAGCTGAGAGCTTTACATCCTGATCCACAGGCAGAGAGAGAGAGGAGAGAGAGAGAGAAGAGAGAGAGAGAGGAGAGAGAGAGAGGAGAGAGGGAGAGAGGAGAGAGGAGAGAGGGAGAGAGAGAGAGATTGGGCCTGATGTGGGCTTTTGAAACCTCAGAGCCCACCCCTTGTGACACACCTCCAACAAGGCCACACCTCCTAATCCTTCCAATCTTCTCAAACAGTTCTATGCCCTAATAACTAGTCATTCAAATACATGAGCCCCTGAGGACCATCCTCATTCAAACCACCACAGCAAAGAACATCCTGAAAAATATAAGGAATGTTATAAAAAACTATTTCGTTGGTTTTTTCCCTAAATCTTTTCTTGAGACTGTATTTTTTTAAGGGTTCCAAAGACAATACAGCGAATTCACGTATTTTGTGGCTAGAGCGTCTTGACCAATGAACAAGCATACTGGAAAAGGGGGCTATAACAAAGTCAACAGGAAGCCAGCTACTAAACAAATTGTTGGCCCTTAGTTCAAATTGATACTCAGATAATGTATTCAGATCTGACGTAAGGTTGTGGCGGAGCTGTGGAAAGCCCTTTGAGTCACAAGTAATACTACTACTCTCTGATGGTGAGGTGTGTCCAGATTTTCACTGGCAGATGTGACTTGTAGATGTCTAGGAAAGCCATTTTAAGGCATCACAATACAAAAGGCAATTGCAAGTGTTTCATTAATTTTTGTTCTGCAAAGAGACCAGGACACTAATGGTTTATGCCCCCCAGTGGCCTGGCATTGTGAAAAGCTACCCTCCTCAGGGCTGATGAATGTGTAATACATTTTCTCTCTTTCTTCTTCCAGCCAAGGACCATTGTCATCCATTAGAGCGGTAATCAAGAGATGTAAGTCTGTTTTCTTCTGCTCTATATTTTCCTCTGTAGTCATTACAAATGATGGTTTAGGTTCCCAGCAAGTGATTGCAGATGATGAATCTACAAAGGCCCAAAGAGTATAGCTTCTCCTAAGAGACAATAACACATTTTTGACAGCTAGTTTTTCATGTGTTATTGAATGATAAGCCAGTATCTCAGAATTCTACTTTTCCCTCATAGAATCAAGTAATTTAAAACAAAATCTGGAACTGGGCATGGTGGCCATTTCTATAGTCCTAGCACTTGGGAGGTGGAAACTAGGGGATCCAGAGTCCATACTTATCTTTGGTCACATAAGAAAGTTGAGGCCAGCCTGGGCTACATGAGACCCTGTCTCAAAAAACAAAACCGAAAACCTAAATCTGGTAATGCAGTATCTACAAGCAGACATAATTTTGTGTAACAATTTTTCTAAAGTATGAGATATCTGTCTTCTGGGTTTAAAAAATATTAAACCCTGGACTAGGGGAATGGCTCAGTGGTTAATATCACTGGCTGTTCTTCCAGAGAACTTGGAAGAACATGGCAGCTCACAACTCCAGTTCCGGTGGACCCAATGCCCACTGGAAAAACATTTATATTTTGGGTTTTTACCCTTTGGCTGGTGTGGCCAGGTGGTGGCGCACGTCTTTAACCCCAACATTTGGGAGACAGCGACAGGTGGCTCTCTGTGGGTTTGAGGTCAGCCTGGTCTACAGAGCAAATTGCAGGACAGGCTCCAAAGCTACACAGAAACCCTGGTGGGGGGGTCGGCTTTGGATGGTGTTTTAGAATTTGCTGTTGTATGGGATTTAACATTTTATACATAAAGACTCTGAAAAGGTCCAGTATTTAGACAAGACGGGGATTACCTTTTACAGAAAAAGTAAAGATGTGATTTTAGATGTCTTACTCAGTATCTGAGCCAAGATCACCACACTAAAAAGGATATAGCCTATTTTTAGGACTCAACTTCTAATATATAATAAGTATTTAAGGCATGAACACGGATTTGAACAATTACAGTGAAAACTCAATATGGTAGCAGTTCATAAAAGTGTGTCCTCTTGGGGTGGAGAGAGGGTCAGTGGTTACGAGTACTTTCTGTTCTTTCAGAGGGCTGGAGTTTTGTCCCTGGCACTCACATTGGGAGGGGAAAAAATGACAAGAGACAGAATCTTCTGGTGTCTCTTAAAGCTGTTCCCTCTAGGGGACAGTAATGGAGGACATGTGTGGTCATCTTTGTAAGTCCTTCCCCGCTGAGGAGGGGGGCATGCTGTCACTGCCTGGCGTCTTCCCTCTCCTTGCCTGGGATGTGAGGACTGTTAGGAGGGAGGTTCCGCTTTGTATCTAGTTCCGCATTAGAGTCCCCAGGATGTAGTTTGCTTACACTACACAAGGCTGAAAGAGAGGGCAGCTGAGGAGAAAGAACAGAACAAACCAAAACCAGAGTGGCCAGAGTAGGAGAAAAACCAGGGGATAGCAGCCCCTGAGGCTAAAGGATTGTGCCCTGAAAGGAAGGACATGTTAAAGTAGAGCCACAAAGCCAAGCAAAAGGTGACCAAGGACAGGCTCTTCTGGGCCATACCTGGGAGGTCAGTGGAGACAGCCGTGACGTAGAATATTCGAACAGTGAACGGAATGGAGTTTGGGAGTAACGAGAAGAGGCGCTGGTGTTTTGAGGTCAGCAGAGTCATGCAGAGAACCTGTGTGCAGACTGCTGAGGATGAGGAACTTTTGGGGGGGTGTCTGGTGGGGAAGAAGTCACTGGGGTCAGCTGGGGCGTGGGGGAAGAGGAAGGTGGCACAGTGGTCCTAGGAGAGGAGGGAGGAGATGGAGCAAAAGGAAACAGAGCCAGATTTTTGTTGCGAATGACCCAACTGACTTTGAGTTCCCATGTGTCATTTGCATCGTAACAATTACACAAGAGTCTGCATTTGTTCTGTCGCTGGACAAGAAGGCCAGGCAGATGCAGGGCTCTCGTTCATATAGTCAAAATGAGGAGTGATCACCACCACCATGCCTCCTTTTGTCTATTTAAAAAATCTGGAGGGCTGGAGAGATGGCTCGGTGGTTAAGAGCACTGGATGCTCTTCCGGAAATGCCAGGTTTGATTTCCAGAACTCATATGGCAGCTCACAAACATCTGTGACTCTAGTCCTAGCGGATCAAATACCCTTTTCTGACCTCTGTGGGCACGAGGCATGCACCGAGTACACAGACACACATGCAAGCAAATACCCATGTACATAGTTACAGATGGTGGGTGCTGGGAATCCAACCTGGGTCCTCTGGAACAGCAGCCCCTGCTCTTAACCGGTGAGCTATCTCCCTGGTTAAGCCACTGATTAAATAAATAAATAAAAAGTTATAATTTATCTTATCTTAGTAGCAGATTAAGATGTATTTTTATTAGCCCAAAATCAACCACTTAACCCAGACAAGAAAAGAGCCTTCGTTACTTTTTTTAAGGCAGTATCCCACAGCCAGTTGCTTTTCAAATTCTTTAATATTGATTCTAGCTCCAGTCTATGGTGAGTCTTTGTGAATTCATTCTTATGAACCCTTAATATTTTAAAGTTTTTTATATATGTTAATTGGATCTATATGACCTTTCATTAACTTTATTTGCCATTTTTTTTAAAGACAGGGTTTGTTAGGTAGCTCAGGCTATCCTGGAACTCATTATGTACACCAGGCTGGCCTTGAGCTTATAGGTGATTCTCATGCCTCCCAAGTACTGAGATTATAGGTGGGTACCACAGCTCTTGGCCCTTTCATTCGCTTTTTTAGACAAAACTATCCATAGAATTCCAGTGTAGCCGACACTGTTTCCATACATAAATTGGGAACTGTCTCTCACTTAGGAAGCCACACGGCCTGCAGATTGTGAACTAACCCTGTTTTACAACTGAAGGGAAGCTGAATTCAGGGAGGCAAATACTTGAGAAGGTGGAGCTGGCATGTGGACGAGGCTACCAAACTTGAAGGCCACTGAGTTCACCACTCTGGATGTCATATCACATGCATCTGCTGACACCCTGTCCAAAATAATGTAGCCATCGAGGTTTTTATTACTGTGACTTTTACCACTAGGGTGGTTCTATGACAAGAACATTTATAACCTAAAAACCCTTCAATATATTTGTTTCCTCTAATTATCTAATAGATAATTTTAAATAATTTAGGATCAGGACTAACATCCAACTGAGCCAGTACCACAGGAGCCAGACAATTTGGAGAAACTAACTTCTCCCAGCCATGGCCACCATCACTACCGTGTGACCTCCTCAGGTTGCTGCCTTGAATATACATCTCTCTTCCTGTGCTTTTAGGAGGATCAAAGAGGGTCTGTCCAGGCTTACGATCCCACTAGAACTCGGAGGGTTCTGTATTGGTGGTAACATCACAAATCAACATCCCAACTTACTTCTTAACCATCTGAAACTATGGTGCATCGACTTTTCTTCTCTGCTTGAGTGTGCATAATGGGGGGAGAACCTGGAGGTCTCCCCTGCAAAAGGGTCTTTAGAGTGGGCTCCTTGAGACCAGAGGCAATAATGTCTTAGGTAAAAATCAACATGGCTGGCGGTCTTGCTGCCGAGTTCCTCGTAGAGCATAGGCAACTGGCTCTCCCTGCCCCCCCTTTCCTCTTCTGTAACCCCTTCTTTTTCTCCCTTAGCACTCATGAATAGTACACAGCACAATGCCCCGTGGAAGAGGTACGTTTATGCCAGTAAGACTTAAGTCTGGGGGACAGTGCCTGATCTGCTGATTGCTGCTTCTGTGGCGATGGCGGGGACATGACTGCAGCCTACTCGAGCGATCCTGATGCAATGAAACCTTCTTACCAATCAATCAGATATCTCCCGCAGAGCTCTGTCCTCTCCTGTTGTAGTAGATAAATGTCTCTCAGAGTGGCTCAACTTTGATGTGAATGTCGAACGTCAATGGAGCCAGGTGATGCCATGAGCGTGTTCTAAGTCGAGATCCATACATGGGTTTGGGTTTCACATGTTGAGGGTTTCACCTATCCAGCCCAGTATTGGTTCAGCTGGCCCAGCTCTAAGTGTAGCCCAGATTTCATTCCTGCCTTCCGTGGTGTCACCCTGGGGTCTGGCAGCCATGCTCAGAGAAAGTTGACAGATGGAGAAGAGATACACACTTCCAATCTTCCCATGTCAGAAGCGCCAGGAGAGTGTAGTGAGTGGAGAGGCAGGCGGTGAACGCGCCATTCAAGAAGTCTGTCAAGCAAATGAATGCCCTTGGGTGCGAGTCTTTATGGTAGAGTAGATGAAGAATCCCCCCACCAAAGGGATCTTTGAAAATAGAGATAATTATATCCAAATGGATCTCCACATGTGACCTATTTGCCACATTATCCTATTGGATTGATTTGCTTTGTAAATAGATTTCAGGAAAAATCGAAGCCACAGAGTTTTTATTGGGGCCAGGTGAGGTGAGTAGTCAAGAGTCTCACTGTGTAACCCTGACCAGCCTGGAACTCACTAGTAGACCAGGCTAGCCCTGGACTCTCAGAGATCTGCCTGCCTCTGCCTCAGAACTGGGACCAAAGACATGTGCCGCCATACCTGGCTACCATGGAGAGCTTTGAGATTGAGACTTGAGGGAAAAGTCACTGCTTCACACAAAAGTAGGTGTTATAAATATGATTGTGAAAGTATTTTGAGTACCTTTATATTTATTATTATTTCTTTAATGAAGAAAACTACTGTAAAGGTAAATAAAGTTAGGCAATGGATTTAAAAAGTGTTACTTCTACACTTTTTACAATAGAAGTTTAAACTATTGAATAGGATAGTCCTGTAGTTACATTTAAGTTTTTCTTCCCATTGTTATTCTTGTCATAATTTCAGTGTGCCACCAAGCAGTTCCTCTCTCATAACTCCTCTCTTTGTTCATTCTTCACACTGTGGTTTTCAGAACAACATGATCTTTTAGATGCTATTTAAAATCTATTATTTTCTTCTTCAATGCAAATATAAGATTATAATTAATTGTGCCATATTCAAAGATCAGTTTGATTTCTTTTTCTTAGAGGCATTGAAAGTAATGCCTTTCATATCAGTCCTGTCTAAGCTAACACTATTCTTGATGGTGTACTCTCTATAGAAATTGAATCTTCACTGAATGTACTAATTTGGTGCTACACTAATTTATTTTTTTCTCTCACAGCTTCTCGGACCTGTATTCAGAGTGAACTTCATCGTGATAGGAGGTATGGTTACATTTATAATAGAGGGCATATTCTGATCATGTAAATTAAAGTATCTCATCAATTGGCAGATTATTTTTGCCTTCATAAGAAGTATTGTACTGAGTTCTATCTCAGCAACACATCTCTGAACCAATTTGCAAGATTGAGAAATTAAGATTTTGCTTTAGAAAAGTAACACAGAAGATTCTTCTGTTTGCTGAATTCAATTTAAATTAATTATTAAGCAGTTATTAGATGTAAAATGTTATTATAATGACTTAAAGGAATAATCTGTTCTTTATAAGTACTAATAAATGTTGCCTAGATACACGAATGGAGGGCAGGGTGGAAAATGGGTTAGAAAGGTAAGAGGCTAGATATGTATGTGAATGGATAAATGGTAGAGGTGAAAGAGAAGAGAGTGTAAGGGAGGATGGATGGGTGGATGGATGGATGGATAGATGGAGAGATGGATGGATAGATGGATGGGTAGATAGATGCATAGATGGAGGATGGATGGATGGATGGGTGGATGGATAGATGCATAGATGGAGGATGGATGGATGGATGGATGGATGGGTGGGTGGATAGATGCATAGATGGAGGATGGATGGATGGGTGGATAGATGCATAGATGGATGGATGGATGCATGGATGCATGGAAAGTACATAGATCAAAGGATGGGCAGGCAGATAAATGAATAGACAAAGCTTTATGAGTCAACATCCCTGTTTTCACCTTTTTAAAAGTACAGTAAAGAAAGAACAAGGACTGTTTTGGACATTGGAGAGCATAAAGTCTCCCTCAGTGGGCCAGGCCGGTCTGGAACTCATTATGCAGCCTGGCAAGTCTCAGACTTGCTGCAAACCCCCAGCCTCCACTGTCGGAGTGCTGGGATTACAGATGTGAGCCACTTATCCCAGCAGGACCTTAGACTGAGACAGAGCCAAGTTCAAATCCTGACTTCAGTATTTCCCAATCATATAACCTTGGGGATAAGATACTTATCTCCTTGGCTTCCATGTCCCTCTCTATAAAATGGTGCTGGTCACACCCACTTCACAGGTTGTCATGGGGATTAATATATATTTATAGTGCTCAACATTAACAGGTACTCTTAATTAGAAAAGACTATCAGCAGGGGTTTTAGGGAATTCAGTTCAAACTTAATTAATGGTAAGGTTATCATACTTCACAAGCTAGCAAGAGAATGTGTATATATGCACAGTTTAATAACAGTTTCATAGAGTGCTAGAGATGACAAAATAAATACCATTATTCCTGTTTGTTAGATTAGAAACTGAAGTTCAGAGACGTTGACTGGGCTTCCCAGGGTCATATAGTTGGAGTTTGCTAGAAAAGCAAGTTGAAAATTAAACATAAAACTGTAGATTCAGAAGCCAGGCATAATAGTGCACCCCTTTAATTCCAACACTGAGGAGACAGAGGCAAGCAGATCTCTGAGTTCGAGGCCAGCATGGTCCATAGAGTAAGCTCCACGACAGCCAGGGCTACATAGTAAAACGCTGTCTCAAACAAACAAACAAATGAAAATGTTGACTAAGAGTAGTGAAGGAAGGTTTTCCTGCGGCACTATGACAGAAATACTCCAGATGAATCATCAAGTCTTGTACAAATTTGACTAGGGCTGTGTATACACACCAGGTTCTCAAGGTAGACATGTAAATTTGAAACATTTAAAGGTAACTTCCAGTTGGGGTAGAGAAAGAGTGAGAACAATGATATCCCTCACATGGTGTCTTTCACTCTGTCTACCCTTTATCATCGTAAAACCAAACAAGCCCACCACCAACCAGTATGGTTTTCTGTTGTATGCCACACTTTCGTACCAGCAGCAGAGCTGTGGAATAAAGCTGAAAGGCCTTAAAGCCCTGTCCACTATCAACCAAAGCCCAGCTAAGCATACTGGACCTAATTCTCTAACTTTTCAAGATTCTTGGAGGATGCTAGTCATTTCCTCCCTTGGATCCTTCCTGGCTGCACTATGCAGCCAAGTCCCGAAAGGACATTCTGAGACCTCTAATAGTGATCGATGCCTTTTTTGGAAAGGGGCTTCGGCCATGAGTTTCTGAACACTGATAGATACTGGTAACTTGTTTCCTACCTGAGAACCTAACGGGGGCTCCATCTTGCAGGCGCCCGGAGATCACGATTGTGGCAGCTGAGCCACTGAGGCCGGCCTCGTGGTTCCCAGGAGCTCCACCACCAGGACTGGGATTTCCCTCCACCCCTGTAGCTGGCCCTTGGAGACCAAATGACTTGGTTCCTGCTGAGGTTCGTAAACACTGAGTTACCCCTTTGCATTCTGTTTTTCAAATTAAATCCAAAGGTTTTCACAGTGATACTTGAAGCACCTTGCCTGTTGCCCATAGATGCAGGTGATTCTCATTCTTTGCTTTCCAGCTTCCGCCGTCCTATGAACAAGTGATAAAAGAGATCAACCAAGTTCAGGTCAACACTACAAATAACAATAATGCCACTGCAACACCAAGGAGCACTATTACTTCTGCAACTCAGACCGACTTTCCGGAAGAAATAGACAGCGATCTGCCTCAAAGTAATGCAAGTAACAGTCTCCCCTAATTCTGACCTAGTTCTAGCCCTGGAATCAGCTGGCCTCCAACCTTTAAAATAATTTACAAGTCGTGCATAATTTATTGAGCTCTGCTTCCTAGGCTCTGTGATTACTGTATGCTTTCTTAATTTGGGTATACAGTGATTGCTAGAATAGACCTTTCCCGAGAGCTTCAACCCTGATCTCTGGTCCATATGATAAAACCATCCTCTGTTTAACTCCCAGTCTGTGTTACCATGGGTCCCCTTTGTTCCCATGGAGAAGGATTTTGCATTTAGCAAGTTCAGCTGGTAAGATGCTAATGGCGATTATTCTCTGGGCTTCTTCAGAGTTGTTCATTAGGGAGATAGAGATGAGGAGAGTGACTTGCCTTGGGAAGTAAAGCATTGAAGCTGTTGGGAGTTTTGACAACCAGATAGATGTGGTTCCTATGATGTCTAACCAGAACCAGGAATCTAAATGGTATTTTAAAACATACAGTGACTATGCTATATAAACAAATGCAAGTTGTACGCTCCTATAAGCTGACTACAAACAGTTCCCTGGTGGTTTTGCAATTAATTCTACTGCTTAAGAAAGCCAAATCTCTTGGTAGCCTATATGCATATTTTTAAAATCTGTATTTCTTCTGTTAAGTTTTTTGCTTTCAAATGATAACACGGTAACTTTGCTTTGTTCCTTCGGTCCTGTCAGCACTACAGGCGCCTCTCAAGCCTCTTCAGGCATCTCCAGCAGCCTCAGCTGGTGACCTCCCAAGTGTAGCGCCTTTAATAGTCTTTGATATCTCTGAAGAGCAGACTTGTCCTGAAAACTCCAGTGCTACAAGATGTCCAGTGCCAAGACCAAGATCAAAAAGCAACCTCAGACCAGTAGCTAGAGATACTAGCAGTGAAGAGAAAGGTATCCAGAAAAGCCCAGTGGGCCCCAGAGAAGACTGGCCGCCCCCGTGTCTGCTGGACAGCACCTGCAACTTAGATAGTCAGGCAGTGATGAACATTATGAACACAGAACAAAACCAAAATAGTATTGTTTCCAGGATCAAAGCATTTCAGGGCCAGACAAATACAGAAATCTCAGAACTGCCCAAGAAACCAGAGATTATTCCCCGCACAGTTCCCCCGAAGCCTGCTGTTTCCTCAGGGAAACCCTTGGTGGCGCCCAAGCCAGCTGCTAACAGGGCTTCTGGACAGTGGGACTCTTGGACAGGAAACAGGCTCAAGGTGACTTCCAGAGAAGGGCTCACCCCATCCTCCTCGCCACAAGAAGCCGGAAGCATCCCAGTAACCAAACCTGAATTGCCAAAGAAACCAACTCCTGGCCTTACACGAAGTGTGAACCATGAGATTTCGGGAGGAAGGCCCGTGGCCGAGAACCCCGATACGGGGAAGAAAGTCCCAACTCCTGCACCCCGGCCTCTGCTACCGAAGAAGTCAGCCTCTGCAGATGCCCCAACTTACCCATCGGTTCCACCAAAACTGGTTTCGGTTCCTCCCCGCCTCTCAGTAGCATCACAAGCCAAAGCGTTCAGGTCTCCGGGAGAAGGGCCTCCAGCCAGTCCTCCAGCGCCGGCTCTGCAGAGCAAGGCCCTGGGGGACATTGACCTCATCAGCTTTGACGATGATGTTTTGCCCACCTCAGGGAGCCCAGCCGAAGAACACATCAGTCCTGAGACGGTTCTAGGTGAGTAAAACCCTGAAGTGTGTGTTGGAGGGGAGTGGGACCCAAACTCATCAATGGTGTCCACAGGTCGCTTACTGGTTTGGTTTTCAGTACATATGCATGTATGGAGACGTGTGTGTGTTTCAAGATAGTGTAACAGAAATAAGAGACCCGGAGTAACCACTTGCTGAGACAGGGAGGGGATGGAGACAAGAGTAATGGAGAGATGCTTGAACACGTTGGTTTCTGTTAGAGGGACCAGAGGTAAGCAGACAGGTTTCTGTTATATGGGTTGGGGATCAATTTGTTGTGACGCTGGCTGGCTTCCCTAATTAGCGGATCCTCACATTGAAAGGATCCGGGGACAGCAGTGGGAGAATGAGATGGCAGCGTCTCGCGGGTAGAAAACCATGTGGTGACCCCAAAGGGTCCTGGCTGAGAGGCAAAAGGTCCTGCCAAGGATGGGTCCTGCAAGGGTGATGTGTGAAGCTAGGACCCACGCGCTGCAAGAGTCTTCCCATAACCCTCACAGTGTATCTGGCAATGCAGATTTCTGTAAATAAAACTCCACAACCGTCAGTGTGCTGCCAAGATCAGGATAATTAAATTTCCCAAAGGCCAAGAGAATGTTTTCTTCCCTCACACTGCTCAGATAGCAAGGCTTATCTCTCTATGATGTGAAGCTTATCTTTGATCTGTCAAACCAAGTCGATCCATAGATCACTGACAAAGTTCCTTTTACATTGTTTGCTTATTTGGATGAATTTTGTGGGCTTACAAACTTAACAGTTATTTCCCAGATTTTAACTGTTATCTTACGAATACTAAGCATGCCTCAGGATTTCAAAGCCAAAGTCTGGCCAAGCAGGACAGCACTCGGGAGGCTGAGTTAGAAAGACAACAAGTTCAAAGACAAGGTGGGCTACATCTGAGACTTGCCTCAAACAAACAAAAAAAATCTTGTATACCATACACATGGTAGCAGACATATTTGTTAAATATTCAATGCACACAGCAATATAACTGGCTGTGGCAAATAAAGCAAAAAGATATATGTCATTTCCATAAAAAGCAGCAGGAAAACATTAGACTATATTGAGCATCTGTTGGTGGTTCTAACACAGTGAGGGATATTATTTTTATTTAATGCATACAATTCATGCATATTTGATTTAATACAGAAACCCTCAGCAGGGCATCAATTGACCTTACTTTGCCGATGAAGTAAACAGACTGAGAGACTGTCAATACCTCATGTCATAAACTGTTTTCCCAGCCAAGGCTCCAGTGTGTGCGTGTGTGCGTGTGGCGTGTGTGTGTGTGTGTGTGTTTCAATTTGCATATCTTTGGGGGTCAAACCCAAGGCTTCATTCATCATGCTGTCAACTGATCTGCATTCCCAGCAGTCTTTCTATTCTGTCTTGTTTACTTTTCACATTAGAGTTGCTACCCAACGTTTTCAGGACTCCCTAAACAAAGCAAAAACCTCTGAGGCCTTTTTAACGTTGTTGCTAATATCATTTTCTTATCTAACCCTCTTGATGTTACAAGTGTCAGAGAAGGACAGAGATGGGGAAAGCCATACAAACCAGACAGATGTTGCCTCTTTAGAACATGCTAGATACTGCAGGGTGGGAACCCGGTTAAAGCGCTGAGAATCTCTTCCGTATGGTAGAGTAGATGATAGCAGCCGTCTTCAAACAGGAAGCTGAACGGCAGATATTCGGCGCAGCCCTCCACACCCTTGATTTCTTCCACTTCATCGCGCGACATTTCATTGTCAGGACTGTCCTTCGGCAAAGCGTGTAATCTGTATGCTCCACCTGACTTCAACCGTTGCTCTGAACTGTGAAGTCATAGGGAGCCCAGCGCTTATCTTGTAAACCTGCCTCCTACATGTCTCACCTCACCTGGTGACAGCCTCGCGTGAACAGCCTTCCCTAGAGATGCAGAAGCTGTCCCTCAATAATCTCCCTGTGCCACACGGTATCCAGCTACTTGGATTTGGAGTAGAGCAGGCTCTCCCACAATTGCTGTGTGACTTTCAGCACTTGCCTTATTCTCGAAGGAACTCCAGAGTTTCCTCATAGATAAAATACCACAGTTAACACCTCGCCATGGAGGATGTTACTAAGGCTACCGTGGTTATGTAGGAAGGCCCGGCCACCACTGTCGACTGGGACGCAATGATTACTTCTCTGCCTTCAGGTCTATTAAGTCACCGCCACCTGCTGGCTTGACCTTGTGACCCGTCCTCAAAATGGCCTCCCTGCTCCCATCCCGGCATGCTGCCCCACGATCAGCCTTTGTGCCAAGATTACTGCAGCTTCCTTCTAAACTGAGCTTGCTCGAGCTTTTCATTGTCTTCTGAACTATGGCTGCCTGAGCGATTTTTCCCAAGTGCACACTGGCCTTGTGGCTCCCCATACTTGTTACCTTCCAGAGGCCTCCAGGGTCACCTCAGCCCCTCAGTACTGGTGAATTTTTTGCTTGATTTTTGACTGGGGATTCTGTGAGGTTCTCCTGGTATTTTTAGGAGTATTGTCATTAGAAATAAAGGTTTATGGCCTCTCTGAACCCTTGCCTAATTGGTCCAGGCATCAGCCAGAAACTGGGGGAGGATCAGAGAAGAAAACTCAGAAATATGGCTTTGCTCCTCTTTGTCTCCCCTCAAAAATGATGAAAAACTAATAAAAGTGTTCATAAAATGAAGTTGCCATATTAATCTCAGGAAATAGAGATCAGAAAATACTGACACTATGGAAACATTGTAAAGATTAGAAAAATTATTAAAGGAAAACTCATAAAACAGACAATTTAATATTGGATCCATTTCTTAGGTAGAATGCCTCCCAGGTTAATGTAATAAAGGCGAGAAGTATTAGCGACTCCACTTCACCCCCTTACAAATCATACTCAGCTGTGGGGGGGGGCAGAAAGCTTCCACTGTCAGCTCCATTACACAGACAAGAATAGTAGTTTAGCAGCCAATCTCTGCTATTAACAGAGCTCCAGGGAGAGCAATGACAGAAAAGCAAGCCAGAGATGGGGGAACGAATTGCAGTGACAAGCATATTATTACAGACAGGTAAGGCCGGAAGACTGCTTTATCAACAGTGTTTTTTTCAGCCCTGTAATAAAGACCATGCATAGGTGGAAAGGGGCCTGCTTGTCTGGTGACACGTGTAGAATAGTTGGTGTTGATATGAGGGACTAAAAGGAAGACAGAATGAACCCTGCAAATGAAAATGCAGAAAAATGCCATTGACTTCCCTAGATCTGGATGGTCCATTTGTCTTGTGACGAGTGAGCAGTCTCTGATAGAATTGTCGCCATGAGGTTGTTAACCAATGGACTAACATCCCAGGGTTCAGAGGACCTCATGAAGACTGTGAATCTTTTATCTCCTTTCAGATGTGTCCATGAGTTCGGGTGCAAACATTTTGAGGTACAACATTCAGCATGTCAAGATCACTCCTGGGTGCTAGATTAAGAACTTGTTCTAAAGAACATTGTCAATAATGCACATATGTCCTAGTTCCTTTTCTATTGCTGTGACTATAACCAAGACAACTTATAGAAGAGTTTTTTTGGGCCTTGTGGTTTTGGAGGGTTAGGGTCCATGACCATCATAGCAGAGCGCATGCAGCAGGCAGAGCCTATATCCTTATCCACAACTAGGAGGCAGCACATCCTGGGAATGACTCTTGAAACCTCAAAGCCTGCCCCCAGTGACGCACCTCCTCCAACAAGACCACACCCCTAATCCTTCCCAAACAGTTCTACCAACGCTACTGGTTACATACACACACACACACACACACACACACACACACACACGAAGAATATTGGAAATAAGTTTCAGTGGGCTGATTAAATGAACTGTGGAATAATACAATACAATGAGTGGAAAAGCATGTACCTAGACAGCAAACAAACCTATTATTTCCGAGTATGGTCCAACTTCCATATATTTTATTCACTTTTTTTTAATGCAGGGTATAGGGAACTAGGGATGTAGCTCAGTTGACAGAGTGCATGTCTGGGATGCATGAAGTCCTGGGTTTAACCCACAGTACTGCTTCAACCAGATGTAGTGGCACTTGCCTGTAACTCCAGCACTCAGAAAGAAGGAACTAGGGGGTCAGAAACTCAAGGTCATCCTCAGCTACATGGTGAGTGTGATTCATCTTCTATGTATGTAGTGCATACATCTTACATATCAGTATGTATCACTGCCCCGGGATACATAAGACCCTCTCTCAACATAAACAGTAAATGTGAAGAATGGTGTTCCTGTTATTTTAGCTACTGGTTGTATTAAAAGTTTTAAACAACCTGTCTGGAAGGACTCTGAGGAGAGGGTAATAGAAAATGAAATGGAAGGCATGGTTTCCATTTGTGTTAAGAACCATTTGATTTGCCAGGTGCTGGTGGTACACGCCTTTAATCCCAGCACTTAGGAGGCAGAGGCAAGCGGATCTCTATGAGTTAGAGGCCAGCCTGGACTACAGAGTGAGTTCCAGGACAACCTCCAAAACAATACAGAGAAACCCTGTCTCGAAAAAATAAAAAAATTAGATTGTATAAGTGCTGTCTTTAACAAGATAGCTCATCTTTTCTTGTTTTTCTTTTCTTGTTTTTACTGCCAGGATTTCATTGTTATGTAGCACAGGTTGCCATCCTCCTGCCTTCGCCTCACAGCTGTTGGAATTACAGAATATGCACCCATGTCCATCCCAATTACCATTGATTTTCTAAGTTTTTAAATCTTGTTTGTTTATCATGTGTATTAGTTATATGTGCATCTCTACATTCCTCGAGGCCACCAAATCAGATTTGATTTGTATAGTTTCTTATTATTGTTTATTCGTATTATTGTTGCCTTGGAAAAGCAATGAGATGTTTGTTCTCTTGTTTTATATTGTCGTTTTTGTTTGTTTATTTTTTCAAGAGAGGGTTTCTCTGTGTAGCTCTGGCTGTTCTGGAACTTACTCTGTAGAGCAGGATGGCCTTGAACTCAGAGTTCCACTTGCCTCTGCTTCCTGAGAGTCCTGGATTAAAGGCGCCTGCACCACCCTGCCTAGCTATAAAACAATGAGATTTATTGACAACATCTTTTCAGATTAATAATCCTCATACCTAATATCTTCACCTTTAAAACTATAGCCATTTCCCAAACCACTGAAAAGAAAAATCCTTAAAATTTATTTAAAATTCTTTCTTAAAGCATATTCTTTTTTTTTTTTTTTTTTTGGTTTTTCGAAACAGGGTTTCTCTGTATTGTTTTGGAGGCTGTCCTGGAACTCGCTCTGTAGACCAGGCTGGCCTCGAACTCACAGAGATCCGCCTGCCTCTGCCTCCCGAGTGCTGGGATTAAAGGCGTGCGCCACCACTGCCCAGCAAGCATATTCTTTTTAAATGTTTGTTATCCATTTTTTTCAATAATGAAATCAAAGTTCACTCAGAGTTTCCCAGTTGATATTCAGATTGTTTCCCCTGTATTTTGCTTTTGTTTCATTTATTTTTAAAAAATTATATAATATATACTCCCATAAACGTTTACTTCCTGTGTTTTTTGTTTCTGGAATAAATTTCTAAAACTAAAGCCCAGGACCAGAAGTCATGAACTTGAGACCTTTGAACAGTGGTCAGTGATGCAGTCTCCTTGAGGCTGCCCACACAGCCCCAAACACAAAGGGATGTGCCGAGCCTGTTTTGTGTGCTGTCCTTGTTGGGGGAGAAAAGTAAGCATCAGCACTTGGGGGTGTGCCTCATTTGGCGGGGACTTGCCTGGCATGCTCAGGACCCTGGGTCCCACCATCACAGACATTAAAACCAGGCCTTTGGTCCTCCTTCCTTCTCCTGGATTGGGTTGGTGCTGTTTGTCCACTCTGGTTGTGGTCTGTCGCATGGAACACAGCCCAGCACAACATGCCGATGGCTTCCTGACTCACTAAGCACCGCTGGGGTCCATCAGCATACCAGTTCCTGCCCGTCTGTAATGGTGGGGCACTGTTTTTCACCTAGACATGCATAGCAGAGTAATTACACATGGCCAAGTCGGTTATTTAAGAGCAGCTTGTGATATGGAAATCAAGAAGAAAGAGAGACGGAGTGGCAGCTAGAACACTGAGAGTTCTTTGCATGTAAACTGTAGCCTACCTTCTTGTGTCTGCAACCTTCATCCTAAGGCAGCGACAGCGTGGCTGACCCTTTGACAGAACTGTTGAGATCTGCCCTCTGCAGACTGCAGCATTTGGGCCAGGGCTTCCTGAGGCTAGCCTCTCCAGCAAGCTGGATTTGGGCATTCCTGTGCCAGCCTCTCCACAGTACCTAGTGACCTCCTTTCTATGCCCACCGCCCACCCTGTGTCCTTGTCATGCACACACCTACCTAATCTGGAGTGTGAAAATGTACAGGTAGTGTATTTGCCCAGAACCCGATTTCACATATTTCACAGTCAACATTTTCTTCTTCATCCAGACACACCCAGCAATCATCATTAGCCCAAAACTATACCAACAGATTAGCAATGCCTGAAGCAGCAGCTACAGCAGAAGTACAACGTGAAGAAAGGGTTGATCACACTGAACATTTGTCTTAAGTCTTTGGTCCTCTTGCCAGCAGAAAATAATGCCCTGAGAGAGGGCGAAACTGGGATGGAACAGCTGAGATTTTGGGTGATGGTTGTGGTTGACTGGAAGGCAAGGACAAGCTTCTGCAGCTTGTAGAGGGTAGAGAAAGCTATAGTTCTAAGTTCCCGCAGCCCAAGCAGGCAGCTCAGAGCAATGGCAGGGGAGGAGGTGACGAAGCGAAAGGGAAAATGCTATAGAGCATATCATTGTATTTTGCTATTCTATTTATTTTATTTCATCTTTTTAAAATTCTTTTTGTGATGTGTGTGTGTGTGTGTGTGTCTGTAGTATGTCTGTGTGTGGTGTATGTATTGTATCTGTGTGTCTGTGTGGTGTGTTTGTGGTATGTGTAGTGTGCATGTCTGGGTCTGTGTGTGTGCTCTGTGTGTGTGTGTGTGTGTGTGTGTGTGTGCGCGCGCACTGTGGTACTCACCTGTGCTGTTGATATTCAGAGGCTGACATCGAGGGCCTTCCTCTGTTGCTCACCCCCTTTTTTCTTAAATAGGGTCTCTCACTGAACCTGGTGCTCCCCTTTTCTGCTGTACTGGTTTTCTTTTTTTTTTTTTTTTTTTTTTTTTTTGGTTTTTCAAGGCAGGGTTTCTCTGTGGCTTTGGAGGCTGTCCTGGAACTCGCTTGGTAGTTCAGGCTGGTCTCGAACTCACAGAGATCCGCCTGCCTCTGCCTCCCGAGTGCTGGGATTAAAGGCGTGTGCCACCAACGCCCGGCTTGCTGTACTGGTTTTCAAACCAACCCCAGGGGATCCTCTTTTCCCTGCTTCCTCAATGCACCAAGCTTTTTTCATGAATTCTAGTGATTGAACAAGGTCCTCATGTTTGCATGACAAGCCTTTTACCAGCTGACTTATATTATCTCCTAAGCCTTAGGTTTCCAATCTTTAAAATAATTTTTAGAGCTGGAGAGATGGTTAAGAGCACTGACTGTTCTAGATGTCCTGAGTTCAACTCCCTGGCAACCACATGGTGGCTCACAACCACCTTGAATGAGATTTGGTGCCCTCTGCTGGCATGTAGGCAGAAGACTGTATGCATAATAAATAAATAAAATATTTTTAAGGATTTTTATAGGAGCTGGGGAGGTGGTGGGTATGAGTGGGTATGAGTGCTTGCTGCACAAACATGAGGGCCTGAATACGGATCCCCAGCACCCGCGTAAAGGCCCAGGAGGTGCCCGTGCATCTGCAAGAGTGGGGCGAAGATAGGCAGACACTGGAGCTCACAGGCCAGTCAGTCTAGCCAGGAAGCAGCAAGGGGTAAGAGTGATAGAGCAGGACACTTGGCATCCTCTTGTGGCCTCTGTACTCACCGGCACACGCATGTGAACCAGCACGTGCATACACATGCATACACACACGCATACACGCATATGCATATACCATACATGCAGACATTTTTAAGGATTTATTTACAGGGGAGCTCCATGCATATTTACACAGCACATGTGTGCCTGGCACCCCTGGAGACCAGACAAGGCAGTGGATACCCGAGAGCTGGAGTTATAGGCCTGATGTGGGTGCTGGAAACTGAGCTTGGGTCCTCTGCAAGAACAGCAAATACTCTTAACCTCTGAGCCATCTCTCTGGACCCAGTACAAACGTTTTATAGACATATTTCTAAAATAATGAAGCGAGCATTTACATTAAAGTTCATTTCTATCAGTTTTTTAAAAATGGGTTCATAGTTAGGTTTTGATTTAAAATATGTACCCTAGGCATATCTGATTCACTTACAATAAATTAATAAAGATGGAGAAATGCTAAGTCTTTGCCCCAAAGTTAAATTATTTGAAGGAAAATGTTTTATTTCTTGAATAAAACCTGTTTTACTTCCACATTGTGGAAGTATAGCCTCACTAAGTTAAGGCTAAGACAGCGGGGGCCCCTTCCCAGCGACAGGTCACGCAAATGGGAGGATGAGGCCCCTGGTGAGCATGTGTTGCAGCCGAGCACAGGAATATGAGGAGAAGCCTCCTGGGAGCTGGGCGGTGCTGCTTTTTCAAAAGATGACTGCTACAGTTGCCCCTCATTTGCAGAGACATTTATGAAATGATTGCACTCCCCTGAAAGCTGGCTTCTACATAATTCAGGGTTGTCCTGGATCTCTCTCATCAGAGAGGAAGAAAGCCATATGAATTATTTACAGGGTACTAAATTATTTCCTTTTATGAGCTCCAACTTTGTTTTTGTCTCTGCAAACTGAGATTTTGTTTATCCATGAATAGTTTTCCCTAGGGCATGAAAAATATGACTCTTAAATTATGAATGAGGCTTTTTTGTTTGAGTCCGTGTTAACTAAAACATGCAAAATAAACTATGTTTTTCATTAGATCCCTTCCAGCTCCCCACAAAAACAGAACCGACAAAAGAAAGAGCCGCTCCACCAGCGCCCACCAGGAAGCCTACTGTAATCCGAATTCCAGCCAAACCAGAGAAATGTAAGCTCCTCTCTATCTCCCTAATTTACCCCTCCAAGAGCCTGGGAGAAATCTAAATGGACTTATCAATGTCTGCTTTTGAAATTATGTATAACCTGCTGTTTGTTACTCACAGTCACGGACATCCTGAAGCAAGATGTTCTCTCACAGTTCTGTGGAGAATTCTCACCATAAATGTGTATTCTGTTTCTCTTTAAGGTTGATTTTAGACAAAGAGAATAGGAGACTGTTGCCCTGAGAACGAGCACAGTACTCTGTATCACCAGTGCCTCTGGTAAAGACGGGCGGGGAAGCAATGAAACTAATAGCAAGTGGAGTTAGATATGTCTATTGTGGGTCTATTGTTCCTGTCAGCTCGACCCTCATATGGCGATGCGTGAATTGTACAAAGAACTGTACCCGAAAGCTTTAGAAACATATAACAATTACATGTCTTAGGATGACTAAATTGCAAAATAAACGTCATCTTAAAATTGGTATAACACAAAAAAATTGGTATAACACTAGATTTTTTTGTATACTTCCTTAGTTGATTTTTTAAAAATCATACACTAAGTGAAATTTTGTATTTTTTCATATTTAAGGTTAGAGGTGTGACTTTGTTGGTAAAATGCTCGCTTAGCATGCTTGAAACCCCGGATTCAATTCCTAGAAGTGAATAAGACTGGGAGAGATGGTGCATACCTTTAATCCTCGCACTGAGAAGGTGAAGGGCTGGAGAGATGGCTCAGAGGTTAAGAGCATTGGCTGACCTTCCCCAGAGGTCCTGAGTTCAATTCCCAGTAACCACATGGTGGCTCACAACCATCTGTCAAGATCTGGTGCCCCCTTCTGTCCTACAGGCATACTTGCAGACAGAACACTGTATACATAATAAATGAATAAATACATTCTTTAAAAGAAAAGGACTGGGGTGGGGGGTGGTGCACGCCTTTAATCTCAGCACTCGAGAGGCAGAGGCAGAGGCAGGAGGATCTCTGTAAGTTCAAAACCAGCCTGGTCTACAGAGCAAGATTCCAGGACAGGCTCCAAAGCTACGCAGAGAAACGCTGTCTCAAAAAAGGAAGGAAGAAAGACAGATAGATAAAGGCAAGAGGATCAGGAGTTCAAGGTTATCTTGGGCTACACAGTGAGTTTGAGGCCAGCCTGGGCTGTGAGAGACACTAAGAAAAGGAAAGGAAGAAAAGAAAATCTGAGGCTTCAGGAGCAGTCCCCGCCATTGCTGAAAACCATCCCTCTGCTTTCCGGGAGCCTCTGTTTTCATTCCTGCCTGCAGTGCTTTTGCGTGTCCCCAAGGTGTCCTTGCCTTTGTCTGACTAGAGGTACTGCAGGCATGTGGGGTACGATGTATCCAGGGCTGGAGTACCCCAAGAGTGTACAGGAACAAACACTTGAATTTAGGGATCTGACTTTTCTCTAAAATACTACCGAGAAGCATCATATTGGTCTTGGTCTCTTGGTGGTTTGTTATTAACCAATAGATAGCATTCAACCAGTAGCAAGAAATTGAACTGAGTTGCTGTGAAAAAATGAGGAGGAAATCAGAGCTCTGGAATTCCAGAAATTACATCAGGTCTTGCTTCTTTGAAGGTTATATCATAGTGTTGATTGAGGAAATGGTGGCATAATTGCTTTTGACAGTCATATAGTCAGAAAGGCGTAAAATTATAGCTCATTGGGTTATTCACCTATTTGCCGTTACCTTATAATTGTGCTCTTGCCTCAACAGGCATAGTAAAAAATATAAAGATCATGAATATTATATGTGGGTTCTAAGTTGGCCTTTTTTGACTCGCAAAAGATAGAGACCAGCCCTGTCTTGTGGCTTACACTGAGCTCTGCTCCCTAATGCCAGTGCCCCTAAGACTACCTCTGAGCCAATGAATCATTAGGGTTCCCCATAGGGTTCAGTATTCTGGGTTATGATTTATTACTGCAGAAGTAAATGAGACAGAATCCACCCTGGGGGAAAGTCAAGTGGGGTATGATGTTACAGAACCCAGGTATCAGCTTCCAGGAATCTTCTAGGGAAGTCACACAGGGCAGCCTCCAGTCGCCCTACCATGAGTTAGGACAACACACAAAGTGTTGTTAAATAGAGGAACTTCCTGCAATGCTTTGCCCACTTTTGTGACTGGGCACATAGCCACCATTAGAAACAGAACAGGTTTGGCCTGGAGAGATGACTCAGTGGTTAAGAGCACTGCCTGATCATTCAAAGGTCCTAAATTCAATTCCCGGTAACCACATGGTGGCTCACAATCATCTGTAATGAGATCTGGTGCCCTCTTATGGCGTGCAAACAGAACACTGTATACATAATAAATAAATCTTTTTAAAAATATGAAAAGAAACTGACATTCTGAAATTACATGTATCTGGAAGAAAAGTAGATGGTGACACATACCCCAGCACTCAGGAGGCAGAGGCAGGCAGATCTCTATGAGTTCAAGGCTACCTTGGTGGTCTACAGAGTGAGTTCCAGGACAGCCAGGGCTACACAGAAGAAACCTGTCTCAAAAACAAAATAGTTGGTCCCATCTTGCAAACAAGTTCTGAGTGCCAGCTAACAGCAGAGCTTGTAATGCAGGCATTCCTAGGGATGGGCAGTGTCAGGCCTACTGTTTACTTCTACTGAAGTAATGATAACTCTGATATCATGAAAGGATAAGCTAAGGAACCACCTTAAATTATTTTCCAAACAAAGCCCCAGGAACTGTTAAAAAAGATGAATCTGCCCTGCTGGGTGTGAGAGATTTGACTTGCCAAAATAGCCTCCAAAGAGTTAGTTCCAGCAAAAATCAATGCCCCAGGATTCTATTAGTGCAATTTTTAAAATCGTTTGTTTCTTAATGGACGTCTTGCCAGCATGTGTGTCTGTGTACCATGTGCGTGCGGTACTAAAGGAGGTAAGAACGAGATGTCAGGTTCCCTGGAACTGGAGTGAGAGGTGATGGACTGTGAGCTGCCACCGGTCCTGGGAATCGAACCTGGATCCTCTGGAAGGTCACTGAGCCATCCTCCAGCCCCTGCTGGTACAGTTTGTTTGTTTGTTTGTTTCAAGACAGGGTTTCTTTGTATTCCTTGGATCCTGTCCTGGAACTCGCTCTGTAGATCATGCTGGCCTTGAACTCACAGAGATCTGCCTACCTCTGCCTCCCAGGTGGTAGGATTAAAGGCGTGCACCACCACCCGGCACTGTTGTTATAATTTTTAAACAATGTGTTTATGCAGTAGAGGGAAAAGACTATGGTTTCTGGTGTCTAAAGAATTTGGAATGGACAGGGAAGAAATGAACAGCTTTGTGGTACAAGGTCCTTTATGGTCTTTAAACCTGCCAGCTGCTTCCCCTGGAGCCTGTTTGTCCTAAGATATCCTCCCCAGGGTATAGGCGCTCCTTCAGGGCTTTGCCAGATACCTTTACTGGCTGGATTAAAATTGGAGCTGTATTCTGAAGCCCAGCACGCCCACACCAGGTGCTCACTGTGCCCTGACTGTAAGCATCCAGCCCACTTCTTGCTTATGACTACAGTAGACTCCTAAGTAGCATAGTCCATTTTCTTGTGAGGATGAGGAATTGCCACCATGGAGGGGGTATGCGGAAGGTGACTTGACTTGCACGGTCCCGTGTGCATTCATCCCCGGAGCAGTCCTGCCTCTCACTACCAACACTTGCCCATCTTAAATCATGGTCTTCCTAGTAGCTGGCTTGGACGGTTTTCTCCCTTCGAGGTTTTCCTGTCTGTGGATAAAACAGGGACCTGACAGACCTTCCTCTTGTGAGAGGTTTTTCACTGAAGCTGCAAATTTGACCACAGGAGAATTCCCATACACTTTTAGTGGTGACACCAGATGGTGTGAAAGGTGGCGTTAGCCTCCTGCAATATGTTACAATCATCCCCTCATGAGGCATTCCTGCACACAGATTTTAATTATCAGGCAATAATTAAATCTAATCATCTCTATTTTCTTTCTTTAAGCCGGGAATAAGTATTACTGAGTTAAGTGTGTGGTTTGGATATAAAGGTATTGTTTTTTGTAATTGAGGCTAATTATGACCATTAACCTAAATTATCAGAAGTATTTAATTATTTGTGGATGGGGGAGGGTTGAGTACTGCACCTACTAAGGACCATGTCGTAATGAACACACGCTTTGGGTTCAAACGAACAAACCTGACAATTACTGACATCAATAAATTAAGTAACTAAGTTTTCTTAATTTCAGCTTCTGTAAAATTGGTAGGATATTTTTCAGTATGAGGTAATGCTGTGTCTGTCCTGGTCACCATGGCAGCCTCTATGCCCCAGTGGCTACTGGGTGATGGAAATACGCCTAGCACAACTAAAGAACAAAAGCTTTAACTTTATTTCACTTTAAGAAAGATTTAGCTGGGTGTTGGTGGTGCACGCCTTTAATCCCAGCACTCAGGAAGCAGAGGCAGGCGGATCTCTGTGAGTTCGAGGCCAGCCTGGTCTACAGAGAGAGTTCCAGGACAGCCTCCAAAACAATACAGAGAAACCCTGTCTCAAAAAAAAAAAAAAAGAAAGAAAGAAAGAAAGAAAGATTTAAATCTGAATTGTCACATGTAGTTAGTTACCGGCTACTTGTTGACTAGACAAAACTAATACAGGGATGATGGTTGCAAAGCCTAAGTCAGTGCCTGACACATCATTCTCAGCAATGCTGTCCCCCATTGTGACTCGTAATATGTTAGCTCATTCTGCAATTTTCTGAGGTCTGCTGAGGGCTCTTTATCGTTACTTAACTGTCTAGCGCTGTATGGGACTCTCTTCTGCCAGCCATTTTCCTACGGAGCCCAACTAACATCCAAGAAGTCATTGTATGGAATCCTGGCCCAGCCATTGCTGGTGACCTCTGTCTTCTGTCTTTCCCCAGGTTTACACGAGGGCCCACAAGGCCCACCTCCTCTCCCTGCTGAAAAGCCTGTTGGGAATACCTACAGTACAGTGTCCGGAAGGCTCAGTAATGCGGACAGAACTAGACACCCGGTAAGTGATCCTGAGATGTTGTTAGGCTTAAGGCAAAGTTCTAAACCAGTTCTAAATATTCAGTTGCTGCTTAAGTTATTTTACCATTGGTTTGATTTTTAGAAATATTTTATTAGAACCCAATTGCTAACCCTCATGTACTTTCTTAATGTTATATTCAATATTTTACAACTCCCTGTAGAAGGATTGGGTTCATTTGTTGTACTCATTATAAAGTAGTTTCTCCTGTACCAATACAGTGGCATCGTCTTTTATATGATACTAGAATAATAATGAAGAGGCTACTAAAACTTCCAAAAAAACTTTAATATTGGTAGAAATAGATTTATTCAAATTGTCAGGTTTTGTTTAAAACACTCAAATCTATTTTTATTAAAAAATAATAATAATGGTAGCAATTTAAGATAACTACCCTAAGAATTTTTATTCTGAAGTTTAAGACATTTTTTAAATTAAAATACAATGCTTTCCTATACTTTTGTTAACATACATAGGACCTTTGATGTAAGTATTTTAAATTTCAACCTTCATACTATTCCCTCGTGCATTTTTAAAAATTTCCTCCTGATGGGCCATCGTTATGGCTTGTTTCAAGAGAAATCAATTCTTAAAGTCTTTAAACCGATTCAGTTCAATTTTTGTAATAGTTTTACCCTGTGCGTTAACTGTGCTCATCATACAAGCAAACTCATCCAATCTTCTAGTGAAGAGAAATTTCTTTGAAAAAGACATTAAATTAAATTAGCCAGTACCAAGCTAATGAGATTTTCTGTAGAATGAATTAAAATTTAGTGATCATTTGTATCTTCAAAGTACTTGATAATAAATTTTTATTAAAACTGGGCCAAGGAAACCAAAAAGCAAGAGTAGGGCCCCTGCCATACTGTAACCCCAAACTCCTGTGGAAGAATAGTTGCTTGCAAAGATCTCAGGCTCCCACTCTCAAAGGCTCCTGGAAGGAGCTGAGAGACCGTGATGAGCAGATGTGTTCTCCAGTGACTGATGTGATGGGGTCTGTGGACAACAGAGCTATGGAAACACTAGGGTTATCACTGCCGTGTCAGCCGTCCAAGAGCAATACCTACATTTAAAAGTAAACAAGTTAGGAAAAACTGCACCGCCCAGAGAGCTCCTGTGTTCACACCTACGTCTCTGCCTCACATGAACATGGTGGAAACCTTTCCCTGCGTCCATCCCAGAGGTGGTCAGAGCCACCTGCATGCTCATCCGTGCAGACCATAATAGACATGAAGAAAAGGGCATGCCAAAACAGATTATAAATTCAGTGATATGCCTGAAGTCACAAGTGTGGATTTTTAGAGACTAAGCTCAAACACATGCCTGAAAATTTTGTCTTGTGAATTGTAATTACTGAGTTCATTTAGATCAGAGGCCATAAGGTGAAGGGGACAACCTCTAGTAAGTGTCAGTGTCACTGGACTGTGGTGGCACAGGCCTTTAATCTCAGCACTTGGGAAACAGAAGCCAGCAGATTTCTGAGTTTGAAGCCAGGCTGGTCTGCAGAATAAGTTTCAGGACAGCCAGGGCTACACAGAGAAACCCTGTCTTTAAAACAAAACAAAAAAACTATCAGTGTTGCAGACCAGGAGGATAGACAAAATTCATCTATTTCTCCTAACAGAGTGCTAGAAACTTTATCAGACCTGGTGGCTACAGTTGCCAAACCTCACTTCTGTTACTTAACTGATGGACTCTAGGGTCCCATCCAGAGCCACTGGAGCTGAAAGCTCTCTGGCTTGTGCCAAAGCATCCCCTAAAGAAGCTACCACCTCTGTGGCAGATTCGGGAAACCTGCATGACTCGTGTCAATCCAAGCACACAGCCCAGAAGCATGTGTGCAGAGGCAAGCTGATTTTAAACTCCTCTCTAAGAAGGAGTGTCAGCTCCTGCAAAACACACCTAGGGCAGTTGTTCCACAATCCCAACACACATGTAATGCGCATGTGGTCTTAAGAGAAGGAGAAATATCTCCCTTTTTTAAAATGCCACAGAGCCGGGCGTTGGTGGCGCACGCCTTTAATCCCAGCACTCGGGAGGCAGAGGCAGGCGGATCTCTGTGAGTTCAAGTCCAGCCTGGTCTACAGAGCGAGTTCCAAGACAGCCTCCAAAGCCACAGAGAAACCCTGTCTCGAAAAACCAAAAAAATAAATAAATAAATAAATAAATAAATAAATAAATAAATAAATAAATAAATATCCCTGGGCATGGTGACACTCATATTACCCTAGCTCTTGGAGAGACTAAGACAGAAGAATGGTGAGTTCCGTTCCCATCCAAGCAGTACAGCAAGATCCCGTCTCAAAAAGAAAAGGAGGAAAAGGAATTTTTCTAAAATTAAAGTGTGATTCAAATGTGAAAATACACCACCTATAGAGACGCTACAAGCAGAAAACACCTCTGCCAGGCCCTCAGGCAGCCTGTAAGATGCCAAAGTTCCAGGGTCTCAGAACTAGGAAGAACTAAAAAGATGTAGGAAGGCTTCACAGTCCGTGCGGATTGCTGCAGAGGGGGACATCTCTAATCAGTGGTCTCCTAGGACTGTTGGCGGAACCTGGGTACCAACCCAGGTTGAGCAACCACCAAGACAACTGCAGCCATAGGGGCCACTCTTCCCGGTGTGGGAGATGTCGCATACGGCGATGCCTTCTAGGATGTGCCTTTCTTGTTCCAACTTAAAGTCTGCCACAAGTGGAAGATCAAAAGGATGCTTTAAATTTCCCATAAACATGCCAGCACTGGGATGGGATGCAGCTCAGGTGTAGTCCAGTCTTGCTGAAAGAAAGTGAGAGAAAGAAAAAAAAAAAACCTCTGCCCGTGAGACTGCAGCTAGTGCTTGTTATTTCCCTATCAAAGTTACACATTAGTATTTTTGCTTAAATTTCCCTTCATTTTTAAGGCACCTCCCACAACTAATTTTGAGAAAAAAATCAATAAAAATATCTCCTTTCCTGCTAAAGCTTGTTTGCTTTCATTTTAAAGGTGACCAAGGAAAGACATGATTTTTATCTAGCAATATTGTCAGGAAGAATTACGGGCAGCAGCGTATTTATAAGGCGTGGGTTATACTCTGCAATATTGCAGGGTTTATGAGCCCATGAAGTGCTTCACTACATTAACTGAACTCATTAGTGAAACCAAGTTTTAAGGGCAAGCTTAATTTGTTTTTTAAAAAATGAGATTTTAAAACATTGGAGTGTGTTTAAATTATCATCGTTATTGGCGATTAATCACTTGGTATTTAAGGAAGTGTTGTAAATAACATGAATTTAAAAATTGTGGAAAGAAGTTTTAACTCATTTGTTACATGAATGACACAGATTCCTAAGCAATAGCTAAATAATAGTTAATGCAATGTAAGTTTAAAGGGCTGGAAATTTCCCCCTTAAAGTCTTAGAGGCAGCATGTCATGGGTATACATTGGGGTCTTAAAATATAGGAAAGGGAAAGCTGGTCTTGGTAGTGAATTCTTTCAATTTTACAGTTGAAAACAGAAAAAAAAAAACAATTTAGTTAGTACTTCTACAAAAGAAAAGAACAAACAGTGCTGTTTGGGCTTTGAGGTATTTTGTTTCTCATTCAACAGAAGAATGATTTCTGGGTCCTCAAAAATGTGTTCTGGGAACTGGAGATGACTTACTGGTTAGGAGCACTGCTGCTCTTCCACAGGACCTGGGTTCGATTCCCAGCACGCACACAGCAGCTCACCACTATCTGATGCCCTCTTGTGGTCTCTGTGGGTACCAGACACACACACGATGACAGACACACATGCAGGTAAAGCAGGCATACACATAAAATAAATGCTTTTAAAAAAGTGTTCTGAGGGGGCTGGAGAGATGGCCCAGAGGTTAAGAGCACTGACTGCTCTTCCAGAGGTCCTGAGTTCAATTCCCAGCAACCACATGGTGGGCCACAACCATCTGTAATGAGATCTGGTACCCTCTTCTGATGTGTACATGGAGGCAGGGTGTTGTATTCTAAATAAATAAATCTTTTAAAAAAAAAAAAAAGTGTTCTGAGGGCCGGGCGTTGGTGGCACACGCCTTTAATCCCAGCACTCGGGAGGCAGAGGCAGGCGGATCTCTGTAAGTTCGAGACCAGCCTGGACTACCAAGCGAGTTCCAGGACAGCCTCCAAGGCCACAGAGAAACCCTGTCTCGAAAAACCAAAAAAAAAAAAAAAAAAAAAAAGTGTTCTGAAAAACCTTTGAAACAGGAGCCGAGCTGAGCCTCTAGAGAAACCTCTATCAGTTTCCCACTCCCAAATCCTCTTGCATTGGTTCACTGCATTCACTCACTGAATTCATTCACCGCATTCGCTCACTGCATTGCCTCACCACATTGCCTCACCACAATGCCTCACCACATTCACTGCATTGGCTCACTGCAATCGCTCACTGCACTCGCTCACTGCATTGCCTCACCGCATTCACTGCATTCACTCACTGCATTCGCTCACTGCATTGGCTCACTGCACTCGCTCACTGCATTGGCTCACCACATTCACTGCATTGGCTCACTGCATCCCTCACTGCATCGCTTCACTGCATCACTTCACTGCATCCACTCACTGCATTGGCTCACTGCATTGCCTTGCTGCATTTTCCGGTCCCCCTCTTCACTCTTTCCCCATAAAGCCCTTGTCAGCCTCTCTGGTGAAATCCCTGTCTCCCTGCCCTTCTATCTCCTTGCATGTCTTCCTTTCATCCACTCCTTAAGTTTTTTTTTTTAATGTCCTCAACTTCTTTAGTTCAAAACCCACTGCTTGTTTTGAAGCTATCCAGTAAGGAGATCTGACTGTCCAAGGCAAAACAACCACCCACTTACTCTCAGGTTTAAACTCAGGGTCTTTTGTTTCATATCATAATTGAGATGAAGAAATACCATATATTAAAATTGAAGCAAACTCTAGCAGCAAAGGAGAAAACCACCGGCTAGGGCACCTGACCCGCTCTTCTGTCCTCTGAGGGAGCCAGGCACACAGGTGGGAAAAACTGTCATACACATAAGAAAGTCTTTTTAAACAATACTGCTTTATGGGCTTGGCATGGTGGTGCACCCCTTTAAACCCAGCACTCTAGAGACGAGACAGGTGGATCTCTGTGAGTTTGAGGCCAGCCTGAGCTACATATTTCCAGGCCATCAAGGGTTACATAGTGAGACCCTGTCTCAGAAATAAATAAAAATAACATGTGTATTATGTGTATGTGTAGTACCGAGAGTCCTTCTCGGCTACTTCCTATAACTTCACAGCTTTTCTACTTAGAGACTCACTAAAAAAGTTGATCCCAGTTCCTCCTGCAAACTCTTGTTTTAGGTTAGTCTTAACTAAAAAGCCTTCTGTAACATTTATAGGAACTGGAGCAAGCCAGTGAATCAGGAGGCCTGGGACAAGGACCCCCGAGATTGCCACCAAGGTAGGTAAAATGTGGGCAAGTTGGAGGGAATGGAAGGCCTTGAAGAACTGCCTCATGTTCTCTGTCGTCAGACGCAGGGCTGTGAGCTTTAGATCTTGCCTTGGAGAGAAACTCACGAGTCTGCCCAGGCCACCAGGCCACAGTCTGCTTGGGACAGCAGGTTATGGGACTCTCATCTTTTCTTCTTCCCACGTGATCCAAACACCTACAGAGCACAAACATGAGTCTCTGATACTGTTTCCAAATAAACAAGAGCGCTTTCCAAACTGACATAGTTCTCTGCTGCAATCACTAACAAACGCCCTCCTGTTAGGAGGGGCCAGCATGTTTCTCAGCATCACTGAAGGGAACTCAGAGGTGGTCTATACCAGCCCCACCCACCCCACCCCCAGCACTAGAGGTGTCCAAACCAAAGGCTGATGCGCTTTCAGAAGGCACTGCCATGTTGAAATGCATTTCCATTTAGATATTAGGGAAAGGGGTTTTTATAAAGTAGTTACTGTCCTATTCCATTTTCAGAACTTCCTTTATGCTCTCTAAGTTAAGAGTTTTTTAATAGTAACAGCTATAATGTGAACGTTAGGGGGGTTGATGTTCCTTTTCTAATTATGCAAGAGGACCCAGGCACATATACCTGATATCATCATGTGTATAATCTTTTGTCTCAGACTATGGTAGAAAGTATTTAGCTTCCTGAAATAGCCGGTGTATTTAGGAGCAGTTGGGACCTTGGAGAACTCAACGACAGTAAGTGCTTGTTTGTCTTGAACTAATGAATCTCTAGTGCAAGATAAGAGGAAGCTGGGACATCATGGCATTTCCTCTACTATAATGTTTAATGCAAGAGTCATTTGCTCAAAAACAGCATACCCTGCAGGTTTCAGTAAATTGTATACCACAAGCACAAAAGCTCTTCATGCCTGTGGGAGACTGTGTGTGTGTGTGTGTGTGTGTGTGTGTGTGTGTGTGTGTGTGTGTGTGTGTGTGTGTAGAAAGGGTGGAACAGAACCTAGATGAGAGAAAAATGCTGACTCATAGCTCCCTACTTGTCTTTCAGACCTGTTCATGGAAAAGTCATTCCAGCTTGGAAGCCTCTTCCCAAAGGGGCCCCTGAGAGACCACCCCCCCCTAAGCTTTCTGCAACCAAATCATCAAGTAAAAATCTGCCTTTTTATCGGTCCTCTTCAGACATGGATCTTCAGAAAAAGCAAAGCCACTTGACCTCTGGACTCTCAAAAGCCAAGAGTCAGGTCTTTAAAAACCAAGATCCGGTGCTACCCCCTCGTCCTCAACCAGGACACCCTCTCTACAGGAAATACATGGTAAGCCTGGAATTTAAAATTGGTGCTTAAGAGGTTTACTCTAGCCAGGCAGTGGCAGTGACACCTTTGGTCCCAGCACTCAGGAGGCAGAGGCAGGCAGATCTCTGTGAGGCCAGCCTGGTCTGCAGAGTGAATTCTAGGACATCCAGGGCTACACAGAGAAATTCTGTCTCGGAAAACAAAAACAAAGGGGAGTTGTCCTAGGATGAGTAAGATCTGTAATCCCCAGGAAAAGTGGTAAGAACAAGTGTGGGGTTGGCCCCTGACAGGGCAAACTTTAGGCCGCCACAAAACCTGTTTCCCGGGGACTGAAGAGATGGCGCTGAGGCTTAGAGTACTTGTTCTTGCAGAAGACCCCATCCCGATTCCCAGCATCTGTACAGCAATTCACTACCGTCCATAACTCTAGTTCCAGGACTCACGTGATACAGACATACATGGGAGCACAATACTCAGACACATAAAAAACAACAAAAGCTGGGTTTTCAAGGCAGGGTGTCAGTATTAGAAGAATCTGCCAGAAAGGGAAAGCAGGCAGATAGGGGATATAAGTCGTTGACACAGTAGGACCTGCCGTGGGAGTGGGTGACAAATGCTGTGGGTCATCTCCTGGGATAGTTTGTACTTTCCAGATGCTTTGCCCACTAAATGGGTAGCATTTAAATGAAGTAGAAATTAAGTTTTTATTAAGATCAATGGACTTTCTCACAGATTTTTTCCCATTTTGTAAGCATAATTATCATGGCCCATTTAATAGCTACTAGTTAAAAGTTCTTATCAGTAATTGAGATAGTTGAGTATTAATTTTGTCCCCTTTGGATTTTTTTTTCATCAGATGATTTTGCCTGAGTTTCCCACAAATGACAAACAGAGTTGATTTGCTTTTCTATGTGCTCAGGTCAACCAGAAAAATAAGAAAATTAACTTAGAAGTGGGGGGAACATTATTTGCATTTTTAGAATAATTGGATGGCAGTACTGTGTTTAATAGCAGTTAGTAATTTTATCCTGTTCTATACTTCCATCAAGCCAGAAAGTGTTTCTTAGTTTAAGCTAATTCAGATTTTAAAAAGAGAATAGACAGACAAAAAGAGGTAATATATTCAGTCGTTTAAATTGCTGAAACCCATTGCTTCTCTCTGTCTCTGTCTCTCTCTCAGCTAATCTCTCTCTCTCTCTCTCTCTCTCTCTCTCTCTCTCTCTCTCTCTCTCTCTCTCTCTCTCAGCTAAAATGAATATAAACTGATGAAACTTTAACTGCCCAAACCCAAGGGATAGTCTCTGGGTTAGACTACTTAATAAAATAGTAATTGGTATGTATTGAGAACTAATTGTTAGCTAGACACTATTCAAAAGTAATTTTATAGATTAGATACTGTTATTATCCCCATTATACAAATAAGGAAAATGAGACCAAGATAGAGACTTAAGCCAGCTAGCAGTAAAACCAGGATTTGAACACAAAACAATTGGCATTGAGTCCACAGTCTTCATCGTCTTGCCGTACTATGAACACAGTGCTAATTAAAAGTAAGACCTCTGTCTTCTTTGGTCATTCTATGCCAAGATTGTCTACTCCAAGGAGAACCAGCTTCCACTTGGGGTTCTTTGCATAGCTGCATAATGTCAAAACATTGAAGGAATTCAAAGAAATCAGTGCATCAAAACGATGGTTATTTAAGTGATGTGTCTCACTATAAAATACACCCATAAATCCACTTCCTGGCCCCCTGGCTACACTACCATTAAATTACTTCTAGGAGTCTGTGTGCTTTGGGAGCCCTGCATGCTGTGGAGATGTGGGGGAAGTGGCCCTTCTCAACCCAGCTTTACAAGGCTACCTCCTGTACTCTGACCCAGGGGCCCAGGCAGCTCCTCCTCGTGTTTTAAGTGTGTATTATATAGGACTTCTGACAAGTACTCCTCAGAAACGGAACCCTTGACCCCGGGGCCCCAGTATACAAACCATTGTAAGATCAGACTGCTGAGGGAACGGGAAGATGCTGGGCTTCAAGCAGACAGACAATCAGGGAGACTACAAGGCAAATGGAGAGAACCTGAGGCCACATTCACCCCTTACGGTCCTGTGGGCTCAACTCCACCTTTTTGGAAGGTTAGTGGAGGAGACCTGCTGCCCTCCCCTGGATCAGGGTGTGAAGTCTGCTCACCCTCTGAAGAAGCCACCCGTTTCAGGCACACGTGCCAAGTCCTAAGTGATCAGCCACAGGTGAGGGTTGGGGATTGCCAATAATTCTCTTATGGTTTACATTTAAGCTGTCTGTGCCTCATGGAATTGCCAATGAAGACATTGTCTCCCAAAACCCCACGGAACTCTCTTGTAAGGTAAAGTCAAGCTCTTTCTTTACTAGCTAATTTAAAAAAAAAAATTACAGAAAAATCCCTGCCCTCTGTTCCTGCTATTACACATTATTAAATGCTTTAGGCTCCAAAGATTAAAATGTGGGAAAGTAATAATGTTTTATTAAATAATAATTGCTTCAGAGAGTGGCGTTGTGTCTTACAGCGCGGGGACGTGCTTGTGATCCTGAAGCAGGCAGAAAATAATTACTTGGAGTGCCAGCGGGGAGAGGGCACCGGCAGAGTCCACCCGTCCCAGATGAGAATCATCACTCCCCTTGAGGAGCGGCCGAGGAGCAGACCTAACGTACGTGAGGCATCGCTACTGCTCAGCCTTCCTGTCACACATGGCAGCACCGTCATAGAGTTGCTATTAATTATATTCTTTCCTCCCCAGGCTTCTTTTATTAGCAGCATTATTTTAACCAGGGTGGAAATAACAGTAGCAGTTTGCTCCAGTTTTGGAATAAATGACTCTAATCACGTTGGCACAGACTGCTGGGTATTCTGCCCTCTCCGTGCTGTGGTGGCTTCTGGGAACTAGGACACTCACTCACGGATTTTCGACTGAGAAAGTGACTTACTCTTTTTAAATAACATGAACCTGTTTACCAAACCAGAGTTTGGTTCCCTAGCAGAATGAGTTAGTTATTTTTAAAGGAACCCTGTGAATGCTAAATCTGACATAAGAGTCCTTCAAAATGCAAGCTTACTCTAACAGGGTGTGGTGGGTGCTCTTTTGTAATTCCAGCGCATAGGGGGTGGGGGCAGGAGGGATCAGAAGTCCATCAGTCATCTTTGGGTGCATAGCACAGGTCAGGGCCAGCCTTAGTGACAAGAGAGACTGTCTGGGGAGGGGGAAGTTAGTGTAAACTTTTTGACCTTGCTTCTCTGATTTAACAAATTCACTGGATAATGAAATACAATCCACATCTCAAGTCACAATTTAGGACTAACAACAAATCTGTGGAACCTGATATAAGATGCAGTGATTCCTGAAGAGGATTTGCTTAGCACTGAGGGTGGCTGAGCTCAGGGTCTGGGAGAAACCAGGCATCTACTGCCAGCTCTGACTGTAGTCTTAGAGGAGTTTTACTTCCCAGTTAAGTTTCCATTCTGTGTTACTCCAGGTCACATATATGAAAAATACACCAGCCATTCAAGTCAACAGCTTAGTTTGCTATTCACCCTAGACTTCCTAATCGTCTAATTCCTTCTTCTTGGAAGGCAGCTTTATCTTTTCAAGTTTTCCTAAGAAACTAAAATGTCTCATTTTAGGGAGAAGATATGGCTTCAACTAGTGCAGCTGGCATGTGAAAAATCTAAGTAGTTCACACGAGAAAAAAAAACCTCTCTTACCCAGTTTTCTCTTTTGAGTCCAGCATCATCCGTCTGTCATAACCGCCCCTCCCGCCTCAGAGTATGCCGCTGGTAATGGCAGGAGCTATGCTGCCAAAAACCTATCCTTGCACATAGATTTTTAAAGCTTAAAAATTAAAAGTTGTAACAGTCCAAAGTTTCCCCACCTTAAACATTGCAGTTACCTTTTAAAAAGTTTCTGTCCTCCAGGGGCCATTGTATTACCTCTGTTGGTGGGAATGAATGAACCACTCTTCAGGCTTTTGGTGGGAATGAATGAACCACTCTTCAGGCTTTTGGGTTTGTAAGGATTGTTACAGCTCTGAGACAACAAACTTAGGCAGCTCCCTGGCCTAGCGCTCCCTTGGCATGCGCCCGGGGCCTGCCCCCAGGCCACCTTCCATGACAAAGGAGGAGGCCCAAAAATGTGTTATGCTTTTGGACCTAACTTGGTAAACAGGAGATATTAATCAGTTAAGGTTGGAAACAAAGGATTGGTCATAGAGACAGTGAAGGATTATCACCAAGTGTATGGCTTCACTTCCCCTCTCCACCCTGGTGGTCAGAGTGTGCTGAAGGGCTTTTGTTGTTGCTGCTTTGGTTTCTGATGTGTGAAGTTAGTGTGGTAATGCTCAACAGAGTTGTTTTTGGAATTGACATATTGTATAGAAACCCAGAAAAGGTACTTTGTTTTTTGTTTTTGTTTTTTTTTTTTGTTTTTGTTTTTGTTTTTTTGTTTTTGTTTTTTTGAGACAGGGTTTCTCTGTGGCTTTGGAGGCTGCCCTGGAACTCACCTTGTAGACCAGGCTGGTCTCGGGCGATCCACCTGCCTCTGCCTCCCAAGTACTGGGATTAAAGGCATGTGCCACCCCAACTTCGTCCAATCAGGGATAGGCACTCGTCCTGACGTACTTCCTGTCTATGTACCTCCCATCTACGAGTGATCAAGCACATCCTGTGCAATTGGGGCAACCAACCTTGCTTACAGCAGTGAAAACACAGGGCTTGTTATATTTCCTAAACAACAGTCCCCAGCCTTCCAGGAAATTATCTGTCCTAGGGTAAATGGGGCCTACAGGTTAGAGGCATTTTTGTTTTAAAGATCTCTTAAGCATAATAATTAAAACTTAAAACATAACTTTAGCCCTCACATAAGTTCTGTAGGGGAGAGGTCATAAAAATGCTCTAAACATAGACTTCAGTGATAGTTACAAATTCTATGAATGTTCTAAAACCATATACATTCTAAATGAATAAGCTTTATTTTGTGTGAATTTTATCTCAGACATTTAACAAGTAAGCCAATATTAGTGCATAGAAGGTATTTGTCACAGTGAGTGGAGCACCATAAATGAGCAATGGTTGCAGCTACTCTTACTGTTATGCTATTTCTTGAGCAATGATGTAGAAAGACCTTCAAACTCTCTTAGATATACCTATCTCATATAAGCACTCTGGTGGCAGCGTTTGGACTGTACTGCTCCCTTGTGGCCAACCCTGTCTAGCCTGTTCCGCCTGATGGGTCTCATTGCTCATCACTGAAGGCTTGAAAAGGAAACTAACTGGAGGCTCAAATTACCTTCTCAGCTGTCTTACTTGGGCATGTGTAGATCTTTGGTCCGTTCGGAGATTCGTGCTCATGTTACATTTAAGGTAGGTCTCTGATTTGACTTTCTCCAGGTCAGTAGCCATCTAGACTAATACTGTTTATTGAACAGCCATTCCTTTTCCTGAAGATGTAAATCAGGAACAAATAACACACACACATACACACGGCGATGTATCTCACATCTTTAATTCCAGCACTTGGAAGGCAGAGACAGCCGGATCTCCAAATTTGAGGCCAACCTAGTCTACAGAGCGAGTTCCAGGATAGCTAGGGACACATGGAGAAACCCTGTCTCAGGGGGCAAAAAAAAAAAAAAAATCACATATACACACACACACACACACACACACACACATACACGCATAATTAATTACATAAATGGTGATCTTAAAGCCACTGGAGACCTAAAATAGCTCACAATTACTGAAACTCCCGTCTTGCCCTGAGTTACAGCCCTGCTTACCTGTGTTAAGAACAGACAGCTTTCCCTGTGGTTCAAAGAGCAGGTGGATTCGGGAAAGATCTGACAGAAGTGCTTCGGGGTAGAAGAGTGGGCCATTCCTTACGGCACACTGTGATCGAGCCAGCGCACTGAGGCTGTGGGAGGGACAGAGATGAAGTATCCCTAAGAAGGCAAGAGTCATTGAAAAACAAAAGCACAAAAGTCTACCTTCGTTCATTTCATAAGTCTGCTAGTGTTGAAGAATTTTAAGTAACATCTCCCAAGGGTTGAGGGTGGACCACTTCCTTGCCCATGAGTAAGGCCCTGGGATTGATTCCCAAGCGTCACCAAAGAAAGTAAGCAACATCCTTAACTGGATTTGATGATGATGATGATGATGTCATTGATAAGCCCGTTTCTTCATATAAAGGGTTATTTATGGGTGACACCCCCCACAATTCTAGAACTCAGTGTGTTTGAGGCAGAAGCATTGTGAATTTGAAACCATGCTAGTCTACATAGTGAGTTCCAGATCTACCTGGGGTGTATAGCAAGACCCTCCTGTCTCAAGAAACAAGTAAAGCCTTTAATGCCAACACTAGGGAGGCAGAGACAGGACTCTCTCTGAGTTTGGGGCCAGCCTGGTCCACAGAGCAGCAGCAGGACAAACAACAAGGAGCAAAAGCCAGGAAGAACTAACTGCTCAGCAGTCATGAAGTGTCCCTCTTGAACCTCACCCTCTCCTCCAGCTTGTCCAGGCCATCGCTTACCTAGCTAAGGAATACTACACAGCCTTTGCTAATTTACTTAGAATTGCTGTTGAATAAACCATTCAGATTAAATAGAAAGACCAAGCATGGTAGATAGCATTGCTTTCAAAATACAGAATGTATTCAGTTAAGTGGTAATAAATGAAGTGGTTGCACTCTTGTCAATTATACTTTTGTGGAAAGTCATTAGCTCCTTTCACTGCAGAAAGCAAAGACATAAACACAGAACTTCTTTCTCCTGCGGCAGAATGGGCTTAACTTTGAAAGCTCTGTCCTTAGGGTCTAAATTGGCCAGTTAGGGGGGAAAGTACCATTGGAATGCTAAGTGGCTAACCCCCCCCAACTTTGAGGCAGGATAAGTGTTTGGGTGTTTTGTTTTGTTTCCTTTAAAGCCTTTAAAGCTAGACAGTTCTGTTTTGTTTTAGTTTCTTCCTTTAAAATTCAAATGCTTAAGGGGCTGGAGAGAGTATAAGGTTCAATTTTGAATATGCACATCTGGTTCCGGGGGATCCGTTGCTTTCTTCTGGTCTCTGTATGTGCCAGATACTTCTATGGTGTGCAGACATACATGCAGGCAAAACACCCATGTGCATAAAATAAGTAAATCTTTGAAAAGAACTGCTTAGTGATATGCGATTGAAAGTTACTTCTGCCCCTCCCTGGCAAGGACACATTCTATTTTGAGGTGATAATGATTCCCTTAACTAGTTCACCTGTGTGGTTTACATCTTGTGCGTATAGAGCAATTCTTCTGGGGAGACTCTAAAGAGAAACAGCAAACAAACAAACAGTGGCCTAGGGGGAATAATGAAACCAGTTCTATCCTGCAGACTCCATTCACAGCCCTGCTTTTCCCCCAAGGATTCAGGCCACACTCAGAAGCCTGTTGACAGTGGAACGCCTCACGCTGTGGTTCGGCATGATTTCCCAGCAGGTAAGGACACACATAGTGAGCTGATGGAGCCCTGGAACGCCTCTCAAAGCCTTCCTTCCTCATTGCCTGTGTCTGGAGAGTCCTAGCCTGTGGATACCCTCTTATCCATCAGTTCTGCCTTCAGGAAGGGGCTGTGCGCCCAGCCGTGCCGGAAAGCTTAGCTGGAAAGCTGTCCTTTGAAAGGGATGGGAGATCCCCGTACAAATGACAAATAGCCATTGCTTACCAGTTACAAACTTTAGCACTCGGATGAAGTTACAGCTCACATTAACGTCCTTCGGGGGCTCAGGCTAGAACATTTACTTGTTTTTTTGTTTTTTGTTTTTGGGTTTTTGTTTTGTTTGGTTTTTGGTTTTTGTCGAGACAGGGTTTCTCTGTATTGTTTTGGAGGGTCCTGGAACTTTATCTATAGACCAGGCTGGCCTCGAACTCACAGAGATCCACCTGCCTCTGCCTACGGAGTGCTGGGATAAAAGGCATGCGCCACCAACACCCGGCTAATATTTACTTGTTTAGCATTGGGATGAAGTCAATTCTAATTTAATAAAGTGAGTTTTTTAAAAAGATTGTTTAAATATGTGTCTCACCCACCACTTAGCTATGAGATCAAAGCATTAGATTTTTTAAACCATTTTAAGTTATCCTTTGTAGCCAAGGCTACAGACTTTTTTGAACTATTTACAGCTTATTTATATATACTTGGCAGGCTGATTTTTTATTTTAGTGTAGATAGTTTTTCTTCCTAAAGAGCTGTAGTTAATACTTGAAGCTGGGATGGCTTTTAAGGGTGACTGGGAATAATGGTCAGTGTATCACGCCATGTCTACAAAAGCCTTTCAGTGTTGAATGTGTTTTCAGCAAGAGACTTGCGTTGGCGCAGCGGGAACCCCTGGCCAGGACAATGATGGTTTTATAAACGATTTTCCTTAATAGATAAATCTGATCTGTTCTTAGAAAAGAGAATCCCTAATATCAAAATTGTTAAATAAAATGTTATGAAAAAATGAATTTGATCAGTGCACTCCAGTCTGTCTCAGAATCAGTAGAATCTAGGCACATGTGGACAGAACTAAATGCCACTTTCTTCTCTGCTTTTAATCTCATGTGCAGCTGGGGCAATTCATCGTTGTCGCTAATTCTGTGTTACAGAGGAAGCTGATGACCTGAGTCTCACATCTGGAGAAATCGTTTATCTTCTCGAAAAAATCGACGCAGAATGGTACAGAGGGAAATGCAGGAACCAGACTGGCATATTTCCTGCCAATCATGTCAAAGTCCTTGTAAGTGGGTTTTGTTTGTTTTATTTGGCCACACATTCAGTGGTCCAGTGAGGCCTGAAGATGAGGAAGAAGAGCTAGAAGCCTACAGTCATGAGTTCCTCTTTTCTGTCTTCTCTTGATCGTTTGGCATTTGGACACTTTCAGAATAAATCTTCATCCCATGTAGACGGGCTGGATCATCAGTCAGTTATGGAAGGGATGCCCCTTACTGCTGAGTATTGACTATTGACAGTGTCTGGGGGAGGGGAGTCGTTATCTTCAATTGAGGGCGCACCATGCCCCATGAAGAGATATCAGTTGGCAGATCATTATCCTTGGAGGGTTCTTAAACACTTAAGGATTTATGTTAATTCTTCTTTTTATTTAACAAATTTATTTTTCATTTTACACACCAACCCAGTGCTCCCTCCCTCCCCTTCTGCCCCCCCCGCCTCCCCCCTTCACATCCTCCATCCACTCCTCGGAGGGGGTGTGGCCTTCTTGGGGAGTCACCACCAAGTTGAGGCAGGACCAACTCTCCCCCTGTATCAAGCCTGAGCAAGGTATTCCACCATAGGGAGTGGGCTCCAAAAGAGCCAGTTCATGCCCCTGGGATAGGTTCTGGTTCCACTACCAGCACCGCCCCCCCCCCATCAGATCAAGTCACGTAACTGTCACCACATTCAGAGGGCCTACTTTGGTCCCGTGCAGGTTGCCCAGCTGTCAGTCCACAGTCCCTGGGCTCCTCTAGCTTGCGTTAGCTGTCTCTGTGGTTTCCCCATCATATTCTTGACCCTCCCTCCTCCCTCCTTGTTCATATGATCCCTCCTCCCTCTCTTCATCCGAACCCCGGGAGCTCAGTCCAGTGCTTGGCCATGAGTCACTCCATCTGCTTCTGTCAGGTACTGGATGTAGGTTCTATGATGACAATTAGGATAGTCACCAATCTGATTAAAGGGGAAGGCCCGTTCAGACACCTCTCCACTAATGCCAGGAGTCTTAGCAGGGGTCATTCTGTGATTCCTGAGGCCTTCAGTGAACGTAAACTGGGTACTACTGACCAGTTCTGAAAGGATGTTGTGTGGAGCTGTGGTGCCGTGTCAGTTTGAGAGTACCGAGGCACTTTCACCTTAGGCAGTGGCCCATTAATGGGTTCTTCACATAATATCTTCAAGTCTGACTGAAGAAAATTATATTGAAGCATCAAGAATGTATAGCCCCTAATAGCTGAACCTGTGAACACACTCCAGTATGTTGAAGGTTTTCATGCTAAGCCTAGGTAGCTGTGAAACATAGAGAGAAAACATGATTGCTCTTTGAATACTTGTATAATGAGGGAAATATAACTCACTCCCTGATATAACCTGAAACTATGAAATATCAATAGAGCTAGCTTAAAAGTTAACAGCTTATTTCGAAGGGGAAAAAAAAACAATAATTTTCCATTACATCAGAAACTTTAAAATCTAAGTACAACAGAAAATCTGTATTTTTCAAATAGAAAAGAGTTTGAGTCTCTTGAAGTATGAAATGTAGATCTTAAAAATTGCCCAGTGTAGACGTGATCTGGTTCTTTGGAGAAATCTAACCAACATTCTCTAAATTAATAGTAAGAGTGATGCTAGTTTTAGCACTCTTCATTTTTCTTCTGCTTGGTGTAACAGGGCTTTAAACAGCACAATTACCACACTGAAATCAATCACACCCAGGCGGCCACATTATTGGTATAAATGTATTCCCAAGCCCACAGGTTTAAAAAATTGTGTTAAAACACCAAACTTACAGAATTTATTTAAAAGGGCACTGATCTAATATAGACCTCACAGCCTTAAGTAGTTTTTGACTGCATGCATCTGGCCAAGAACTTTATTCCAGCCTAGCCGAGGTGTTTACTGAGGTGCCCGGCACTTAGTAGATGCTCATTTAGTACACATTGCTTTCTTCCTACCCTTGCAGTGAAGGGGCAAAGTCCCCTTCAGTATATGGAGAGAATCCACAAATCTGATCAAACGCTTCATTTGGGGACCAGGGAGGCATTGCTGAATCCTGCCCTTCCTTAGGGCAGCAGCATTTTGACCTGATGGCTGATGGCTGTCTCAAGTTCCTTGGATAAAGTGTAGAGAGCTCGTGCTCGTGGCGGCAGGGTGTTTGATTGCTCAAGGAGAACTACATCAGCAGCTATTCTCCCTCACGCCTTTTAGACAGGGTCTCACTTCAGTAGCCCAGGCTAGCCTCTGCCTCAGCCTCCTGGGTGCTGGTGTTACTCGAGTATGTCACCACATCCGGCTGAACTTGTATATTTTTCCCAAAACTCAGTTTTTGTTTCCTTAGCGTTGCAGCTGTACCTGCAATACACTCACCAGCTAGCTTTCCTGTTTAATTTAAATCGTGCATTTCCTAAGCACTTGATGTTAAATTTATCTTAACCAAATTGTGAAAAAGAAGCAAGTATTACTTACCTGATTTTGTCTTTGCTAGGTTGATATTCCAGAAGGAAGAAGTGGAAAAAGAGAATCATTTCCATCTCACTGTGCTAAGTAAGTTTTGTCTGTGTTCTTTTGTATAAAATAAAAAAAGAGGAAGAAAAAAAGTTCTAAGCTGAATCACTCCCATTGCATGATTAGCCAGATTCTCTGTGTCTTTGCTTCTGAGGAAATTTTATTTGCTTAACATGTGATAGTGAAAGGCTGGAGACATGGTTCAGGGTTTAGGCTGCATCCTGCTCCTACAAAAGACCCAAGTTCAATTCCCAGCACCCACATTAGGTAGCTTACAAGACCCAACTCCAGTTCCAGAGGGATCTGGTGCCCTCTGCTGGCCTCTGAAGGTGTGTGCAGAGCGAGAGAGAGAAGCCGGACATAGTAGCACATGCCTTTAATCCCAGCACTAGGAAGGCAGGAGGATTTCTTGAGTTTGAGGCCAGCCTGGTCTACAAAGAAATTTCCAAGACAGCCAAGGGTAATATATACAGAGAAACCCTGACTCAAGAGGGGGAGGGGAAGGGAGGGGAGGGGGAAGGGAAGGGAAGGGAAGGGAAGGGAAGGGAAGGGAAGGGAAGGGAAGGGAGCCTGCAGAAATGATTCCTCAATTAAAAAGAACAGCTTGCTGCTCACCATCTATAACTCCAGTTCCAGGGGCCCCGATGCTTTTTTCTGACTGCTGTAGGCACCAGGCATACGTGTGATGCACATACATACTTCAGGCAACACACTCATACACATAAATGAGTAACAGAAGACTGTTAAGGTAGAAACACATGTAAAAATCAGTGCAGCAGGCCGATAGACGCCAGCTTAAGCAGCCTTCCATATGGGGACAGCAGTGAAGCAGTCTAGGTAAGCATGCCCTGACCTGGCTGCAGCCTGCAGAGGTAGTTTTGTCATCAGTGAGATTGTAGTGTGGCTCTCTGGTGTCTCCTAACAGCCTTTTTAGAAACGTTAACTGTTTTCCTCATGAAAAATATGTCTCAGAAATAGGAATCCTGAGCTGGAGAGATGGCTCAGCAGCTAAGAACACTGGCTGCTCTTCCAGAGGTCCTGAGTTCAATTCCCAGCAACCACATGATGGCTCACAGCCATCTGTAATGAAATCTGGTGTCCTCTTCTGGCCTGTAGGGATACATGTAGACAGAACACTGTATACATAATAAATAGATAAATATCTATTTATTTAAAAAAAAGAAATATGTCCAAAGCCACAGAGAAACCCTGTCTCGAAAAAAAAAAAAAAAAAAAGAAATATGGATCCTACAAAAACAGCCAGGTGAGGCCAGAGCCCAACTCAGTGGTTAAATGCTTACCTAGCAATGTATGCAACTCTGGGTTCAAATCCCACCCATGAAAATAATAAACTGCGTCTCAGTAGATGTGTTGTGCGGCTCTGTTCTTAAGGACTAGGCAAAGGGGAGGGGAGGGTTACACTGCAGACTCTTCCTGCTATCCCTGTGTTTGTGAGACCTTTCCAGGGATTTATATGCCTTTAATGCTTCATTGTAACTCTTGTGTGATTTAAAGCCCTGCCACAATGCAGCTTTATATTCTAGTTAAATGAGCAAATTAGAACAATTCACTACCTGGTGAAGACTGTAAACCTGTCTGTGAATAGGTCAGACATAAGGAGGTGTTCCCAGGGGACTGGAGACGATAAATGCAAAGGTTATCGCAAATATGAAAACTTTTGGTACCACGGCATCAAGTCATTGGGTCACTCTTCGGGCTGTGTTTCTCCTGTGAGCACAGACGCCACACGGGCAGGTCGAGTTTAAATGGGCTTGAAGGGCCCTTGATCCTCCACGGACCCGCTTAGATCAGAATTTGAATTCTTCAAGGGCCAGCCTTTCCGTTACAGGCACTTGTTTGCTCTTGTGATTTCTGCTCTTGAAACTTCCTTTCTGAGGCCTCAAATCAAAGGTCTGGTATTAAATCAGGCCTTCTACAGACCAAGTTCTGTCTCTGCTTCTATCTTATTTTATCCTCAGAATTGCAGATCGCTAAAGGGTTGTTCCAGTCTCGGGAATGCAGCCTTTTTTTTTTTTTTCTGGTTTTTCAAGACAGGGTTTTTCTGTGTAGCTTTGGAGCCTATCCTGGCACTTGCTGTGTAGACCAGGCTGGCCTTGAACCTACAGAGATCCTCCTGCCTCTGCCTCCCTAGTACTGGGATTAAAGGTGTGTGCCTCCACCCAGCAGGGAATGCAACCTTTTTTGTTTTTGTTTACTTATTAAATACAGTGTTCTGCCTGCATGTATGCCTGCATGCCAGATCTCATTACAGATGGTTGTGAGCCACCATGTGGTTGCTAGGAATTGAACTCAGGACCTCTGGAAGAGCAGCCAGTGCTCCTAACCTCTGAGCCATCTCTCCAGCCCTGAATGCAACCTTCTTAAAGGCGGCACCCAGTCCTTACAGAGCAACCAAGTGGATGGAGGGTTAAATGGTTTCGCCAGCTTTCTGTCGGCCTCATTTATTCCTCCTGCTCACTGGTGCAGTCAGTGCCTAGTGAGCATCCCTCCTGCTGCCAGATGCTCCTCTTACTGTCTGCATTCTTAAACAAGCCTTTGATGTCTTGCCCTCAGATTCTCAGGGGGACTACTCCCAATCCCAGCATGTTTGTGATTGAAAGGGTTCACCCTGGGCCATGGACTGCTTTGGCACAAAGACACAAATACTCGGAGTCTGGGGAGAGTCTGTAATTAAATAAATGCTGAAAAAAAAATACTGACCATAAGGCAGATGTGCAGTGTAGACCACCAGTCGGCTACTGATCGGGAATGCTGCTTGAAGTGTCTGGCCTTGAGCTTGGCCCTTCTGTGTTCAGAGATATCTAGAAATAAACCTTGTCATTTAGATATGTAACTTACTCTTTTTTGTGGAACAAGAAATACAGAGTTCCATAGTAAACAGGATATTTATAGAAAGTCTGAATGAAAGTTGAAAAGGTTTTTTGTTTTTTTTTAAGTTACCACTAGAGAATACTTTATTCTGGTTTGTTGTTGTCTGGTTGTGGTTTTGGGTTTTGTTTTTTGGTTTATGAGACAGGGTTTCTCAGTGTGGCTCTGGCTATCCTGGAAGTCAGTCTGTAGACTCAGCTCACCTGAAACTCAGAGATCCACCTGCCTCTGCCTCCAAAATGCTGGGATTAAAGGTGTCCAGCACCACATTTAGTTGCTGGCTAAGCAACACTTCTTAAAATAGAGTAAAGCAACCGGGGCGACAGGGGAGCGCATGCCTTTAACCCCAGCACTTGGGAGGCAGAGGCAGGTGGATTTCTGTGAGTTCGAGGCCAGCCTGGTCTACAGAGTGAGTTCCAGGACAGCCAGGGCTACACAGAAAAACCCTGTCTCCAAAAACAAACCAAATCAGGGCGTTGGTGGCGCTCACCTTTAATCCCAGCACTTGGGAGGCAGAGGCAGGCGGATCTCTGTGAGCTGGAGTCCAGCATGGTCTACAGAGTGAGTTCCAAGACAGCCTCCAAAACAATACAGAGAAACCCTGTCTCAAAAAAAAAAAAAAAGTGTTGCTTAATGGTAGTCTTAAAAATAAAGCCAATGAAGGTCTTTATATATTTGTTTATTTGTTTGTAAATGTTTTTTTTTTTTTTTTTTTTTTTGGTTTTTCGAGCCAGGGTTTCTCTGTATTGTTTTGGAGGCTTTCCTGGAACTCGCTTTGTAGACCAGGATGGCCTCGAACTCACAGAGATCCACCTGCCTCTGCATCCCAAGTGCTGGGATTAAAGTCGTGCACCACCAACGCCCAGCGTAAATGTTCTTAAATTTAACCCATAACTATGCTCTTCTTTGTTCAGAGGTCCACGATGTGTTGCTCGGTTTGAATATATTGGAGACCAGAAGGATGAGTTAAGTTTCTCAGAGGGAGAAGTAATTATTCTAAAAGAATATGTGAATGAGGAATGGGCCAGAGGAGAGATTCGAGACAGGACTGGGATCTTCCCCCCTTAACTTTGTGGAACTTGTGGAGGATCATCCCATATCTGGTGCCAGTGCCTTAAGTGAGTACGGAGAACGCGGGTGTTTGTTGTGTCATTGCCTAATTCAAATGAACCAGTAATTAACGACACTTCAGACGCTTAACAATCCACATTGCCATATTCATAACGTAGACGGAAAACTTAGATTGAATGGTAATTTGTGTTGGAAATTGTTTTTTTTGGGGGGGGTTTTGGGGGGGGTTGGGTTTTTTTTTTTGGTTTTTTTTGTTTTTGTTTTTTCGAGACAGGGTTTCTCTGTGGCTTTGGAAGCTGTCCTGGAACTGGCTCTTGTAGACCAGGCTGGTCTCAAACTCACAGAGATCCACCTGCCTCTGCCTCCCAAGTGCTGGGATTAAAGGCGTGCGCCACCAACGCCCGGCTGGAAATTGGTTTTATTTATTGTTTTTGGTAGTTCCAATGGCCACGTGTGAGAAATGACAAAGACCTTTAGACAGTGAGTTGTTCTGTTAACTGTGGGTGCTAGCCTGTAGTTAAATAAATAGTCCCAGGAAGCTAACACTCCACACTCTCACCCAAAAATTTTCCCCTAATACTATGGAGTCTTTTCATCTGACCTTTTTTTTTTTTAATTTTTCCTTTTCTTTTTTTTAAATGTAGGCACAAGGGAGCCACCAAAGATTAAAAATGGAGACCCTGGCTCAGATTCTCAGGTAGGCTGCTTGAGTGGATAGCTGCAGTGACAGCCACATTTAAACCCTGGGAGAGCTGATACTACAATTATTGAGAGAAAAAAGTGTGAAAGCACTTTTCTTGTTGCATGTTTGCAGCAGATTGGACGGTTGATATAATACTGTGCATAAATTTCATGGGAAGCCATGCAGACCCTGACAGACAGTGAAGAAACAGGCGCCGTGCCTCTTGGTCTCCCCTTCCTCCTCTTCTTCCCAAATAGTCTGCCTCTCTGTGTCCATGCCGCATGCGTTCCATTCTACTACTCTCTTTTGTGTTGAGGGGGGTTAAGTTAGAGTAGCCCAGGCTGGCCTTGAACTCCCCACCGTCCTGCTTCTACCTCCCAGGTAGTGATAATTCAAGTATGCATGACCGTACTGGTGCTCTCTCTCTCCTCTATCACTGAAGCTCTTCTTCCCCCTGATCTTCATTCCAGTTTCATGACCTACACACACACACACACACACACACACACACACACACACACACACGCACGCACGCACGCACGCACACACTATTAGACACAGTTTGTTTGGGTTGGTTTTTCCTTTAATTTTGTTTTTTAGGTTTTGGTTTGTGTTCTGTTGTGGACAGAATCTCATTCTGTAGCCCAGGCTGGCCTCAAATATATGGCAATTCTCCTGCCTCCGCTTCCCAAGTGCTGGGATTACAGGTGTGGGCCACCAAACGTAGCAGGTAAGAGGTTTTTAGTTTTTTGCTTTTTGTTTTCAGTCCACTAGTTACTGAGAAGGGAAGTGGAAAGTGTCCCACCAGGCACTGTGGAACGCATTCTCTTTGTGTCCTGTGTTTCATCCTCACAGCAACCCTTAAATGAAACCGAATTTGGAGAAGCCTGGTGTTGCACATAGCCAGGAAATGGCAGAGCCAGGTCTAGAACCCTTGCCTGCCTGACTGCAAAGCCTTAGCTCTTAACTTACTCTCCACTGCCTACTAGAAGTTCTGAAATACTAAGTTCCCATCCAACTTGGAAGAGCTGTGTCTCAGAGGCCAAACAAGGGTGTTAGAGTTACAGATGGTTGTGAGCTGCCTGTCGAGGGTTCTGGGGAACTGAACTCAAGGCTTCTGGGAGAGAAGCATGTGCTCTTAACAACTGAGCCATCCCACCAGCCCCCATAACTCCTTAACTTTTATTCCTCATTGTCCTTGAAGCCTTGGGATAATCCCTCACATTCCTTACCATACTCCTACTTTGAAACAGGCTAGCAGCCCTTCTGGAGAGTGGTGCAGAGCTCTGCACAGCTTCACAGCGGAGACCAGTGAGGACCTGTCCTTCAAACGTGGAGACCAGATCCTGATCCTGGAGCGACTAGACGCGGACTGGTACCGCGGCCGACTGCACGACAGAGAGGGCATCTTCCCAGCCGTGTTTGTGCAGCCCTGCCCAGGTACGGCAGCTGCCAGATGTGGCCCACGCTTCGAGGGCCCAAGGCTATTAAACAGTGTATATTCCTTTACCTCTGACCACACTTGACTTACGTTTCCTGTCTGGAGCCAGAAGCGAGGATGAATAAACTCACTCCCACACTGCCATGTCAGCTATGTGGAGGGAAGGAGATAAAGATACCACTAAATAACAGCAAACTTTGATTAATAAATAGACTTTATACAATTCTTTTCTGGCTAAGTGCACATCCTTTATTCTTTTTTGCAAGTTAAGTAAACTCAAAACTAAGTGAAAATATTTAGAGTGACAAGCCAGGTTCTTAGGATGTTTGTGTTTTGTGTGATTGCCTTCCTGTGTATTTGTGTCTTTACAGCAGAAGCAAAAAGTATGACTGCCACATTACTGAAGGGGAGGAAGGTCAAAGCCCTGTATGATTTCCTTGGGGAAAATGAAGATGAGCTCTCTTTCAAGGTCAGACTGCATACCTTTTTCTACCTCTCTAACAGTACATAGTTTGCAATGTGCTTATGAATGGAGCATTGATCATTACCTAAGAACAAAGACCTCTCAGACTCTAATTGTAAGGGAAGAGAGTGGGTAGAACTGTGCATGGTAACGCAGTCATCTAGGCCCAGCTCTCAGGAGGCAGAGGAGGGAGGACCATATTTGAGGTCAGCTTTGCCCTCTAGTGAGGCCTTGTCCAAAAAGGGGGAAGGAGCAAGTGAATAAGACCTGATAGTTTGCATCATCAACTGCCGCTTAAGGACCGAGGGAAGACTTTAGCTTGGTGATCACAGCCTTCAAATAATCCCTGTATCTTGGCTTTATAATGTCAGATCTCAATACGGGAGTTCTCATTAAGACTGTTCTCCACTGCTGCCAACATCTGAATGGAGGAGTCAGACAGCTCCTGCTGTGGTTCGCTTTGGCAGCCTGATAAGAGCTGTTCGTGTCCACAGACACCCACCAGTGCTTTGGGAAACAGACCCAAAGTGGTGAGCTGAACTGTGAAGATTTTTTTTTTTAATAAACCCAAATATGCCAGGCGTTGGTGGCGCACGCCTTTAATCCCAGCACTTGGGAGGTAGAGGCAGGTGGATCTCTGTGAGTTTGAGACCAGCCTGGTCTACAAAGCAAGTTCCAGGACAGTCTCCAAAACAATACAGAGAAACCATGTCTCGAAAAACCAAAACAAAAAACAAAAAAAACAAAAAAGAAACCCAAATATAACCCTGATCTTCCTTCCAGAAAAAGTACCTGTTTTCTCGAATGTGGAAATGAAGTATGTTTCTGTTGAGCCAAGGTGAGAGGAGAGAGCATCCAGGCAGACCTTTAGGATGCTGTAGGAAACTGGTGTTGTAGTTGGTGCTACCAGACAGCTGTGGCACAGTGCTAAAGTCCCATCCTAGAAGGCAGCCCATCACAAACAAAGAAGGAAAGCCTCCAGGGGCAGCTGGATAAGATGAGACCTAGTGCAGGAGACACAAAGGTTTCACTACATGAAGTGACCAAAGGGTGCTAACCAGCCTGGCAGTGCTGCCTGAGACGTGTCAGGTGAAGCTGCTAACTCCTACTGTGTGACAGTTTCCTTTATCCTAAGACCATCTGCATTTAAATTAAAGTATCTAATTCCTACTGTGTGACAGTTTCCTTTATCCTGTCTGCACTTTATATTAAAATATCTAACTCCTACTGTGTGATAGTTTCCTTTATCCTTAGACTGTCTGCATTTTATATTAAAGTATCATTTCTACTGTTGTTAATAAATATTGCTAATAAATGACAGGCATCACAAACTGAGTTGGAAGCTCTAGTCTGTGTGTAAGGTCTTGATCCACAAATTCCTCAGGTTTGGATACTGTTATATTGCTCCTTCTCAGTCTTGCAAATCTGAAGCTCAAGATTTGTTCCTTGTCTTCAGATAAAATGTTGTTGTAGGTGAAGAATTTTTTAGGGGGTTATTTTGGCTTTCATTTGTGTCAATTCACAGAATTCACAGCATACCCCACAAAGAACAGGCTGTCCTCATAGTTGAGTGTCTTGTAAGTTAAATAGTTATGGAGGTTTTTTTTTTTGTTAAGGAATTCTTTACTGCTTTCAATGATAGCAGTCATTAAAACTTTATTAAATATTATTTAAAGGGAGCTGGAGAGATGGCTCAGAGGTTTTAAAGATTTTTTTTATTTTTAATCCCCTTTCTCGTGTGTGTGTGTGTGTGTGTGTGTGTGTGTGTGTGTGTGTGTGTGTGTGTGTGTGTATGCGCGCACGTGCGTGCATGTGTGCCACCAACCAACACCCGGCTTGTATCAATTTTTGAATAGCAAAAATTTTTCATATTTAAACAAAATAAAATAAATAGATAAGTGACATCTGATATTCACATTGTTTTCAGTCCATTCTCAAAAAAAGGAAAGAAGTTAATCAAATAATTTTGCAGACAGCTATGTAATAGTGCTACAAAGAAATCCATTTCTCAGGCCGGGCGTTGGTGGCACACGCCTTTAATCCCAGCACTCAGGAGGCAGAGGCAGGCGGATCTCTGTGAGTTCGAGGCCAGCCTGGTCTACAAAGTGAGTTCCAGAACAGCCTCCAAAGCTACAGAGAAACCCTGTCTCAAAAAACCAAAAAAAAAGAAAAAAGAAAAGAAATCCATTTCTCCTAGAAAAGATATTTTTAAAGGTCATCTTAGACCTTGGCAGAGATTTAAAACTAGGCTGTAAAAAAGTATTAGCCATCATAAGGAACAAAATCATATTCTTCATTTGATACAGGAATTATGACTTGCACATGTGTAAGACACATTACCACTGCGACTAACATAGATGAAGATAAAACAGTATCCTGTGTCAAGGCAGAGCACTTAAGATGGGACTGGATGAAAACTGACATTGAGGCTAGGGAGAGACAGAATGAGCCACGTGTTAGAGGGAAACCCTCCTATGACAAGAATTAAAGCAGAGGGCCAGGCGGTGGTGGCGCACGCCTTTAATCCCAGCACTCAGGAGGCAGAGGCAGGCGGATCTCTGTGAGTTCAAGGCCAGCCTGGTCTACAAAGCGAGTTCCAGGACAGCCTCCAAAACAATGCAGAGAAACCCTGTCTCAAAACAAACAAACAAAAAGAATTAAAGCAGAGTATAATGTGCTCAGGCTGCTACAGAACAGTTTTGTAGTTACTTTCCACTGTGAACCGTGGTGGCCTCCTAGCCTCTTCGTTAGGTGTGTGGACCGTGGAATACCCCGAGGTTTGAACTCTGTCTGTATGCTAATTATATGTGTAGCCCTGACAAGTTGCATGATGTCTGAGCTTCAGATTCTTCATCTGTCTTACCCACAGAGCTGGGAAGACGCTCTGTGGGTAAAGCCTTCTGCACGTGTCAGGATCAGGATTCAGATGCCCGGGAGCCATGTGAATGCAGGAGATCATGGCAGTCTGGGGGACAGGGACCCCCATAGCAAGCTGCCTAGCTAGACTAGCTGAATTAGTGAGTTCTGGGTTCAAGTGAGAGACTTTTCCTCAGTAGGTGGAAAATGATTGAGGGAGACACTTGGCATCAACCTCTGGCTTTCACGTGTATACACACACACACACCTGCACTTGTACACACACGAGCCCACACACAAACACAAATGCACACATGCATGCCCACCACATACACACAAAATAAAATATCTCTCTAAAATGAGGATGCTAACAGCACTCACTTGTAGAAATACACTTATTTAAATAAGTTCATCTTTTGTAAGGGACAGACTAGGACAAAGCACAAAGGGAACATGGGGCTCACGCTTTCATCTGCAACCTTTATGGAAGTCAGTGTGTCCCTCTTTGATGGCCCTCACGAGTAGCAAAGCCATGCTCTCTGTCCCTCTCTGCCTTATTTGTCTTCCCACTCTAGCATGGATCCATTATTTACTACACTGTACCTATATCACCAAGAACAGTGTCTGCTACATAGTAGGTATTCTGCAAATACGTGTTAGATGAGCATGTGCACGTTGAGTGTATATAGCTGATGCTGTTATTGATTAAAAAGTGGTTAAGATTAGGAATTGTGAGCATAAGCAGGACACAGTGTGCAGCAATGATGGCAGTGGCAGGGAGCTGAGTTTACTTTGAGATGCTACAAGCAGATGTCATCATTAGGTATACATCATCCGTGTGGCGGCGCATCATTTAATCCTCTCTGCATCAAGATAGATGAGTTGTATTAAGAGAAGACTATTCATGCCGCTCCAGGTGGGCTACGCTCTGTGCTTATGCCCTGCAGAAACCAATAATTATTTCTAACCCCTGTCTTTTTTCCAGGCTGGAGATGTAATAACAGAGCTGGAGCCCATAGATGATGACTGGATGAGCGGAGAGCTAATGGGAAGATCTGGAATATTTCCCAAAAACTACGTTCAGTTTCTACAAGTCAGCTGAAGGTGAAGCTTGGCTGTTCCCGGGCACAAGAACTCACTTGAACACTCACTTTGACTATCTGATATTTTGCACTATTTTTTTTAACAGAAAGAGAAATATCTAAGCTGTATGTGAACACTAGGATTTCTGAGAGCAGAAAGTGTGTAGGTTTTATAGTTTAGCTTCATTTATAGTGGAAAGGTGTACGAAATCGTAAGTGAGGAAGCCAGGAAGGAAACGTTAGTGGGGGCAGCAGGCAGATGCACACTTCCCCGGGGAAATCATCTGGAGTTGGCAACGTGGGGAGGCTAACGAGCAGGAACCGTACTCGTACGCCTGTCCCCACCAACACACCTGAATTAACCGTGCTTCTTCGTTTTCTACTTTAGTTTAAAAAGAGGACGTTTGACATTCTATATGCTGTAACTATCAGGACACGGATGGTAATCGGAATTTCGTTTTTGATACTCAAATTAATTCTAACAGCTTGAGCACATTAGTCTTAGTCCCAGGGCAAATTCTTGCTTCAGGACAGATAGCTTGGTAACTAGTGGCACATTTACATGCAGGTGTGGAAATAAGCTCTGTTCCCCCAATGTTCCTTGTGTTCCCAGCATTTCCCATTTGTCCAGGGACTTGAAGGGGTCAAAAGAACCAAAACCATCCCTGAGATGCCTTGCTAATCCAACTAACCCTTCCACAAACACGCCTCACTTAATCTCTTCCTCCATGTATACTTTATGTTAACAGGGTTATTATAAAGCACACTTTCTAAATCTGCAATCATTCCTTTGACAATTACTGGTACCCAAAGGAAAACTCATTTTCTTTGCATTACCCCAGTAATACATAAAAGCTGTGTCTTGTTATAGTAGTACATTATGAATCATGGATAGTATCTTACAGTACAGAGCAAATGGTAAGATGAAAAACAGTACCAAGGCCTGGTAGCTCATTCATTTCTTCTCAATACAATCAGAAGGGAAAATAATTTAAGAGGACTGAAGGCTGGTGCAACCCCCTCCCTCCCCCAGCTCATCCCTGGAGTTACTGGAGTAAACACAAGACCACTTTCCTGCTGACCAGGGTAACACATTTTGAGCTTCAAAAGTGGTTCTTTCGTGACTGAATCAATTGCAGTTTACAAACTAAAGCCAAATGGATTGATGACAATCTTCCTGATGGATCAGTGTGCTAACGTTTCACTGGAAATGGGAAACACTTCCCAACAAGGTTCGTGGCTTTCTTCTGGTTTTGAGAAGAGTTCCATGTGCTGGAGCACTTCTTAGTTTCTGGTTTCTTCCATCATTATCCAAATGGCCAGTGATTATCTGAACATGAGGCTGCTATAAGGAAGTAATATTTACTTTGACTAAATTTCCTATCCCTGGCATATGGTCACATTTCATTTTGGAATTTAGGACCTGAAGTTTCTACTATGTTTTAAGTGAAGAATGTATAAGGAAAATTCTTGTCAGTTTTCAATCAAATCAATCTCATGGGGCTGGGATGACTTAAAGTGTTATCCAAACTAAATCCTCATTGACAGCCAGCCCTACAAGCACATGAAGGGGTCAAGGGTGAGGAGCAGAGCATGAAGTGTCTTTGCCTATGCTATTTCAACATCTAACAGTAAAGATTCTGAAAAACCTATCCTTGTTGAAGAAACAAATCCCTCTTAAACGTTGGCCTTCTGTAAGCAGAATGATAAGTGCAATAGTTGTGTATCTACTTGACACTATAATAAACTGAACTTTTCAATTCCTTGTCTCAGGCTACACTGTGTTTTTCAGAATGGAGACAGTATCTTAGCCTTTGCTAGGTGGGTGAGGGGCGCTGTGCTAGGGGGGTTTGTTGGACAGACAGACGGATCACTTCACAGGCAGCAGCAGCACTGTCAAGTCTACTCAATACCTTTCCTCTTTGTTGACAGAGATATATATTCAAACAAATTCAGGATTTTGTCATTTCACTCTGCCATGTTCTGTTTTGCTTGCTATTTATTTCTCTCTCAACTAATAGAAACCAAAATGCATCTGTGGGGTTTCCATAGGTCATATATATATGTATGTATGTATGTATGTATGTATATGTATATGTATATGTATATATTGACGCCAAGGCAAATATCAACAATGTTCCAAGAAAGATAATTGTGTGCAAAAGCAATTTATAAGACAGAAATGGGGCGGGCCGGGCGGTGGTGGCGCACGCCTTTAATCCCAGCACTTGGGAGGTAGAGGCAGGCAGATCTCTGTGAGTTTCAGGCCAGGCTGGACCGACAGCCTCCAAAACAATACAGAGAAACCCTGTCTTATAAAACAAAAAAAAAGAAAGAAAGAAAGAAATGGGGCGGGCTGGAGAGATGGCTCAGAGGTTAAGAGCTCTGGCTGCTCTTCCAGAGGTCCTGAGTTCAACCACATGGTGGCTCACAACCACCTTGAATGAGATCTGGTGCCCTCTGCTGGCCTGCAGGCAGAAAATTGTATACACAATAATAAAATTAAAGAGAAAGAAAGAAGGAAAAATGGGGCATTGGTAGCGCACGTCTTTAATCCCAGCACTCGGGAGGCAGAGGCAGGCGGATCTCTGTGAGTTCGAGGCCAGCCTGGTCTACAGAGTGAGTTCCAGGACAGCCTCCAAGACAATACAGAGAAACCCTGCCTCGAAAAACCAAAAAAAATAAAAATAAAAAAAAATAAGGAGACAGAAATGGATTGTTGAGTTTGTTTCCAGAATTTTTAGGTGAAAGCTTAACATTGTTCATCTTTGTCAATCAGCTTTTCATAGCTGTGATAAAATACCTGATTATAAAAAACTTGAGGAAATATTCGTTTTGGCCTTATTTCAAAGTTTTCAGTCCAAGAACATCATGATGGGAAGCTGTCTACCTTATAGAATCCATGACAGAAGAGGCAGGGAAGGGAGAGGAAAGCAGGGAACAGGAGGAGAGAAGAGAAAGGGCCGGCCGGGTACAAGACATGCTCTTCAAAGCAACATCCCCAGCGGCTCCCCTGCCTCCTCTTAGCCCACTCAGTGGTGGATTCATCGGTGGATTACATCCATCGAGGACTAATTCAGTCAGGACCTGATCACGTCTAAGTAGTGCCTACAGAGATCAGACCCTTTAACACACGGTCCTTCTGGGGACACCTTCACACCCAAACCAGCCATCATACAAACCTCTGGAAATACTCAATTTTTTAAATTAGGTTAAAATTGGAGAGGCCATTTTTAATATATTGCCTTGCTTTGTTTTCTTTGCAGTATGTGGGATTGTGCATGCTAGGCAAGCACTCTCCTACTTAGCTACATTCCCCAACACAACATACTATCCTTTGAACCCTAAACGATGTGCTGTTTCCTTAGGTGCCCTTGTATACCTTGCTGTATACATTTCGTTGCTTTTGGAAATCAGTCGGTAACATTCAGAAAAGAGAATATTAGTGGAATTATCAAAATGTATTATTAGGACTGACATTTTAAAAAATACTTATAGGACTGTATGTCAGTGTCCCTAAAAATAGATGTTTGTATTCAGTTTCTTCAATTTAATTACATAAGCCCCGAGAAAACAGTGGTGGGTATGTGGATCAGTACCAAGGGATTATTTTCCCTTTGGTGTGAACATCAAAGGTTTCTTGTAATTAATGTCAGATGCACATAGGCCACAAGATTCATGATTCAATGCCATTTTGAATGTCACTGAGTGAATCCGTAAGCTGATTTTCAAAACTAATGGGAAATAATTTTCTACCTTACTTTGCACTTCTCTGTGGGAGGAACAGAATCCAGAGCCTCCCTCAGAACACCACCGCCATCTAGAGGCCTCTCCTTGCATTACAAGGCTCTTCTACCACAGCCAGGAGGCTCAGGGACTTGCCGAAGTCACTGGGAGAGCCCTAAGTATAGCCTGTCTCCACTAATGACCAGTACAGTGTCTTTCCCATTAGGCTAAAATGTTGTGTTTCTCTTTGGCTGTTAAAACCCTTCATGTGACTGGAGAGATGGCTCAGCAGACAGAGCACATCCTGTTCCCCCAGAGGACCCGTGACAGGCAGCTCACAACTGTCTACAGCTTCAGCTAGATCACCCGAAACCTTTTCCAGACTCCAGGAACACCTGTGTCACACAGACACAGAGATATGAATGAAAATAAGTCTTTAAAATGTTTTGATGTTAGCCGGGTGGTGGTGGCGCACGCCTTTAATCCCAGCACTCAGGAGGCAGAGGCAGGCAGATCTCTGTGAGTTCGAGGCCAGGCTGGACCCACAGCCTCCAAAACAATACAGAGAAACCCTGTCTCATAAAACCAAAAAAAAAATGTTTTGATGTTTTCTTAACCTGTAAAAGTTACAGCTGCTCATGCAACTCATTAAAGAGTCTCCCAGGTATTCCTGTAACCCTAGTACTGAGGACCCTGATGCAGGAGGGAATGAGAAGGGAAGGAGGAGAAAGAGCGATTGTACAGAACAAATTAAAGCTCTAATTTTTTTTTCTGAGACAGGGTTTCGCTGTATTGTTTTGGAGCCTGTCCTGGAACTCAATAGGTAGACCAGGGTGGTCTCCAACTCACAGAGATCCTCCTGCCTCTGCCTCCCCAGTGCTGGGATTAAAGGCGTGCGCCACCAACGCCCGGCTCAAAGCTCTAAAATTTTTAAAGTTATTTTATATGAATGATGTTTTGCCTGCGTGTGTGTGTGTTTATACCATGTGCCCATGCCAATTACAAAGCGTTGGCTCCCTTGGGAACTGGAGTTACAGATGGTTTTGAGCCACCATGTGGATACTGGGAATTGAACTCAGGTCCTCTGCAAGCACAACCAGTACTCCTAACCACCGAGCCCCTGAAATGCTCTTTCAAATAGAGAAGTACAAGCCAACCTGGCCCGGCATGCCTGTGATCCCAGCATTTAGGAGGTAGAGGCAGACAGATCAGAAGTTCAAGGCTACTTGGTTAGTCAATGAGTTCAAAGCTAGCCTGAGCTATATGAGACTGTCTAGGACAGTTTGTGGGTAAGTCCTGTCAGTCTCTGTTTTATGTAGACATTGTATACCAGTGTTACCTAGAAACTCAAGTTGTGAGCTCCTCCACTGATGGACAGTCCCTTTCTCTGTGACTGCTTACACTTCAGGTCTGTAGAATTCATAAGGCGGTGCAACAAGCCATCTCCAAACTACATGTCAGATAAAAGTAATACAAGGGGCTGGAGAGATGGTTCAGAGGTTAAGAGCACTGGCTGCTCTTCCAGAGGTCCTGATTTCAATTCCCAGCAGCCACATGGTGTCTCACAGCCATCTGTAATGAGATCTGGTGTCTTCTGGCTTGCAGACAGACATGGAGGCAGGATGTTGTATTCATAATAAACAAATAAAAAATAAATCTTTAAAAAAAGTAATACTAAGCCGGGCATTGGTGGCGCACGCCTTTAATCCCAGCACTCGGGAGGCAGAGGCAGGCGGATCTCTGTGAGTTCAAGGCCAGCTGCTCTCGGCTGCTTGTTCAGGCTGGAATGACAAGGTCACGTCAGCCCAAGAGGGTTTAAACTCAAACTTGAATCTGAAGCCAATCTGGGCAATAATAGTAAAACCTCACATCTAAATAATTCAGAGCCAGGCACAATGGCACATCCTATAATCCTAGCACTCGGAAAGTAGAGGCAGGAGGATAAGGAGTTCAAGGCTATCCTTTGATACATAGTTAATCCACAACAAGCCACATGAGGCCATGTCAAAAACAAAGCACATCAATCTACATTTATTTCTCCAATCATGCAGAAGTACTTTATTTATTAAGAGTCCTGACTCAAAGACCATCGAAGCCAGCCACATTGTTTTCCAGGCCCCCAGGTGGCCATTACTCTTCCAAGGCCTCAGTGTGCCAGGCAGTGATAGTGTACACCTGCAATTCCAGCACTGGAGGAAAGGGCAAGCGGATCGCAGTGGGTTTGAGGCCAGCCAGGGATACCAAGAGAAACGCTGTCTTGGGGTGGAAAGGGGACAGGGTTCAGTGCATGTAACCGTGCAGTTCAGTAGCACAAAGACTGCACTGTCTTCTCTGGATGTATGAGAATGTTGACATGATTCTAAGAATACAGAGTGGTGAGAAGGTTGTGAGCACATAAGCGTCAGAGCTCTGCTGGGCACGAGCAGACCCAGGTAACCCCTGGGCGGGCACGCAAATGGGGTGAGATGGACATGTCTTTAATTCCAGTACTCAGGAGACAAAGACCAAAGATCACCAAGGAGTTTGAGGTTAGCCTGCTCAATATTGTGAGTTCCAGGCCAGCCAGAACTACCTAGCTAGACTCTGAAAAACAAAAACAAAATAGCAGCCACAGCATTGGTGGCACACGCCTTTAATCCCCGCACTGGAGAGGCAGAGGCAGGCGGATCTCGGTGAGTTCGAGGCCAGCCTGGTCTAGAGAGTGAGTGCCAGGATAGGCTCTAAAGCTACACAGAGAAACCCTGTCTCCAAAAACAAAAAACAAACAAACAAAAACTGCAATGTGTGGTGACACATGCCTTTAATCCCATCACTTGGAAGGCAGAGGCAAGCTAATCTGTGTGAGTTCAAGGACAGCCTGGGCTACATAGTGAGTTTCTGGACAGAACTTTGTAGTAAGATCCTCTCTCAAAAAACAAAACAAAGCTGGACAGTGGCGGCGCACACCTTTGATCCCAGCACTCACGGGGCAGAGGCAGGTGGATCCTCTGTGAGTTCTGGTCTACAGAGCTACACAGAGAAACCCTGTTTTGAAAAGAAAAAACAAAAACAAAAAACAGCCAGGCACACCTTTAATTCCAGTACTCTGGGAGGCAGTCTGGTGGATCTTTGAGTTCAAAGCCAGCCTGGTCTACAGAGAGAATTCCAGGACAGCCAGGGGTGGGGGCAGGGGGTTGCCACAAAGAAAACAAAAGCCACAAGTCTGGTGGATCTCTGAGTCCAGGGCCAGCCTGATCTATAGAGAATTCCAGGACAGCCAGGGGTTCACAGGGAAAGGGGGGACACAGAAAACATAAACCATAGACCAAACAAGCAGCAAAAATAAAAGTGCTGAACCCCTGCAAATGTGAATCTCAAGTGGTCTAGCCATCCTGTTGTTGGTTCTTTCTACTGAATGGGTAGACCACTTCAGGATCATGTTCTAGGGGATGGATACAGAAGATTTCGTGAGAACGAGGTAAGATGAGACCTTATGGAAACCGGGTACCTCAGGCAGGAAGAGTTTCAGGACCACAATTTTCAGCACAACTGTAGAGCAGAACCCTGCAGCTAGGAATCACTGTTGTCAGGCCATTAATGATGCTGATTCTGACCTTTGGGATGCTGGATAGCATTATCAAATCCAGCCCCATGACTCTGGTCTTGATTACCACAGAAGCCAAGAACCCCAAGATGGGAAGAAATAGTGTCCAGTTCCAAGTAGGTGTGAAAGGGTAAGTTCAGGGTGGAAAGCATGCGTGGGACAGACAGGACACCAGAGTGCAACAAAATCAATGACCTGGTTGACTACCCATTTTTAAATCAATTCGTAAATTAGAAAATACATGAATATTAAGTAAATAATTCTATAAATTTTGACCCCATATACAATCAATATATGAAACATTTGTTTGTGGGTGTTGGTAAGATGTACAGTGACTGGAGAGGGGTGTGAAAAAACAATTGTTTGTCTAGGAGGCAGTCTACAAAGTTCTGTCCAGAAACTCACTATGTTGCCCAGGCTGTCCTTGAACTCCCAAACATTTGTTCCTTCACACCCCTTTCCAGTCTGTACACCTTACCAACCTCCACACCTTTAATCCCAGTACTGGGGAGGCAGAGACAAGCAGATCTCTGAGGTCAAGGCCAGCCTGGTCTACATAGCAAGTTCTAGGACAGCTAGGGCCAGAGAAATCTTGTCTCAAAAATAAATACAATTATAAAAAAATTGATCAAGACCAAGTTGGTGGTGCATACACTGCTTGCTCCTCCAGGACTTAACTTCAACATTTCTGTCTGAGTCTCTGGAGTGTGTACCTGAGATCGGTTCTGCAGGTTGCCTTCAGCTGTGCTCTTAAGGAGTCTTGCTGATGGTAACCTTAATTAAATGTCTGAATGGGTCTGGCTTTAGCCTGTTTGTTAGATTAACTGTAGCCCTCAGAATAGCATAACATGTCAAGGTTGTCAAACAGGAGTGACCGTCTCTACATTTGTATTCTAGTACATATACAATGTCAAAAATATAACCTATTGGCAGCTCTTGGACTGGACCATATCATGTGTTTACACCTGTGTGTAGTCCTGAGGGATGAGGTAATGTCTTCCTCAGGAAAAGCAGGCTTGCTTCTACTTGCCACCAAAGTGAAAATCTTAAATTAAACGTCCTGTACCATAGCCATTACAGTATGGGCCCTCAGGATTTAGGGGCACAGGAAACAAGGAACATGAAATTCAGCCAGTACTTGAAGTCCTCACCCTCTGATTTATGAAACTGCAGCAAACCCAGATGTAGAAAACACAGCACCAAGCCAGTGTGACTTCTACAGTAAACGTCTGGGGGCTGGAGAGATGGTGCAGTGGTTAAGGGCACTGGCTGCTTTTCCAGAGAACCCAGGGTCCACTGCTAGCACCCACATGGTGTTCCAGTTTCAGTAACTCTGGCTCAACAGCTCCAGTGTCCCTGAGGACCAGGAGTGCTTGTGCATGCATGGAAGCAAAGTAGGCACACACGAGTGGTATTTCAGCAGGTATCTGTTGGTCAGCTTTCTGTTGTGTTTTGGTTGCTTGGCACCACTGCCTTTGTGCCTGAGTGAGTCTAAGGTATCAGGTAGGTGTGGCAGAGGGGGCTGTTTACTACTTGGCGGTTCAGACACTGTTGGTAATAGCAGTGGCGGAAGCAGTAGTCCACTAGCACCTCAGGTGAGATGCCACTGACTCAGACGACTGTGGGGCTAAAGATAGTGGTTCCAACTGGAAGTTCTGCCCTTTAGGATACCTCACAACGCCTAACAGCATTTCTCTCACAACTAGGGTGTTACTGGCATCTATCTAGTGGGTAGAGACCAGTGACCCTGCTAAATACCCCACACTGTACAAAGCAACCTGCACTTGAACTATCTGGTCAAAAATACAGATGCGCTCTTTGTAACTGGGTTCCTGGTCTCTTCTACTGCATTCTCACAAGGCCAATTGGCCTCCTCTGCCACACTTACCATGATGTACCTGCCATGCCACCACAGGCCCAAAACAATGGGGCCAGTTGATCCTGAACTGAAGCCTCCAAATCTGAGCCCAAATAACCATTCCTAAGATGCTGTTTCAGTCACAGAAAGCTGACATACTGCTTCATGCGGAAACATGAAGTCAAGGCTTCTGCTTCTCCAAATATCCAAATTTTTACTCTCATGTCTCTTGCACAATGAATCAAAGTTCTGAACAGACCAACAAACTCTACTGGAGGTCTATATGCCATACTTCTACAGGTGGCAATGATGGAGCCAATAAGGCTTGAGACTACCAAGTACCCCTTAGCAAACAGTAGTTTGTTCCATTAAGAAATTTAAGTGCACATGGTGGCACCTATCTGTAATTCAGCAACACCCTTAAACCATCTTGGCCTGGGACAACAGCTCAGCCCTTGTGGAGGAGCTGAGTTCCTAGCACCCAGGGCAGAGAGATCACAACTGCCTGTTAATTCCACCTTCAAGGGATCAGATATCTCTGGCCTAACCTTTGATCATGTATGGACACATGCAAACCACCCACCCACACACACACACACACATACACACGTAAAAGATAAAAAGCCATCTTGCCCTCCACATTCCCCCCTCCAAAGACCAACTTTCCTAATAATGCCCTAAAAATGGGAGTCTGTACTGGAACCCTGAGCATTAGCGCCCAAGCACGCACACATTGCCGTGTGTAGCAATGGAAACTGATGAAGCACCACAGGCACATATAATGTACAGTCCAAGTCACTAGGGAGGTTGAGGCAGGATCTGGAGTTCAAGGCCAGCTTGGGCCACATGGTAAGACCCTATTTAAAAGTTGGCAGGCCAGGCGTTGGTGGCGCACGCCTTTAATCCCAGCACTCGGGAGGCAGAGGCAGGCGGATCTCTGTGAGTTCAAGGCCAGCCCGGCCTACAAAGCGAGTTCCAGGACAGCCTCCAAAACAATACAGAGAAACCCTGTCTCGAAAAACAAAACAAACAAACAAAAAAAAAAGTTGGCAGGAGCTGGGCATTGGTGGCGCACGCCTTTAATCCCAGCACTTGGGAGGCAGAGGCAGGTGGAGCTCTGTGAGTTCGAAGCCAGCCTGGTCTACAAGAGCTAGTTCCAGGACAGCCTCCAAAGCCACAGAGAAACCCTGTCTCGAAAAACCAAAAAAAAAAAAAAGTTGGCAGGAGGGCTGGAGATGGCTCAGAGGTTAAGAGCACTGGCTGCTCTTCCAGAGGTCCTGAGTTTAATTCCCAGTAACCACATGGTGGATCACAACCATCTACAATGAGATCTGGTACCCTCTCTGGCCTGCAGGTATACACGTAAGCAGAACATTGTATACATAATACATTTGTTCTTCCAGAGGATCCTGGTCCCATTTCCACACCCACATGGCAGGTGACAGATGTCTACCCCACCAGTTTCAGATCTGATGCCTCTTCTAACCTCTGCAGGTTCCTGAACACGTGGAATATAAATTCACTCAGGCACACACATACATAAAACTTAAAAAGACTTTTGATACAAAGTACATGAAAATATTTAAGAATTCAAGTCTGAGCTGACCTGAACAAGCTCTTGGACCCAGACTGATGGCTGAGAGGCCAGCATGGAACAGATGCAGATCTCCTAAACTTGGGTGTCAGCGAGGAAGCCTTGGGTTCAGTATTTATCCCTAGAATATAAATGGACTTTGGGAGCCCATCCTGCACCAAGGGATGCTCTCAGCCTTGACATGTGGGTAATGGCCTAGGAAGAAATGAGACACTGGAGATCCCCCCATGAAGGGGCCCCACCCTCCCCGAGGAGTGAGGATTGGGTGGGGGGTTGGAGCGGCTGGGAGAGGAAAGGAGGGAGCTGGAATTGACATGGGAACCAAGCTTGTTTCTAAATTTAAAGAATTCCAAAAAAATAATTCTGGTCTGGCAGTAGTGGAACATGCCTTTAATCCCAGTACTTGGGAGGCAGAGACAGGTGGATCTCTGTGAGTTCAAGGAGAGCCTAGTCTTCAGAGCTAGTTCCAGGACAGCCAGGGATATACAGAGAAACCCTGTCCCCTCAAAACCAAATAATTCTATTGTTCTGAGAACTTCCTGAGAAGTGATTTACAAAAAGCCTGCCCACATTGCCTCTTCTAAGTTAGATGACTTCTCAATTCTCTCTTATGTTACAAGGACCCATCTTGACAGTCTCTCTAGGATTTTCCCTTTCAAGTTGGTCTACAGTTAAGGTTGCTCTTGGTTGTACACACTGAAGAAACCAACACAAGGTTTGCTACCTTGATTGCAAAATTTTGTCTTTCTAGGACAGACTTAGGACTAAGGGAAAAATGATTCAAAGACCTACCATACTGAAGATAGGTTTCTATTTACCCCATGGGAGCATTTGTTGTCACTTTCAGAGTGGCTCCAATGCATGTGCACCACACACATACCTGGTGCCCAGAAAGCCCAGAAAAGGGTATGGGATCCCCCTGAACTTGAGTTTTGAATGGCTGGGCCACACTATGTGGCTACCAAGAATTGAACCTAGGTCCTCTGCCATGAACAAACAGCAAGACTCTTAATGGCTGAGTCACCTCTTGAGTTCCTGGCCTAACAATTTTTAACTCCTTTTTGAGCCTCTCCAAACAAGCCCTTTATTGTTACCACTAGGCTTGCTTGTTACATTTATCATGGAGATCCTGTCTCACCTTAACACTTTAGGGCTGGAAAAATAGTTGACAGTTGCTACCATGTGCAAGGCGCCTGTGTTTTGCAAACAGAACTATTTTATGATGTCAAATATAATATCCAGAGGGTAGACACCTGGTAATACTTTATCTTGTAAAGGCATAGGCTAAAACTGGTGGAGGGACATACCAAATGGCCATGGCCAGGCAGTTAATTCCAGGATTCAGGAAGCAGAGGCATGTGGAGTTCAAGGCCAGCCTGGTCAACAGGGCTAGTTCCAGGACACACAGGGATGCAGAAAAGAAACCCTGTCTTTAGAGAAAAAAAAGGGGGGGAGGGGGACTCAACAGCAGAGCACTTTCCTAGCATGTTTACCTGAGATCTGGATGCTCCCTAGGGATCACAAAACCTTAAAAGTAGCATTCACTACTCAGCCTTTAATTAAAAGGATAGAAAGGAAACACCTTTGGAGTATACTGTTATCTTTTTCAAGGCATAGTGGAGCCGACACCTTTAAATCAGAGGCAACCAAATCTCCCACTGGAGCACTGGAGGCCAGAGTTACACAGTAATCTCTCTCATTACTTATTCAGATCACTAAAATGTACATTACCTTCTTCCAACTTTTGAACCCACACAAAAAGTCACAAGTTCAGGTCACATTAAACAATACCGAATTCTCCAAGCTGTCATATTTTAACACAATGTTCAGAAGCAAACCATCATCACAAATAAGACTTTTATTTGTCACTATTAAAAATCTGGATTTTAAACAGATTCTTGGACTGGTGGTTCATATCCATCAGCTCGTTCAACTTTAGCACCTGTCTCATCACCAGTAGTTTTTCCAGAACTACCTCCTTCACCATGGAGCTCCATGAGTTTTCCCACTAAAAAGGGGGGAAAAATCTGTTATAAACAAGTATTACAACTTCAAAGCAATGCTCTTTCATTCTACAAACACAAAAAAGACCATTATCTTGCCATTAAAATTTACAGTAATTAAGCTGGGCGGTGGTGGCGCACGCCTTTAATCCCAGCACTCGAGAGGCAGAGGCAGGCGGATCTCTGTGAGTTCGAGACCAGCCTGGACTACCAAGCGAGTTCCAGGACAGCCTCCAAAGCCACAGAGAAACCCTGTCTCGAAAAACCAAAAAAAATTTTTTTACAGTAATTCCAGGCCATGGTGGGGCACACCTGTAATCCCAACACTAGGGAGGCAAACCAAGGCTCCAAACAAACAAAACTGAAGAGCTCGGTGGTTAAGAGCACTTGTTCTCGAAGAAGAGAAGGGTTCAGTTCCCAGCACACAGACAGCTTGCAACCACCTGTTAACTCCAGTCCCAGTGGAACTGGAGCCTCTTCAGAAGATCAAGATCACCAAGAATAAACATGGTGCCTATACATACATGCAGGGAAATTACTTCACATCACTCATGTATTATTTGGCCCCACAAATTTTCATTTCATGAATCCTGATTTCTCACTTACATTCAAACTTGGGTTTCTTCAGCATTTTTACTTTCCTAACGAAGACATCATGAAGAGGATAAATGGACTGGCAAGCCTTTTCTATGTCTTTCCCAATGCTGTCTGGAATCCTGCAAGACCAGCAAACTTTAAAACAACCAAGCAAAGAAACCCACCGAAGCAAATTTTTCACATCAGCACTTTACATCTAGCATCTAAGTCTTCCTCACTTTTTTGCATAACACCCTCAATTGTATTCTGCATGGGAACATCAGAAAAATGTTACTTCATCAGCATACATCAACTGGGACCGAAACATTTTCTCATCATGTATTCCCATACATTATTTTATATATATCTACTAGGTTAACAACTAAGTTTCACTATCTACTGTTAAGAGAGCTTCAGTCAAAACCAGTAATTTAAACTGAGGTCCAACTCCACCCTGCCACACATGCCTTCCCTTGGAGGATGATTCCAACAGGCATTCAGGATGCTTTTTAAAGGAGGAAAAATAAACCCACTTACAATTTATTAACCACTTCTTTCAAGTCATTTGTCTGCACTTCTCGGGTCATGATTTCCATCATCTTCTTGCGGATCTGGCGGACCTGCTGATGCTGTGCATAGGAGGTCTTGCGGATCTGGTTGTTGCGTTTTTTAGTGAAACCAACACAGAACAGACGTAGCAAATAACCATCGGTTGTCTTGACATCGACATGCGCTTCAATCATGGTCTGGAGAGAAAAGGACACTGTAAGATCTAATAGTTTGTTTTCTGAGACGGGGTCTCCCCCAGCTTTGTTTGGCTTGCCCCCGACTGCACACCAGCTCCACCAGCTTCTACAACAGTTGTTAGCATCTCAACATAATAAAAGCTTGGAATACCAAACCCACTATGTGGCATAAAATGTGAGTATCTAGTTCACATCTTTCCTAAAGTGAAATGAAAGGTACCCCAAAATTCATTCTGCCATCTCAACTGGAACCCACACCCTGTACACTACTGTACCCCCAAACAGAAGTTTCGAAAGTTAAATTCTAAGACAATACACAGGATGAGACATGAATGGTTTCATCTTTTAAAAAGAAAAAAAATAGGTTGTGTGTGATAGCTTTTATCCCAGCACTCCAAGCAGGAGGCAGAAGATAAAAATCCAGTGCCGCCGGGCATTGGTGGCACACACCTTTAATCCCAGCACTCAGGAGACAAGCAGGCGGATCTCTGTGAGTTCAAGGCCAGCCTGATCTACAAGAGCTAGTTCCAGGATGGGCTCCAAATGACACAATGACACATTATCTACAATCCCTTTGCTTAGAATACAAATACTTGTGATTTACAAGTTCAAGTCCAGCTTGGTTTACATAGCAAGCACCATACCATAACAGGCTAGGGATCCTTTCTCCAAAGGAAAAGGTAGTTTTGCCATAACACCATTTTTAAGTCCCTTTTATTCCAAACTAAAGCCACGTCATGGATTTAAATACATAACTCCACAGATAAATCTAAATAAAAACCATAATTGGACCACATTCCCATCTTTTAAGGGGCCATTTTAGTGGCAAAACTATTTGCTCTCTTTGCATTTTATATTGTATACCTTGACTTTAAAAGCATACCCACTATCTGCCATGAGTGGTGGCACACACCTACAGTCGCAGCACTCAGGAGGCAGAAACAGGTAGATCTTTGTGAATTTGGGGCCAGCCTGGGCAGCACATTACCACCCTGCCTCAAAAAAAAACTTCCACTGCAAAAAAGAATTATTAATATTTATTAAACAACTTTTTACTTCCAGAATTGCATAATCTGTAAGGGAATGTCAGAAAAACATGTAACGGTAAAATCAGGGTGTTTCATCTGGGACCGAAACATTTTGTCATCATTCATTCCCATACACAATATGCCAATACTTGTTACCTGGATACTTCTGAACAGCTATGTCCTGACATGACATGGTGACCGACTTCTGTGGTAGTCACTGTGCTAAAGCTCAATTACCTGCATCAGCTATTTCATCTCCACAACAAAATGAGCTGATTTTATAAATGAAGAAATCAAACTGCTAGCTTGTTACTTTCAAAGGACGAAATACATGGAGACTGAATGACTTTAGCCCCACAATAGATGTTCTGCACTGTTATACTCCCCTGTCAGTCAAATTAGCTAGAGCCACCTTTGCACCACAAACTCAGAAGACGGTAGCCCTAAAATATACCCTAAACCTGCAAAGCTGGCCACCTTGCCCATGTGTCCTTCATCAGTTAATACTCGGTAAGAGTGACGACTGCCATGTGGGTTCTACCTCTAGCACCAAAGAGTAAATAAACAGTAGCTTGGCCACACGTTAAAACCTTACGTCATCCGTGAGGGCAGCGGGAGTTCAGAAGGAAGGACTCAAGAGAAATGGGTGAAAGATATTATTTGATCAAGCCGACTGCAGTTTATCTCTAGGAGCTTACCAGACAATATATAAACAGCAGTGGGAAAATAAAAGTTGCTCACTCTTCGAGTGAATGAACTTTTTATGTCATGGCTTACTGATGTATACAAACGCGAGGACTCAGTACTTAACACCGCGAAAACAAAGGTTTGGAATGAAACCTAAGTCCGTAGCACGTTTTCCCCACCCCGCGACACCCTTGCACGCGCACCACAGCACATGCTCAGATACAGTCTGGGGTCTCACCTGCCACTTTTTGACCATGGAACACATTTTGTCCCGGGTAAGATCCATGCCATGGAAGTTAGTCAGACAGTTTTTGCCCTGAACATCCTCAGTAATTAGCTTGAATTTTCTAAATGCAACTTCGTCATTCTGTAGATCAGCAAGGCTCACTTCAAACACTCGACCCTTGAGGCCATCAGATGCAATTTCTACAAAAGAACCAAAGATCCCGTTAACTTGTCACAAAACCCACCTGGACACCAATGACTTTCCCTCGTTATCCAACCAAAGGTTCCCTGGGCTCATTCTAGAAAAACCTCCTTGCTGCTACAAACCACAGCCCAAATGCCAAATCTGCAACAAGCCCTGTGCAGATCTTCACATGGCAGAACAAGCAGCAGGCCCAGGAGCCTGTCAGAACACACAACGCTTGAGGACAAAGCAAAGACAGGTTCGGGTACTCACTGGTTCCTTGGGTCCTGGTGACCAGCGTTTTCCCAATGTTTCTAATATTGAACATTGCAGGGGCCTTCACATCATACCAGTCTTTCTTCGAAAATGGATCAACCCTAGATTTGAGAGACACAGACTCAAGCTTCTCTGCAAGTCGCTAAGGGTGCCACCGCCAACTCTTAAACCTCCCCCGGTCCTGAAGACTTCTGCTGACAGCGTCCCAGGCAAAGCCGTGGCCTCCCCGTGATGAGCGCGGAGGCGGCTTGCCCGTCAACGGGGCAAACCGGGGAGTGGGAGACCATGCCTTTCGCTCTCCTCCACCCCACTGGCGGCCCCAGACTGTCCCGGACCCCGAAGGGCCGGCGCCACTAACGATCCCGTGGCGGCACGACCCGGCCGGCAAGGGTCAGGAGCTCCCGGGGCCCCCGGGTGCGGAAGCCAGCGGCCGCCGGGCTTCCACGTGCACAGGGCATACTGGAGGCGCCCTCCGGTCCCCCGGGGCCCGCACTTCGCCCCACGCGGCGCGCGACACCCGGCCCGGCAGGGGAGAGGCGGCCGTCGGGAGCGCCCCGGCCGCCGCGCAATCCGCCCCGCATCGTCGCCATCCGGCCCGCGCTGCAGCCCGGAACGTGCCCACCAATTCCTGCGGGGCCCCAAAGACCGGGGAAGCGCAAAATCCGCCACTTACACTTTCTTCTTGGCTCCCTTCTTGCCGCCTTTCGTCAGGCGCTTATTCTTGCCGACCGCCATGGTGCTGCTGCGAGAGCCAAAAGGGCGGAAGTAGAACTCGCGCGAGAACTTACGCCAGCTGGGCGGGGAGCGCTGTCTACGTGACCCTTGCTCTTCCGCCCTTCCGGCTCTCGCAATCTCGCGACACGAGCCGGCGGCTCGCTCGCACCGGGCTGCGACAGCGCCCTCGTGTGTCGGGAGGCCGCGCAGCGCGCCACGGGCTAGCAGGGAGATTTCGCCGAGGACAAGAGCGCGCAGGCCCCCAGAGGGGCACACGCCAGGTCTCCTGTGGTTTCAGCTGCCCCCGACCGGGAACGCTAAGCCGTCTCGTGTTCTAAGTTTGAGAGTATGTGTCTTTCCTAGAGCCTGGACTTTGAATCGGAGACAGCAAATTCGTGTTCAAGTGGTGGTTTGAACAGTGCTTAGCCTTCCGATCTCTCTGGCCTTCTGCTCCCTCCTGTGTAAAATGGGAATAATGATATGATCTACTTCAAAACGTTGGTATAATTAAATAAGCATAACTCCAGGCATGCTGCTCACGTCCCGCGCGTTGATCTGGATTCTGATTCGTCTCGGGTGTGGGTGTTCTGTGAGCGTGCATGAAGATAGAGGATTAGCCAGGGCTAGTAAGGCCTGCCTGCAATCCCAGAGCTCTGCAGGCAGGAGGATAGCAAATTGGAGGGCAGCGAGTTCCAGACCAGCCTGAGCTACCTAGTAAAACAGACTGGGCTGGGGGGCGGGATAGATACTCTCCCGTGTATTTCTTCCTCATCAACGCAAACAAAGGCATTTCGGATACCAACTCCTGCCCAGTTGTATACTTACCTATATATGGCTTACACGTTTGCAATCATTATTTTCATTGCTTTTGTGTGCCTGTGTGTGTGGTTATGCGTGTGCCTCTCCAGTCTATGTGTGCAGGTCAGAGAACAACTCTCAGGCGTTCTCTTCTTGTATTCTATGGGTCTAGGGCTGAACTCAGGTGGTCAGGCAGAACTCAGGGTCAGGCCTCTGCAGGTGCCTTTACCAGATGAGCCATGTCGCCATCCCCCGGCCCAGGGGTGGGGGCCTCTTGCTTTTTTAGTGGAACGGGAGCGGCATGTCACAGGCCCTACACTCCATCCTTAGCGCGTCTAAAAGGCACAGTGGAGCTCAATCGTTGTACCTAATTGCCCACCAGTTTCTTAGCGTAAACCCCCTTTCCCATTTTTTTTAAAGATTTATTTATTACATATACAGTGTTCTGCCTACATGCCAGAAGGGAGCACCAGATTAAATTGTAGATGGTTGTGAGCCACCATGTGGTTGCTGGGAATTGAACTCATGACCTCTGGAAGAGCAGTCAGTGCTCTTAACCTCTGAGCCATCTCTCCAGCCCCCCTTTCCCATTTTTATGTTTGTTTTTTTCAAGACAAAAGTCTTGCTGTGGCCGGGCATTGGTGGCGCACGCCTTTAATCCCAGCACTTGGGAGGCAGAGGCAGGTAGATCTCTGTGAGTTCGAGGCCAGCCTGGTCTACAGAGCGAGTTCCAGGACAGCCTCCAAAACCATACAGAGAAACCCTGTCTCGAAAAAAAAAAAAAAGAAGTCTTGCTGTGGAGTTTATGGGGGACCTCAAAGCCTCGCTCCTCGGGCCTCAGCGCCACTGCACCCAACTTAGCTACAGCAAAGCACCACTTAGTGAGGCGCTCCAGCTACCTCAGGAGTATAGGAGAGCTGGCCTGTGCAGGTTTGGTCTTCAGCCAGCAGTGTACTGAGTTCCCTTCTCTAACTTCCTCTTTGGCCAAAGCCAAAACAAACAAACAAACAAACAACAACAGCAAAAACAGTGACCAAGCTGGAAATCAATGCCCTATTCACCTGGCGCCCAAGAAGTTTTTAAATCTTTTTTTCTTCAGAATATACTGACTCTGATTTGAGAGAGGGGTTGCTGTCATGTTACCCTATATTTGGGAAATGACAAAGAGGTCCCGTTTCCAGTCTGTTTATAAAGATAACATATACCCAGATGTCTCAGACTAGATACAAGAAAGACAGAAGCTGTCTAGTTAAGGGCACACCGTAAACTTTAAAGGAAATCATGGAGCCAGGGGCGATGACACACTCCTGTAAGCCCAGCATGCCAAAGGCGGCCAAGACAAGATTCTTTGAGGACAGCCTGGGCTACATAATGAGGTCTGTCCCTGAAAATCTAGGACTGGAGGTGTTGTTCAGTGGCGGTATATCTCGAGATGAACAAGGTACTGAATTCATTCCCCAGCACCATAAAAGAAGTAAATGTGGGTGTGTCTGCGTCTCAGTGTCTGTGTTGTGTGCATATGTGATATGATGGAAATACCCATCATAGTAACAAGGACTATGTGACTAGACTGCTGTTTTAGTGTTATTTCTCCGTGGAGTCTCTGGTTTAAAGGATCCTCCCACCTCAGGTTCCCAGGAATCTAGAACTCCGGTCATACTCTTCCGGCATCCAGCTGGACCGTGAAGCTTTGTTTTGTTTTCTGCTGCCGTTGCCTTTTGCCTCTATCTTTAAGCATGTGTGTGAATGCAGTGCAGTTGGAATCCCCTTTTTTTTGGTCAGTGGGTGCCCTTCTCCACAGATCATTCTCCACAGCGAATCTACAAGTGGATCTCACACCCTCAGAGCTGCTCCACCAAGTAATGCTGCTGAACGGATACAAACTCCCTAATCTGTACCATTTAACTCCCAGCAGCATTGCGGGAAGCCCACGAGACCTGAAACCTCACTATCATGACATCGAGATGCTCATCACTTTTCCTCCAGCAGGAAAGCACAGCATGAAACCCTTCTCTGTTAATGAAGCCATCTTTGTTCCCATCAGTCATGTTAAAAGCTCTTGAAGTCCCCAGTCTGCAACTGGTCAAGCCTGGCAAACACTTTGGTGGTTGTACTCCGAGGGCTTTTCTTTGCCCTCAGGCTCTACTCGATAGTCATTAAGTTCCAGCCTTCATAACCACAGCACAGCTTCTACTCTCCAAGCTTTTAAATCCTGAAATCCCTTCCAGATTTCAGCTCCTACCTACTTCTACCCTAGCCTTGAAAGTCAGTCTTCCTAAACTGCTCGTCCATTCTGCAGTTCTTCAGTATCTCCGTGTATCTCAGTTGTCCGTAGTCTCCTACAGTCCATACTGTATACCAGGGACTATTACTTAACCCTGCTCGTGTGCCCTCAGAGATAGTTAAGGCGAAGCAAGGAGTGTAAGCCAGTAATAGAGCATTTGTCCAACATGTATGAAGTCCTCAGCACAATTCACCAACCCCCCATTGTCCAACATGTATGAAGTCCTCAGCACAATTCACCAACCCCACCACCACCACCACCACACAAACGAATTTTAGCCGGGCGCTGGTGGCGCACGCCTTTAATCCCAGCACTTGGGAGGCAGAGGCAGGCAGATCTCTGTGAGTTCGAGGCCAGCCTGGTCTACAAAGTGAGTTCCAGGACAGCCTCCAAAGCCACAGAGAAACCCTGTCTCGAAAAACCAAAAAAAAAAAAGTCTTTTAAAGACAGTAAAATTTTTTATTACAGTTTAAAAAGGCAAAACCACAGGGCTAGAGATGGGACTCAGTTCCTAGCATGCTTGAATAGCATACACAAAGCCCCAGTTTTAATACCTAGCTCCACATAAACTGAGTATAGAAGCACATATCTGTGAAGCTGGGTGGTGGTGGCACTCATCTTTGATCCCAACACTCAGGAGGCAGAGGAAGGTGGATCTTCAGCCTGGTCTATAGAATGAGTTCCAGGACAGCCAGGACTACACAGAGAAACCCTGTTTGAGAACAAAAGAAGTTCATGCCTGAAATCGTAGCACTCAGGAAGTATAGAGGATCAGAAGTTCAAGGTAATCCACAACACACAGGGAGTCTGAGGCCAACATGAGATACTGTGTCACTTTTTTCTACTTTTCTTTGAAGTTTTAATTAATTATTTGATTGTTCTGTCTGCATATATATATGTCTGCATATATATATATATATATATATATATTAGCATGCCAGAAGAGGGCACCAGATCTCATTATAGATGGTTGTGAGCCACCATGTGGTTACTGGGATTGAACTCAGGACCTCTGGAAGAACAGCCAGTGCTCTTAACCACTGAGCCATCTCACCAGACCCCCCTATATCACCCTTCATTCTAGTATTGAGGAGGTAGAGGCAATTGAATCTGTGTATTGAAGGCTAGCCTAGTCCACATAGTGAGTTCAAGGCCAGTCAGGTCTATAATAAAGGAGATTCTGACTTTATTATAATTTTATTGAAAATTTTTTCATACTATGTATTTTGTTCATATTTTCCCCTCCCTGAGTTCCTCCCAGATTCCTCCAGCCTCTCTTACTCACCCAACTTTGTTATTTTGTTCCTATCTTTCAAAAACAAAAACTCCACAAAAACGAAAATCAAAACAAGCGGGCAAAAGACCATTTCTGAAACACAGCAAAGTGAAACAAAAGTCCACAAAATACCACTGAGTTAGTTTCGTGTTTGCCAACTGCTGTTGGGCTTGGGGCCTACCCAGGAGTGTGGTCAATACACCCAGTGAAACCACTGGAGAAAATGGATTTTCTTGGTTAGGAGTTGGACGCCATGTCCACTCCCTGCTCTCTATGTTAGGGCCCCATCTGGCTGGAACCTGAGCAGGTAGTGCTGCCACAGCCTCTGGGTTCCTTACGTTCATCAGTCCTGTGTGTCCGGAAGATGCTGTTTCCATGTAGCCACCGTCATCTCTGGCTCTTACAATCTTTGCTCCCTCTCCCACATAGCTCCCCGATCCTTGAGGGGATAGAGACGTCCTATTCAGGACTGAGTGTTCCAAAGTCTCTCACTCTCTGCACATTGCCCAGTTATGGATCTCTTTGTTAATCCCCGTTTATCTTCTCTGACGAGGGCTGAGTGGGGCCCTGATCTATGCGTAGAGAAGTGTGTCATTGGGAGTCATTTTGCTATGTTCCTTTTTTTTTTTTTTTTTTTTTTTTCCTCGACACAGGGTTTCTCTGTATTGTTTTGGAGGCTGTCCTGGAACTTTCTCTGTAGACCAGGCTGGCCTGGAACTCACAGAGATCCGCCTGCCTCTGCCTCCTGAGTGCTGGGATTAAAGGTGTGCACCACCAACGCCAGCTTTTTTTTTTTTTTTGGTGAGATGGCTCAGAGGTTAAGAGCACTGGCTGCTCTTCCAGAGATCCTGAGTTCAATTCCCAGCAACAACATGAGATCTGGTGCCCTCTTCTGGCATGTAGGAATACATACAAGCAGAACACTGTATACATAATAAATAAATCTTAAAAAAAAAAAAAACAAGAGTACTTTCCAGCACTATTGATGTCAGAAGCAGGCCCCAGCTTGACTTCTCAGTGTTCAGTGACATAAGCAAGCATTCTCTTCAGCAATAGGACCTTACCATCAGGTTGTGGAGAGCAACCAGTATCCTTGGCAATAGTCTGAGTTGTTAGGGGCTTTTCATGGGAACCCTCTTGCCAATGATTCAACAAGATGTAACCCATTCTTGGCACTGGAGGTTTTACTTAGTGGTATGTCTAGTTGGTACACTGTCTCCCTATTATTTGGTCACTTCATTTAGATTCCTTTCACATATATATCTATATTTAGAAAGCTTCTACAGTAGTAGGTTCCTATATGGTTATTCTTTTTCTTTCTTTTGCTAGATGGTTTTTAAAATGACCTGTGGTGTTAGCTGTCCTTCCTTTTACTCATTCATTTCCCTATTTAATCCTCCTATACTATTTTCCCCTTAGTCTCCATAACACTATATTCTATTTCCCCTTCCTCGGCCGAATCCCTCTCCCACCCATTCCCTTAGATACATAACCTCTGTGGCTACTCAGATTATAGAATACAATTTTAAAGCTCTAAAGCTAGCATCCATGTAAGAGAAAACAAACAGTATTTGTCTTCAGGGGCCTGGGTCACCTCACTCAAGAAGAACTTTTTCTAGCTCCATCCATTTACCTGAAAATTTCATTTTTCATAATTGCTGAATAAATATTGCATTGTGTGAATGTACTACATTTTTTTTTTTTTTGGTTTTTTGAGACAGGGTTTCTCTGTGGCTTTGGAGGCTGTCCTGGAACTCGCTTGGTAGTCCAGGCTGGTCTCACAGAGATCCGCCTGCCTCTGCCTGCCGAGTGCTGGGATTAAAGGCGTGCGCCACCAACGCCCGGCTGAATGTACCACATTTTTGTTATCTATTCATCCATTAATGGACATCTAGGGTATTTCCAATTTCTGGTTATTCTGACCAAAGAAGCCACAAACATGGCTGAGCAACTGTCTTTGTAGTAGGATGTAGAGTCCTTTGAGCATATGCTCCAGAGTCATATAGCTGCATCTTGTGGTAACTCACCTCCCAACTTTCTGATGAACTGCCACACTGATCTCCGCAGTGGCTGTACCAGTGTGCACAACCACCAGCCACGGATGAGTGTTCTCCTTTCCAACATCCTTGCCAGCATGGACTGCCATTTGTTTTGTTGATCTTGGCAATTCTGGTCCACGTAAGATGAAATTTCAAAGTAGTTTTAATTTGTTTTTCCCTGATGACTAAGGATGTTGAACATTTATTCAAGAGTCTTTCAACCATTTGTATTTCATCTTTTTAAGTCTCTGTTTAAAGCCAGGCATTGGTGGCGTACGCCTTTAATCCCAGCGGATCTCTGCGAGTTCGAGGCCAGCCTGGTCTACAGAGTGAGTTCCAGGACAGCCTCCAAATACAATACAGAGAAACCCTGTCTCCAAAAACCAAAAAAAAAAAAAAAAAATCTGTTTACTCTGTAGCCTATTTTTAATGGAGTCATTTCTTTTCGTGATGTTCAGCTTTTGTTTTGAGTTCTTTATATATTCTAGATACTAACCCTCTGTCTTAGTCACCGTTCTATTGCTGTGAAGAGACACCATGGCCAAGGCAACTCGTATAAAAGAAAGCATTTAATTGGAGGCTTGCTTACAGTTTCATTGGGTTAGTCTGTTACTACCGTTGGCAGGGAGCATGTCAGTATCCAGGCAGGCACCCTGCTGGAAAAGTAGCTGAGAGCTACAAACAGATCTGTGGGCAGCAGGCAGAAAGGGAGACACCGGGCCTGGTGTGGGCTTTTAAAACCTCAAAGCCCACCCCCAGTGACACTTCTTCCAAAGAGGTCACAGCTGCTAATCCTCTAATCCTTCCCTAACAGTTCGCCAACTGGGGCGCTGAGCATGGGAATAAATGAGCTATGGGCCCATTCTCATTCAAGCCGCCACATCATCTATGAGAGCTGTAACTGGTAAATATCTTTTCTTGTCCTTGTAGGCTCCGCTTTTCCTGAGTGACGGTGTCATTTGATGTATAGAAGCTTTTCTGCTTCATGAGGGACTCTGACTTTAAAAACAAACTACAACAAAGTGAAACCAAAAATCATGATGGGTGGGTCCTTTGGCAGCCTTTACAAGGCCCTGGGCTCAATCTCTAGTACATGAATAAAGCAAAACAAACACCCTTCGCTGGAAATACTCTTAGCTGCCCTCACTTACTGTTTTCCTCACCATATCCTAACTCCTGCAAGGCAATTTTACTTCAGTCATCAATACATTTAACTACTTAAAATTCCCTGAACTAGACAAGCTTCCCTTGCTCACACCCCACTCACCCCTCATTAGCAGGCACACATCTGAAGTTTTCCCAGGTAGCCTAGCTTCTTTCTGTATGAAACTGGTCCCTGGAAAAACAGGTTTTCCCTCAGACCTGCTCCCCGGACACCTAGTGTTAGAAACAACTGACAAAACGTGTCCCTTTCTCACGGTGTGCAGGAAAGGGACCACAGTGGTCTTTTTCTCTTCTGTGCCTCATACCCCTCAGGATATTTGTTGACTAAATAGAGAAACTTAGATGACTCCAGTCACCGGTTGTTTGTGAACCAGTCCCTATACTCAGAGTAATTTTAGGAACCAACAAGACAGCAATTGTTAAATTTTGCCAATTTTAAAACAAAAACAAATAAACAAAAAGACTTCTTCAATGCAGAAGTCATTTCCATCCCCCACCACCCTGATTTGTGGCTTTGCTTTTGTTGTTGTTGTTTAAAGTCAGGGTCTCTGGTGAAGCTAAAAAGCTTGTGTACAACAAGGACACCATCACTCGGGAAAAGTGGCAGCTACAGAATGAGAAAATATCTTTACCATTATGCATACATAGACCTTATTTCTCCATGTCATTGCAGACTGGTGAAAACTGGTGACCATGTTAGGGTGTTCCATGTAACTAAGCAAAGGAAACACCCTCCCTTTCTCTCCTCCTCTCCCCTACCCCTCTCCTCCCTTCCCCTCCCCTCCTTTTCCCTCCCTTCCCCTCCCCTCTCCTCTCCTTCCCTCCCTTCCCCTCTCCTCCCCTCTCCTCTCTCTCCTTTCTTTTTCAGTGTTATATAGAACCCAGGACCACCTACAGCCTCACACTTTCCACACAAGTGCTCAAACCCTGAGTTACACACCCAACTGTCAGTAATAATCTGACTCCAATTTCCTTCTAGCTGGCATTTCACTATTGTAAAACTTTCCCAATAGAATTTATTATGGACCCCTCCCCCACAGGCTACCAACTCTAGAATAAAACCTGAATTTACTTTTTGTCTCTACCCAAGAGGAAAAACTACAGTGGGAGACATTCACACAGCCAGCTATGTCTAGTTTTTTTTTTTTTTAATTTCTTTCATTTTCCCCCTGCCTCCCTCAGGCAGGGGCTCACTCTGTAGCTCAGCAAGACCTGAGACCAACTCTGCAGCCCAGACTTGTCTCCTCCCTCTGCATTCTCCTCCCTGGGCCTCTGGAGAGCTGGGATCACAACCCTGAAGCTCCACACGGTCAGGAGGAGCTTACCGGGCTGTGGGCATTCGGTGGGTGCCAGGGCTGGAGTTCTTCTGCCATCCCGAGCGGCAATCCAAATAAAGTGTGATTTTTCCTGGAGCCAACAAGTGTCCTCTGGTCAAAAGTGGCTTGGCCCTTGCTTATCTTGCCTCTCCCTGCTTTTCTCTTCCGTTTTGAACATGTCATTCTTTCTAAAATAGCAGCACTTAAAATAGAATCTGACCTGCAGTTTGCTGTTTAGTAGGTAATTTATTTAATTAATGGGTGGAAATGTCTCCAGTAGATGAAGAAATTTGAGGAAATCTTAGGTTGTTATTTTTGCTTTTAGAATTCTGCCTCGTTAGGGGCTGGAGAGATGCCTCCGTGATTAAGAACACGAGCTGGCCGGGCGTTGGTGGCGCACGCCTTTAATCCCAGCACTCGGGAGGCAGAGGCAGGTGGATCTCTGTGAGTTCGAGGCCAGCCTGGTCTACAAAGTGAGTTCCAGGACAGCCTCCAAAGCCACAGAGAAACCCTGTCTCGAAAAAACCAAAAAAAAAAAAAAAAAAAAAAAAAAAAAAGAACACGAGCTGATTTTGCAGAGGTCCTGAGTTCAATTCCCAGCAATCACATGATAGCTCACAACACCAGTAATGAGATCTGGTGCCCTCTTCTGGCCTGCAGGGAGAGATGCAGACAGAATACTGTATATATAACAAATAAATAAATCTTAAAAAAAATTTTTGCCTTTTTAGAAGCCGAGCATGGTGACATACACACCTTTAATCTCAGCACTCAGGAGGCAGAGGCAGGTGGATCTTCTACTTTGAGGCCAGCCTGGTCTATGGACTGAGTTCTAGGAAATCCTGCAAATTACAAATGTCTTTGTAAGGATGACATTTCCTAAAATGCTTAGATGATAATATAGATTGCCCATGGAAACATGAAATGCTTCAAAATCTGAAACTGTGTGACCACCAATATGATACTTCAAGTGGAAAATTCCACATAATTTTATTCAGGCACAAAATTATTTACAAAATATTTGTATAAAATACGCCGACCATGGTAGTGCATGACTTCATATTAGTTAGGAGGCAGAAGCAGGTGGATCTCTGTGAGTTCAAGACCAGCCTAGTCTAAATAAATGGTTTCATGTTAGCCAGGACTACATTTGTAAGACCTTTTTCTCAAAAAATAAGTAAATAAAAATAATTGTGGTATTTCTCAGTAGTAGAGAACATGCCTGCATGCCCTAGATTCAATTCCCAACACTAAAAGTTAATTGTTTATTGTTTGTACTACACAAAACTACTCTCGGCTATGTGTGGAAGCCATAGGTCACCATGTCCAGCTACATAAGGACCACAGTTTCATTAATACATTTAGAAACGATGATTTTGTAAATATTGTTATAAAAGGTCATAGTGCGGGGCTTTAACTAAAAGTTATTACATTGACGACTTCGAATTAAATTCAAGGTTCTAGTCACAATGGCAGAAACTTCCAATTCAAGGTCTTTGTGACAAAGACCTTGATGTGATTGCGCATGCCTGTGACCCCCAACCCTTCTAAGGTGGGAGTGGAAAAATCAGGAGTTGAAGTTCATCTCTTGCTAGAGTGAAGTAGAAGGCAGACTACATGAGACTCTCCTTCTGAAAAGAAAGACTTAAAATTTAAGGATAGATTGTCTAAGAACAGTAAGCCATTTAGCATTAGGGTTGTGTAGTCAATTCAGTTCCCTGTGAGCTCAAACATGGCTAGGCCCTTAAAGCAGCCCGAGGGAGAGAGAGAGAGAAGGCACAAAGAAAGGGAAGCTTGGTCTGACCTTAGTCTAGACCACGTTTAATCAGGGCAAGGGAGCATTTTGTCACCCATGTATGTTGATGACCAAAATAGGAGAAGGTGGGATGCCCCCCTTATAGTGGCAGAAATGACTTCTGTAGTCTGCAAGGGAAGCTGGGAAGCGTAGCCCGTCAGCAGGAAACTATCATTCCTAACTCGGAGAGGAATATCAAAATTTCAGGCTGGGCAGTGGTGGCACACACCTTTAATCCCAGCACTCAGGAGGCAGAGATAGGAGGACTTCCATGAGTTCAAGGCCAGCCTGGTCTACAGATCGAGTTCCAGGCAGCCAGAGCTACATAGAGAGAAACTGTCTCAAATATATATATATATATATATATATATATATATATATATATATATATATATATATAATGACAACAACAATAATAATGTAAGGCAGGGGTGTTGTAGCTGCTTTCTGCTGAGGAGGGTCTTTGACAGAGAGGGTCCTCTGGTCTGTAGCACAGGGAGAGTATTAACTTGGTCTGCTGCGATGAATCCCATTATTGCCATCCTGTATGCCTGAAGAAACTTGGAAGATAATTACTAGAGGGCCGGAAGCAGCTAATGCGGTTACAGACTTGAACTGAGAGACTTTCTGGGAAGGTGGGGAAGGGGGAGAGGCAGAGGACAGAGTAGGTCCACATAGAGTCGATTCAGGGTGACAGTGACTGGTCCCATTGCCAGAACTGAAAGAGCTATCGAGCGCACAGACGCATCAGGGGACTACAGAGGACCGAAGGAAGGCGACAGGAGAAAATAGCCTAATGTACCGAACAGTGTCTGGCCTGGGGTGAAAGGGAGGAAGGTCCGCCGCAGCCAGGGTTTCTCCACAGCATGTAAAAGTCCTTTGTGCAGATGTGTCGACATCAAATAGAACAAATGCAGCCGTTGTAAGGTAAGAGCCACTGGGAGAGCTTGCACGGCACATTTTGTTTAGGTCTCGGGGGGGGAAGTCCAACAAGTAAAACATTTAAAAGACAGGATACAAACATAGGTATGAGGATGAGGAGGAAGGAGTGATCAAGGGGAGGAGCCAGGGTGAAACAAGAGGAATTTTATCTGGTCTCCGCGTCTCGAGGCTCCATTTAAACCAGTTAGGACCTGTTGGTTTGGAAGCAGCGTTGTTGGAGGAGCTCACAGATCCCTCCCGTGGCAGTCGTCAGAGCTGGTCCTTTTCAATCTTGGAGTGCTGCAGCAGTCAGAACGTGAAGCTGCTCTGAGCTATACAGAGGGGAGCCGATGCAGAGACGGCCTCAGTCTAGATGCTTGAATTCTGAGCCCCGAACAATGTCCAGGGCGGCAAGACAAGGAATGAATCCGATGGCCCACGGCCCACTGGTCTCCTTTACAGAGGTCATTTGAGATGCTTTAAGTGTTTGGGGCCACTCTTCAAGGCTGACAGAAGGAGCAACAGTTAGAGTCCAACAAAGAGCCTTGGTAGAAGCAAACAGTTGGCAAAAATCCAGAACATGAGCCAGGAGGAAAGCACTGTGCAGCTCTGTGGGAAACATTAAAGGACAACGTTACACGAGGGAAGATTTTACATCAAGATTAACAAGAGTCAATAAAACACAAGGTTAAATAAAGCTAATATAAGGTTAAAGGCAATTGTACAACTGGCTGGACCGTGTGCTCTGCAGAAGGAAAAGGGGACTGGAATCAGCTGTTTGTTACATCAGACTGCTGCGTGAGGAAAAGGGGCCTGGGAGCTGTGCACAAGATATCAGTTAAAGTCAACATCTAGCCGGGCGTTGGTGGCACACGCCTTTAATCTCAGCACTCGGGAGGCAGAGGCAGGCGGATCTCTGTGAGTTCGAGGCCAGGCTGGACCGATAGCCTCCAAAACAATACAGAGAAACCCTGTCTCGTAAAAACCAAAAAAAAAAAAAAGTCAACATCTAAAATGAACCTGAACAAAAAGTGTCTAGGTGATATTTCTTGCTTTCACAAATGATGAACTTTGTATATTTGTTTCGATATTAACAATACCTGCTATTTTTTTAATGAAAAAAAGAATGTATCTAGTAAAACATAATTTTTGGTTAGAAACATTTATTTAAAGTAAAATTTTAAAGTTGTGACTATTACCTTAAATGACTATAATCTAGTATTTTTTTAAAGGTTTATTATGTATATAGTCTTCTGCCAGCATAAACTCATGTACACCAGAAGAGGGCACCACATCTCATTATAGATGTTTGTGAGCCATCATGTGGTTGCTGGGAATTGAACTCAGAACCTCTAGAAGAGCAGTCAGTGCTTTTAACCTCTGAGCCATCTCTCCAGCCCCCATTATCTAATATCTAAAAGCATGACAATATATATTTTTGTTAATATCAAATTGTCCAAGGATTATCCAGTAGATATATTTTATACTGTCAGACTAGAGAAGTAAAGAGATTATTTAATTCCAAGTTATATTCCCCCAAAAGAAATGATTTCCAATTTCCAAATTTAAAATTATATTCCCAGAGACAGTGACTGCCTTACAAGCATAAATTATTTGTTTTACAACATTTTCTATTAACCCTGTTAGCAGAACTTAAAAAAAAATTCTCTGCATTTTCATTCCATATACTCAACCAAGAGATGGGAGATGAAAATAGTCATGTCAAATCTGTCATGAATGATTTACGTGTATCATGGGCTGAATTAACAAAGAAGGCTAAACCAATTCCACTCCTGCTGATGGACCAATCTCTAACCCACCACATATTGACAGCCATAAGCATGTTTCTTTTTTTAAATTAATTTTTATTTAAATTAACAACAATCTTATTTTACATATCAATCCCAGTTCCCTCTCCCTCCCATCCTCCCACCCCCCCCATCATCCCCCCCATCCACTCCTCAGGGAGGGTGAGGCCTCCCATGGGGGAATCATCAAAGTCTGTCTCATCATTTGGGGCAGGACCTAGGCCTCCCCTGTGTATCTAGTGTGTCTAGGCTGAGAGAGTATCCCTCCATAGGGAATGGGCTCCCAAAGTTCATTCATGCACTAGGGATAAATACTGGTTCCACTGCCAAGAGGTCCCATAGACTACCCAAGCCTCCCAACTGACACCCACGTTCAGGGGGCCTGGTTCCGTCTTACTCCGGTTCCCCAGCTGTCAGACTGGGGTTCATGAACTTCCACTTGCTAAAGTCGACAGTTTCTGTGGGTTCCCCAGCACGGTCTTGACCCCTTTGCTCATCACTCTTCCCTCTCTACAACTGGATCCCAGGAGTTCAGCTCAGTGATTTGTTTTTGTTTTTTTTTTTTTGTTTTGTTTTTTGTTTGTTTGTTTTTTGGGTTTTTTTTTTTTCGAGACAGGGTTTCTCTGTAGCTTTGGAGGCTGTCCTGGAACTCACTTTGTAGACCAGGCTGGCCTCGAACTCACAGAGATCCGCCTGCCTCTGTCTCCCGAGTGCTGGGATTAAAGGCGTGCGCCACCACCGCCCGGCCCCAGCTCAGTGCTTTGTAAGCATGTTTCTTAACCTCCTTTTACTTATAAATAGGTTGGTTGTTTATTTATAAAGCCAGATAACCAAATTAGATGCGCTTTTGGCTTTTGGAATTTCCTAGAAAGCATCCACAAGCCTCAGTGCGGAAGCCTGTCTACGCACTCCCTGTAGGCCTCGAGGTAATGCAGGCGCCGGCCCTGGAGTGCTCTATCTGGGTAGAGACTAGACTGGCAATTTCCTAAGAGCCCAGGCCTCATATGTGCCAAGCATGTGCCTCAGTATTGCCGCATACCCCGGAACAATACATTTGGAAATGGGAACATTTTCAAAGGATTTTAAAACGTTAGCGAAGTGTGCTGAAAAGAGCACGGGCTTCGTAGGCAGTTGGGTCACAGCTACGTCCTTGTTTTCTCAACAGGAAGAGTGGATGATACCTAGTTCCTGGCATCACTGTAAGATGTGGAAAAATACAGTAAATGTTAGCGGCCTACCTCAGAGCTTAGCATATAGCAGGCACTCAGAAACACTTTTTCTCTGTCTCACAAAGGGAGTGTGAGGCTTACGATCTGGACAGCTTTCTCTCGAGTGCCCACTGGCTTCCAGGTCAGCTCTGTCCCTAGCCTGGTGAAATGACTGAAATGATGGGTGTGGCTTTGTAGGGGTCATTGCCCCGCCCCCCTGTACTCCAGCCTTCGGGGTTTTGTTGTGATTGGCAGACAAGAAGAAAGTACGTGTTCCAGGAAACAAAGCAAGAAAACTGAGAGAAGAAGCTGAGATTAAATCTGTACATGGTCATGTTAGTGTCATAAGAGTCCGGAGGTACAGTCACGCCAGGTTCTCAGTTCTCTTTGCTACCTCAGGAGCTCAACCTGTCTGGGGCAGGCACTCACTCCTCTTCACTCCCCACACAGACATTGCCACTGTCTTCACACGGGAATTGAAACGGCTTTGTCCACTCTGAAAGCACAAGTTCTAGAACTTTCCTCTAGCCAGCAACATTCCAGAAAGTGAAAACGGGGGTCTCAGTTCAGCCTTAACCTCAAAATAGTTTGATATTGGGAAATACTCTAATCTTCATGAGATTAGATTAATTAGAAGTCTGGTGAAATCTGCCACATTCCACAACTCAGGGAGGCGCCAACAAGAATTCAGATAACAACAGATTAAACAAGGTAGAAGCCATCTAACGTAACTGACAATCCAAGTATGGGCAGACCAGACCTGACATACAGGTCCCATGGTGTCTGGACTTAAACATCGTTGATGTGGGATGTCTTTCTTTGTGCTGTGAATACTGTTGCTCTCATTGGTTGATAAATAAAGCTACACAATGAAACCTTGTTTCCAAAAGAAGATAAATAAATCTCCTTTTCTTTTCTTTTCTTTTCTTTTTTTTTTTTTTTTTTTTTTTTGGTACAAGGTAAGAGGACTCAGGAGGAGGAAAGGAAGCATATTTTTTAGCATCTATGTACTTTTCACCGAGCATTTCTCTGCAAACTTCATTTCATAAGGCTTTACTAGGGAGCTAGCAGCTAACTGTTTTTAACGATCCGTTCCTGCCTTTGTGGACAACACCAGGTTTACTTATTTACTCTTCCTATTGCAGAGCTGGGGAGGGAACCAGGGCCTTGCACACGTGGGCACGCGCTCTCTCACTGAGGTGTGCCCCAGCCTTACTAACAGAAGTTTTGGTGTGCCAGCCTGTCTTCATTCTCAGTGTGTCAAGGCACCGCGAGCAGAACGGCTGTGTGGAACATGTGGGTGGTACCCTGTGAGAAAAGGAACATGACTTCCCATTTGCCTTCTCTTCTGCTACGGATCCTTTGCTGGCCTGGAACTCACTGTGTAGACAGAGATTCACCTGCTTCTGCTTTCTGATCCCAGCGATTAAAGGCATGTTCCACCACTCCTGGCAGGAAATTGTTTCTCATAGCTATTTATCAAAATACACTTATGACCAATCAATAAGGATTATGTACATGAGATTTTTTTCCTTAACTTGTTACTCACAAGGTTTATTCAATGACCACATATGGAATGATATAACAAATAAATGGAATGTATCGCAAAATTTAGAGATTGGCAGCAGGCATGGCTATGCACACCCATATTCTCAGCATTTGACAACTAGAGACCACCTTTAACCACACAGTGAGTCCAAGACCTGTCAGGCTCCATAAGACCCTATTTCAAAATCAAAATAAAACAAGAAATATTGACCCCAAGGATTAGAACCACAGAAAGATGCCTTTGACAAGAGGGGGACTGAATGAAGAATAATTGTAAAGAAAATAAATGAATTTGTTCACTCATGTATTTACTTACAAATAGATGAGATTAGGAGAAAAAAAAGGGCCCTTCCCCAGGCTCAGGGATCTTAGGTCTGGTATGGTAAGGAGATTGGATAGTATAGACACATACACTATAATACTATAACACAGATATTATGAATGTGTTAGCTAGTTCTATGTCAGCTAGGCACAAGCTAGAGGCATCTGACAGGAAGGAACCTCAATTGAGAAAATTTCTCCCATAAAAATCAAGTTGCAGGCAAATCTATGTGATATTTTCTTAGTGATTGGTAGGGGGAGATTCCAGTTCATTGTGGGTGTGGGTGGTGCCATCCTTGGACTGATGGTCCTGGGTGCTATAAGAACGCAGGTTGAGCAAGCCATGGGAGCAAGCCAGTAAGCAGCACCCTCCATGGCCTCTGCATCAGCTCCTGCCTCCAGGTTCCTGCCCTAGTTGAGTTCCTGCCCTGACTGCTTCCATGATGGACATTGATATGGAAGAGTAAATGAAATAAACCTTTTGTTCCCCAAGATGCTTTTGGCCATGATCCTTCATCATAATTATAGAAACCCTGATTAAAACAACCCATTACCACTGTTTCCATATTTACTGCTGTTTCTCCCCTGTCCCTACCAAAATCCAGGTTGTGTCAAAGGCCAAACTCATTATGCACATATCAAGGCAGACTTTGAACTCCTGGTCCTCCTGCTTCACTTACCAAGAGCTGGGATTACAGGCATGTGCCATCATGCCTAGCTTAAAATCTTCCCTTAAATGCACAATTCTCTTTCCTATTCAAGTGACATCTTTTTGAATCTATTCATTTGGATTCATTATAATAATTTCTTTAACTAATCAATCAGATATGTATTTCCTCAGTAGCATTATCTAGGTGTGTAGTGACCTTTATCCACACAGAAGATACTTTATTTTAAGATCTTCTCAACAGCTCTGAGACTGTAATTTGCAGCTAATTGACCTGACTTAAGCTCCAGCTTCCTCAAGTAATCACAGGCAAGCCACTTGATCCCTGACTAAAAATGGAGATAATAATAATTGCCCTACCCATCTCAAATGGTCATTAAAAGTGGAAAATACACAGACCAATGGCTCTTGTCAGTTCAGGCCTTGAGTCTACACTAGCATCCAGGATGGTTTAGTTAATTCTATTTTCAGAATTTTTTAATTGTCAAAATCACTCTGTAACAGTAGAATGTAGTGTAGTATTTAAATTGCCAACTCTGAGCACCTTGAAAATGAATGTGGACAGAATTTCTCTTTCCTGAAACACCGCATAACCTCAGTTTTCTATTCCCAGTCCTGTTTCTGCATTTCTCCTTCCTGATAATTGCTAAAATGAGAAGTGTTTTAAATACTTGAAGCCTCCCATATTACATTAAAAACTCAGTATCAAGGAAAGTGTTCTTCTTATAGTTTGTCAATAGGAAAGAAAGTTAGCACTGTCTGTTAAAGCTTTGAGCTAGTAGAAAAATCATTTACATGATCTCACTAAATCTATTTGAGTCCTCTGGGGTCAAAGGAGGAAACAAGACTCAGTGGTTTTGTGATTTGTCCCCAACCACACTGTTGAGGAAGTGGGGCTAGGAGCCAAGTGTTTAAGCACAGAGATTAAATTTTTCTGGAGTTGCTGACCTTTGGGTGCCTGTTCTGAGAGCCTGAGGGAAAGCTCTTGTGTTTGTCATTCAGTGTCAGTATTCCATGTGGTCTATTTATTTATTCATCTGTTTATTGATATCTGTAGGCAGTGTTGGGCATCGAGCCCAGGATCAGGTGGGCCATCTCTGAATGAGCTTCTCCTCAGCCCAGTGCTCTTTGGTATGATGGTCAGATGGGAGAGTTACAAGGCCTGACACAGAAACACAAGAAACCAGTATTTACTAGTCACAGGTTCTAGAGAAGAGGTCACTGGCTGCCACCCAATCGTCAGTGCCAGGTTTGGGTCAGCTGACTGAGCTGTGGAGAGCCAACAGTAGAACCTTTTGGGGGGAATTTCTGTAAGACAAGAAAGGAGGGGCAGAGTGAGTCAACAGTTTACATCAGGCCAGTTTGAGTTTGGATAGTTGAGGGTGCCCTAAACTCTACGACTGATTTTTAGTTGCTTTTGACTTAGGTCTGTAAAGACCAAAGAAAGTAATATTGCCTCCTGAGGTGTGTGCTTTTGCCAGTTACTTTGCATGTTAAGACATGCAGATTCGGGGTTGGGGATTGGCTCAGTGGTAGAGCGCTTGCCTAGCAAGCGCAAGGCCCTGGGTTCGGTCCTCAGCTCTGGAAAAAAAAAAAAAAGACATGCAGATTCTTTGCTAGTTTTCAAAATTGGCTAGCTTCACAGGGCATCTGGTCCCAGCAATAACGATTTTCCTATTGAAGCATCATAATATACAGAAAATACAGATCTGAGCCGGGCGTTGGTGGCACACGCCTTTAATCCCAGCACTCGGGAGGCAGAGGCAGGCGGATCTCTGTGAGTTCGAGGCCAGCCTGGTCTACAAGAGTTAGTTCTAGGACAGCCTCCAAAGCCACAGAGAAACCCTGCCTTGAAAAACCAAAAAAAAAAAAAAAAAAAAAAAAAAAAAAAAAGAAAATACAGATCTGTAGAAAGAGCATGGGGGTAGGGGGAGAAAGAGCATAGGCTTATAACAGCCCAGGTTACTTCTGTGGAAACACATGCCTTTGTGTATGCTGAAAAGCAAGAGGAGTCAAACCACATAACAATATATAGAAAACAAGAAGTATTTAAACGACCTCTACTTAGGGACCTGAGATGTCGCTCATCTGGTAGAGTACTAGCCTGTCGTGCATAGAGCTCTGGGTTGACCCCCAGCTCTTCATCAACAGGGTGTGAGGATATATGCCAGTAATCATAGCACTCAGGAGATAGAGCTCTGGGTTGACCCCCAGCTCTTCATCAACTGGGTGTGAGGATATATGCCAGTAATCCTAGCACTCAGGAGATAGAGGCTTAAGGAAAAGAAGCACCAAGTTGAGGCTGGAGAGATGCTCAGCTAGGAGTCGTACTATTCAGTCTTGGTGGCACATGACTTTAATACCAGCACTCCAGATCTCTGTGAGCTCCAGGACAGACTTGATGACTTTCAGGGTAGACAGGTCTACATAGTGAAACCTTGTTCTTCCAGAGGTCCTGAGTTCAATTCCCAGCAACCACATGGTGGCTCACAACTATCTATAATGAGATCTGGTGCTTACTTCTGGTGTGTAAGCATGCAGGTGGAACACTACATAATAAATAAATCTTTGAAAAAAGATCTTATTTTTTTATTGAGTATGATTATTTTTCCTGCATATATGTCTGTGAGCCATGTGTGAGTCTGGTGCCTAAGGAGGCCAGAAGAGCACATCGTATCCCCTGGAATTGGAGTTCAGACAGTGAGCCACTGTATGGGTGCTGGGAACCAAACCCGGGGCCTCTGCAAGAACAGCAAGTGCTGTAACCACTAACCCATCTATCCAGCCGTGAGACCATATTTAGATCCAAAAGTAGAAGTAAAAGGATGAAGAAGCAGCCAGGCACTGTGGCTCATGACCTTGATCTCAAGAAACAGGGATATCTGTGAGTTTGAGGCCAGCCTGCTGTACATAATGAATTCCTGGCTAGGCAGGGAGATCCAGTCTCAAAAGGAAGGAGGAGGAGGAGCTATCATGAAAATGACGAGAGAAGTGGGAGTTCTGGGCATGGCTACACACATGTGATCTCAGCAATCCGGAAGATTTAGGAAGATCACCACTTGGAGACCAACCTGCTCTAGTAATATGACCTATCTCAAAAACTAGAAAAACCCAACAAGCAGCAAACACTGTGGAGTGATTCTACTATTATCCGATGAAATAGAATAGATGTGATAACAGAAAATGTTGCTATAGGTAACAGTGACAAAAGAGTAAATACACCAATCAAAAGCCGGCAGAAATGAAGGAAGAGGGGCTGGAGGTTAAGAGCATTGGAGTCAAATTTAATTTGTCCTCATGGTAGCTACAACCATCTGTAACTCTAGTACAAGGGGTTCGTGTGTGTGTGTGTGTGTGTGTGTGTGTGTGTGTATTTATTTATTTATTTATACATACGCACACACATATATGCAAGAACAATTCTAAGAACATTCTCTATATGTTAGCAATATCAATCAGAAAATGATATCAAGATATGCCATGCCTTGAATCCCAGCACTCGGGAGGCAGAGGCAGGCGGATCTTTGTGAGTTTGAGGCCAGCCTGGTCTACAGAGCTAGGTCCAGGACAGCCAGGGCTATACAGAGAAACCCTGTCTCAAAAAACAAACAAAATTAAGATAATAATGAGAACAGGGGGTAGAAACTGCACAGGGCAGCTCAGGGAAGGGACCCACTTAGAAGGCAAAAGTTCCAAAATGTCTTGCTTCTCTGGCCAGAAGGGAGCTCTGGTTTCCTATCTAATCCTAAATGAGCACCGTGCTGGAGGCTCTGTGGTAGAAATGAGTTATTTCCATTCCCAACCCCAGCCCATCTCACTGAGGAGGAGCTGGTGCTGCCTCGGAGGCTCACTAAGGGAAAACTTCCCTCTTGGTCAAGAATGCAATCTTTAGCCTGGGTGGAGACCTAATATTCCGGCTTGGCAAGCCAGTCACTTGGCCCTCAGGAAGGAGGATCCACCCTAAACCACCCTAAAGAGATAGAAAGAGTGATTGTCCCCTTAGTGAGACTTTGTACTTTCCTTTCCAAATCCTGGGCAGCCACTTACAGGCTGCTCAGCTTCCTTAGTGTCTGCCTGATTCCCTGAATTGCTGAGAAGACCATAACTTCTCACTCTCTTGTTAAGCTGCTCTCTGTGGGCCACCACGGCCCCGCCCTGTTGCCTGTTTGTTAGAGAGAGAGAGAGAGAGAGAGAGAGAGAGAGAGAGAGAGAGAGAGAGAGAGAGAGAGAGAGAGAAAGAGAGAGAAGGGCAGAGAGAGTAGATTTGGGTGGGTGGAGATGTAGGGAGAGCTGGGAGGAATTGGGGGTGGGGAACTGTGACCAGAATATATATTCTCAATAAAAATTAAAATTGTATAACAAACTCAGACTCATGGCCATTTCCATCCTTTTTAAAAGCACTCTGCACTTCACCTGCAGGTGAAAGAAGGAAGGTGGGGATGTGCAAACATGATTTGTTCACAAATACTCACAGCAGCACAATCTGAAACACACAAAAGAGCTAACCTAAAATGTTTGCCAGGGAGAGGATGAACACACAATGTGATATATTCACACAGTGGAGAGTCAGTCAGCTTTTAAGGAGAATGTCACTAATATATACTACAGATGACACGTAGGACCACTTACCCCAGAGAAAGAACTCACAGGCAAAGGCCGTGTTTGCTTGTTTGTTGTGGTACTAGCTCTTCTACCCGAGGGCTCCGTGTGTGCTCAGTGTACACTCAACTCCCCAGCTACATCTACCCGAGGGCTCCGTGTGTGCTCAGTGTACACTCAACTCCCCAGCTACATCTACCCGAGGGCTCCGTGTGTGCTCAGTGTACACTCAACTCCCCAGCTACATCTCCATCCCAGGGGTGGAAATGATCGTAGAAACCTGCAAAGACACTAAATATCAATGGTGGTCATTTTTATGTCTTGCATATTTTGCCCCTGTTAGACAAACCAAGCATGTATCCATTATTCAGCCTAAGAAATGAACCACTCAAGGAGCTGCAGAGAACTGGCTGCTCTTCCAGAGGACACGGGTTCGATTTCTAGCACCCATATTGTGGCTCACAACCATCCTTAACTCCAGTTCTATGAGATCCTAAAACCCTCTTCAGACCTTCTAAAGCACCAGGCACACACATGGTGCACTTACATACACTCACAGGCATAAAATAAATAAATCTAAAAAGCAATTAAAAAATAAAGCATTTGCCAGGCATTGGTGGCACACCCCTTTAATCCCAGCACTCAGGAGGCAGAGGCAGGCGGATCTCTGTGAGTTCAAGACCAGCCTGAGCTACCAAGCGAGTTCCAGGACAGCCTCCAAAGCCACAGAGAAACCCTGTCTCGAAAAACCAAAAAAAATAAAAAATAAAAAATAAATAAATAAAGTATTTAAATACAAAGAATAGCCCAGCAGTGGTAGCACACACCTTTAATCCCAGCACTCGGGAGGCAGATGCAGGCAGATCTCTGTTAGTTTGAGACCAGCCTGGTCTACAAGAGCTAGTTCCAGGACAGCCTCCAAAGTCACAGAGAAACCCTGTTTTGAAAAAACAAAAAACAATAACAAAAAGTACAAAGGAGATGGTATGCCAACTGTAACAATGAAAATGAGTTTACTGTTATTATAAACTTTTGAGGTGCTTGAAATGAACCTAATGGCCTTGTTTATGCAAGGTAAGCTCTCTATCACTGAACTAGACCCTAATTCCTGTTTTTCCCCCACAAAAGAGCATTTTATTTCATGGTATACCACATGCCAAAATATACAGTTGAGAGTTTTTGGAAGGCTGCGGAGAGCCAGATGCTTTATTGACCAGCAGAGTGATATGATGCGAACTCCGCTGTAGGAAAACTGCCTGGTTTGGTTTGGTTTTCCGGAGGCGAGGTAGGTTGTTGGAACTACTGAGCTCAAGTGATTCTCCTGCCTCAGCCTCCTGTGGCGGTGTTTGGCTTCAGGTATACTGCCTCTGGCTCTAGCAAAGCCATCAAATTAAAACTCTGATTGGCCTGGGTTCCTTGTTGGGTTGGCTGGTTTGGTTGTGTTACTAGTTGTTCTTTGTTTTGTTTTTAAAATTAATGAATTAATGTATTATGTATAGTGTGTGTATGTTGAGTGTGTACACACATGTACCATGCCATGTGTGGAGGTCAGAGAGCAACTTTTGGGGAGTTGGTTCTTTCCTTATGCCGTTATTAAGGCTGGGTCTATCTTGCTTCTGTTTTTAGACCGCAGCTCCAGGCTGGCTGGCCTGCGAGCTTCTGATGATTTCCTTGTCTCTCTCTGCCTCCGGTCTCACCATATGAGCGAGGGCTGGGATTGCAGACTTACGCTTCTGCATCCAGGCTTGCTGGCCTGTGAGCTTCTGATGGGTTTTCTTGTCTCTGGCTCCCGTATCACCATAAGAGCAGAGTGTTGGGATCGCCTCTGCAGCGAGTTTGTAAGTGGGTTTTGTGGATCCAGCTCAAGTAGTCAGGCTTGGCTAATAAGAACATGGGCTTTTACCTACTGAGCCATCTCCCAGGTCCTCCGGTTTTGTTCTGTGTGTTTTGGTTTGGTTTTGGTTTTGATTTTAGGAAGGGCTCACTCTAGCGCGGACTGATTTTGAATCCACTCTGCAGCTCCACCTGGCTTCGGAGTCACTGCAGTCCTTTGATCTCTGACTCCTGAGTACTGGGATCACAGGTCTTCAACCCATTTGGCTGTATTTTTGTTGATAGTATTTGCAGTGCAAGGGACTGAGCCAGGACTGAAATCTCCTTCAAGACCGGTATTAAAGTGGTGGAGGCAGGAAGGACGGAAGCCGATCTGATGGCTTGGTCACTGGTGTTCGTTTTCACCCACAGCACTCACAATTCTAATTCCTGGGCAGCCAGAGTCCCTGAACCAGAAGATACAGAGCAGAGTTATTCCAAATCCAGGCACATGTAGAGTCCCTAAGAAAGGGATCCAGCGAGATCAGACCAGGAGATAGCAGGTAGCCTTTGCTATTGAGGCTGTTGTTAAACAAGGCCTTCACAATATTTGCTTTCTTATTTTGGCCTAAGAAAAGAAGTATGTCTGCTTTATTGACCATTTCCTAAGTAGATCATAGGGAACTTTCTGATCAACTCTGTCATTTTACAACCCTGGGGAAAGTTATTTTATGAATGAGTAGATTGAGGTTCAAAAATATTAAGATCAAAACCTGAGTACGTTTTTTTAAAGATTCATTTATTTTTCTTTTAAATGTGTATGTGTTTTGTCTTCGTGTTATAACTATGCACCACATGTTTACAGTGCCCTCAGAGAAGAGGCTGTTGGATCCTCTAGAGTTGCATACTGCCCAATGGGTGGGTTAGCAGGCCATGAGAAGCAAGGCAGTGAGCAGCTCCCTTCCATGGCCTCTGCATCAGCTCCTGTCTCTGGGATCCTGCCCTGTTTGAGCTCCTGTCCTGACTTAGTTCAGTAATGAATAGCAATGCTGAAGCGTAAGCCTAATAAACTCTTTCCTCCCCAACTTGCTTTTTGGTCATGGTTCTTATTGCAGCAGTAGAAGCCCTAACTAAGACACAGTTTTGCTGTCCTGATCATGCCTCTGCTGCATTTCAGACTAGTCTTCACACAGAATGGCCAGTACAGACTATTAGCTTTCTAGAAGCCTAAACGTAAATATTTTAATTAGTATGGTGAAGGGTCACAAAAAACTTTTTTTAAAAAATGTATATCTCTTTGAAGAACGTTAAGCTTGTGCTGGGCAGTGGTGGTGCATTCCTTTAGTGGTCAGGAGACAGACAGGCAGATCTCTGAGTTTGAGGACAGCCTGGTCTACAGAGTGAGTTCAAGGTCAGGCAGGACTACACAGAGAAACCCAGTCTCGGAAAAAAGGAAAAAAAAAAAAAAAGAAAAGAATGTTAAGTTTGTGGCATCAAAAATTGCATAAAACCAAAGAGCAAGGTCCCACTTCTGAGATGGGATGTGACATCCTCTACCAAAGACTGGACAGTGAAAGTGACGAGCATCAGAGAAAAGAAGGGACTTAGCCAGAAAATCAGACTGGGAGCTGGAGGTGCCCAACTGGGAGTCACCCTGCTCTGCTGTAAGAATTCATTTCATTCCTGGAAGGAAAACAAAAGCTGACCTTTGCAGCTTAGAGGCAGACCGGGCCGGGCCCAGCTCAGGATGAATAAGATTTGTCTTCACAGAAGATCAGCTGGCTCAGGTTTCTTCACTGAGCCTTTGGGGAAAGCCTATTTAAATGTTTCGGGCTGACTTAACTAAGCCTCAGGGAGTGAAGGTAAGCGATCTCTCCAGCTTGAACCAAAGGTTACTAGGAGGGAGTAGGTCCCCTTGACTGCAACTCCCACTGGGAAGGTAAAATTCAGGACGTCGAAGCTGGGGTTGAGCAACCACTGTGCTTGTCACTGTGGTGTGTGACAGTAGCTTTCCCTCCACTTCCTGCTGTGACTGGTACTAAGGGAGCCAGGTGTTGTTTATCTTTTGTCTTAGAATGGCATTGTGCTCTATAGACTGAAAGTCAGCTACATTAATGAGTCATGATATCAAGCTAATGGGTGTCAAAGTGAGGCAGTATAGAGGAAAATTACCAGGACATGGGAGGGAAAAGGAGATTCTCACTCTGGAGTTTGACTGAAGTTTGTCATCAACTGAAAATCACAGCACAATGAACATATTGCTGGGAAGGCTGCCACCCCAGAGTCAATCTGTCAATCTCTCTCTCTCTCTCTCTCTCTCTCTCTCTCTCTCTCTCTCTCTCTCTCTCACACACACACACACACACACACACACACACACACACACACACACACGCTTTTCCCATGTTGAGACGGTTTCCTGAATCGTAAACTCCCTTTGTAGTAGGGGATACATTTAAATTTCTAACCCTCCGCCCCCCTGGAGTGCTGGATGACCGTCACGTGCTCCCATTCAGAGCTTTATTTGATACTGGTGACTCAGCTTGGGGCTTTGTACATGCTAGGCAAGCATTCTACCAACTGAGCCATATTCCTATAAGCACAGTTTCTCATGTTGTGGTGACCCCGGCCATAACATTATTTTCATTTCTATTTCATAGTTGTGATTTTGTTACTGTTATGGATCGTAATGTAAATATCTGTGTTTTCTGATGGTCTTAGGTAACTCTTGTGAAAGGGTTGTTCCACCCCCAAAGGAGTTTCCACCCACAGATTGAGAACCACTGCTGTAGATTTTCAAATAAGAATGTCAAAATAGCATGGTCTATAGAGTGAGTTCCAGGTCAGGCTCCAAAGCTACAGAGAAACCCTGTCTTGAAAACAAACAAAATGTCAAAATAGTAATGAATCATGCTTAAGGCCTGAGCATCCATGTCCTTGAGTATGGCCTGACTCCTCTTCTGGATATCTTCTGGGAGTCTCATAAGACGATTCTGTTTGCAAACATAAGCTTACTTTCCTATGACCCAGGATTTGGTTTTGGTAGCTGTTAACTCTGTCTGGTGCACCTCAGGAAAAACCCTGCGATCTCAATGAAATTCTTTAGCCACACCTTGAAGATAAAAACTTGAACTCACAAAAGTGTGTGAATGGCTATCACAGTAAGTGCGATTCTTTTTGTTTGTTTGTTTGTTTGGTTGGTTGGTTGGTTGCTTTGGTTTTTTGAGACAGATTTTCTGTCTCTGTGTAGCCCTGGCTGTCCTGGAACTCTACAGACCTGGCTGGCCTTGAATTCAGAGATCCACCTGCCTCTGCCTCCTGTATGCTGGGATTAAAGGTGTGCGTCACCACCTCGCTGTGTGACTCTTTTTGACCAGCCCGCATCTGTGCTTTTGGCTGTTTCCTATTCTGTCCCTGGAGCACTTCTGTATTAACTCCTACACTTAAATCTCTGTTTTAAAATATCTCTTAAATCAGACATGTGCCTGGCAGTGGTGGTGCACTCAGGAGGCAGAGGCAGTCAGATCTCTGTGAGTTCGAGGCCAGCCTGGTCTACAAAGCTGCACAGAGAAACCCTATCTTGAAAAACAAACAAACAAACAAAAACCAAAAAAAAAAAAAAACCAACCAAACAAAAAAGAACATAGAAAATAGAAAAACAAAGTCAGGTATGATATGAATAACTTTAGCCTCAGTACTCAGGAGGCAGGTAGATATTTATAAACTCAAGGCCAGCCTGATCTACATAGTAAGTCCGAGAGAGAGAGAGAGAGAGAGAGAGAGAGAGAGAGAGAGAGAGAGAGAGAGAGAGAGAAGGAGGGAGGGAGGGAGGGAGGGAGGGAGGGAGGAAAGGAGAGCTGAGCAAGCTCAGTGGTTAAGAGTGCTAACTGTTCTTGCAGAGGACCCAGACCCAAGTTCAGTTCCCAGAACCCACATCAAGAATCTGTCTATTTTCTATAACTCCCAGTCCAGGTGATACACTGCCTCTGGCCATCTTGAGCACCTGAACTTATGTGTACATCCTAACACACACACACACACACACACACACACACACACACACACACACACACACACACACACAATCTTAAAAAAAACTAATAAACTCCAACTTGGAGCTAGAAAGTTGTCTCTGTGGGTTAGGTATTTGCTGTGCAGACATTAAAACCTGAGTTTGGATCCCCGGTATCCACTTACGAGCCTGGTATGGTGACATGTGCCTGTAACCCCATATGTGTTATGACTCGGGAGTCAGAAACCCAGAGCTTTCTGATCTACCAGCTGAGCCAAAACTGTCACTCCGCAGAAGGGAAACTCCTAAGGCTGCTGCCAACAAAAGCATCTTTTCCTTCCGAAACAAGATCTTGCTGTATAGCCCAGGTTAGCCCCATACTCATCACCTCTTGATTCAGCCTCTTGATTAGTGGTATTCCCGAAACAAAAGGCCATGCTCAGCAACACTTGTGTTAAATAAAATGTAGTAGGAATGATTATGTACTTGGAGAATTCATGGCTTTTTGTGTGTGGTTGTCATTTGAATTTTTGAGACGGGGCTTATTGTATAATAAGTACACTCTGGTCTTGTACTTGAGCAGTCCTATTTCTGCTTCTGGAATGTTGGGATTACAGACACATGCCACCATACCTACTGTCACAGCTTCCACTGTCAACTTGACACAAACCTCTAGTCACCTTGGAATGGGGGACCTGTTGAGGAATTGCCTCTATCAGATTGGCCTGTGGCGTGTCTGTGAGGCATTTTCTTAGAAGCTAATCGGTATAGAAGGGACCACTATGGGTAGAACCATCTCTAGGCAGGAGGGCCAAGGCCGTTTAAGAAAACTAGTTGACCAAGCCAGAAGGTGCAGCCCACTAAGTAGCTTTCCTCCATGGTTTCTGCTTCAAGCTGTCACTTGGAAGTGCAAGATAAAATAAACCCTTTTTTCCCCCAAGCTGTCTTTGGCCACAGTGTTTTACCATAGCAACAGAAAACCAAACTAGGACATCCAAATAGTTGTTGTATTGCTGAAACACATAACTCTGTGTGTGTGTGTGTGTGTGTGTGTGTGTATGTGTCTGTGTGTCTGTGTGTGTGTATGTGTATGAGTGTGTGTATGTGTGTGAGTGTGTGTGTTACATCACTAGATTAAATATTTTATTCTTTACTGTAGGTTGTAATTAGAAAAGCTTGAAAACCATTGCTATAATCATCCTGGAAACAATGAGCTATCCTTTTGTTTTAACGTTTTAAGTTTATAGATGGTTGTGAGCCACCATGTGGTTGCTGGGAATTGAACTCAGGACCTCTGGTAGAGCAGCCAGTGCTCTTAACCTCTGAGCCATCTCTCCAGCCCAGCCATAGACTTTTGACCCAGTATTCCTCCCAACTGTGAGGTCTTCAAATTCAATCAGAAATCAGCTGGTTACCCACAAATAGTCATGACCAGATCCTGTCTGGTAGGTTGACATTGTATCACACAGGGTTCAAGGATGGGTAAGTCCATGGACCCCTTTTCTTTCATCAGCCTGCATAGCACCTTCTAGCACTAGCAATGCTGCCTAGTCGGGAGGAAGTTTCCAACTCAATTCCAGTTTGATTTATCTGTGTGCACTTTCCAAAGTGTGTAGCATCCTTAGCAATAGGGCCTTACCCTTTTGTAAGAATAAAGGCGTTTTAAAGAGGGACACTTTTTTTTTTTCGAGACAGGGTTTCTCTGTATTGTTTTGGAGGCTGTCCTGGAACTCACTTGGTAGCCCAGGCTGGCCTCGAACTCACAGAGATCCGCCTGTCTCTGCCTCCGGAGTGCTGGGATTAAAGGCATGCGCTACCAACGCCGGGCAAAGAGGGACACTTTTGTCCACTCCTTTGGCTATGATATTACTGAAACAATGGACTTCAAAGAATTGAAATTTCCTCAGGAATCTTATGCTGGAAGGAAAATGCTGAACTCCTGGTGCTGACCAGGGAACTTGCCACCCAGGAAGAGATTTTCATACTTAGGAAAAGTGTTTAGGCCACCTTGGAGGATAGCCTGCCTCTGAGACAATGGTGGGTGAATGAGAGTCGGAACTGCACCTGACTCTGACTTGAAAGTTATTGACCTGGTACCTTCTATTTAAATGAAAACTTCGTGTTAGTACCCTCTGAGATGGATCTGGGGGTGACTCTTTCTCTTCCTAATATGGTTGCAATGAATGAATCTCCTTTCTCTGCTTTTCACTATTATTTATTTAAGAACAGGTGACCTAACTGTCAGGGCTGCCAGGCCAGCCTTTGACCATTGTAGCAAATGTGGTGACAGTGCTACAAAGTATGCAGCAAACAAAACAAACCAGCCGTATCAGAATAATAAAGGGAAAAGATTGGAGATACCTTTTTTTCATTTTAGAATTTGTACACTCATTTGCCACTTAAGCACATGTAAGACACCTCATTTAACAAAGTCAATTGTTTTAATCTGGGCTTCGTGGTACATGCCTCAGTCATAACACTTGGGAGGTGAAGGCGGGAGAGCAGAAATTCAAGACTTTCAGGACAGCAAGTTCGAGGTTACTGCGGGCTGCTTGAGACCTTGTCTCAAACAACCAAAAAGGCTTGTACCTAGTGGTACAAGACAAGAAATCCCGGATACTTAGGAGGCTGAGGCCAGAGTATAGAAAGTTCAGTGCTAGCCTAGAGTATGGAAAGTTCAGTGCTAGCCTGGGTAATTTAGGAAGAGTGTGTCACAAAATAAGAAGTAAAAGGGAGCTGAGGATGTAGCTAAGGGGCAGTGCTTTGCTCCCCAATATCACAGAACAAAAACGGCAACCGAAAGCTGTTCTGGTGGCTTTTTAGAAGTTATTTAACAGTTAACGGCGCTCCCAACAGTTTTTGGTCTGGCCTGCTAGGAATGAAGACACACATCTACCAACAAGGTTAGGTGCTTGCATAGCGACCTTAGGTTAAGACTCAGCCTCTTTACTCCTCTCTCATTATTATCCATCTGTTTATTTTGTGAGTGGGTAGTTGTGGAGACAGAAGGCAATCTGCAGGAGCTGGCTCTCTCCTTCTAAGATACAGATTCCGGGGATGGAGCCCGGGTCCCCAGCTTGATTACAAGTGCTTTCATCCACTGAGCCATCCTGCTGGTCCTATTTTTTTCTTATTTAAGATTGATTTTTATTTAAATAATATGTGTTATTCATGTGTTGTATGTGGGTATGTGCACATGAGTGCAGGTGCCTTTGGAAACCAAAGGCAGAGGGCAGCCTTGGAGCTGGAGTCACAGGCAGTTACAGGCCACCCAGTGTGGGTGCTGGGAACTGAACCCTGGTCTTCTGCAAAAGCAGTAAGCATTCTGCCCACATCTGTCTCTCCAGTTCACTCTGTTACTTTTTGTTTCTTTGTTTGCTTGTTTGTTTTTGAGATGTGGTCTCATGTAACCCATGATGACTTTGAATTTGGTATTTCCTGAGAAGGATGTTGAAACTTCTGACCTTGTTATCTCTACCTCCCAAGGGCTGAGATTACAGGCATGTACCTCCATGACCAGTTTATTTGGTACTGGGGATCAAACCTAAGGTCTCGTACATATTGTACAAATATTCTACCAACTGAGCTAAATTCCTCTTAAATCCTTTACTTCTGGGTTTAAGCATTTTCCTACACTCTGACTTTTTGGTACTCCTTTGCATTCACTGATAAGTACTTTGATAATTAATTTTGAATTTTTAATTACAATGAATTACATGTAACTGAATTGTCTCACATATACTCCACAGTTCATGTTAATTCATTTATACCCAGACATTTTTTATAAGTCTATAATTTTTTTTCAAGCCAAGTACTCAGATACTTATGTCTTTTTTGTTGACTACACAAGAACAGTAGGACCTTGGTGCTGGTTCTGGGTTTGGGGAAAAAAAGCAACATTCTTCATCAAAACATGAACATGAAATACTGAGATTTTTTTTTCAAGACAGGGTTTCTCTGTGGCTTTGGAGGCTGTACTGGAACTCACTTTGTAGACCAGGCTGGCCTCGAACTCACAGAGATCCACCTGCCTCTGCCTCCCTAGTGCTGGGATTAAAGTAGTGCACCACCAACGCCTGGCGAAATACTGAGATCTTATCAGTGTTATCAACCAGCAACAAGTTTCACTTAAGAGAAAACTAAGGACACGCCAACAAAAGTAAAAGTAGGACTATTGTGGGAGCCCACCGGAGAAACAGTTTATGGTCAACTGAAAGTCCTTATTCCAGCTGCCTGGGACTACACTTAGGTATTTGGGGACTCAAGTGTGACCTTGGGTGTCCAGATCATGGGGTTTTCAAAGACAAAAATCACGTCCTCGCGTCTTGCTTGAAAACTTTGGTGTCTGTGTGTGTGTGTGTGTGTGTGTGTGTGTATGTGTGTGTAGGGGGACAACTGGTTGTGTGTGTGTGTCTGTGTGTGTGTGTGTCTGTAGGGGGACAACTGGTTCCGTGTATGTGTGTGTGTGTGTGTGTGTGTGTGTGTAGGGGGACAACTGGTTGTGTGTGTGTGTATGTGTGTGTGTCTGTGTGTGTGTGTGTCTGTAGGGGGACAACTGGTTCCATGTGTGTGTGTGTGTGTGTGTGTGTGTGTGTGTGTGTGTGTAGGGGGACAACTGGTTGTGTGTGTGTACGTGTGTGTGTGTGTGTAGGGGGACAACTGGTTCCGTGTGTGTGTGTGTGTGTGTGTGTGTGTGTGTGTGTGTGTAGGGGGACAACTGGTTCCGTGTGTGTGTGTGTGTGTGTGTGTGTGTGTGTGTGTGTGTGTGTGTGTGTGTAGGGGGACAACTGATTTCCTGTAAGCAAGCATTTTGACAGAAGCTAAGATCAGTGGTTAGCTGGAAGGAAAGTTCTGTGCTAAGATAAGGTATTAGCTAGAGGGGCTTCTGTAAACACAGACGATTTAACAGAAGCTGAGACAAGTTAGCTGGGACAGCTTGATTTTGGGTTCCCAGAAGTGTAGGCAGAGATTTCCTGTCTCAAGAGCCACTTCCAGATTACCACACAGAGATTCATAATAATTGCAAATGATTGGCCTATAGCTCAGGCGTATTACTAAGTAGCTCTTAGATTTTAAGTTAACCCATATTCCTTATTTATGCTTTGTCAAATGGAAATACTTTTATCAGCATGGTGTGAGCTCATCTCCTGCTCCCTCTGTCTTACTAGCAATTCCTCACTCTACCCTTCCTCATCCCATCATTCTCAGTTTGGCTTTCCTGCCTAACTTTATCCTGTTCAGCTATTGGCCAGTCAGCTTGTTTATTAAACCAACCACAGTGACATATATTCATACAGTGTAAAGGAATACTCCACAGCACCGAAGAGAGTTGGGCCATTTTCTATGGGATTCTCCATCAAGGAGGTCAAGTTCTAGTTAAACCTAAAATGACCTCATCAAGAATACAAGATGGCCGGGCATTGGTGGCACACGTGTTTAATGCCAGCACTCGGGAGGCAGAGGCAGGTGGATCTCTGTGAGTCTGAGGCCAGCCTGGTCTACAGAGCAAGTTCCAGGACAGGCTCCAAAACAATACAGAGAAACCCTGTCTCAAAAAAACAAACAAACAAACAAAGAATACAAGATGGAGGAATGTCTACACTGTTTGCTCTGTTATAGACTTACTAAATATGGTTGATTCTTTACTATTTATCTCACACATAAAGTTTTGTGGTGTCCCTATATGGTCAGCAGATGATAGCAGGTAATCAGGGTCCCTTCTTGGGGATTTTAATCTAGTTAATAAAATAACTTAAGAATGTACTCAAACAGAAGGTTATGGTCAATTTTGTTTGAGTTTAAAAGAAAACTCCCTGGACAGGCAAACTGTTCAGAGGGAAGAGAGAAAGGTGGGGGGAGGGGGGGAGAGAGAGAGAGAGAGAGAGAGAGAGAGAGAGAGAGAGAGAGAGAGAGAGAGAGAGAGAGAGAGAGAGAGAAACATTCTAACTGAGATAAGCCAGCGTGAACAACAGCTACATGGAGTAGGCAGTGAAGGGGTTTGAGTAAGGAAATTCAGAGATTTAGGGAAAACATACTTAGAGCAGAGACAGAGAGAAGAAAAGGAAAAGTATGTCTGTGGCCCTGTAAGAGAGTGTGCTGTGGGAGGGAATTCTGGGAAGGAAAGGTACACTGTTCCTTTAAGAGAATAATTATACTCCCTTCTGCTTTAATATACCTTACAGTCAGCCTGGCATCCTAGGGGTGATCCATTCACCAGGTCAAGGACCTGCTCAACTGGATTACCTCTTAAGAAAGCAGACAATGGCATGTCTGTACCTACAGGCAAATTCCATTCTTTACTGTAACAATATGACTAGCACAATTAATCCAGGGCATTCCGTCCTGGGACCAGAAATTGGTTCTCAAATAAGCATGTGGCCAATTTTGTGGGGTTCTTAAAAAAGACTTCCTCATTCCTGCAAATGGATCTTCTTTCTCTGGTCGTTAGCACTGCTGGGTTAGTGTGTTAAGAATGGCTGCAGTTACTTCCCACTGTCTGAGGGCAGCAGGTGACCTGGTGTGACACACCTGAAGGGACAGAAGAGTCCTTTAGTTTTTGTATAGTTGTCAGTCAATGACATCAGTCAACCCTGCCCTAGCCTTGAACTCCCTCGTCTTATAACATAGCAAATGTCCTTATAGTGTGTGAATATGATTCGTGGGAGTGGGTTTTATTAAGTGTTTACATCTGAAGTACTCTCATTGATCCATTGATGCTAATGCCTTTGGTAACTAGTTGCTATGGCTTGACTCGGAAATGTCCCTCACCCAAGACTCTTCAAGCCTTGGTCCCCAGCTGGTGGTGCTGACAAGAGGTTGCAGATCATAAAGGAGCTAATGAGTTGTAGGAAGCTAGGAAGTGGCACCTATTTAGTGGAAGTAGAGTCAGGTGGTGGGCGTTTTATGTCCTGTTCATCATGAGCTCTCCACCATTCTTCTCCCAACATGACTGTCCAACATGACGCTTTGCCTTGCTACAAGCTTACAAGCACCTGGTCACAGACTGAGTGAGACCTCTGAGCCTGTGAGCCAACATAAACATGTCTTTCTCTTATACTGTTTGCTCAGGGATTCTGTCACAAAGATGGAAAGTGTCCAACACGCTGTTTTTCCTAGATGCTGGTAAAATGTTTTCTTCAGCTCATCTAATACAGTTAGAGGACTCTCTGAAGAACACACATAGCCCCAAATTTACAAGCACTCTACAAGGTATCCAGCCCCCAGCATCTTGTTAGGGTTGGTTTATGTCAAAAACTCTTGTTGCCAACTCTTCATTTCCTCCGTTGCCGACCCAGGCGAGGTTTGAGAATGTAATTCTTTCCTTAAGCACATGAAAACTCCCAGGTGGGCAGAGGGTGTAGCTGATCGACAGAGCTGGTGTAGCGTGTGTGAGGTCCTCAGGCTTAAGCTCTGCTCAAGTTCTGAATTCTTTTAAGAAGACTGCTTGAATAGATTTCTGACCCCATATTTCTCTTCTTCTTGTTTGTCCTACTGACCCAAACTTCCCTTCTGGTGGTCTCAAATTTCAGCCTTTCCTGCCCACCAGGAACCATTTCTTCCTTAAGTATCTTCGAGTTCCCATAAGTGTGGCAGGGTGTATTTACAAGGAGGAAATGAATAGCCCAAAGAACCCAGCAGATTTTCATCAGGATGACCACAAAGGGTTACCCAGTTCCTGTGCCTGTTTTCCTCTGTGACATGAAGAAAATTTATAAACTGTTAACTCTGTGCACTCTCATGAAACGTCTTTAAACATTCCAGAGTTATATTGAAGTCGGTTTTAACTACCAAAGATTTCAAAGAGGGATGTGGAATTAATCAGAAAGCTTTATTTCAAGAGCCACACTTATTTTTTAAAGCATCACTGGCAATCATTCAACATATAAAGCTAATAACTTCTTGAATGTAGCCATTTGTCATTTGTGGATGCCAGCCCATTAGCCTAAGGAATCAGCCCTGGTTTCCTTTCAGGCCCTCTCAGCTCAGTGGGGCAGATTTTCCTTCAGCTGTGTTTCATGTAATAGCTTCTAACTATCTGCTTTATATGTACTTACAGGTATGAGTAGAAGTCAAAATATATTACAGGTTCTTTACTCTTACATAGCAAGTATATGAAATTTAATTTTCTATCCATTAAGTACCTTGCCTTTTAATTACTTGTCATTTTTTCTTATTTTTCTTGGAATGTACTCCTGAATTACTTTCCTATTTACTATAGAATTCTATGAAACTGTTCAGTGTGAGTTAGAAAACATTACCCTGTTTTCAGCTCCCCAAAGATTTTAATTTTTTCAATTATTTAATTAATCTATTTTTCTGGCCTTGAACTCACAGAGATCCACCTGTCTCTGCCTCCCAAGTGCTGGGATTAAAGGCGTGTGCCACCACTACGCAGCTTCTTCCTTTACTTTTTATTTTATGTGCATAAGTGTTTTACCTTCCTGAATGTCTGTGTATCACATGCATGCAGTGCCTATAGAGGCCAAAAGAGGGCACTTAATTCCCTAGACCCGGGGTTACAAAGTGTGAACCACTGTGTGGATACTGGGAATTCAACCCAGGTCCTCTAGAAGAGCAGCCAGTGCTTTTAACCACTGAGCCATCTCTCCAGTCACTAATAATTTTGTTCTGAAACAAGGTCCGGTCCTCAGGGTCTCAGTCTGCAGCCTAGAGGATGCCCTAGAGCTTATTATGTAGCTCTGGGTGTCTCAAATTCATGGCAATATTTCTCTTCAGCTTCTAGAATACAGGGATTATAGGCATGAGTCATCATGCCCAGATTCCCAAGGGCCTTTAAAAAACTGGTTTATTATTAAAAGTTTTTACATCTTTTTTTTTGTGAAAGAGAATAAGAAACTTACACCCCTTCCCCAAATAAATATTTTGTGCTTTGAAGGATACCAAAAAAGTGAAAAGGCAACCTGAAGACTGGAAGAGAAAATTTATAAACCATATGTAGCTGATTTACACTCAAATATATGTCAAATGGTTATACTATAATTTACTATAACCCTTTAAAATAATGGGCAGAGGGACAGGACATAATGGTGCACATCTAAAGCTTTGGGTGGTGGAGACAGGAAGTCATTCATTCTTGGCTACATAACAAGTTTGAGGTCAGCTTGGGATACATGAGCCCTTGTCGCAGGGGAAAAAACAGACATACGGAAAGGAAGAAATTCAAGGCTGATCTACAAAGTTAAATACAGCCAGGAGGTGGTGGCACACACCTTCAATCCCAGCACTCGGGAGGCAGAGGCAAGCAGATCTCTGTGAGTTTGAGGCCAGTCTGGTCTACAGAGAGAGTTCCAGGACAGCCTCCAAAACAATACAGAGAAACCCTGTCTCAAAAAACCAAAAAGAAAAAAAAAAAAAAAAAGAAAATGTCCTGGAACTAGATAATGGTGATGTGAACAACTGACTGAATGGTTACTTCTGAATATACTAAAGCCCAATGCATTGTCAACATTGTAATTTCTTTTGTAGTTCTAGCGACTGAACCCATGGTCTTTCATATGTCAGTCAAATACTGTACCAATAAGCTACATCCCCAATTCTGTATATTGTATATCATAAGGACAAATTATATAGTATATCATTAGAATTCAATTAAGAAATCAATTACAGGGTCTGGGAAGATTGCTCAGAGGCTAAGAACACTTGTTGCTTTTGCAGACAACTTGGGTTTCCAGCACCTATACTGGATGGATCACAGCCACCTGTAACTCCAGTTCCAGGGAATCTGAGGCTTCTTCTGACTTTTGGAGGTTTCTGTATACACATAGTGCACATATACTGAAGCACACACATACAAATAAAGTCAATATTAAAACAAGATATCAATGATCATATTTCTACTGTATTCTATTACAGTAACAAAACTGGCTCTAGAAATATCTTCAGAATCCAGAAGTGCACAGAAAAAAAAAACAATATCTGGGTGTGGTCATTCACACCGGTAATCCCAGTACAGGGGTAACCGAGGCAGAAGGCTTGAACGTGCCAAGCCGGCCTTCACTATATACTGAGACAGACCCTGACTAAAAAAAATAAAACAAAGCATAAATAACAATTCTCAGCAATGGCAAAACATATCTGAACTCATATTCTACTTTTTCAAACATCTCACCATGATTTATGCTTACATGCTTCTTTACTGTTCTCTTCGTGGAAATAATAACTACCTCTAGACAGCTCTAGCATCCTTGAGGTGAAGGGTACAATTAAGGCACAGCTCATCTGCTGCTGTTCGCTGGGGGGTGGAATGCAAAAAAAATGTCTTTATCTGCTCTTTTCAGTTTGCTCCAAAACCATCAGATCTGAAAAAGGAGCCAGGTGGAAGTTGCTATCCAGAAGGTTTAAGTGTCTGTCTCACAAAAGTATTAAAAAGTGAGAGATTTCAGGAGCCTTGGGTTCCTACTAAATTTGTCATTCATGAATTTTTCACAGTTCCTTCATAAGTGTAGATATGAATCTCATGGATGATGAATTACAGAAGTAGAAAAAGGTCTGGAAAAGTCTCCAAGCTTCACTGAACACTAAGGATGGGCACATTAGAAGGAGAAAGAGGTCTTTTAGGCCTGGGGTTGTTGCTCAGTGGTAGTGTACTTGCCTAGATGCATGGAGTGGTTCATAAAAAGGGAGAGCACATTTACTAAAACTGGGATGATATAGAGAAGATTAGCATGATCCCTGCACTAAAATGACATGCAAAGCAAAAAGCATTCTATTTTTTTATAAAGGCAGTCTCTGGGTTTTTATTAATTTGTGTTACAGATTCTTTACTAGTTTAGATTGGATGGTCAAGGAAGAGAGTGAAAACAGTTGGAAATTCAGAGAATCAGACTGTAAGGATTGGCACAGTCCAGTGATTGACTGTTTGTGTAGCATGCATGAGGCCCTGGGGCTGTCTCTGTCTCTCTGTCTATCTCTATCTAGTTCAACTGGAAGACCCCACCCTCCCTGGGGAGTGGATCAGGGGTGGTAGATCGGAGGATGGGAGGGAGAGGGAACTGGGAATGGTATGTAAAGTAAGATTGATTCTAAATTAAATAAATAAAAACCTGAAATAAGATATTTTAATTCTAACAATATTTTTGTATTGTTGATTTAAAAATCAACAGTAACACTACTTTCAATTTTGTTATTATTGTTGTTGTTATTATTTTATTATTATTTAATCAGAGTCTCATGTATTCCAGGCCAGCCTCAAAGTTGCTATGTAGTCAAGAATGTGAACTCCTGATGGTCCTGCCCCCACCTTAGGTGCTGAGATTACAGAAATGAACCTACCATCCCAAGCTTATATGGTGCTAGTGATCAAACCAGTGTGCGCAGCATACTGCACAGCATATGCATGCAGTGCCCATGGAGGCCAGAAGAAGGCTTGGGTTTCCTGAACTGGGGCTACAGACAGTTCTACACTGCCATGCGGGTGCTAGAAACCAAACCCAGATCCCCAGATCCCTGGAAAGAGCAGCCAGTGCTCCTAACCACTGAGCCATCTCCCCACCCTCTACTAGTTTTAATTGTGAACTCAGTGCAATCTAGAGTCATCTAGGAAGAGAATCTCAGTGAGGACTTATCTCATGTGGGCTGGCCTGTTGCCATGGCTCTGAGGGATAGTCTCGATTGTCTTAATTGATGTGGCAAGACCCTAGGTAGTTATTTGTAATGGCGTTTGATCAAGCTAACAAAAATAAAAGGAGGACTGTAGTCAAGCACTCTGTCAACTGTGTGGCCCCCCCCATTACCCTGAAGAGCTATTAAAAACCTATAATTCAAAAGTTAGAAGGCATACTAACTGGTCCAACCCCTTCATTTTTCAGAACAGAAAAGTGGGCTGAATGGCTATGATCCTGACTTAGTGTCACATAGATAGGTGGAGGCTTCTTGGGGACATATCCCTGGGTGTTTGATTAAAGCAGTTGTGCTTTCTGTACCTCGAGGGATGTGTGGGCAGAATCCATAGAAGAGACGAGTTTAGCTGTAAGAAAGAACATCCCATTAAAGAGGCTTGTTTCTAATTTAAATTTTAAAAAGGGGGGAGGGGAAGGGGGAAAAAAAAGAAAGAACATCCTGGCAATTTGATTTCCTTAGAAGTGAAGTGAATAGATTGCCATGTTGTATAAATAAGGTCTCTGATACTGGAAAGGTTTTGAAAATGAGCTGGGTAACTCACCTAATTAAGGCAGTAAATTGAATCGTACTACTTCCAAGCATCCCATCAACTTAAACATATGATTTCATGTTGTTGTTAAAATTAAAAAGAATGCAAGTGGGGTTGGGGATATATATAGCCCACTGGTAGAGCATCTGTTTACCCCTAGTTTCCATTCACAGTATGATTTAAAAAAAAAAAAAGTAAAACAGATCATGGCAGTAAAAACAGAATTCTTTGATTTAAAAGATTGACTTTCACTTTCTTACTGTCTCTATATATGTGTATATATATATATACACACTACACTTTATGTATGTGTGTAAGCATTAGTGCGGAGGTCAGAGGACAATCTGTGGGGACTGGTTCTCTACTTTTAGCATGTGGGTCCTGAGGATCAGACTCAGGGGCGGCAGAGATGACTCAGTGGTTAAAGAACATTGGCTGCTCTTATAGAGGACCTGGATTTGATTCCTAGCACCTACATGGCAGCTCACAAATATCTGTAACTCCAACTCCAGGGGTTCCAATGTCCTCTTCTAATTTCTGTGGGCACTAGGCACATACACAGTACACAGATAAAAATATAGGTAAGGGGCAGGAGAGATGGCTCAGTGGTTAAGAGCACTGGCTATTCTCCCAGAGATTCAAAGTTCAATTCCCAGCAACCACATGGTGGCTCACAATCATCTGTAATGAGATCTGGTGCCCTCTTCTGGAATGCAGGTGTACATACAGGAAGAACACATACATAATAATAATTTTTTTTTCTTGAGACAGGGTTTCTCTGTTTTGTTTTGGAGGCTGTCCTGGAACTCGCTCTGTAGACCAGGCTGGCCTAGAACTCACAGAGATCCACCTGCTTCCTGAGTGCTGGGATTAAAGGCGTGCACCACCAACACCTGGCTTCATAATAATAAATCTTAAAAAAAAGAAAATTAAAAAAATATGGCATAACAGCCATACATCTAAAATAAAATAATAATACTAAACAACTCAGGCAGGGAAACATAGCGGTAAGTGTGTTTACCTATTGGGTCATCTTGCATTCTAGAATTCTGTAATTTTAAAAAACCAAACAAAACTCACTTTATAAAATTAATTCATTTCTAAGACTGGAGAGAGAGCTTTCTTAGTGCCGTACAAACATGAGGATGTGAGTTCATTTTCCCAACGCTTACATAAAAGAAAAGCCTGGTACAGCAGTGTGTGTGCCTATAGTTTCAGCACTGGTGAGGAGGAGGCAGGGAGATTCCCGTCGGTTTGCTTGCTACCCAGACTACATTGGCAAGTACAGGGCTCAGCGATAGACCTGCCTCAATGTCCACACCCCAGGTTCAAGCAAACTCAAGTAGAAAACATTTAAAGTGTTGTATCTGTATTGAATATGCAACTAGTGGTATAGCATTTATGTTACACTAGGTGCTAGCAATTTAGCACAAGTAATCTAGACATTAAATGAATTATGCAGGCAGTGTAATAGTATGCCATTTTAAATAAAGGATGTGAGCATCCCTGCTGTTCTCAGGGGCTCCCAGGGCAAACCTGGCATGGTACCAAGGGAACCAGTGTACTTAGATAACTAATGAGATGTTATTGAAACATAAAGCTCCTTTGTAAACCCACAGGTTCGTACTAACAACAGGATGTGGCCTCCCCGTCTCAGTTATGGCAACTGAATTCTTCCAGCTGCTTAAGCCTGAAACTTTAAAATTAGCCTCTACTTCTCCATTTCTTTCATACTTTAGGCTTCAAACCCATATTTAAAATACATATCTCCAGAGTTCAAGCGCTTCTTAACACTGCCACTGCAAACCCCTGTAGCAGAGTATAACCTTAGTGGTAGACTGCTTGCCTAGCATGCGTAAGGGTGGTTGGAGGAGGAAAAGGAAGCAGGGGGAGAAAAGGAAAGATCTCATGGCAAAACATAAATAGAATAAAAGCCGGTGGTGGTGGCGCACGCCTTTAATCCCAGCACTCAGGAGGCAGAGGCAGGAGGATCTCTGTGAGTTCAAGGCCAGCCTGGACTACAAGCGAGTTCCAGGACAGCCTCCAAAAACTGCAGAGAAACACTGTCTCAAAAAAACAAAATAGGCCTGGAGAGATGGCTCAGGGGTTAAGAGCACTGACTGCTCTTCCAGAGGTCCTGAGTTCAATTCCCAGCAACCACATGGTGGCTCACAACCATCTATAACATGATCTGGTGCCCTCTTCTGATGTGCAGGCATACATGTAGACAGAACACTATAAAAATAATAAATGTTTAAAAAAAAACAAAATAAAATAGCCGGGCATTGGTGGCACATGTCTTTAATCCCAGCACTCTGTGAGTTTGAGGCCAACCTAGTCTACAGAGCAAGTTCCAGGACAGCCTCCAAAGCCACAGAGAAACCCTGTCTCTAAAAGCAAACAAACAAACAAACAAACAAAAAGTAAATAAATAAATAGAATAAAATAAAATAAAAGTTCCAGCATAGGGGCACATTCCTATAATCTCAACCCTTGAGGAAGCAAGAGACAGAAGGGTACAGAATTCCAGGCCAACCTGTGCTACATAGCCAGACTAATTGAAAAAAATAAAATAAACAATATGACTTTACAATCATCAGAAATCAAAATATTCATGGTATTCCAGTTATTACAGATATTTTTAAAACACTATCTCTATTACTATTATGAAATAATAGTAGTTACTTTTTAGTTTAGTTTTTTTTTTTTTTTTTACTATTTTATCTGCATGTATATATTTGTACCACATGCATGCCTGGTGACCATGGAGGCCAGGGACTAGAGTTGCAGACAGTTGTAAGCCACCTTGTGGGTACTAGGAATTGAACCCAGGTCCTTTTCAAGAGCTAAAGTGCTCTTAACCACTGACCCAACTCTCCAGCCCTGAAATCACAGTAGTTATTACACCTACTCCTAGACCTTATTATTGCTGAGTAAATAAACGTATGCAGAAAACATGGCACTTGTGTTTTAAGTGTTCTGATAACTGCTGCAATAACTTCCTCCCTACTTTTTTCATTTAAAAACATGATTCTAAGTTGACTTCATTGGCTTTAGCAAGTGGGCCAGAGTAGGTTCAAAAATCTCTTCTCAACCTGCAGTTTAGTATCTGTGGCTTCTCTAAAACAGTGGATCCCAGGTTCAGCACTAATTATCTTCTCCACCCTTAACCAACTCTTCCAGATCTTACCTCAAGATTCCTAGCACCTATTCCCTACTACTTCCCCAGGCTATCCCCCACTCCTGTAGAACCCTGTAGGCCTTGGGATGCTAGGAAAACACTCAACCCTTGGGCTACAACACTAACAGCACAAGGGTCCTTTTTCTGTATTCACTGAGCAGCCTACTTTTACCCCAAACATAGTACTTACCGCGTGGATCCAACATCCCTCAATTTAGCATTAGAGGTTTTAAATATCACAAGCAGTCCTGAAACTCCAGGACATGTAGTAATTTGCCAGTCCACTGAGGCATGAAATAGGATTGCTACTTCTGAGATTGAAGTCAGTGAGCCGGTGAGAAGCCTGACTACCCAGGATGCACATTGCTACATGATGTTTTTTCACGCTGGTAACGAAGCTAACAAATCTGTATGTAAACCCATTTTACAGATGAAGAATTGATGAGATTATAAATTGTGCAAGAATCGAAGGGCCTAGGGATTTTAATTGACTGCTGTATTATTTGTGACCCAACCATTATGGAGGTAAAGACTGTCTTTAGTCTTAGAACCCCAGGGCCCATACTGAGCCTGACAAGAGGTAGGTGTTAAGTAAATCACTTCCTGATTAATGAGAGGGAGTGTGGTAAGAATTCTGCCTTCACTTTCTGAAAAGGAATCTCCTGAGGTCATCGCCTTCAAGTGCTTCTCACTGAAAGTCTAACCCTGGAGCAGCACACGGATGGTACAGGTGAAGAACTTACTATCTCACTCCATGGTAATTTTTTAAATGCAGGATGGCATTACTTACCCCAGACTGGTCTTAAACTCCATCTTCCTGCCTGAATCTCCCAAATTCTGGGAATACAGATTTAATCCACTGTGCCTGGCATCACGTTTTAGGTTTTTTTCTTTTCTTTTCTTTTCTTTTCTTTTTTTTTACGAGACAGGGTTTCTCTGTATTGTTTTGGAGGCTGTCGGTCCAGCCTGGCCTCGAACTCACAGGGATCTGCCTGCCTCTGCCTCCCGAGTGCTGGGATTAAAGACGTGTGCCACCACCGCCCAGCCTTGTTTTAGGTTTTCTAAGGCAGCCTCAGAATAGGAAAATAGTTTACAGAAGTATAAATACAATTAATTATACACATAATTCACAATTGTTTCAGCTTTCAACTTTTCAAATAACTTGATCGACAACTATCAGGATTATTGCAGGAAGCATTTGCTTTTACATATTATGGGAAGGGAAATCTCTATTTTCTTAGGGTAGTGATCATCATTAAAATATGACTGAGACAAGTATGCAAGTGAAATCATTTAGTTATAATCTTCCTTGTTAAAATAAAATAAAAAATAATATTCAGCTCCTTAAATATTTCAGATGAATACTTCATCTGATAGAATGAAAAAAATTGAGGCAAAGATCAATATATTGGGAATTTTTTTTCTTGCTTTGTAGCCCTGGCTAGTCTGATGCTATGTAGACCTGATTAACCAGAACTCATGGTGATCCTCCTGCATCAGCCTCCCAAATACTAAGATTACAGGCACAAATCACTGTTCCCAGTTTGAGAAAACTTTTTTTAATGTAGCTCTAATTGGCCTGGACTCACTCAATAGACAGACTGGCCTCAACTCAGAGAGATCTACCTGCCTCTGCCTCCTGAATGCTAAAGGCATTTGCCACTATGCTCTGCCTTGAAAAAAGTCTTAATAAAAACGTTTATTGTTTTGTTTGTTCATTGTTTGAAATTGAAGTCTCAGTAGCCCAAGCTGTTCTCAGACTCACTATGTAGTTGAAGATGACCTTGAACTTAGTCTCCTCCCTGTTCTGCCTCCCAAGTTCTGGGACTACAGGTATGCACCACTATCTGCCTTGTAAGCATTTTACTTTATTTCTCTTTAGGATTCTTCTTTTCTTTTGATGCTGAAAATGAAGCCCAGAGTCTCACAAATGCTAGGCAAGTAAGTATCCTATTGCTGACCTATACCACTATCCTCTTGTGCGTATTTTAGCAAGACAGATTTGACTGTAGTTCAGGATAAAAGAAAAAGAATACCTCTTTATTTCAATGTCTAGAATGTGTTAAATGTAAATGTATCCTATCCCAAATTAGAGAAGTCTAGAAGTGTGACATGTTTATATTTCTCCTAAAAGCCTAGCTTCCATTGAACTAAGCTTGCTCATGTGTATCTGGAAGCCACCTTGGAGAGGTGATGCTTTTGCTTCCAAGTGTAGCGTTTAGGTAAGCATCTTAGTTGTTATGTGTCACCAAACTCCAGCTTTGTGAAATTAACCACTTTTTACTTACCTTTTAAGTTTTCTTTTATTATTTTTATTATGAGTATGTCTCTGTTTGTGGATATATGCATGCGAGTGTGTCCAAAGAAGTTAGAGGTGTTGGGTCTGCTGGAGCTAGAGTTACCTACGGTTGTAAGCCACTTCACATGGGTGCTGGGAACTGAACTCAAGTCCTCTGGAAAAGCAACAAGCTCTCAAGTTGCCAGACATGGAACTGCAAGCTTTGGTGTTTGCCCTGCTGGGCTTTGGTTTTGCTTTGGTCTGATCTTTATCTGCCGTTCTGGCTTTCTCCCTTATAGAATGGAAGTCTTGTCCTTCTGTCAGGTGCTCTGTCACAGGACACCTTCAACATTCTGCGTGCTGGAATACTTGTTTTGACTTTCTAGGGGCTCATAGTTAAGAGACTGTCATGAATATCAGAAGAGACTTTGGACTATTGAACCATGTTAGAACTCTAAGAAGACCTTTAGGCAGCAGAACCTAGTAATAGGAAGTTAGATCGTTGAGGAAGTGAAAGGTATATTGGAATCTTGGCCACTTCCTCTCTCTTCTTCCCAACCATGAGATGAACATATATCTTTTTTTTTCTTTTTTTTTTGTTTGTTTTTCTAGACAGGATTTCTCTGGGTAGCTTTGGCTGTCCTGGAACTCCTCAAACTCAGAGATGCCCTGGCCTCTCCCTCAGGAGTACTGGGATTAAAGGCAAGTGCCACCGCTCTCCAGCTGAACTACATCTTTACCAGACCCTCCTACCACTACAGGCCCAGAACAACAGATTCATAAAGTGGTGGACCAAAACCTCTGAGATCATGAGCCAGCATAAAACTTTCCTCTGGTAATTAGTTTATCTGTGGTATTTTATCACAGACATTAGTATCTTCAAGTAATAAGAAATATATTTAAAGATATGATGGGTCCACAGCTGTAATACCAGAGGTAGAGGTGGGGGTTTGAAGTAAGTTCAAGGCCATCCTGAGCTATATAGTAAGATTCTTTCTAAGGGAAGACATACACACAGACACACAAGTGTGATCTCTCTATATATGTATATATACACATACATATAAATGTATACACATATGTATCCATACACACGTATATGTATATGTGTATATATAGTTACACACACACAGAGAGAGAGAGAGAGAGAGAGAGAGAGAGAGAGAGAGAGAGAGAGAGAGAGAGAGAGAAGAGCAGAGCAGAGCAGAGCAGAGCAGAGCAGAGCAGAGCAGAGCAGAGCAGAGCAGAGCCAGGCAACTTTGCAGACATGGCTGTCCCCTCTTGTCTCTTGGTGCAGCCATGGTCAACCCCACCATGTTCTTCAACTTTACAGCTGATGACAAGCCACCTTTGGGCCACATCTCTTTTGATCTGTTTGCAGACAAAGTTCCAAGGATGGCAGAAAACTTTTGTGCTCTGAGGCCTGGAGAGAAAGGATTTTGGTGCAAGGGTCCCTCCTTTCACAGAATTATTCCAGGATACATGTGCCAGGATGGTGACTTCACACACTATAATGGCACTGGTGGCAGGTCCATCTGTGGAGAGAAATTTGAGGATGAGAACTTCGTCCTGAATCTTGTCCATGGCAAATGCTGGACCAAACACAAACGGTTCCCAGTTTTTTATCTGCACCATCAAGACTGAGTGGCTGGATGGCAAACATGTGGTCTTTGGGAAGGTGAAGCATTGTGGAAGTCACAGAGTGTTTGGGTCCAGGAATGGCAAGATCACCATTTCCAACTATGGACAGCTCTAATTCTTTTGACTTGCAGGCATCTTACCCAATGGACCATTCTTTCTGTAGCTCAGAAGAGCACCCCTACACTAGCTGCTCACAGTACTCTGTAATCTCTGCTCTCACTGAAGTTCTTTGGGTTCCATATTTCCCTCATTCCCCTCCAAATGTGTCTGGATTGCAGAGTTAAGATACTCAAGAGACTAAGAGAGCCAGGCGGTGGTGGCGCACGCCTTTAATCCCAGCACTCGGGAGGCAGAGGCAGGCGGATCTCTGTGAGTTCGAGGCTGGGCTGGACCGATAGCCTCCAAAACAATACAGAGAAACGCTGTCTCGAAAAACCAAAAAGAAAAAAAAAGAGACTAAGAGAGAGTGCTTGCTTTAGTCCAAGAGTCCCGGATGTGAATAGGTAAAATAAATAGTAAGACTATCTGTAGAAAAAATAGAAAAGAGTTTTTTTTATATACATAAAAGTAGTACTAGGAATCAAACACAGAGCCTAGACTATAACCTACTACTGAGCTACCATTATTTTGGTTCAGTGGTTTTTATTTGTTTGTTTACCTTTTGATGGCATAAAATGCTTCGGTTGAGCTGGACATTGTTTGCGCACGCCTTTAATGCCAGCACTTGGGAGGCAGAGGCAGGCGGATCTCTGTGAGTTCAAGGCCAACCTGGTCTACAAGAGTTAGTTCCAGGACAGCCTCCAAAAGCCGCAGAGAAACCCTGTCTCAAAAAAACAAAAACAAAACAAAACAAAAAGATGCTCCAGCTGGTTTCCTAGGCTCAAGTGATCCTCCTGCCTCAGTCTCCTGTGTACCTGGGACTAAAGCAGGTGCCACTATGCCCTATTCATCAAGAAGAGCAGAAACAAAGTAATTTCTGAAAACAGTTTGTTTTCTACTCACTGAATGGTAGTGGAGCTCCAGCCTTCAAAAGTGGACTGCTTAGTAGGAAGATTCTCCCCAACTCCCCCAAACCAACAGATGGACAAATTGCAACAGAGAAACAAGAAATAGAAATGCAACGTGACTATTCCAAAGGGTAACCCCTCAATTACTGACCTCAAAGATGAAGAAATAAGTAAGACACCACATGAATATTTCAAAAGATTTATGATAAAAGTGCCAATAATCTGAAGGAAAGCATAAACAAGTAGATGAATTCCATATGGGGCTTGAACAAGAAAGTCATCAACACAGAAGAAAATGGAGAAGAAAGTCAACAATGTGGCACAAAAATGCAGCAATCAAGATGAAATTTTGTCAAAAAAAATGACATCTTAGAAATGAAAAACTCAATGAATCATATGAAAAAATACAATGGAAAATATCACCAGTAAGAAGAAAGATGTCATGAGTAAAAACCAAGGCTGATGAAATACTGCATTCAAACACAAATAAGGAAAAATTAACGTTAAATTAACAGAAGTACATCATCTAAGAACTCAGGAATATGATCGAGGAATCAGATCCAGAAATCCATAAGAAAGATGAAGGAGCTAAAATAAAACTAGAGGCACAAAAATCAAAGTAGAAAATTCCCCAGATCTACAGGGAAAATACAGACATTCAAACACAAGAGACATTGAGAACTCTGAATAATTGTGAGCAAAGAAGAGTCTCTCTGTAGCTTATTATAGTCCAGATGCCAAAAATGCAAAGCAAAAAAACTATATTAAAAGCTGTACAGAAAAATACCAAGTCACCTAAAAAGGTAGAAATGTCAGAAAAGCATCAGATATCTTGTCAGCAACTCCAACAGCTAAGAAAGCACAAATGACTTATCTCAAGCCCTGGAAGTAATAACTGCCAACCAAGACTGTCAAATCTAATAAAATTATATTTCAAATTTTATAGGAAAATAATCACATATCAATACAAGCACAGTGTAAGGGAATGCATTACCACTGAGCCAACATTGCAGAATACCATATTCAAAGGAGTTATGTGTTCATAAGAGAACGGGAAAGAATACATTTATAGGGGAATAGATGGGAGAGCTAGGACTCAATCATATCAACACAGTTAACTAGAAAATTCTTAATACCAATGGGGAAGAAAGTAAAAAACAAACAATAATCCAACCAACCAGTAAAACAATCACATCCTGGGAACTAGTAAACACTTTGCAATAATAACCTTAAAAGTAAGTGGGCTCAATCCACCAATGAAGAGACATAGATTGACTGGTTAGATTAAAAAATTAGATCCTACTCTATATTGTCTCTAAGATACATACATCACTGGCAAAAATAAAATAAAATAAAAAATCCACAGACTGAGTTAATGAAAAACATTTTGTCAAACAAATAGAAACCCAAAACAAGCTTATATATCTATTCTGATAATTGAGAAGAGACTTGAACCAAAAGGAAGAGATGAAAAATACCACTACATGTTCCTTTGGTTTGGTTTTTTTATTTGTGTTTTTTGTTTGTTTTTTGTTTTGAGCTGTCCTGTGCTTTGTAGACCAGCAGGCCTTAAACTCACAGAGATCTGCCTCCCAAATGCTGGGATTAAAGGTGTGTGCCACCACACCTGGCTGAGAACACTACATGTTAATAAAGGGAAAATTCATTAAGAAGATATAGTAATTGTATGTATACCCCTAATTAACATAGATGCAAAACTGTCCAATAAAATATTTGTAAACCAGCCGGGCGTTGAGGGCGCACGCCTTTAATCCCAGCACTCGGGAGGCAGAGGCAGGCGGATCTCTGTGAGTTCGAGGCCAGCCTGGTCTACAAAGTGAGTTCCAGGACAGCATCCAAAGCTACAGAGAAACCCTGTCTCGAAAAACAAAAAAACAAACAAAAAAATTTGCAAACCAAACCAGAACACATTAAGCAATACATACACCCTAATCAAGTGGGTTTCATTTCAGGAATGCAAGTTTGGTTCAACATATGTGATGGGGAAGTCCTGTGTATATGTCAATAAAGCACTGTTGGCCAATAGGGAAGCAAGATAGGTGGGACTAGGAGTGGAGGAGGATTCTGGGAAGGAGAAACACAGGGAGTCACAATGTAGCCCTCCAGAGAAGTAAGATGTCTGGACCCCTTTCTCTGATAAGAGAAATGCTTTTATTAATAATTATGGAGTAAATACTTAAGTCAGAGATAGCCAGTAAGAAACCAAGCAAACTGCCCACAGCTTCATAATTAATACAGCATCTTGTGTGTTATTTGGGGACTGCAACTCAGTAGAGCCCAGGCGACTGGTGGGGAAAAACCAAAGCGGCGGCAAGGAAAAGACTTCACCCTACACAAATGCAAGACAATAAGCATTTTATAAGTAGATTTGAGAGCAGAGATCACATGAACATCATAATCAATACAGAAACACCTTCAACATCTCAAGATACAAAGCCTTGCCAGGTGGTGGTGGCACATGCCTTTAATCCCAGCACTTGGGAGGCAGAGGTAGGCGGATCTCTGTGAGTTCGAGACCAGCCTGGTCTATAAGACCAGGACAGCCTCCAAAACCACAGAGAAACCTTGTCTCGAAAAAAACAAAAACAAAAACAAAAAGATACAAAGCCTTGAAGAAACTAGGAATTATCTACTAGGCTAAGCATGCCAAAATCACCCCTGTCCATCTTAAAATTGTGAACTTATGCTCTTGGCCTTCATAGAAACACACCCAGAAATGTCTTTGCTATCTTTCTTTCCTCAACTTTACAGTTAGTGTATTGAAGAATGTTTTTAACTGTTTCTGCTCAGGAATGACCCCAGTCATAAAGTATTTTCCTGTGTGAGTATGTTTGGGTTTTCTGAGTAAAATCTCCATTACTTTCTTTGTTCAAAGAGGGCATTGTTTTGGAAATAACTCCATGCCTCCCTTGCCTGCTATGTGTCTCTCTCTAGTCTTTGATGTCTTGACCACACTTGTTTTGGCATTGCACAGGTCAAGATGCAAACTCAGTATGTGATTACACAGTAAACTGAGAGTGCTGCAGACTGGGGCTGGAGAGATGGCTTAGCAGCCAAGAGCACACACGCTCTTTCAGAAGACCCGGGTCTCAGGACCCACATGACAGCTTACAACCATCTGCAACCCAAATTCCAGGGAATCAGACATTTTTTTTTTTTTTTTTTTTGGTTTTTTGAGACAGGGTTTCTCTGTGGCTTTGGAGGCTGTCCTGGAACTCGTTTGTAGTCCAGGCTGGTCTCGAACTCACAGAGATCCTCCTGCCTCTGCCTCCTGAGTGCTGGGATTAAAGGCGTGCGCCACCACCACCGGCTTTTATTCTATTTATGTTCTGCCATGAGATCTTTCCTTTTCTCCCCCTGCTTCCTTTTCCTCCTCCAACCACCCTTACGCATGCTAGGCAAGCAGTCTACCACTAAGGTTCTATTCTCAGCCCAGAAATTGTTAATGTTGGGGTTTACTTATTGCACTCATAATTATAGGACACCTTAAATTTCAGTTGGATATGAGTAAAAAAAGAGTATGTATTTTTTCTTCTGTGTCTCAGTTCAACCTATCCCAGCTTCCAGGTTATGAGGCCCTGGTTTTACTCTGCAGCCTCCTAGTAGAGTTCCCTGCATTCAGTCAGATCCCATCTCTAACCCTCCACAATTAAGTCAAAGTTATTATTTATTTATGTGAATCACAAATCTCTCCAAGATGGGTCTGTCTCTACTCCTTGACTTCTGTTCTTTTCAAAATAGAACTGTGAAAGACAGTTCACTCCCCCAACCCCAGGTAGGCTTTGCTTTGCAGCCCAGGCTGTCCTGAAAGTCAAAGTTGTCCCTCCTTAGACCCCTGAACCTTGGGTTTACAGGCGGGTGCCACGCCCAGCTATAACCACAGACAGTGCTCTGTTATTACAGCACAATGTGAGAACTGCTCTGTTCACTGTTGAGTTTCCCAAGTGCCTGGAACATAATCTGCCTGCTCCCTAAGTGCTACACAATTCTGGGGTGTGCCTTTCCTTCTCAACTGCATGGTGAATGGCTCCCCTGGGATTGTGTAACTATCAACCCCAGGCTATCAGTATTTTACTGAAGAATAAACTGGCCTCAGCTGGGTGAGAGAGGTCTCCAGCCAACAAATTTAGGCAGGAGTCATCCTGGGAGTACATGTACTCAGTTTGTTATTTTAATCTTCTTGTGTGTTCAAGATTATTTGTAATGCAAAATCAATGATTATTGAAGGAGCCTTTTCTGATCAAACGTAGAACTGTTTCTTTTACGACTTTTGAGTAAACTATTGAGTTGCTGAATTGGGGTTTATAAACTCTGGCTAATGAGCTAAATCTGGTCTGTCAAGTGTTTTTGTATGATACTGAAACTAAAAATTATTTTCACACTTGGAAATTACTGGAGGGAAAAGTCAAAAGAATAATGTATCATGTTCATAACTGGGGACATGGTAATTAAGCCCAGAAAGATTTCCCACCAAAAATTTTTGTTCAGGTTCTTTATTCAAATAATGGGCACAAACTTGCTTCAAGTGCCCATTCCTGAGTGGTCAGTGACAGGTCCTCCACACCAATAAGGAAATCAGTGCTTCCAGAGAACGTCCCTGTTTGGCCAGTGGCTGGGTTTAGTTGCAAGCAGCTCATTGGTCAGCTTTGGCAGGTTCTCTGGAGGCTGGCTGTTGTTGTGCATCTGTGCTAATAGGATGTGTTTACAGTAGCTGTGGCTTTAATTCTGGGGCTGCCTTGTGTGTGAAGAGGAGGTTGTAGCCTGATGCTTGGCTGGAGCTGAGGAGGGTGCTAATGTGTCATGCTTAGTGGGGATTAACCTAGGATGGGACTGCATATCTCAGAATTATGGTCTGTCTTCCATGCTGACCACTCGTCAACACCTACTCACTCTTCAACCTTAATTAATCTGGTTTCTCGTCATTTACTGCCATAGTTCTCTGGAAGGTCACCAAGCATCATCAGGAAAGGTAATGAATGGTCTTTGATCAGCATTGTACTTCCTTATTTACCTGCAAAATTCAGCCCTTTGCCTTTCCTTCCTTCCTTCCTTCCTTCCTTCCTTCCTTCCTTCCTTCCTTCCTTCCTTCCTTTTCACTCCCTAAATTTTCATTTTTAAAAGAACAAATTCTTAAGCCCAGTGTGGTGGTGGCCATCTGTAAGCCACCCCCCACCCCCAGCTTTTGAGAGGTAGAGCTAACAGTGTCAGGAGTTCAAGGTTATTCTTAGTGAGTTTGAGGCCAGGCTGGGAAACAAGGGACTACATCTCAAAAACCAAAACAAATAAATGACACCTACATATTCTCATTCAGCAAAACACTAACATTTAATCTCCTTATTTGGGAAAGGAAGGCAGAGGCCCCAGAAGTTCAGGGTCAGCCTAAATCCCCTATCTAAAAACAAACAAACAAACAAACAAAAAACAAGGGCCGGAGATGAGTGTAGATGGGCGGTACTATAAGAAAGACCCTGAGTTTCTAACCTAGCACCAAAGTAAAGGAAATTGTATGTGGGTGTTGGGACTCTAACCTGGGTCCTCTGGAAGAGCAGCTGATACTCTTAACCCTCTCTCCAGACCCTATTCCCTTTTCTTATCCTCCTCCCCCAATCTCTTTCCTCTTTCCTAATAGTACCCATTTTACATCATGAGTCCCCTCCCAGATTCTGTATACTTCAGAAACATGCACTGCTTATCTTTCTGAGAGTAATTTAACTTGTAATCTTCACCTCCATTCATTTTCCTGCAAAGGTCATGATTTTTATCTTTATGGCTGAGTAATACTTTTTGTGTATATAGCATATTTTCTTTCTCTTTTCTTTTGCTTTTTCTTCTTCCTTCCTTCCTTCCTTTTTTTTGTGACAGGGTCTCACTATTTTAGTCTGGCTAGCCTAGAACTTACTATGTAGCCCAAGCTAGCCCTTAACTTACAGAGATCTATCTGCCAAAGTCATGGCTGCCATAAAAGGTCAGTGCATTTTCTTTTCTTTCTTTCTTTCTTTCTTTCTTTCTTTTTTATTTTTGGTTTTTTACGAGACAGGGTTTCTCTGTAGTGTTTTGGAGGCTGTCGGACCAGTCCGGCCACGAACTCACAGAGATCTGCCTGCCTCTGCCTCCCAAGTGCTGGGATTAAAGGCGTGTGCTACCACCACCAGGCGCATTTTGTTAATGTACTTAATTGATGGGCACGTAGGCAGATCAATCCATAGAACTGTCACCCACATTCAGAGGGCTTAGACAGACATACCACAGAAATTCCCAGTTTCTGCAGGGGTGGAGATCAAACCCAGTACTTCACGTGTTAGGACATAGTACTCTGTCACCCAAGTTACATCCCTAGTCCTCCTCGAGTGACAAAGAACAGAAATGGATTCCAGTTGGGATGTGGTTGTCAGTTGGAAATGATAAGGCCACTAAAGTTTCCATATTCAGCATTTACTTCTTTCATTTGAACACAAACTTCTATGGAAAGCACACCACATCTGTGAAGAAGGCTCCTGGAATTGCCAGCATTGTGGAGAGCAGAGTTGGGTAAGGAGGTAGTTCAAAGTCAAAGCACAGTAAGGCAGAGGTGGGCAAGGAGCTTAAACAGTTTCTGTGGCTCCAAGAGGAAATGGCAACTAAAAATGACCTTGGATGGGGCTGGGAGAGAGCTCAGTCAGTAAAGTGCTCGCCTCAGAAACATGAAGACCTGAGTTAATAGTCAAATGTAATGTTGTGTACTTACATAATCATAGCACTGGGCAGGTGAAAACAGGAGGATCAGCATTTTAAGCCTGGCTTTAGATATACAAGCCCTTGCATTAAATAACCATAATACATACATAAGTAAGTAAATGAATGAACAAACAAATAAGTAAATAATAGTGACTAGATGTTTATTTAAGTATATTCCTTCATTTATTTTTTTACTAAATACTAGCACTTAACTGAGGGGGATTCATAGCTCTCAGGTCTCACTACATTAATTTACCTCATTTTCTTCATTGTTAACATGGCAGAACAATCTGTTAGTCTGGGGACTATCGACTCTTTAATTCCAACGTGTACAGTAGAATCTATGGAGTTTGGAAGATCAATTCACCCCTCTAAAGCTATGTATACAGAGTTGTAGGCAGAGTTTCCCAGTCCTGCAGGCATTCTCAATTAATACTCAGAGGCTTACTATTAATTACAAATGCTCAGCTAATAGCTCAGGCTTGTTACTACCTAACTTGTATAACTTCAATTAATCCATTTCTCTTAATCTACATTCTGCTATGCTGCTTTTACCTCTATCCCATTGGCGGGTCTGACTCATTCTGTATCTGGCTGGTGACTCCTCATCCCATTACTTTCAGTTTGAGCAGTCAGCTTGTTTATTAAGCCAATCATAGTGTCATATATTCGCACAGTGTACAGAAGTATGATTCCCCAGCAGAGCAGTCCTGAGATGATGAAAAGTGTGTGCAACTAAGAGTGGGCCGAAAGACGGAGGAGATACGAATGGGTGGAAGGAAGGATCAACCAAACAAAGTGCATGAAAATACAATAAGGAAACCTGGTACTTTGCTAGGTTAAAAGTTAAATAAATCACTCAATGCAGCATTCACACAACATTAAGAAGTGTGCCATTTAAAAGGTATCAGTAGTTCAGTTCAAAAAGGGGGAGCAGATGCTGAGGTTATAGCTCACTTGGTAGAGTGCCAGCCACGGTGTATATGAGGTCCTGGGTTTGATCCCCAGCATCAAACAAAGTTTCTGTCTTATTAGGGTTTCTATTGCTGCAATGAAACACCATGGCCAAAAGGCAAGTTGCGGGGGGAAAGGGTTTATTAGGCTTACACTTCAGTGTTGCTGTTCATCACTGAAGAGAGTCAGGATAGGAGCTCAAACAGGGCAGGATCCCGAGGCAGAAGCTGATGCAGAGGCCATGGAGGGTACCCGCTGCTTTGCTCACTGCCTTGCTTCTCCTGGCCTGCTCAACCCACCTTCTAATAGAGCCAGCTGCCTAGGGATGACACCACCTACCATGGGCTGAACCCTCCCCCATTGATCACAAAATGAGAACATGCCTTACAGCTGGATCTCAAGGAGGCATTTCCTCAGCTGAGGCTCCTTCCTCTGATGGCTCTATAGCTTGTGTCAAACACAAAACCACCCAGTACAGTTTCCTTGTCACACCTGTAATCCTAGCACTCAGGAGTTCAAGGTCCTCTCCTACTACACAGTGAGTTCAAGGCTAGGCTGAACTTGTCTCAAACGACAACATAAAGACAAAGACAAAAACTGGGCCAGTAGGCTAACTCACTGGGTAAAGGCCTCTGCAAAGGCCTGGTGACCTAGACACATGGCAGAACGGGCACTTACCAGTTATCTTCTGACGTGTACACATATATTGTCATATGCATCTCCCCCACTACAATAAATATAATATATACATTTCTAGAGAGTGAGGCATATTGATTGGAACTTGTTCAGGGCTCTCAAATTCAGTTTCAGTTTTGGGAAATCCAGAATGGTGTTATTTTGTCAGTCTTTTCTTTTTCTTGTTAAAACTAGGGTAATCAATCAGGCTTGAGGCAGTCAAACCAGTTTGATGGGTGTCCCTCCCACTTCTTCCATCAGAAACTGACTTTAGACCTTCCTGCTCATTGGTTAATGGTTAGAGTTGGATTGACAGGTACAACAATGGGGGTAAATGGATTAGAGCTTTGCAAAGGCCACAAAGACATTTTGTAAATAGAAATGAAGGCTGTGTAAATAAAGTACCTGCACTTTCTCTAGTTTCCATGCTACACTCAGCCTGGTAGAAAGAGATCCCAGCAGACTGCTAACAATCCACAGAGTGTTTGTTTGTTGAGGGAGGGTGCAGAGTGGAAGGCAAGGAAGGTGTTTGGCTGCTGCTGCTTTTTTTAATTTTAAAGATTTATTTTTTTTACCTTATGTTTGTGGGTGTTTGCCTCAAGGTATGTATGCCCGTGTACTATGTGCATGCGTTGACCTTGAAGGCCAGAATAGTGTTTCATATACCTCTGGAACTGGTTGTTGGCTGCCTTGTGGGTGCTGGGAATTGAATTGAGCCCTCTGGAAGAACAGTCAGTGCTCTTAATTGTTGAACCATCTCTCCAGCTTGACGGCTGCTACTTTCACCTAAAACAATGCTGACCAAACTTTTGATTTCATGAGTTCCCATGTAGGCCCTGAAAGATTTTCATTGATTAAAAAATCACCAGGACACGATTGAGAGCTGCATTCACTACAAAAGGATGCACTGAGGTGGAAATCAATAGAATTTTGTAGTCTAGGAGCCGGTGATGGAGTCCACGAAGGGTCTAGCTAGGGTGATGGGGTTGATGGTGGGTTGGAGGGGATCCAGTCACTACTCTTTTTAGCTCTGGTATGAACTTTGTGTAGTCTTCTCTCCTTCACCTTCAAAAGACTGCAGAGATGAAGTAGAGAGTAGTGTTGCCTGAGCAGGCAGAGCAGAAACTGGTTCCAGTGTGCTGGGGTTGGTTAGTTTTAGTCATCTTACTTGGTAGACTACTCATAAGCAAAGAGAAATCCACTATCGAGAATAACAAACATGGTGGACATGTCTTTAATCCTAGCACTCAGTGTGAGTTTAAGGGCGACTGGTCTACACAGTGAGTTCCAGGCCAGTCAGGGTCACTCGGTGAGATCCTGTCTCAACAAAAACAAACAAGTCTTTCTAAAATTAACAGCAGCAGCAGCAGTAGAGAGGGGGGGGGGGGAGAGAGAGAGAGAGAGAATGGAAGAAGAAAAAGGAACAGAAAAATAAAGAAAAATGACCTCTTTTGATTTAAGAAATAAATAGGATCTGTAACCCAAAGAATTTATGTGACTATCACAGATGCTAATCACCAGTAGATAAGAAATTACACATACAAATTAATTCACCAGAAAAATAGTTTTCATATTTTTTCCCAAAATTTAAAAAGTTATACTTTATTTATTGTACAGTTGGTTTATTTTTATTATGTACTGATTGCCTATAGTCTGCCAGGCTAAGAGCTTTACCTTAATTCTCTTGGTATAAACATTTAATAGATGAAGAAATGCAAAATTCAATGACTTATTCAATTATTTCACTAGAGCAGTTGTGGTGGCACATGCCTGTGATTCCAACACTTGAGTGTTTTTTCCAGACAGGGTTTCTCTGTATTGTTTTGGAGGCTGTCCTGGAACTCGCTCGGTAAACCAAGCTGGCCTTGAACTCACAGAGATCTGGTTCCACATAGTTGTCCTCTGTCTGTCACGCAGCTAATGTAACAGGCAGTTGTGTCCACATACATGCAGCATGTGCAGCTGCACAATACTAATATAATATACACGTCTGTTTGCTTATTCTGCTCACCTTGTTAATCTTGGCTAATCATGGCTAAGGGAGAATTGAGATAAAGGGAAATAAAGTTCTCTTCTTACTTCTCATTCATGTGTAGAGAAACCCACAGGCAGGATCAAATGAGTTTGTGTCACGGTCTGGAGGGAGCTGACTAGACTTGTTTCTACTGTTTAGTCTTACCTCATTTTCCAGGACCTTAGTTCATAGAATTAGGTTTTTCTTTCAAGCTTTTACAGTTTTGACTCATGAAAACTAGAAACAGATCTTTGGTACTGCTAAGTGTTACTTTCTGTATTAGTTTTTTCTCATCTAATTAAAATGACATAAGCAAAATACATCTTTAAACAGATTAAACACAAAGTCCTACTGACAGGCAACCTATTAAAGAAAGGTTAATTTAGCAGAGGAACAAAGGCCTTCTAATTTTACTGTACAGCACAGCACTTCTACTAGGGTCCCACTAATCTCACTTACACACTGGAAATTATAATGTTAATTATCATTTCTAGTTTAGTAACTACATTTGCCTTAGAAATCAATTATTTAAAAGTTTCACACCACAGTTGTGTTGTCTTTACTATGAAATCTAGCAAATGTATTTTCTTTTCTTGACACCGACGAGATCTCAGCTTTCCCTCCTCATTTAGACAGCTAATGCCTTTAGGAAAAAAAATCAGACCATCCAGATTTGGTGACACTGTAATCACCAAGATTTCCAGTAATCTTTTTTTTTATTAATATTTTTTATTTTCCATTTTAAATTTAGATAAGAAACAAGGTTGCTTCACAAGTCAGTACGAGGTCCCTCTCCCTTTCCCTCCCCTCCTCCCGTGCCCTCCCCGCATCCCCCCCCCGTTATCCCCTCATTCCCCCAGGGAGGGTGAGGCCCTCCATGGGGGTGTCCATAGTCTGTCATTTCATATAGGGCAGGGCCTAGACCCTTTCCCAAGAGTTCAGGGTGAGAGTGCACCTCACATTGTTCTATGGGAGTCCAAAGTCCGTGTGTATACTTGGTATGGGTACTGATCTGCTGCCCAAGGCTCAATAGATTACCTAGGCCTCCTCACTGACACCCAGATTCAGGGGGTCTTGATCAGTCCCATGCTGGATTCCCAGGCTGATGCCTGGGATTCTAGAGTTAACCTTTGTCTGGTCAGCTGTTTCTGGGGGTTAAACCAGCCCAGTCTTAATCCCTTTGATCATCAGTCCTCCCTCTCTGATACTGGCTTTCTTGAGTTCAGCTCAGTACTTAACCAGCCACTAAATGTAGTTTCTGTTTCCCAGACTCTCTGGCCATAGGATTGTAGGCTGGCACTCCCCAGATCTATGTCTAAAATCCATATATGAGAGAGTACATGCCATGTTTCTCTTTTTGTGACTGGGTTACCTCACTCAGGATGGTTTCTTCTAGTGTCATCCATTTGCCTGCGAATCTCATGATTCCATTATTTTTTTCTGCTGAATAGTACTCCATTGTGTAGATGTACCACATTTTCTCTATCCACTCTTCGGGTGAGGGACATCTAGGTTGCTTCCAAGTTCTGGCTATTACAAATAAAGCTGCTATGAACATAGTGGAACAGACATTTGTTATATGAATGGGCATCTTTTGGATATATGCCTAAGAGTGCAGTTGCTGGGTCTTGTGGTAGGTTTATTCCCATTTTTCTGAGGAATCTCCATACTGCTTTCCAAAGTGGCTGAACCAGTTGGCACTCCCACCAGCAATGGAGGAGTGTCCCCTTTCGCCACACCCTCTCCAGCATAAATTGTCATTGGTGTTTTTGATTTTAGCCATTCTGACAGGAGTGAGATGGTATCTCAGAGTTGCTTTGATTTGCATTTCCCGGATGGCTAAGGATGTTGAGCACTTTCTCAAGTGCCTCTCAGCCATTTTAGACTCCTCTATTGAAAACTCTCTATTTAGTTCTGCAGCCCACTTTTTAATAGGGTCCTTTGCTGTTTTGGAGACTTGCTTCTTGAGTTCTTTGTAAATTTTGGAGATCAACCCTCTGTCCGATGTGGGATTAGTGAATATTTTTTCCCATTCTGTGGGCTGCCTTTTTGTCTTGCTGACTGTGTCCTTTGCCTTACAGAAGCTTCTCAGTTTCAGTAGGTCCCATTTATTAATTGTTGATCTTACTGCCTGTGCTACTGGTAAGTGCGCTAAAATCTTCATGCAAGTTAATTTTAAATAGTGTTAGACTCAATGCTTCTTGTCCCAGTTACTCAGGAGTCTGAATGAAGCAGGAGGATCACTAAAGCCAGAAATTCAAGACCAGCCTGAGCAATAGAGTGAGACTTCAGCTTTAAAACCAAACAAAACCCCTAAACAACACATCCTCATAATCTGGGTACAGCGGTTCACATGTGACTGTACTCCTGGCACTTGGGAACCTGATGCTGGAAGATGGGAAACATGAGGGCAATTTATGCTCTGTAGCAAGACCTGGTCTACAAAATAATACAAAAACAAAACAAAAAAGCCACTACAAAAACCGCAGAAATCTCATTAAACTCTTTATAATAATTGTTATCAAAAGGGAATTATGAAATCAAATAAAAAATAAATGGTCTCAGTCGTTATTGCCTCAAATAAGAATTAGCTAGGGCCAGTGTGGTGGCACCCACCTGTAACCCCAGCACTTGGGAGGCAGAGGCAGGCAGATCTCCTTGAGTTCAAGGCCAATGTGTCCTACATAGCAAATTACAGGCCAGTCATGGTTAGATAGTAAGACCCTGCCTCAAACAAAACAAAACAAACAAATTGCCCAGGAAGCTGTAATAAAATCTTGATGTCTGGATCTTACTCATGATTCTGATTTAATGGGTCTAGGCGACTTTAAAGACCCATAGCTGAGACCCACTGAATTAGGCTGTAACAACTCAAGATGGCATTTACTATGATTGAGACTAGCTGCTCATATGACAATCATATCACTTTTCTAGAGCTACATGCAACACATTAATAGTGTATATGTTTTAGGTATATGGTTACAGTGAAGCAATATCTATGTTTCCGTATTCCTTACTAAAGATATTGTGGCATGTATCTATGAGGCTATGACATTGATATTTTATCTTTATTTTCTAAAATTTCCAAGGAAAAGTCTTAAAATGAATGAGTCATCCAACTCCACATATTAGTACTTTGTAAAACCATGAAATTACAGTTCACCAATAACATACAATGACTACCAAAATATGTAGTGGAAGTTGAAAGCTTCTAGTGATTTCCTTAAGAGGCTGTTACTTTATTGCTCAGAATCTTTTCAAGGTAGATAGAGGATTGTCCTCAGGATGGAATTTGGTCCTTTAGAAAGTTTATCACAGTCTGCCCTATCTCTTTAGCTTGACTTCTAGTTTCAATTCAATCATAAACAACTTGCTGTTCCCAGGCTCGTGTGTGTGTGTGTGTGTGTGTGTGTGTGTGTGTGTGTGTGTGTGTGTGTGTGTTACTAGAGATTGGACCCAGGTCCTCACACATATTAAGACAGCACTCTATTACTAAGTTACACTACTGCTACATTTCCCCTCCATTCCCTTCTAATAGGATACAGTCTTAAGAGCAAAGTGCAGCCTCCTGCTGATGAGCTAATCATCACTGTGCATCTGCAGTAAATTAGCGTGATACTTCCCCTTTGCTCAATACTATCTTAATTTTCAGTTAGGGTATCTGAGCATGTATATGTTTCTCTGCATAAATAATTTAGAATACCTATAAGGAAATGGGTATTTCCTTTAGTAAAAGTTTTCATTTAGCAAGAAAGGAAATCCTAGTGCCAAATTCCTCCACATTATAACCCCAATATGATTCATGATTCCATACAAATCATCCTTCTTTTGGTCTCTGAGTGATAACACCGTCTGCAAAATGGGAGTATGAATTGCAGCATAGCTGTGACCAGCCTTTGAAACCAGTATTTGAAAGTTTTTCCTCTGACCAAACAAGGAGAGGTAACACACTCAAAACTTGAGAATTTGTTTTACCTGATGTTTGGTCTTCCATCTAGATGACAAGTAACTAAAAACCCAGTTATTTAAATCAACATGTATCTAATATCTTTCATAAACTCTATGTGGGTAAACAGGTTCTGTATGAATTCTGACATGTGTTTGCTAGGGCTGTAATCTTCTCACAGCTCACTAAGACTGCAATATTCAAGATGGATTTACATGGAAGTTGGTAGGTATGGTTGTTGGCCAGATAACAGCGTGGGATGTTGGCTGATGGGCCTTGATACTTCTCTACTTGGCTTCTTCAAATAGCTTGGATGCTAAGAGAGTCTTCCAAGCACACTACCATATGCAGTAGTAACAGCCCTAATTGGCCTGGAACTTGCTTTGTAGTTCAGGCTGGCCTTGAACTCACAGAGATGAGCCTGGGTATACCTCCTGAGTGCCCAGAAGTAATCTTTCTCCTCCATTTGGACACTAGCAAGCAGTTTATTCCTTGTCTGGAGAGTAAACATCTCCTTTCAGAGGAAGTCCTCGTCTCTCGGAGACCTCAAATGGACAAGGATTTTAGGACATAACTGGCAGATGCAGTTGGTTACTCTAGTGATATGCACTCACATAAATTGCAGTTGTTACAGAGTTGTAGCTCAGTGACAGTGCTTTTTTAGCATTCTAGATGCCTTGGGTTCCATCCCTGAAGAAAAAATTGTAGTGTTGTAGTGACATGTCATAGTAGAGCATTTCACGGCACTCTAAGGGCTCTATTAACAGTATGTATGAGCACATGGTTTCATCCCAGCACCATTGCAGCAAGTTTGAGACCAGTTTGGGTTATATAGTGAGTTCCAGGCTCTTTGGGGTTCATAGCAAGAAAGTCTCTAAAACTCAACTTATCAACCAACCAACCAACCAGTCAGTAATGAGAGAATGAGAGCTACTCATTTTTGAAGTTTTATTTAATAATAAAAGCAGTGTTTGGAGCTGGGCGTTGGTGGCGCACGCCTTTAATCCCAGCACTCAGGGGGCAGAGGCAGGAGGATCTCTCTGAGTTCGAGGCCAGCCTGGTCTACAGAGCGAGTTCCAGGACAGCCTCCAAAACAATACAGAGAAACCCTGCCTCAAAAAACCAAAATAAATACGATGTAAACACAGTACTCATGTAGGAAAGTCTCAAAAAATCAGGAAATCATTAAAAAATGTTTGACTTTCTCACATGAGGAAGTAAATTAGAAACATGGATTTCAGCCTATGTTAAGTTATACTAAAAAATAGTTAAGGGTGTACTTTCCTTATAAATTATCATTTAACATATATTTACAAAGTGCTGAGAAGTTACAATTGAGTGGATTGCTGTCCTGACAAGAGAAAATTCCATCCCATCTCTGTTCTCGTTTCTTTTTTGTATGTAGGTAAGAGTTCATAGATCAATAATCTTGATTTCAGTATGAAATTGCATTCTTTTTGCTTGAGTTCTTCTGAGTTATGCAGAAAGCTTCCTGTTCTGAATTCACCCCCTCCCCTTCCCTTTCTCCCCTGGGTACTGAACCCAGGACCTCACACATGCTAGGCATGCATTCTTTGCCACCAAGCTACATATATTCTGACCTCTTATGAAAAACAATTATATTAATCCCAGCACTCGGGAGGCAGAGGCAGGCGGATCTCTGTGAGTTCGAGGCCGGGCAATACAGAGAAACCCTGTCTCGTTAAAACAAAACAAAACAAAACAAAAAAACAAAAAGAAAAAAAGAAAAACAAGAAAAACAATTATTCTTATTATTTTGTGTGTATGATTGTTTGACTTGCATGTTTGTACATACATCACATGCATGCCTGGTACCCACAGAAGGCAGAAGAGGGTTTCAGATCTCCTGGAATTAGAGTTACAGATGGTTGTGAATCTCCATGTGGGTGCTGGGAACTGAATCTCCATCTTAACAAGTGCGAACAAGCACTCTTAACTTCTGAGTCAATTCACCAGCCCCTCAACCCTCTTTAAACTTTAATTTTTTTTTGAGGTTTTATTAAGGTGTCTACGTAGGCCTTGAATTTATGATCATCAGACCTTAGCTAGAATTGTAGCCTAACTACCACACCCACCTTCTCTCTGTTTCTTTTGTTTTCTTTTATGGCTTTAATATATGTTTAAGATAAGGAAAATTATAAAAAAAAATCTTCGGACTTAATTCCAAGACGTTGGTATCAGATAGATACAAACAGGATGGCAGTAAGAAAGGGGAACTTGGCTTTACAGAAGGTAAGCTTTATCTCTCCCGCCCTGCTTTTATTATTTTCTCACTCTCCCCATTTTTTCTCCTCCCCAACCCTCCCTTGTGTGTATGAAAAGCTCAAAAGGCACTACTAAAGTAGCTCTAAGGGCTCATATGATTAGACAAACTTCCACTAGGGACAGCAAAGATGGAACTGATATAACTTTTTCAGATCAAAATACCCATTTATAACAGAATTTTCCTCACTTCAAACGGTAGCAAGGGCTTTTAGGTCTAGAGAAAATAAAGCAAGTAAGTTCAGTGTTTGATTCAATCCACACAGTATGGTATACACAGAGTATTTACAATGCACAATCTTGTTAAGGAGCTTATGAATTGATGGGCAGATAGTTTAGCCCAAAACATCCCTTCAGTATACTGTACATCTAAACGGCAATCTACAGGGATTGCACTTTAACCAGGGCTGGGCTAGCCCAAAGTTTCCTCTTCTGCCTTTATTATGCTTCTTTCTGCAATGAATCTCCAAAGAAAAGCAGGAGGTGGTAAAATAAAGCTGGGAAATGATAAAGTTTGAAATAATTAGCTGGGTGTCATGTATCTACTTTTGTATCTGTTTTTTTTTCTTAAGCAATCAAAGAACGAGGCAAACTTTCACATTCGAAAATTGAGAGGAAGTCCCCCCCTGCCCAGTTTCAGGGCCCAGCGAATCCCGCCTCCACTGCTTTGAGCAGCTGTCTCAGGAATGAATCCTCTTCTCCTTAGAATGTGGGCGAGCTTTGCTGGGGCGGCAGCTGCGGCGAGGCAAGGAATCCTCCCTGTCGCTGTCCCTCCCCTCGGAGCCGTGGCAGCTGCCCTGGCATCCCAGTGGAAATCTTTCCCAGTCGCCGCCAGCGCCGCGGGGCGAGCAGCAGCTGAGCGCAGTCAGGGGTGGGGACCGCTCCCGGGAGGCTCCCGCACCGCCGCCTCAACGACTCCCAGGTCCCTCAGGTGGCCTCCTCCAAGTCCAACAGGAGGACACCTTGGCAACGCGGGGCGGGTTCCCTGGGCGCCCGGAGACCTGCCGTGGGGTGACAACACTTGCCTCTGCGCTCCAGCAAGCCAGGTCTGGGCGAGAGGGTGCGGGAAAAGCCGGCGGCCGCACTACCTGAGCAGCGCGCGCCCGCCCCCTCCGGGCAAGCGCGTGCCCGGCGCCCGTGCTCGCGGTCCCCGGGCCCGCCCGCACGTCCCCCAAGCCGGCCTCGCGGCCGCCTCCGCCCGAGCACCCCGCTCGCCCCACCGCTCCGCGCGCTCGCGCACGCGCACGCCGCGCCGCGCGGCCCTCGGCGCTGTCATGGCGGCGGGGAGCAGCCTGCGCGGGCACAGGGGCAGTCCCGCGCGCCTCGGCTGGGCGGCCCGTGGCAGTAGCGCCCTCAGCCCCCGCGGCGGCACGAGCCGCGGCGTCGCCCCGCGCCTGCCGTAGCTGCTTGAGCAGGGTTGGGCGGAGGGGTGGGGCGGCCTAGGAAAGCCATGGGGCTGTAGGCAGCCGCGGGCTCCGCGGGAGCGGACCAGGGAAACTTGGAGGCTGCGACCAGGTGCATTGACCTTTCTCTCCTCCCCGCCTCCTCTCCTCTCCTCGCGGTCGCGTCGGGCCTGCCTTCCCGCCCCGACACACACCTCCCCGCCTCTCCTCCGCGACGCTCAGGTGCCGGCTCGAGGTGCCGCACTCCTCCCCCTGGGCCGAGCGCTGAGGAGAGTCGCCGCCCCCTTCCCCCGCCTTTTCCTGCCCTGGATCTCCGCCGCCACCTCCGTCTCTCTGCGCCCCGGCGGCGGGGGGTGAGGACGAGGCCGGAGTCTCGGGGTGAGGAGGACCCCTGTGCCCCGGCGGTCGCGGGGGGTCCCCGCCCGGGTCCTCGCGGCACTTCCCCCGCGGTGCACCTGCCCGCGGCCGCCACCTGCGCCGGGGGTGCGGGGGAGGAGGGGACCTGCCCGCGGGCCTGCAGGACCCGCCTTCGCCAGAACCCGCTCCGGGGCCCGGGAGGAGCGGCCGGCTGGCCCCGGGGTGCCCTTAGCAACTTGTTTGACAGACAGTAACTATTTCCCTCTCCTCCCTAAAAAATCCCACGACAGACCTAGCCTATTTAACACGGGTTTAATCTTCCAATAGGGTTTGGCGTTGTTGTCAGCCTCGGGGAGAGAGATTGGACAAATATTCTCCAAGAGGAGGAGGGCGACGCCAAGGACTTTCCACATCAACTGCTTTCGGGGTTTCTCCTCAAGTTGGGACAGAAACCCCCCTTGCTCCAGCGTCCGCGTGTGTTGTGCCTCCTGGTAGTGCAGCGACTGCTGGCCCAGGGCGACTCTGAGTTGTCCCTCCTCGGGAGTTAGTCATGGCCAGTGAAGACAATCGTGCCCCTTCCCGGTCACCAACAGGTGATGACGGGGGAGGTGGCGGGGCCGAAGAAACCCCTGCCGAAGGGGCTGCGCTGTCTCTGAAGCCGGGGCTTCCCATCAGGGGCATCAGAATGAAATTCGCCGTGCTGACGGGGTTGGTGGAAGTTGGAGAAGTGTCCAACAGGGATATTGTAGAAACTGTCTTTAACCTGGTAAGTAGATAAATATTTGATAAGCATATACTTTTCTCGGTGAGTTGGGGAACAAGACGAACCTGGGGTCATGTGCTTCACTCAAACTAATGGCTTTTTCCACAGCGAGACACAAAACTCCACTTGACCTAAATGAAACAATTACTTGTATTTCAGTTTAAAGAGAATTTTATGCAAAATTTGACACTTCAGGTTTTGAATCAACAGATCACTTTTGTGCTAAGGAAGCAAGTGTTGGTGTATTTGTGTGTGTGTGGGGAGGGGTGTCAGGTGTTCGATGGAGAATTTGGCTGTAATTTTTTCCCCCTTGGAGTGTATGTTTTAAGCCTGCATTTCTCTTTAACATTTTAAATAAGTGACTTTTTTGGACTTGGGAGCTAATATAAGTTCGCATAAGTTATCTTTTGCCATAGTTTAAAACACAAAATTCATGTTCATAGTGTTGTTAAAAGGCTAACATTGCAAAGTAATATTTTAAATTCTGGCTAGCAAAGAACTAGCAAAGGGTAAATTCTGGAGTGAATTTAGGGTTATACTTAATCTTGTGATAATCTAATGACGATTTGAAATACTATGAGCTTTATGTTTTTGCATATTCGTGTGTAGCGGAAAAGCACACTTGGTCTTTGGAAGTTGCTGATTATGTTATTTTAAGTGGATAGGAGATAATTTTTCTTTCCTCCCTTCTGTTCTTAGAAATTACCTTTAGTGGAGGCTTTTTAGACTTTTTAACTCTCTGTTGGTTATCAACTTAAGAATCAAAAAGGAGTCTGGCTTTGAAATAATTTCCTCTCTTTGACTCAACCCGTGTTAGAAGATAATAGTAGTACCAAATATAAATGTGTAAGGGTTGCCGTTACTGTGTAGCGTTTTCACGGTGAGACTTGTTTTACCCCAGGCAGCCAATTACTTCCTTCATGAGGCCATTACTAGTAGTCATGAGCAGTACAGATTCTAGAATGACAAATTAGGTAGGTGGAATTCACTTACTTTTGAAGCCTGAAAACTCTAAACTGTATTTTATTTCTCTACTGGATTATCGTATTGTCCCTTTAGATATAAAAACTGACAGACACATTCATACATGACTTTGAAACAGTATATTATGGAAATGACTGAATATATGTAAAATTGAATAGTATAGTGAACTCTGGTATCCATCATGCAGCTTCAACATTTTGGGGATGTTTTGTGTGTTTGGAACCTTTTCAGATAAAAGACAAATTCATCTATTCCTTTACCTCAAAAAACTTGAGGTAAAAAAATTTTTTTGGGGGGGTTTCTTTTCCTGAATCTAATGTACTGTGGATGGGAAACAAATCTGGTAGTGATATAGTCCATACTTAGTTGTTTATATGTGAAAACACTACATTATTTGGCAGTAAGATTGAGACTCCTCTGTTCTTTATAGTGTGCTGTGTTGGGGTGGATGGCCAAACAGGTATCACTTTCATTTTTATCATTAAAGAAAGTCTAAATTCTGTATCAGTAGTTTGCTGAAGTGTAGGCCTGATAGATACTTTAAGGTTAGGTCCCGCAAAGATGCATGCTTGTAGTGTAGTCAGTGGCAGGGTAGAGAGATGGAAAGTCTGTCCCGAGGCTCTTCTTCTCCAGCATTCCTTCTCTGAGGAGCGTGGGGGAGAGGCTGAGGGTAGTAGAGGCAGTTCCTTGCCTTTGTAGTCCTTTATAGTATTTTTATGATTAAAATACGGGACCTGAGAAAATTATGGGAACTAAAGCATTGGTAGTTCAGCTAGTTCATCTCATTGTTACTATTGTTGTGCCTAATCCTAGTGGATGTAGTGTGAGTTGTAATTCTATTCCAAGGAAGAACCATTTATTCTGGGCCAGGCTCTGGGCCAGGTAGCTTTATTATTGAAGTCTTTTCTGAGTACTCTTCTAATACATATGTGTCATTTCAAAGATGAGGAAACCGAGCTTCTTAGGGTTAGTCTTTTCAGGAATATATCTGTCACATATTGGTGTGGAGTTGTTTTCATCTCTAAGCATCTTTTTTGTACCTTGGGTATTGCTTTCCTGAAGGACACAGCAATCATTCATCTTGATAAATATTCATGACTAAACCTTCACCAATAGTTGTTACTCCTTTTTATCTAGCTTTCAAAAGACCTTAAAACTGGACAAAATTGTTTTAGTTCTTCACATAATTGGTTTCTCATTCAGGCTATGCACAAAGTTGATTATTAACTTTTTCTTTTCTTTTCTTTTTTATGCATATGCATATGTATGTGTTTGTCTGTTTGTGCTGGTGTGTGTATGTATGTGTGTAGGCCAGAGGTTGATGTCTGGTGTTGTCCTCAGTCGCTTCTCCATCTTATTTATTTTTTTAATATTTTATTTGTTACTATTATTGTGTGTGTGTAAGTGTAGGTGAGTGTGCTATGGAGGTCAGAGGGCAGACTTCGGGTGTTGGTTCTCTCCTTCCCCCTTGGTGAGGCAGAGTTTCTTTCTCTTCTTGTTTGTGTTACTTTGTGTGCTGTGGGTTAGCAGACCCTTGCACTTTGGTTTTGTTTTGTTTTTCGAGACAGGGTTTCTCTGTAGCTCTGGCTGTCCTGGAACTCACTCTGTAGACCAGACTTGCCTTGACCTCAGAGATTCACCTGCCTGTGCCTCCTGAGTGCTGGGATTAAAGGTGTGCACCCCCACTGCTGGGCCAAGACTCTTTTTTTACATTTCTTTTTTTTTTTTTGGTTTTTCGAGACAGGGTTTCTCTGTATTGTTTTGGAGTTTGTCCTGGAACTCACTTGGTAGCCCAGGCTGGCCTCGAACTCACAGAGATCCACCTGCCTCTGTTTCCCGAGTTCTGAGATTAAAGGCGTGCGCCACTAATGTCCAGCTGGGCCGAGACTCTTTACTGATGAAGGTTCACAGTGCTTACACTGCTCTAATTTCCTGATTTATATATGTCTCATGTTCTGTTGCTTGCTTCCAACTTTTCACAGTTTTGGAAGTTTTTTTTTGTTTTTTTGTTTTTTTTTTTTTTTTTTCGAGACAGGGTTTCTCTATGGCTTTGGAGGCTGTCCTGGAACTAGCTCTTGTAGACCAGGCTGGCCTCGAACTCACAGAGATCTGCCTGCCTCTGCCTCCCAAGTGCTGGGATTAAAGGCGTGCGCCACCAACGCCCGGCAGTTTTGGAAGTTTTAATTCAATGTATTGTTAAGAAAAAAGTTAGGGGGCTGGACTGATATCTCAGTGGTTAGGAGTACTGGCTCCTCTTCCAGAAAATCTAGGTTCAATTCTCAGCACCTACAGGACAGCCCAAATAGGGTTTGCCTTAGATCTGAGACAGTTTTTCCTTCTCTGTAACTCCAACTCCAAGAGATCTGAACCCCCATACAAACATACATGAAGGCAGAACAGCCGTACACATAAAATAAAAATGAATGAATGAATGAATAAAAGAAGTTAGTTACCAGGCAGTGGTGATGGTGGGTGAAAGGAAGTTCAGGAACGCTGGACTAAAGACTAACATATTTATTTTGGGAGCAGTCCCACAATGATGGTAAATAACCACTGGAGTCTCTGCCCCTAGAGGCGCACGGTCTGTGATGCGGGATGCTCAGACCACAACCCAAGAGACAGCCCCAGTGAAGCTCCTCTTCTTCCTTACAAGGGGTCACATCCGCACACTGAAGCCACACCATAAGGCCATTACCTCAAGTCTATTGGTGGAACGAGATGCCTCTCCATAGAGGAACACACCTATAATCCCAGCATGCAGGAGGCGGAAGCAGGAGGATTCCAATACGTTTCAGCCCGTCTGGTCTACATAGAAAGTTTCAAGTTAGCCTGCTCTACTTAGAGAGATCCAGACCAGGTTGGAATACATAATGAGGACCTGTCTTAGAAAAGAAGAAAGGAAAAAGGGAGGAAGGAAGAAAGAAAGAAAGAAAAAGTTCAGAATAGAGGTGGTGTCTTTATCAGCAAGCATGAGAATCAGGCTTCAATCCCCAACAGCAGCATGGAAGGCATGTACCTGTAACCCCAGTGCTAGGAAGGTGGAGGCACAAGGAATTCCTGCTGAATCTATCAGTTCCAAGTTCAGTGACAGATCTGTCTCAAAAACCCGAGGGCAGAGGCAGGTGGATCTCCAAATCTCAGAGAATTCCAGGACAGCCAGGGCTGCACAGAGAAACTGTGTTTCAAAAAGCAAAGCAAACAAACAACAAAAACAATAGTGTTTCTCTCAGGCTGCTGACAAATATATGTTTTCATTATTTGTTTTGTTATTTATTTTTGAGATAGGATCTTGTATAAGTCCAGGTTCTCTAGAGTAACAGGATTTATAGAATGAATCTTTTTATATGTATAAAGGGGATTTATTGGAATGACTGTGGTCCAACACCAGTGGCTACTTATAAATGGAAGGTCCAAGCATCCATTTGTTGATTAGTTCATGAAGCTGGATGTCTTAGCTGATCTCCAGTTTACTCCAGAATCCTGAAGAAGTAAGCGCGGATGCTATTGAAGGAATGGAGTTGCTGTTGAGGTGAGAGCAGACAGGCAAAGAGCAATGCTTCCTTCCTCCATGTCCTTATATATGCTTCTAGCAGTGATGTGGCCCAGATCACCATTGGGTTTTCTTAACTCAGAATGTCTGAATTAAAGGTATGTCCTCCTGCCTCAAAGATCTGGATTAGAAGTAGATCTTCCCACTTCAAATTAAGCAGCCCCCCCCCACAGATATACCCTTCACTTTCTGGTTTTATTTAATTCCAAATGTAGTCAAGTTGACACCTTCCACCCCTATTTTTTTGGGTTCTTAAGACAGGGACTGTCTATGGAGTCCTGATTATACTGGAACTCATTCTATAGAACAGGCTGGTCTCAAACTCACAGAGATCTCCCTGCTTCTGCCTCATGAGTGCTGGGATTAAAAATATGTGCTACCATGTCCAGCAGATTTCTGTTATCCCTCTATTTATTTATTTATTTATTTATTTATTTATTTATTTATTTGCTTTTTGAGACAGCATCTCTATGTGATATATAGCAATGCTGAATTAGAACTTTCTGTGTAGCCTAGGGTAGTTTTGAATTTGAGATCCTCCTATTTCATCTTCCTGAGTACTAGGATTACAAGTATATAATAACAGCACCATGCACAGCCCGTAATATTTAATTTAAATTTAAATGTTACAGCTTGAAAAATGGAATATGATTTTTTATTATCTACTGTTTAGCAATTGGTATATATTTTCAATAATAGAGGAACTAGGTACTAAATGTTTTTATTGACTGTACAGATTACCCTTTGTGGACTTAGTGGGTAGAAGCTATTCTGTTCTATCTGATTATTGTCTTGCAGTAATGTGAACTCAATGGTTTTGTACATCTTTAGTTTTTCGAGGAAAAAATTAGGAATATAGATTAAAAAATCTTTAAAAATAGAAATTACAATGTTTAAAAATTTTATATGGATTATATAAATCCATAGTTGGCTATATAGTTGGACTATATAAATGCATAGTATGTGTATGTGTGTGTGTGTGTGGTGTATGTGTCTGTACACAGGTGTGCAAGTCTGTGCACATGCTCACGAGCATACATGTCATGTCAGGTGAGGATCTTGAGTATCCTGCTCTATTACCTTCAGCCTTATTCATTCGAGACAGGGTCCCTTACTGAATCTAGGACTATGCTGGTCTACACTTTTCAAACTCTTATATGAACTTTGCTATAAAGATAAACTCATCCAGTGGGTTTTTATTGTCATGTTAGTCTCTAGATTACTTCCTATATAATACCTATAATCACACATTAAGGATTAAGAGTAATCTACTCTATAAACATTCTTGTTAATGATCTTTTTGTAATTGGTATTAGTGATAGAAAACAACTGTTGGTGGGCATAGTGTTGTGCCTTTAATCCCAGTCCTGTGGAGACAGAGGCAAGCAGATTTCTGAGTTCTAGGATAGTCCAGTCTGCAAAGAAAGTTCCAGGACAGCTAGGGTTACACAGAGAAAACCTGTCTCAATAAACCAGCTACCCCTGACAAAAAGGAAAACTCAACCGCTTTGGGCACAATAAAGGGGTTTATGGAATTATTTATCTGGAGTCCAAAGGTAGGACAAGATTTCAAGTAACAGCTTTATTCTGTTTCTGTTATGTGTTTCCTGATTTTAGCTTCAGTCTGGTATATTCCTCTCAAGTTGTAGTATGGTTGGTTATCAGACAGGGTGCTGGGACAATTTGTGTCATTATTCATATCTTTTGGTAGAGTGTCTGTTCTGAACTAATGGAACCGTTGATCAGTGAAATGGGCTGATGATGAGCTTAAGTAGTATATATCATTTGTTTGCATAATTTTGTTATTATTTTAAGTCAATTTATAGAGCTTTTCAACCAATACCTTAAGACAATTTTTTGGTTTTGTTTTTCAAGACAGGGTTTCTCTGTGTAATTTTGGAGCCTGTCTTGGAACTCACTTTGTAGAATAGGCTGGCCTCGAACTCACAGAGATCTGCCTGCCTCTGCCTCCTGAGTGCTGGTATTTAAGGTGTGCACTGCCACTACCACCTGGCTGACATTAAAATTTTTAATTAACCTGTAATCGATTTTGAGTTAACTTATATAGGATGTGATTTTTTTGTGTGTGTGGGGGTATCTGATTGCCTCATTGTTATTTGTTGAAAACCGGTTGTTAGTATTTTCTGTCTTGTTGCCTTTGCTGAAACTCAGTTGGCTTGTAAGTGTAAATATCTGTCTTGACTCTTGGTTTTCAAAAAAAATTGTTTGTCTTTGTGTGTGTGCATGTGCACGTATGTATACTTGTATTTGTATGCATGGAGGTCAGAAATTGAGGGTTTCGTATCTTCTTCAACTGTTGTCCAACTTATGATGTTCTTTTTTTTCAGACAACAGATTTTAAATTAAAAGTTAATTTTATTATTTGCACCCCTCTCCCATTTTGCTTCCATCCAGCTCTTTCCATCCATGCTTCCCCCTTGCTCCGTTTCAATCCATGGTCTCTTATTCTTTGTTATTGTGACATATATATGCATATGAACATATGTGTATGTATGTGAACACACACACTTATTAATACATACATGTGTACAACCTGCTAAGTCTGTTTAATGTTGCTTGTATATGTATGTTTTTGGTGGGGAAGCTGACTTGTTGGAATAACCATTTAGGGTACTTGTTTCTGGGGAAGAAAAAGTCTCTCTCAGCAGGTCTTTCTCTGGGGATGGGACACCAAGTGATCTCCCCATCCATGTTGACTTGTTGCTGGTGCTGTCATTGTTTAGGTCTTATTTAAACAGCCACATTGTTGCCATTTCTTGGGGCTTCCCTGTTATACCTAGAAGACTCATGGCTTTTTATCTCTTGTGCAATGTTCCTGGAGCCTTAGGTGCAAGGGTTGTGTTGTTGTAAATGTATCAGTAGGGGTTAGACACCCCACAGTTGGTTGTTATCTGCATTTGCCTAGTTGCATCTTTCTGTAGTGGTTCCTGTCTGCTGAGAAAAGAAACTTCTTTTTTTCCCTCAATATATGTTTTTATTTAAATTAGAAACATGAACGCTTCACATATCAATCCCAGCTCCTTCTCCCACCCCTCCTCCCTTGCCCTCTACCAGCCCCCCCCAGCCTCCCACCCAATCCCCACATCATTCCCCAGGGAGGGTGAGGCCCTCCTTGGGGGGATCTCCAAAGTCTGTCATTTCATCCAGGGCAGGACCTAGGCCCTTCCCCATGTGTCCAGGCTGAGAGAGCATTCCTCTATTTGGAATGGGCTCCCAAAGATAATTCATACACCATGGTAAACACTGATCTACTACCCAAGGCCCCAGTGATTTCTGTGGCCTCCTCACTGGCACTGCATTCATGGAGTTTGGATCAGTCCCCTGTTGGCTTCTCAGGCATCAGACTGGGATTCAAGAGCTCCCCCTTATCCAGTCAGCTGTCTTTGTGGGTTTCACCATCACGGTCTTGACCCCTTTGCTCATCACTCCTCCATCTCTGTCACTAGGTTCCAGGAGTTCAGTTCAGTGTTTAGCTGTGGGTATCTGTCTCTGCTTCCATCAGTCACTGGATGAAGGTTCTAGGATGGCATATAAGGTAGTCATCAACCCTATCATCAAGGAGGGGCTGTTAGTGTAGTCTCTCCACTATTGTTTAGTTTGCCAGTTGGTGTTATCCTTGTAGATCTCTGGAGTTCTCACTAGTGTAATCTCTCTCCTCAAACCTATAATGACTCGATCTATTATGGTATCTCTCATCCTGCTCTCCTCTATTCCTACCTTGACTCAACCTTCCTGTTCCTCCACGCCTTCTTCTCCCCTCCTCTTATCCCCCTCCTGAAAAGAAACTTTTTTTTTTTGAGACAAGGTTTCTCTGTATTGTTTTGGAGGCTGTTCTGGAACTTGCTCTGTACACCAGGCTGGCCTCGAACTCAGAGATCTGCCTTCCTCTGCCTCCTGAGTGCTGGGATTAAAGGTGTGAGCCACCAACGCCCGGTGAAAAGAAACTTCTTTGAGGATGCAGGTTACACTTATCTGTGGGCACCTTACATTTTGAGACATGTTTTTTTTTACTGAACCCATTTGGCAAGACTACCTGGCAAGCAAGTTCTAGGGATCCTCCTTTCTTGACCTCCTCAGAATGAGATTACAGGTGTGGAACTTACTTATTTCATTTAAGCAGGGTCTCACTATATAGCTCTGGATGACCTGGAGCTTGCTATGTAGACTAGTCTGGCTGTGGACTAAGAGAGATAGATCCTCTTGCCTCTACTTCAGGAATGCTGGTATTAAGGTGTACAGTATCATACCTGGTGCTGATGAGCTTTTAACATGGGTGCTAGGGATGATACTCAATTTGACATGTTTGTGGGACTAGCTCACTGCATTTTATATTTCCATTTTATAGAGCTGTATATGAAATCCATGGTTTTGTGTGGTGTAGATGCACTAAGCATGGGCTGTACCACTGAGCTACATCCCTAGTTTCTTTATTTTCCATTGATCTACTGTATGTCTTTTATATTATCCTCAAATTTTGTTGATTACTGTAGCTTTGTAGTAAGTTTTGAAATAGTGAATGTAATCTTCCTACTATGTTCCTCTTTCAGGATTATTTTGATTATTCTAGGTTTTTTTGTATTTGCAAGTGAATTGTAGGTTCAGGTTATTAGATTTTGTGAAAAAGCAAGCAGGAATTTAAATTTTTTTTTTTGAGACAGGATCTTTTTCCACAGAGCCCTAGCTGTTCCAGAACTCACTATGTAGACAGAGGCTGGCCTCAAACTCAGAGAAATCTATCTACCCCACCTCCTGAGTGGTGGGACTAAAGGTGTGCACATAGCGCTATGCTTGTCTAGCAAGCAGGGGTTTTGATAGGGAGTGGTGAATCTGTGGATCACTTGAGGGGCTTGGTTCATGAACAAAGAACATTTCTCCATTTACTTAGTTCTTTCATTTAGTGATTTTTTTTTTTGCATGAGTATATTGTGTGGTGAGCATGTATGTATGTGTGTTCACATGGCTCTGTGGAGTCTGGATCTTGACATGGGGAGTCTTCTTTGTTCTTTGTCTCATTCATTGAGGTAGGATGTCACTCTGAACCAGAGCTCCCTATTGGCTAGTCTAACTAGCCGGCTTGCTACAGAGTTCTTGTCTTTGCCTTCTAAGTCTGGGAGAGTTGAAATTACAGGTGGGTGGCCCCATCCTCTTGGCCATTATATTGATTTCAGCCAGCAGTTTATCCATTGAACCTTCTCCTAACTATTTTAGCAATTTTCAGTTGTCTTTCTCTTTGAATTTGTAATCCTCCTGCTTAATCCTCCCGAACATTGGGTTTATAGATACGTACCACCATGTCCTGTTTGTAGATATTTTTGTGTATTCAGATTTCTGTAAGAAGAATAAATGTTTCAGAGAGTATGAACATTTGTGGGACTTAGGAGTAGATTTAGATGGATTGCTAATGTTGATAAAAGTGAAATGGTGAATTGGTGAAATTTTAAACTTTAACCATTTTCTAGATGCAGTTGTTTGATAGTTTAGATTATAAGTATGCAATCTTGTTCTTACTTGAATTGTTTTATTTTAAACTGAGAAATAGTTTGGTAATTAAAAATAGATTTTTTTCTGTTTAAGGATTAACAGAAAATGTAAATAAGTAAGCATTTTATTTCTTTTACTGACTTGGATGACTATTCCAATGCATTTGTCTTATAAAATAAAATATCTTATTAGATATACATTTTATTTTGGTCTGTCTCATATAGTTTAAGCTGGCCTCAAACTTGCTGTAGTTTTTGTATGTTTGAAATAAAAGTGCCCAAATATAGTTTTCTTTCTTCTTAATGTATACGGCAGTGGTTCTCAACCTTCCTAATGTTGTAACCCTTTAATATGTATGAGCCTATCAGAGCCATTCTTACTCATTCTATAATCCGAGCTCTAAGCCATTGGTGGTGTATGACAGCAAAGAACTATGAATGTTTAATAGTGGCTTAGCATATCCTTTAGTTATGTAACTTAATTCTGTAATTGAGTCTGGAAAAGTAACTGGGTTGTTTAACTTGTCTAGTGTAGTCTTATTTCCACTCAGGAGTCAGTGGTTTTTACTTTGTTTTGCTTTAAAGAACATAAAAATGTGTGTTAGGAAAAGGGTGTATCTTCCTTCCTTCCTTCCTTCCTTCCTTCCTTCCTTCCTTCCTTCCTTCCTTCCTTCCTTCCTTCCTTCCTTCCTTCCTTCCTTTATCTTTGTTTCGAGTCAGGGTTTCTCTGTGTAACAGCCCAGCTGTCCTGGAACTAGTTCTGTCGACCAGGCTGGCTTTGAACTCATGGAGATCCACCTGCCTCTGCCACCTGAGTGAGTGTTAACCCTAACCCTGGTTTTAATGAATAGAATAGTTAAATTGAGGGGAATCAGAACCAGTTTATTATTGTACAAGGTCCTGGACTTTTATTCTTACGGTTAGGATTGAGTTTGGGGCCTGGAGAGATGACCTAATGGTTAAGAGCACTGGCTGTGCTTGCAGAGGACTCTTGATTCTTGGCGCCTACATTTCAGCGCACAACAGCTCAAATTCCAGGGGACCTGACACCTTCTTCCTGTCTCCAAGGGCACTAGGCACAAATGCAGGTAAAACACACACCCAAATTAAAAAAAGAAAAAGATTTAGTTGCTTAGTTTCCAATATGAAATGACCTTGCATGTTGATCATGTAAGTCTGGAATTTATGTGTAAAGCATTTGCCTAGCATGTTTGAGGCCTCGAGTCTGGTCTCTAGCACCACAGAAAACAAACAAACAAACAAAAACCCTAATTATTTTTGTAAGTTTCTATGTTTCCTTTTTTTTTTTTTTGAAGAAGACAATGCCACAATGCCTGGTGTCACCTTTAGTATTGAAACTCTATTAATAAGTCTCCATAATTCAAATGCCCTTTCTTTGAAATTGATATACTTCTATGCTAGATCTACTCAATAAAGTCATACCTTTTGGGGCAATATTGTTCTTACAGGTTAGGGTATGAATTTAGTCAGGATTTAGCACTTAGATGTTCAGATAAGTAATTTAGGAAGAATAAACTATGAAAAAGATTTTAAAGTAGAATGTTTATATTATATATATGTATATGTATATATATAATTTTTGTGTTTTAGTAATTTGATACTACTTCCCTTCATGAAATAAGTATTTCCATTAAATGTACCAGTTATGGGACTAGTGGATACAGTGACTAAAGTATTGAACAAGGTAAATGTGAATCTCACCTTTATGGAACTTATAGTATAAATTATTTTAGGTTCCAGTAAACTCATTTCTTACACCTATATCCTTGATTTTGACATTTTTTTTCTTCTCTTCTCTTTTCTTTTTGTGTTGGGGTATAGTGTACTCTAAGAAAATGCTATAAAACTGAGCTGTTTTCCAAGCCCATAAATGTGTTTCCTAATCTTTCACAAACATACCTAGTTATTATTCCTGCCTTTAGAGTTCCTAAGAAAACAGATTGCATTTTTGTGATTTTTAGCCTATGAATCATACTGAGCACTGGCTGTGTATCTCATATATCTTTTATTAGGAATTCTTTTTCTTCTTTGGCTAAGCTATCATAATGGATACTCTTGTGCCAGTATATAAGTGTAATTCTGTTTGTATTTGGTTTCTGATTCTTTTATACTTCATTTGGAAAGATGTTGATTGGGGGTTAGTCCATATGGAAGGATTTTTAATACATTTTTCTACTTTTTTTTTTTTTGTTTTTTTTCGAGACAGGGTTTCTATGTATTGTTTTGGAGGCTGTCCTGGCACTTACTCTGTAGACCAGGCTGGCCTCGAACTCACAGAGATCCTCCTGCCTCTGCCTCCCAAGTGCTGGGATTAAAGGCGTGCGCCACCAACGCCCGGTCCCACATTTTTCTACTTTTAAACTGTACTTTTTTGCTATGTTCCGTACATTGATTTGTTTAGACATTTCTGTGTTAACTTTGGGTCATTAATTTGAATTGGTGTTTGGAGATGTGGTGCCAATACTGACTATTCAGTAGTCTTTCCCATCTTGTTTATTTCTGGTGCTACAATAGTAGTTTGGGCACTTAATCTTTTTTTTTTTTGTATGTGTGTACATTTAAAATACTGTTCCCCCCCCTTCTCTCTTTTTGAGTCTTCATTTCTTTCAAATAACCTTATATAGCAGCTTGAGTATTTTATCAAAATTGAAAATCTGACCATTTGATGATTTTGTTTCAAAAATCCTTCTAGTTTTTCATTAATTTCTGTGTAAAGGCTAAGTTTTGTCACCCTCCCCCCCTTTTTATTTTCTGAGACAGGGTCTCACTTTGCAGCCTTGACTGGCCTGGAACTTGTTATGTTGTTCTGTAGTCTGAGTTTCTGTTCTGCCTGTTTTCTCAGCCCTTTAGCTCCAAATAAATGCAGAGTCTGATATTAATTATAAACTGTTTGGCCAATGGCTCAGGCTTCTTATTCGCTAAGGCTCAATTAGTAACGCATTTCTGTTAATCTAAGTATTTCCACATGGTCTTATCTTACCGGAGAATCTTGCTACCTCAGCAGCTACATGGTGTCTCCCTGGCAGCATCTCTCTGCCTCTTCTCTACAGAATTCTCTTTGTCTGGTAGCTCCACCTATACTTCCTGCCTACCTACTGACCAATCTGTGTTCTATTTATCAACCAATAAGAGAAAAATACATAGAGAAGGACATGCCCCATCATTGATCAGGCTGATTTTGATCTCAGAGAGATTCACCTTCCTCTGCCTCTGGAGTGCTGGATAGAAGGCATGTGCCACCACACCTGGGAAAGCCAAGTTCCTTAATATAACATACAAGTAATTTGTATGTTAGTTTGTGTCTTGACATTTTGTGTGTCAGTCTTAATGATACTAAATTTTGGTGTATGGATCAGTTTCTGAAAGGCTTTCTCTGCCTATTCTTGGGAGCATTTTTCTTAATTATTTTGTGATTTATTTATTTGAGACAGAGATTCATTATATAACCCAGGCAGTTCTGGAAGACACTCTTGGCAAGCTTCCTGCCTCATCCTCCCCAATGGTAGCATTATAGGAACCGACCATCATACTTGGCTCCTGCTTTGTGAAATTAAACAAAAATTATGAGTTTATGGGCTCAGAGCAATGGTTCTCAACCTTCCTTTAATACGGTTCCTCATGTTGTGAGAACCATTGCTTATGAGGGTAGCTCCATTGTTCTTATGGCTCCTGATTCAATCACTAGTCTAAAACAAAACAAAAAACTTACTGGTTCATGTTCTGTGGTTTTAATTTATGCATTTGGTCTGAGGTTTGTATTTAAAGATTGGTGTTTGCTCTCTTGTGCTCCAGTCTCTTACCACCTTGAACGCAAGTTTCAGTTTGAGTGTTTCTAGATTGCACAGGTGGATACTGCCCCCAATTTGGCCTGGGAGCAAATGCACCAAATGCTTCTCATGCCAGGTCTGCTCATACTTTTTAGTTCACCCACTGAGTTTGCCCTTCAGACGGCTTTGCCTTGCTCTGGCCTCCAGCTCTGTGTCCTTCCCTTTCTCATCACCCTACTTCTAAACCCCTGGAGTTGGTAGCTGTGCCAGAGCAGGTGCTGTCTTTAGTGCTCTCCCAAGCCTCATTGTCATTTTGTTCCTTTAGTTCAACTGTGCTAGCTTTTGTCTGAAATTTGACATTGTAGCATTATGAGCCATGAACATGTGTCATACTGCTAGAGACGGGTCTGACTTCTTCTCCTAGTTCTTTGTATTTGATTCATATGCCTTTTATTAAAGAATATTTTATTATTACCAAAACAGTTCCCATCTTGTCATGCTATCTCTTGTGTCCTACTGTATTTTTCTTTGGGACTCCACCAGGTATTTTATTTGCTATGTCTTCTATGTTAGAACACAAGCTCCTTGTAGACTCCTAGGATAGTATCTGACCATATTATGTGCTCAGTAAGTACATGTTGGATGGTAAGTGTGCTAAGTGCTCTAAATATCCACTCTTATCTCCTTTCACCTATAGTTTATCACCTCCTATCCATCCTCTCTTGTAGTGCCGGAACTTTTAAACCCAGGGCTTCAGAGTGCCACTCAAGTGCTTTGCTCGAACCTTGCATTCCCAGCCTGAGTTTATTTGTGTTTTTCTTCATAGTAACTTTTGGGAAGTAATGGTGTGTGTATATATGTGTTTTAAGATAGTATCTCACTGTGTATCTCTGGATGGCCTAGAACTTGCTGTATAGGTTAGGCTGGCCTTGAACTCAGAGATCTACATACTTCTGGTGTGATTAAAGTTGTGTACTGCCATGTAGAAATAATGATTTCATCACTGATTTTTTTTTTGATAGTGGGTCTCATGTAGCCCAGGCTGTGTTGAAATTCCTTTCTTACCTCCCATGTACTGGGATTACAGGCATGTGCCATTATATACAAGCTTGACTGTTGGTTACATTTTAAAGGCAAGAAATTAGGCTTATGTAGTTAGTTGACTTACCTAGCATCATAGAAGTTCTGCTCTGGCAGTCTAACTCCAGACTTTTGTAACTAGATTGTTACACTTTCCATGTTGCATTTGGAGTTTTTCCACGTAACAAGTTGGAAACTATTAGTAGCTTTTTCTTTTTGTTGAGTAATATTCCATTTTATGAATTTACAATGATTTGAGTATCTACTTACCCAGTAGTTTCTATTGACCATTGTAGATAAAGCTGCATATATACCTTTGTGTATACGTGTTTTCATTTCTCATGGGTAAATGTCTGTGGGAGTATTTTCTGGCTTATGTGGTAAGTGTATGTTTAACTTTTTAAGAAACTGTCCTACTTTTCCAGAATGACTGTGGCATGTTGCATTCCTACCAGTAAGGTCTGAGAGTTATAGTCGTTATTGATTCTTGCCTGCAGTTGGTATTGTCAGCACTTTTAATTTAAGTCATTCTAGTAAGTTGTGGAGGTGTTTTCAATGTTTCCTTCCTACTCTGCCTTCTCTGTCTTTGTCTTTCTGTTCTTGTGATAGAATCTAGGGCCTTGAACCTACTAGGTAAGCAATGTATTCCCTCCCTCCCTCCCTCTCTCTCCTTTTAAGAAAACACATTTAGTATACTTAGAAGATAGCATCAGTCATGGCAGGAACATTAGAAGAACTTTGTATCTGTAACTACTTGGAGTAAATGTTAAGTAGTAGAATACTTCACTTACTTTTTTTTTTTTTGAGACAGGGTCTCATTATGTAGCATTATGTAGCTCTGACTGTCCCGGAACTCACTGTGTAGACCAGGCTGGCCTTGAACTCATGGAAATTAGCCTGCCTTTGCCTTCCAAGTACTGGGATTAAAGTGCTTGCCATCATGTCTGACTGGAATATTTCTTTTTATAGCTTTAAAATTTTTATTTTTAATTTATATTATTTATTTTAATTTATCACATTATATAGTCATATAATATATATAATTATATAAGTTGCATTCATCATATATAATTAATCATGTAAGTTAATAAAATTGTTATGTTTAATTATTATATGGCATATAATAATTTAAAATGATTGTATTACGTGTATGTGCGTGTGTGCATGCATGTGTGTACACATGCCATATGAGCTTGTGGAGGTTAGAGGGTGATTTTCGGGAGTTGGTTCTTGGCTTCCACTGTGGGTTCCAGCCATTGACCTCAGGTTGTCAGGCTTGCACAGCAAGTGCTTTCACCTACTGAGCAAGTTTGCTGACCCTCTTTCACATCTTTTGTCTTATTGAATTTAATTTGGCTTAGTTCTGTTTAAAGTATAGTTTTAGATTCTAAAAGGATGACTAATAGAGTATGTTTGTTTCTATATTGCAAATAATTTAGACAAATGGCCTGTTACTGTAAAATATGTACTTTTATATTTTAAAGTACATTGGTATAATGAACTAATATCAAGTTTTTTCCAGTGTAGGGCTGTAAAGAAAGATTTGGATCATTAACTTTCACTCTTTTTATCCCTCATTTTCTCACCTATAACAAGATTATACAAATATACTTGTTAAATCATGTTGATATTCAGATTATAATATGTATTAATCAGTATTATTATCTTGGCTACAATTTGCATTTCTCTAACATAGAATTATTAGTTTGACTTTTACTATTAAATAGTTTCCTGGTAAAGATTACCCCACTGGTTTCATTTTAGAATTAAACATAAATTTATATTTTATCTGTGTGCTGGTTAGTTTTTGTCCACTTGACACAAACCTAGGCATACCTGAGAAGAGAGAATCTCAATAGAGGAAATTGCTGCCTCCATCGGATTGACCTTTTCATATGTCTACAGGGCATTTTCTTGATTGCTGATTTGGTGTAGGAGATCCAGGGTGATGCTGTCCTTGGGCAGGTGGGTCTGGGCTATGTAAGAGCCAACTAGAGGAAGCAAGCCAGTAAAGCAAGGTTCCTCCATGACCTTTGCTTCAGTTTCTGCTTCTGTGTTCCTGCACTGTAACCTGTAAACCAAATAAAGACCTCCCTCCTCCAAGTTGCTTTTGATTATCTCTGCAGCAGAGAAGCAAACTAGAACAAGCCGTTAGTTTAAAACATTAAGCTTTTTAGACTTGTTAAAAATTGATATTTCTAAAGAATAAGATAGCTATATATATATATTTAAGCACTAAAGCATTTGATACTGTTGAATAGTTTTATTTCCTCTTTTATTGAAAACACACTGATATAAAAGGAGTGAAGTATTGATATCATGCTGTGAATGAACCCTGAAAAAATGCAAATTGAAGAAAGCATATTATAAAAGGCATTGTATTTATTCTGATCTGTATGAACTTAATTTATACTAAATATTCAGAATTGGCAAATCCAGAGTGACAGAAAGTAGGCTGGTAGTTGCCAGGGTTTGGGAGAGAGGGAAGAGTGAAAACTGCCAGTGAATTTGGGATTTGTTTTAAGGTTGATGAAAATGTTTAGAATTAGTCGTGGAAGCTGGGTGTGGTGGAACACACTTTTAATTCCAGCATTTGGGAGGAAGAAGCAGGTGGATCTCTTATGATTTCAAGCCCAGTATGATTTACATTGTTCCATGTTATCCAAAGCTGTATAGTAAGTCCCTGTCCCAAAAACAAACCAACCCCTCAAAAATTTAGGTAATGGTGATGATTGTATACTCTTGAATATAATTATAAAAAACCCCTCTGAATTGCACCTGTTACTAGGGTGAATTGTTTGCTACATGGATTATATTTTATGAAAACTCTTACAAAAATATAAAAAGGATGACGGGCATGGTTTAGAGAACTAATTTAAAATAGCTCTGCTTCCCAATTGCTGGGATTAACATCCTGCATCACCACTTCCTGACTGAAGGTATGTTTTATAATCTTGATATTCCTAGAAACTACCACGTGTCTACCACATATAACTAGATTAATGAACATCATTGAAATTTTTTTTTTTTTTTGTTTTTTGTTTTACGAGACAGGGTTTCTCTGTATTGCTTTGGAGGCTGTCGGTCCAGCCCGGCCTCGAACTCACAGAGATCCACCTGCCTCTGCCTCCTGAGTGCTGGGATTAAAGAAGTGCGCCACCACCGCCCGGCTCATTGCACTTCTTTTTAGATTGCATAAAATTGTAAACTTCCAGGTTTTGGGTTTGGGTAGAGGGCTACAGCTAAGACCTGTTATAATTCTCTGAGATCTAACCTAACAGGTTGGTGCTGTATGTAGGTTGAGCCTCACCTTGCCTTTCAACTCTGGTGGATTCAGGTTGTCCTGTCGGTGGCAGGGAAATATTCATTCCAGAGGTTTTTTAAAAATGTGCATCAAAGCTGATGTTAGTTCCAAAGAGCTTTGATTATATGTGGCTGGGCAGGGCTTTACTCCAAAGGCCTTTTGCTTTCTTTCTTTCTTTTTTTCTATTTTCACCCTTTATTTGGAATACAGGGCAGCATTAGTTTTGATAAACATGGTGATAAAAGCATTGAAAATAAGTATGGCCTGAATTTGGAGAGTAAGTGGTTTTCCAGTTTGGGGGTAGGAGAAAAAACAGGTGCAAGACCGTCTCCAAAGGAGAAGAGAACACACACTCAGTGAGTCAGTCACCAAAGGAGAAAACACATACTCAGTGAGTCAGTCACCAAAGGAGAAAACACACACTCAGTGAGTCAGTCACCAAAGGGCTTGGCTTCCACTCACTAAGGGCAAGCAGTGCAGTCCAGGCTAACCATCCATGATCTTCAAAACAGCAAATCAGAGTCTCCAATTGTTCAAAGTAATCATAGGCACAAGAGAGAAAGCAAACCAGACAGACTTATTAATTGGTCTGGCTGACTATGAAATGTCCCCCATTCCTGAGGTGGTAAAGCCTTCAGACTGACTGTGGGGGCAGGGAACCTTTCACGGGCTCCCAGTTATTATACAGTGCATGGAGACTGGTGAGTGTCAGTCCTGCCAGGCCACCTCGTGCTACTCCTTGAAGGCCACCTGTACATTTATACAACATTCCTGTCATGGTTCCAGCTGCTACTGTGTTGAGGTCATCTTCTGCACCCCGTGTTTTCTCAAAGATAGCACTATAGAGCTAAGCCAGGGAACCTAGAGTATCAGCCCAAAGTGCCCCTTGCCTAGTCACCATATTAAAAATCTGCAGTTTCCTTCAATCTTAGCCGAAGACCGTTCACTGCCCCAAGTGCAGCCCCTGTCTTGCAACATCCTCCAGTGGTAAAGAAGGCTCGCTCAAATCGGCCTCAGGTTTTGTTAGCTCCACTTGGCAAAATGAACTCAGCAGTATCCTGAACAAAATAGCATGGATCTACATTTAAATATGGAGACAGGGGATTCATTCAGCGAGTGAGTAACCCGCTCTCCTCTCGCTCTGAAGAAGCCAACTAACCCGCTGGTGGTTTTGTTGCCCAACGCCCCCACCATGACTTCGCAGCAAAGTGCAGCGTGGTCCACCCGCATTCCTATTGCTCCAAAGGCCTTTAAAACCTTGTGCTGTCGAAGATCAGATGTTCATACATGTATGGGCTAATATCAGGGTGTTCAATTCGATTCCATTGGTCTACCTGTCTATTTTTGTGCCAATACCAAGCTGCTTTCAGGACTATAGCTCTATAATAGAGCTTGAAGTCAGGAATGGTGATGCCTCTGGATGTTGCTTTGTTGAGTAAGGTTGTTTTGCTTATCCTGGGTCTTTTGTTTTTCCATACAAAATTGATTATTGTTCTTTCAAGGTCTGTGAAGAATTGTGCTGGTATTTTAATGGGGATTGCATTGAATCTATAGATTGCTTTTGGCAGGATTGCCATTTTTACTACATTGATCCTACCTATCCAAGAGCATGGGAGATCTTTCCATTTTCTGAGGGCTTCTTTAATTTCTTTCTTTAAAGACTCAAAGTTCTTGCAATACAGGTCTTTCACTTGTTTGGTTAGTATTACCCCAAGGTATTTTATGTTGTTTGTGGCAATTGTAAAGGGTGATGTTTCTCTGATTTCTTTCTCAGCCCTTTTATCATCTGTATATAGTAGGGCTACTGATTTTTTTGAGTTGATCTTGTAGCCTGCCACTTTGTTGAAGATGTTAATCAGTTGTAGGAGGTCCCTGGTAGAGTTTTTTGGATCACTCATGTAAACTATCATATCATCTGCAAATAGTGAAAGTTTGACCTCTTCCTTTCCAATTTGTATCCCATTGATCTCCTTTTGTTGTCCTATGGCTCTAGCTAGAACTTCAAGTACAATATTGAAAAGGTATGGAGAGAGACAATACAATGGAAAAAAGAAAGCATCTTCAACAAATGGTGCTGGCATAACTGTATGCTGGCATGTAGAAGAATGCAGATAGATCCATGTCTATCACCATGCACAAAACTTAAGTCTAAATGGATCAAAGACCTCAGCATAAATCCAGCCACACTGAATCTCTTAGAAGAGAAAGTGGGTGGTACCCTTGAACCAATTGGTACAGGAGACAGCTTCCTGAACATAACACCAGTAGCACAGACAGTGAGGTCAACAATTAATACATGGGACCTCCTGAAACTGAGAAGCTTCTGTAAGGCAAAGGACACAGTCAGCAAGACAAAAAGACAGCCCACAGAATGGGAAAAGATATTCACTAACCCCACATCTGACAGAGGCTGATCTCCAAAATTTACAAAGAACTTAAGAAGCAAGTCTCCAAAACACCAAAGGATCCAATTAAAAAGTGGGCTACAGAACTACATAGAGAATTCTCAATAGGGGAGTCTAAAATGGCTGAGGGGCACTTGAGAAAGTGTTCAACATCTTAGCCATCTAGGAAATGCAAATCAAAACAACTTTGAGATACCATCTTACTCCTATCAGAATGGCTAAAAATCAAAAACACCAATGACATTTATAGGGGAGAGGTTGTGGTGCTAGGGGAACACTTCTCCACTGCTGGTGGGAGTGCCAACCAGTACAGCCACTTTGGAAACCAGTATGGAGATTTCTCAGAAAAATGGGAATAAGCCTACCACAAGACCCAGCAACTCCATTCTTAGGCATATATCCAAAAGATTCACATTCATACAACAAGGATCCACTATGTTCATAGCAGCGTTATTTGTAATTGCCAGAACTTGGAAGCAACCTAGATGCCCCTCAACCGAAGAGTGGATAGAGAAAATGTGGTACATTTACACAATGGAGTACTATTCAGCAGAAAAAAATAATGGAATCCTGAAGTTTGCAGGCAAATGGATGGCAGTAGAAGAAACCATCCTGAGTGAAGTAACCCAGTCACAAAAAGAGAAACATGACATGTACTCTCTCATATATGGATTTTAGACATAGATCTGGGGAGTGCCAGCCTACAATCCCACGGCCAGAGAGTCTGGGAAACAAAACCTTCATTCAATGGCTGATGGAAGCAGAGACAGACTCCCACAGCTAAGCACTGAGCTGAACTTAAGGAATTCAGTGACAGAGAGGGAGGACTGATGAGCAAAGGGGTTAAGACTGGGCTGGTTTAACTCCCAGAAACAGCTGACCTGACAGGGGTTAGCTCTTGAATCCCAGACTGATGCCTGGGAATCCAGCATGGGACTGATCAAGATCCCCTGAATGTGGGTATCAATGAGGAGGCCTAGGCAATCTATTGGGCCTTGGGTAGTAGATCAGTATTTATCCCTTGCATACAATTGGACTTTGGGTGCCCATCCAACAATGAGAGATGCACTCTCAGCCTGGACTCTTGGGGGAGGGTCTAGGCCCTGCCCTGGATGAAATGACAGACTATGGATACCCCATGGAGAGCCTCACCCTCCCTGGGGAAATGAGGGGATATTGGGGGGGTTGGTGGGAGGGCGTGGGAGGAGGGGAGGGAAAGGGAGAGGGACCTGGAATTGATATGTGAAGTAACATTGTTTCTAATTTAAATTTAAATAAAAAAAAAACCTTGCTCTGTAGTCCAGGCTGGCCTTGAACTTGTGGCAATTCTTTTCCCTCAGCCTTTCAAATGCTGGGATATAGATTTGCCTGACTATACCTGGCAGAATTCATACTGATAGGAAAGAGAAGACGAGTAACATTAGATTTTAGATTTGAATACTTTGGAAAAGATGAATTTGGAGTCGATATGGCAATACTGAGTCAGCGTGCGGTGAATTATTTTTTGGTGTTAGGAAGTAAACTAAGCAACAGTGCCATTTCAGTTCCTTTTCTGTATTTGGTGGTTCAGCTAATACATTTAAGGAAAAGAAATGTTCACTGAATCACATGTGCTGGCAGCAATTTGGAATGGGAACTTTTAAAACAAAGTGGAAGTCGTCAAACTGGATAATTCTTGAGAAATTACTTTGTGTACTGTTTTCTCCGAGATTGTAGTTTGCGTCTTTGTTTATATAAATGCACAGGTTACACTATGGGTATTTAGGTCGTCTCCAACCTGGTGAAGCCCGCATTTCTTCTGTTCACTCTGTCTCCCGACTCGCTCACTCTCACTGTCTGCTCTGTGCCCTCTTGCGTCCTTGTTCACTTCTTCTTGTCTTCCATCGTCGTTTATTTGGCCTGTCCACGTTCTTTTTATTGCTTTTTCCAACACTAGAAATGCGGTATTAAAATTATACAAATTATAAAGCAATCTATCTCTTCATATACTTTTTATTCTGTGAGTTTATCTTTTTGGTGAATAAAATTCTCTGGTAATCCATTATATTTTAAAGGAGATATCTATAATAGTAAAATTATATTTTGTGTTTGAACCCTAGATTTACTGTAATGTTATCTTCTTTCTCTGCCCCCTTTTAAAAACCAAAACACCTGATAATTTTATTTTCCCCAATGTGAGAGCTCCACTTTTTAAAAATTTTTTTTTTTATTGTTCTTCTCTCCTCCAAAACTATTCTCTGTTAGGAAGTGGGAAGCCTTCCTTGTCACACAGCTAGAAAACACTCAGGCTCAGCACCGTGATCTCCTGGTGAAACAAAACAAGAAATACAAAACTGATAAAGAGTCTTTATGCTCTTACCTGTCTGGCCAAGTCATGCCAGGCCAAGTGGGTACCATCATAGGGTGAGCGGGAGGTCTCATCATTGGAGGCCCAGGCTTCTTGGGCATGTTACTGGGTGGCTTCATTCCAGAAGCAGATCCCACGGGCGTCATCCCAGGAGGAGAGGGCCCCATCGTTGGCATTATGGGGCGGGCCTCCCATGTGGGGTGCGGGCGTCATGCCAGGGAGAGGACCCGGGAGACTGGGGGGAGGTGGGATCGTGGCCGCAGCAGCAGGAGCAGAGAATGGATCTTTCCTTGTTGAAATGCATCCTTTGTTTTGTCAGTCAGGCTTTTCCGTCCATTTCTGTAGTGGTCATTCACACTCTGTTTCCGGCCACTACAGTGTGTCTTTCTCACAGACTGAGAATCATGGGTAAGATACAATTACAGTAGTCACCGTAAAACTTGGGCATGTTGCTCTGCAGGCCGTTAGCTATCTAGTTCTGCGCCACCAGGGACTCTCTTACCCCCCCTTTTTTAATTTGTGTGGTAGAAATGGAATTTGTGACTGTAGTTTGTATCAAGTTGACACAACACTAGCCAGCACAGTCCTTGTGCATGCAAATATGTGTTCTGTTACTGAGTGACGTCTCCATCTCGACATTTCATTTTTAAACTTGGTTTCTAGCTTTCTTTCCTTGGTACACTTGAAATAATAGTCCGGAAGGATCTGGTTCTCACACATGGTGGCGTACACCCGTAGTACTAGCTTCTTCAGGGTATAAGAGGCAAAGATCATTTGAGCCTAGGAATTTAGGGCCAGCTGAGGCAACATAAAGAGATCTCATGAATGACAAACATATAAGTACTTTAAATTGGTCTAATGGTAGTAGAGAATAAAATAATTTGTAGGATGTAGGATAAATTGTGAAGCTTAAGTTCTTCACTATATAATGGATAACGATATGACTAATGGATAAATTCGTGTCACCTAGGAAAGTTACTTGTAATTTTTAAGAAGGTGAGAAATTGCATATTTTCTATTAGAAAATGTATAAGGAAGATATTGAGCAGAAGAAAGGCCAGTAAAATTGGGGCATGCTTTTAATGTAAAAATTGAAAAATGTGGAAAAGCTTATGTGACATCCAGAACAGCGGTTCTTAACCAGTGGGGAGTGACCTCTCCTGGGGAGAAATTGAATGATCTTTTCATAGGGGTCTCCTAAGACCATCATAAAACACAGATGTTTACATTACAATTCATAACAGTAGCAAAATTGCAATGATGAAGCAACAATGAAAATAACTTTATGGTTGGGGGTCACCACAGCATGAGGAACTAACTGTATGTACTAAAGGGCCCCAGCTTTAGGAAGGTTGAACACCACTGCTCTAGAGGAACTCTGGCGGGGACAGTAAAGGAGACTGGTTTGTGTGCTTTGCTTTAGCCTTTAGGAGTGTGTTCACTTGTACTTGGGTGAGCAGATTGAAGACTTGTCATCTTAAATAACAGCAATAGATAGCATCTTTTGAAAATTGAAAGCTTTACTAATTATAATAGTGGCAAAGTATTTGAAAATTGAAAAATAGTTTGCCTAAAAAACAAACAAACAAACAAAAAACAACTGATTACAGGGGCTGGAGAGATGGCTCAGTGGCTAAGAACACTAGCTAGTCTTCCAGAGGTCCTGAGTTCAATTCCCAGCAACCGCATGGTGGTTCACAGCCATCTGTAATGAGATCTGGTGCCCTCTTCTGGCCTGCATGGATATGTGCAGGCAGAACACTGTATACATAATAAACAAATTAAAAAAAAAAACCAAACCATTACAGAAAGGTCAGAATTTATTTTCACTAAGTAAGTACTGAGATAGTCTTATGCTTAAAATGCAGTGTGTCCCTTTACTTCTTGAGTTACCCTTTTAGCTGTGAATGAAGAAGAAATGAATGTGCCATTTGTGGAAATGTGTACATGATTTTGTGACTGAAAATAGTCTTTAAAAATGTTTATACCTGAAAAATATGGAAAACATTGAAACAAAATTTTCTTTCCCTTTTTTATCTTTTTTCTATACAGGGTTTCTATATAGTCCTGGCTGTTCTAGAACCAGTTCTGTAGACTATGCTGGGCTTGAACTCAGAGATCCACCTGCCTCTGCCTTTCCAGTGCTGGTATTAAAAGGTGTGCGCTGCCACCACTTCTTGACTGGAGCAACAGTTTCTTCTTTCCTTCCTTCCTTCCTTCCTTCCTTCCTTCCTTCCTTCCTTCCTTTCTTCCTTCCTTTCTTTTTTTTTTTTTCAAGACAGGGTTTCTCTGTATTGTTTTGGAGGCTGTCCTGGAACTTGCTCTGTAGACCAGGCTTGGTCTGGAACTCACAGAGATCCACCTGCCTCTGCCTCCCGAGTGCTGGGATTAAAGGCGTGAGCCACCAATGCCCGGCTTTGGAGTAACAGTTTCTAATGTTAATTTTTGTTAAAGAATTACAGTTAAATTTGAACTTGTATTTTTTAAACAAAATAGCATTTAATGGTAAATTTGAAAGAAAACTGGAAAACAATAATTCTACAAAAACACATGAAACCTATCTTATAGCTGATTTATGTATGTTTGTGAGGTATTCTTTTTCCTAATCTGTGTTTTCCAGTAAATCTAAATTTGCACTGTATATATATAGCATTCTCCTACTAGAGAGATAAAAATTTATTCAATTTTTCAATTTACAGCCTTGACCCCTTTGCTCATCAGTCTTCCCTCTCTGTCACTGGGCTCCAGGAGTTCAGTTCAGTGTTTAACTGTGGGTGTCTGCTTCTGCTTCCATCACTGGTTGAAGGTTCTAGGATGGCAACAAAGAAGAAGTAGAACTCATTATCAGGGAGGGGCATTTAATGTAGTCTCTCCATTATTGCTTAGTTTGCCAGTTGGTGACATCCTTGTAGATCTCTGGAAATCTCACTAGTGGCAGATCTCTCCTCAAACCTATAATGACTCCCTCTATTATGGTATCTCTTATACTGCTCTCCTCTATTCTTCACCCAACTCAACCTTCCTGCTCCCCCATGTCCTCCTGTCCCCTCCTCTTCTCCCCTTCTTTTTTCCCAGCTTCCACATCCCTCCCCCTCCACCCCTGCTCTTTCTTTTTTTTCTGTATGTTTGGGGTCTTTATTAATATGTGGTGAGGGGATTTTTTTTTTTTTTTGTAGTCCCCTCTGTTTGGTGTTCTGTAAGCTTCTTGCACTTTCATTGGCATGTCTTTCTTTAGGTTGGGAAGTTTTCTTCTATGATTTTGTTGAATATGTTTTCTGCCCCTTTGAGGTGGTTTTTTTCACCTTCTTCTATACCTGTTATTCTTAATGTGGTCTTTTCACAGTGCCCCATATTTCCTGGATATTTTGTGTTAGGGATTTGTTGAACTTAAGATTTTCTTTGGTTGATGAATCCATTTCTCTTAGTGTATCTTTAACACCTGAGAGTCTCTCTTCCATCTCTTGTATTCTGTTGGTTGTACTTGCATCTGTAGTACCTGACCGTTTTCCCAGCTTTTCTATTTCTAGCATTTCTTCAGACTGTGGTTTTTTTTTTTAAATTGGCTCTGTTTCAGTTTTCAACCCTTGCACTGTTTAAATAATTTTTGCTTTGTCTTTTCCTCCATTTCTTGCATTTTTTGATTTGTTTTTCTTCCATGTCTTGTATTTTTTGGATTGTTTTTTCTAACTCTTTAAGGGATTTTCCCATGCCCTCTTTGAGGGTCTCTATCATTTTCATGAAGTTGTTTTTAAGGTTATTCTCTTCTACTTCATTTGCATTGGATTGTTTGTGTCTTGCTGGTGTAGTCTCTAGACTCTGGTGGTGTCATATTTGTTTTTCTGTTGCTGAGTGTGTTTTTGTATTGTTTCCTTCCTATCCCTTCTTCTAGTGGGTGCATTAAGAGCCTCTTCCTGGCCTGGTGTGTAGGGGACCAGGGTTCCCTTTCGGTGGGTGCAAGCAAGTCTAATACTATGGTTGTTCTCCTCTTCCTGGTCCTAGTCCTGGTCCTGTGGGTGGAGGAGACCAGGAATTGGGGTGCATAGCCTCCTGCCAGGAGGGGAGGCTCAGTGGCAGTCCCCAGTAGTCCCCAGGCACTGGAACTGGAACATGGGCCTGGATACAGGCCCCAGTTTACTTGATCCTGGTCCTGCAGTTATGTATTAATGGAAAAAATTTTAAAATAAATTTGTGTTACATAACAAAATAACACTTCATTTATAGGCTTAAAAACGTACAGAATCTTATAATATTTCTTCATTAGAATGGTTTGAAGTTCAAAACCTTATCATATGGGGCTAGAGAATTGGCTCAGCAGTAGGAGTACTTGTTGCTGTTATAGAGGACCTAGATTCAGTTCCCAGCATCCACATGGCTGCTCATAACCATCCTTAACTACAGTTCCAGGGGATCTGACTCCCTCTTCTGACCTCTGAGAGTGCCTATATACACATGTGACACAAACTTACAGGAAAAATACTTATACACATAAAAATAAACATTTCTAAAAATAAAGAAAGAAAAACAAATTTTCACAAAATCTTACACCTTTCAGGTTCATTAGTACCTAAGACTCTCCTGGCTTCTTTTCTAAGTTTTTCTCTGGGCAGTTCCTCTGATCTGTAGACCTGCCGCCTATACCAGCATACAATGCTGCTTTGGTATTGGACACCTGCTAGAAACCTTTCTGTTCCCAATCAGGGAAAAGGAACATAGGGCCTGGCCTGTAGCAGTTCTAAAATCCAGCCCGCTGATGCTGAAAGTGGGTTAGTACTTCAAGTGGGATTAATTTCCTTGGGCTCTTGGTTCTGCCTTTCAGTTCTTAGCTCTGTTACCTTAGTTACCTTCCTTTATTTCCCATATGTGTCAGCATCCCCCACCAGAGCAGAACGTTTATTACAATCGATGAATCTCCTTTGATACATGATATGTCATTACAGCTGAAACGTTTCAGCCTTTTTTCCTACATGAAGAATTTTTGAGAGTCTATAAGTTGTTCCTCCCTGTTTTTTTGAAACAGTGTCCTTTCCTGGGACTGGGGACTCTCTGATTAGGCTAGACTGACTGGGCAGCAAGCTCCAGGAATCTGTCTGTCTCTGCCTTCTCAGTGCTGGGATTTTGATGTTGTGTGCTGGAGATTGCACTTTGGTCCTTGTGCTACTGAGTGAGCCTTTACCAGCTGAGCTATCTCCCCAGCCCTTTCTTCTCATTGTGTCCTCTCTGCGTATCTCTGGTTCTCTAAGCGTGGGCAAGGTTTACATATATATGTTCCTTTTCCTCACATTAATATTATTGTATTTATTGTTGGTATTTTGATAAGGTAGCATGTAGGCTGGTTTGACTTCCAAATTCTGATCCTGTGTGCTACTTCCTTGATGCTGGGATTAGAGGTTTGTGACACTGTGCCTGGTTTTTATGTGCTGCTGGATTGAATCCAGGCTTCATATATATGTGTGTTAGGCAAGCACTTTATCAACTGCTCTAGAGTTTATTTATTTATTTTTTTAGGATGGTTTTAAGTTAACAAAAATGGTCTTCTTTATTCTTTCCTTTTTCTTTGCATATATCTTATTAATTTTGCGCACAGAATGCAAATATTATCCTAATTAGTTTTTGCTCAATAGCTGCTTAAGTTTATTGAAATTTGTTTTTGTATTTGTTCTTTTATGGTTTTCTTCACTGTTGATGGTTAAAGGTAATTTTGGTTAATTTTTAATTCAGTGCCATTAAAGATTGATTGAAGCTGTCACATTTCTGTGAGTACAGTGTTTTAGAGTTAGTGTTCTCTTTAGTGATCTCATTAGCATCATGGTACTATTTTTGCATTTAGTTTTATGTTCACTGAAAAATGGTAAAAGCATGGGTTTTGTGTTTATTAATTCTTACTGTTCAAATATCTTAATTATCATGTATAACCATACCTAATAGTAACATATTTTCCTTCCATTCCTGTTTCATTTGTGAATATTTCATTAAGTGTGTCTCTAAAAGATAAAGACTTTTTCAAACAACGCAAAGCATTAAACCACAATACCATTAATCACTCTTTAAAAAAAGTGATTTGATTTTATTTGCAGGAGTATTTTTGTCTGCATGTATGTATATATACAATATGTGTAGCTGGAGCCCATGGAGGTCAGAAGAAGGCATCAGATCCTGTGGAACTGGAGTTACAGATGGTTGTTAAGTTGCATGTGGGTGCTGGAAACTGAATCTTCTGGAAGAGCAAGTGCTTTTAACTACTGAACCGACTTTCCAGTTCTCATTCAGTACTCTTTTTTTTTTTTTTTTTTGAGACAGGGTTTTTCTGTGTAGCTTTGTAGCCCATGCTGGGTTTGAACTCACAGAGATCTGCCTGCCTCTATCTCCAGAGTACTGGAATTTAAGGGCGTGTGCCACTACCGCATGGCTCCCATTCATTACTCTTAAAAACAATTCTTATTTTTGAAATACCATTCACCAGTGTACAAAATTTTCCTGTGTTCCTACTCTTTTCAGTCTAGTTTTACAGAGTTATTATTTCAGATTATGAACTAAATGATGATTGTGTCATTCAGGGTATGATTTCTTCCACCAGTTTCTTTCTATAGTAGGTTTGGCATTGTAAAGTGAGCTGTTGTGCTACCCAGTGATAAAACTTCAGGGACTGAAGGCGTGTGCCATTATATCCATCATTTATTGTTTATTTATTTTTTTAAAGAAAATTAAGTAGTAGCTCATCTGGTAAATATTGAAACACATTTTATTTATAAGTGCTTAAACATTTTGTTATTATTCTGAAACATTATTATTATTATTCTGTGTTGTGTCTGTGTGTGCATGATTTATGATTGTGGGCATGCATGTACCATGGCATGTTTGTTGGGGTCAGAGAACAACTTTGTGATGTTGATTCTCTCCTTTCATTTTAGATGAGTTCTGGGGATAGGCTCAGGTTACCAGCTGGTATGATGAGCGCCTATACTGTCTCCTCAGCAGTCTTGCCTGCCTCTGGATACCCTCCCCACTTTTCATGTGTATGTGGATGCATATTTGCTTTTGTGGGTTCATGTGTGTGTGTGTACTTGTTTGGGTTTGAAGGCCCAAGGCTATTGTCCAGAATCCAGTTGGATTGCCCACACCTTATCCTTTGAGGCAGAGTCTCTGTGTCAAGCCCAGAGCTCCATAATGGGGTCAGAGTCTCTAGCTAGCTTGCTTTGGGGATCCCCTGCCATACCTTCCCAGTGTTTACATGGGATCTGGGGTCTGAACACTTGTTCTCCTGTTTGTACAGCGAGTGCTTTAGCTACTGAGCCATCTCCTCCCCCATCTTCTGTCTTAATACATCATCCTGGAGTTACTAGAACAGTATTGATTTTATATACTTTGCTTCTTTTGAAACATTAGTTTACAATGAGAAAATCTGACTTGATAACAAAACTGATTTATTGACAAATCTTTTTTACAATGACAGTTTTTGGTCTTTAAGTTTGCTACTCCTAACACTATAAAAAGAAACTGGTGGAACTATTAATTTACAGAAAGTGAATCCATGTAATCCAAACCGAGGGAGAATGTGACACTGAAATACTTCTGTGAGTGTATTGCTATTGGATGAAATTTCAGGTAGGAAGTAACTGCATTGTTTTGTGTGAGGCAGTTAGTTTAGTACATTCCACTCGATTGGTTTTAGAAAATGCATTTATTTTGATGGAGGGACCAGAAAACTTAGCTAAAAAGCTTTTAAAGTCTTTGCTTTTCTTGAGTGGGATGCTAGAGGAAACATGATGGAGTTTCCCTCACGTATTTCCCCTTTTGGTTCTTCCCAGCTCACTGAACCCAGGCCTTACACATGCTGGGTAAGTCTGTACCAGTGGGCCTCAGCCCCTCCCCTGTCATGGGCAGCCTGTCAATGATGACAAGAAGGGTTTGTTTATATTTTTCAAAAATTGACAAGTTTTTCAAAAGTAGTTTATTGTGTTAAATACTTATTTTTTTTGTTTGATTTCTTCTGTTTAACTCTTCTATATTAAATTTAAATCTTTGAATCATTTTGTATTTCCTACTTCAGTATTTATTGATACTATTTGAATATTGACTTAAATATTACAAATCTTTTTTTTTTCCAGACAGGGTTTCTCTGTATTGTTTTGGAGGCTGTCCTGGAACTTGCTCTGTGGACCAGGCTGGCCTCGAACCCACAGAGATCCAACTGCCTCTGTGGAATTAAAGGAGTGAGCCACCAATGCTGGCTACAAATCTTTTTGTATGAACACTTTGTCTCTTTTAAAGTCTCATGTAGTCTAGGTTTGCTTCCAGTGTACTCTGTAGTCATGGATGTTTTGAATGCCTCATCCTCCTTTCTCTATCTCCAAGAGTTGAGGTTACAAGCATGTGCCATCACTGCTGGCTTTGCTAATAATTTTTCAACCTTTTAGGATGTGTACACACTTTAAAAATTTAAAAGAAAGTTTCTTGGTCAAGCCTTCCTGAGTATCCTGGCTTCTAAAAGTGACTACAGAGACTGGTTTTATGTGTACTACTTCTAATGCCTGTGGCATGCTACTCATTCTTTCTTTGTAGTCCTCTCTGAAAGTATTTTTTGTAGAGGTGAGGTGAGCTAAACTTTGAAAATTACAGTGGGAGGACAAATGAGTGGAATGGGGTATATTAGTAATACTGGTTATAAGTAAGATATGCCCTTCAAAGACACCATCATTGACATACTCTCTCTAGTCAGACCTACCATATAACTGACCATCTCTGATTTATCCATCTATAAAGGAGGGTCTTTACCATATTTATGATCCATTCCCTTCAATAGCACCACCAGGCACTACCAAGCCTTCAGTACATCAGCTTTTGGGACCATTTTATATCCACACCGTGATAACCAGCAGGAATGTGCAGGGAAAAAGATGAAAGGTGAGGTGTTTTGAAATGTCAGGAGTCTAGAGAGATGGCTCAGCAGTGGAGAACACTTTCTGCTCTTATAGAGAATCTGAGTTTGATTCCAGCACCCATGTGACAGCTCACAACTGTCTGTAATGCTAGTTCTAGGCAATCTGATGCACTCTTCTGACTTCTGTGGACACTAGTCATGAACATGGAATACAGACATACATGTGGGTAAAACACCCATGCACATAGAATAATAATAATAAAAAAAGAAGTATGACAAAGTAGACCCAATAATGGAGCAGTTATTCTGATTATAAAGACCTGTGTTTTTGTGTAGGGTTACTAAGAAAGTAAAATGTATTTTTTTAAAAGATTTATTTATTACATATACAGTGCTCTGTCTACACGCCAGAAGAGGGCACCAGACTGAATTGTAGATGGTTATGAGCCACCATGTGGTTGCTGGGAATTGAACTCAGGGCCTCTGGAAGAGCAGCCAGTGCTCTTAACCTCTGAGCCATCTCTCCAGCCTCAAATGTATTTTTTTTTTTAAAGACACACACACACACACACACACAGGGTTTCTCTATATAATCCTGTCTGTTCTAGAATTCCTTATGTAGACTAGAGTTTCCTTAAACTCACAGATTCTCTCGCCTCTTCCTTCCTAGTGCTCAGATTAAAGGCATGGGATACTATGCTGAGATAAAATGTTCCTGAGAGGCTTTTGGTGGTGGCAGTAGTGGTATCAGAGTTGGGAACCAAATGGGTGGCTACTGAGTGAGAAAGCGTCTCATGCCCTTAATGAGTATTACTGATTTGAGCTCCTGGTTACTAAAATCAAATCATTTTTTTAAATTAAAAGTGCTTAGTTGATGATGGAATTTCATGGAGATCTCAACTAATAAGAACTTGATGAAGGCTTATCTTTCCATGTTTTGTAGATTTGAAGGTCATGAGCTGAACTCTGAGCCTTAGCATGGGATTCCTGATGTTGAGATACTGAGGAAGATAATTAAATATTAGTGCTAGAGTTGGGGGTATAGCTCAGGGCTAGTCTAGTTTACCTACTATGCCTGAAGCTCAGGTTTCAACCCCTGGTCACAAATCAAACAACAACAACAAGGCATCAAACAAACCGGGCAGCAGTGGTGCACACCTTTAATCCCAGCACTCAGAAGGCAGAGGCAGGCGATCTCTGAGCTTGAGACCAGCCTGGTATACAGGATGAGTTCCAGGACAGCAGGGCTACACAGAAACCCTTTAACAGGAGAAAGAGCGGGGGTGGGGTGGGGTGGAGAAAGACAGAGAGACACACAGAGACAGAGAGGCTAAAAAATACTACTTGGATATTTTGCTTTTAATTTAATGCATTTATTTTATATTTATAACTTGCTGATTCACTAAATTCTCCTTCACCTGCAACCACAATACCCAAAAGTACTTCTCTTTTTGGGGGTCATAAAAAAACTTCACATAATACTTTATAAGGAAAAAGAAATGAAGTACATCATATGCTAAAAATTATTTTTCTGATAGTTACCACATATCTGATTTAATCTTAGTGATCTGTGGTATGGTACTTTCCCGAGATTTTTCTGGCCTATCAAATACACAAATTCTTGTTTTTGTGTATTTTAATACTTTATTAAGCATTAACATAAACATACTATGTCTTTGCCTTCTCTCTTCTCCCTGTTTCCAGGGAACCTTATTTCTTGTTTTTCCTACCTACCAAAGTTGACATTGATAAAACCTGAAAACAATGTTATTAGCATATCAATATCATTCTGTATTTTCCTAAAGTTTTTATAAACAAATAAGCTATTTACATATTTCATGCCTTTGTCATACAGAAGGTTGCATGCTCTACCTCAGAAGTTCATCTTGCTTTTCTTCACTAGTTGCTTCCCATCTAGATCTTTCTAAAGCAACATAAACAGCTCTATTATTTTATAACATAGAAGCAGCATCCATTGCACGGATGGGTGTGGTTGACTCTACTCCTGTTTATTGAGTTTCTTTCCATTCATTTGTAACTAGTAATAATACTGAAATCTTTATATTAGGTCATACTTATATTGTGTTTGTTTTATTATTTTTTAATGTTTATTTATTTTATGGTCCCCCCTCATCTTAGTCCCTCCCATTATTATGTTTTTAATATGAAATCCTAGTGGTAAACTGAGGAGTCAGAGCTTAGAATCATGTGCAAGTTTGGTACATATTGCCAAATTATTCCCCTGAGAGTGTCTCTCACTTGAACTCCATCTCCCTGTATAGTATCTGCAATGGTGTCAGTAATTGTTTTTTTCTTTTTAACTAAAATCATTAGTGAGGAATTTAAATTTGCATTTCTGTGACTGAGTTTGAACATGTTTTCATTGAATTGTTCAACTATATTCTTTGTCTTTATTTACTTACTGCTTTTTAAAAGTACTCATTTTTTAGAAACTTGTTAAAGAGATTGGTCCCTTTACTCTGACATCAAAAAACAGGTCAACTATTCCTCAGTAGAAATGCTGCAGACCAGAAATATTTCATATTTTAGGGTTCTTATTATTAACAATTGTCACAACAGGGGAATATTTTATTGCTTATGATTTTATAATTGTTGACAGATTATTTTAGGATAAGTTAATACATTTGAGGAATAAATCTGTTTGGAATCTGTCATATTTTGATGCATGTACAAGAGAAACGTCTTCTCTATAGGGACTTTCTAGAGCTGGGAGCTTCCTAGCTTGCTTCCTAGGACTTAAAAATCTGTAATGTAAAATGTCAGCACCTCTTAATTTTAGTTTCCTTAGGACATTGTTATTTTGAGTAGCTGCTGTCAACTGAACAGAGAGGGAAGTGTACAAAGGCTTAGACATTATCCAATTTTATGTAGTCTTTACCCATGAATCAGTAGTATATTCCTTTGTGCATTATTCCCAGGAAAAATATGTACTAACAGTAAGAAAACTGGATTCTTGGGCCACTCACTGTTCTTCTAGAGGACGTGGGCACCCACACAGGCACCTAGCAGTTGGCAGTTCACACAGACACACATGCAGGCAAAACACTAATGCACATTAAAAATAAAGCTGAATTCTCTTTAAGAGGTTATACTATGAATTGGGAGACAACTTATTACTTAACTAATGGGAATCTGGAACTTGGTTTCACAATTTCTTGAACATAGTTTTTCTCATTGCTTTTTCCTCAACAATTAAAATTTGAAATCAACCACATGATGAAGAGAAGCTTTGTTCACCAATGATGTAATCTATTATTCTTTCCTGTAAGCTGAGCAATATGTCAGAGCAGAAGCAAACAGGCATATAATCAATTATTAAGGTAATAAGTTAAAAAGCGGGCCCTGGGGAGATGGTTCAGGGGTTAAAGAGCACTGGCTGCTCTTCCAGAGGATTGGAGTTCAATTCCTAGCACCCTCATAGCAGCTCACAGCTGTTTGTAACTCTGATTCCAGGGGACTTGGCATCCTCACACAGATACACATGAAGGCAAAACACTACACATAAAAAGATATTAAGTTAAAAAGGACAGAGTTTCCATAGCATGGCAGCATATATGCAGATTCCCACGTCGTGATAGTTGAAATAACAAAGGCCAGCAGAGGATAGATGTCTTAAGGCCTGCTTGGGCAGTTTCCTGACATGAATCTCCGTAAACTTAATAGCATCTTTTCCAAGGTCCAAGTGATTTTGGAGAGTGGGAGCTGCAGCTATGGAATAGTCCATTGCCAGATGAGGATTCAGGTATGCAGCTGGAAGTAGGCCCAAGCCATACTGCATAATGGTGAGGAACATAGACTTTGGAGTCAGAATGCAACAACACTTCCTAGTTCTGAAACCTTGGATAATGTACTTCATTTATTTGTGTATACCTCAGTCCCTTGAAATAAGAATGGTACAGTATTGTATGTATTTTTTGGACTTTTAAATGTGTTAATATATGTAAACTCTTAGTTCTTGACACATAGAAAGTGTTATTAAAATTGCTTTTATTATGGTAATTTCCTTCTACCTTTGTCTAATTGTCAGCTATGTCTAACTGACATTCATGTATAGATATTACACTAAAAACCTATTTATGTTATGGTTTAATCTTCTGATATAGTTAACTTTCTAAATAACTTTTTCAAAGAAATTTAGATGGTCTATTTAGCTAATTTCCTACTTCTAATAGAAAGAAAAAGGCAAGAAATTAAAAAAAGCATATAGTATTCTTTGTTTTTTAATTTATTTTCTGGAACTGCTAAACCCTTAGAAGTTAATCATTTCTCAATTTATTTTTTTAATATTTGTCTTTTTTTGTGGCCAAACTCTTGTTAAGAACTTTGCTTATGTGAATAGACTATCTTTCTGTTTTATTTTAATAGTATTTCTAGGTTACCATTATTCCTAAACATTTTTAGATATCTTTGTTGGAGACTGAAAATATGGATTATTTTAAAAAGACATTTCTTTTTTTTCTCAGAGAAATTGTATAGTGATTTAATAATGTGTTCTGTGACTATTGTTTTAAGGTTTCTAAAGTGTAGAGATTGGGTAATCATAAAAAGTTTATTAGTGGTTATTGCAAGAAATAATCATGGTATTTACTTAATAAAGGTTAAAAAAGCTGACGACAGGCCTGGGGAGGTGGCTCAGTGGTTAAAATCACTTACTGCTCTTGCATAGAACCCAGGTTTGGATCTTAACACCTATAGTGGTCTGTAGCTCTAATCCCATGGGTTCTGACACAATTTACTGCGCTCTGCAGGTACTGCATGCTTGTGATACACATACATACATGTAGGCAAAATACTCATACACATAAGAATTTAAAAAAGTTAAAAAAATTAAAAAACTGGCCAGCGTTGGTGGCTCACGCCTTTAATCTCAGCACTCTGGAGGCAGAGACAGGTGGATCTCTGTGAGTTCGAGGCCAGCCTGGTCTACAGAGCGAGTTCCAAGGACAGTCTCCAAAACCATACAGAGAAACCCTGTCTCGAAACCCCCCCCCCAAAAAAACAAAAAACAAAAAAACAAAAACCTGAAATCAATTTTATAGTATAGTTTGTGATTAAATTATAGATGTTATAAATTAACCAGTCAAAATACACTTTGCATTAAAAATTTCATTGTAAAGTAAAATAAAGCGGGTGAACACGAAACAAAACAAATAAAATTAAGGGCAATAAGCAATAGAATGCCGATAGCTTTCCTAGAATCTCTTTGTATTTTTTTTCCTACTCCAAATATAGACTTAAGAAAAATAAGTCTCTTCTTTATTTAACCTATTATCCTTAGGTTACAATTTAATTTTGCTTATTTATAACTAATTAACCAACTAATGAGTTTGGTTCTTTGAGACTCATTGTAGTCAGGACTGGCCTTGAATTTGCTGTGTAGCTGAGATATGCATTACTGATGTATACCACCACACCTAGTCTAATATATTTTAAAAGTATCATAAATTTATTTATAGAAGAACTTGCAACTTTTGACACTTTATTTTTTTGTCTGAATTTATTTCATTGAATGCTCATAATGTAATTCAACATGTCCTGTAGTCCTCTGTAAAATCTAGAGGCTGGACCAGACTCAGCTTCTATTCCTGTGGCTAGACTGTAGGTGGTGCTCTCTTCTTTCCCTGGAAGCAATTATGCCTGGTTTCTCTGTGTGGGCAATGTTATTGGCCCTGGCATTCACAATCAAAATAGATTTATTTGCTTAGATATATTAGATATGAAAAAGTGGTCACAGTATCTATCTGTCTGTCTCTCTCTCTGGTGTGTGTGTGTGTGTGTGTGTGTGTGTGTGTGTGTGTGTGTGTGTATTTAATCACCAGTGTACATTTATAGAAGGCAGAATAAACGCACAATTTTTTCTATTAATTTACTTGCTTTCAAAGTAAACAGATATTTATATTTTATTATCTTTTAAAGCAGTAGTTTATAATCTGTGGGTCTTGCCCCTCACAGGGGTCAAATATCAGATATCCTATTTATCATATATTTACATTACAATTCATAACAGTAGCAAAATTACAGTTATGAAGTAGCAGTGAAATGATTTTATGGTTGGGGGTCACCACAACATGAAGAACTATATTAAAGGGTTCAGCGTTAGGAAGGTTGAAGAACAATACTCTAGAGAAAACCTGTGAACTTGTTCTTGTGATTTAGAAATTTCATGAACTAATAGAATTAAATGTATTTGGTTATAATTGTTCTTATCATTGAACCACAGATTGCCTTGTCTTTGGTCAATAAGGTATTCTTTAGGTTGGTTTTTGAGTTCTTTTGATTTGATGATATTTCTGCTATTGTGTATGTCAAGATGATTTAGGCTCAGTTTTTCATTTCTAGCTCTAGACCTTGAATCAGGTGTTTCTAAAAGAAACTCCGATTTTCCTTGGTCAGAAGTGCCACTTCAAGACTTAAGTCTGAGTACTGTGCATACTCATTATTAGCTTGGTCATTATTCATGTGGCCTTCAGAGGCCAGAACGACACATACACTCTGAAGTACCAATTACATTTTTTTTTTTATTGGAGTATGTGTTTGTGTATTCCTACGAGTTCCTAGTGACACTGGGTTAGTTGTTCAGATCCTATCAGTTGAGCATATTCTTTTCTATATCTACTTCATGTGTTTTTGTTATGAAAGACTATTTGATTTTGACAAATGCCTTTTGTGTTTATTAAGGTGATCATAGATTTTCTCCTGTTATTCATGTAATATATAATTTGTTGCTTTTTGCTGTATGTGTGTGTGTATGTGGGTGCCCAGGAAAGTGCATGTGTGCATGTGCATGTGTATGGAGGCCAGCACTCAACCTTGTATGTTGTTTCTCATACACTGTCTACTTTGTTGCTGTTTTGGTTTTTTTTTGTGTGTTTTTTTTTTGTTTTTTGAGACAGGGTTTCTCTGGGTAGCTTTGTAGACCAGGCTGGCCTTGAACTCGGTGTGTGCCACCACCGTCAGACTCTTTTTTGTTGTTTTTTGAGCCTTGTTCTCTCACTGGTTTGGATCTCTCCATATAGCTTAGCTGTCTGACCAGCTAGCCCCAGGGAACCAGTTATCTCTACCTCCCCAGGGCAGGCATTAAAACATATGCCACTCGATTTGCCTTTTGTAAAAACATGGGTTCTAGGCCTTGAACTCAGGTTCCAGGTATTTTACTGACAGAGACATCTACAGCCCCATATTTATTAAATTTTATGTGTTAAACTAGACTTGTATTTCTGGAATAAATCTGATTTGCTTATGGTGTAGAATTATTTTTACATGTTGCTAATATGTTTTTTCTCATGTTTTAGTAAAATACCCTGTACTTAAGTGTTTGTCAAGTACAAGAGTAATACTGGCCTCACTGAGTTTTTGAGGAGTTTGTGACAGTAAAACTGTCAGAGCTCCAGCTTCACTTTGTCAGTTGATGTTTGATTACTATCCATTTGTTTCTAGTCTATCTTTTCTCTTTCTTCTAGATTCAGCTTCAGGAGCTAGTGACTTTCTAGGAATTTGTTGCTGTTATCTAAGTTGTTATTTTTTGACATACAACTGTTCAGAGTATTCCTTTGTAATCTTTTTGTTTCTGTAAGGTTGGTAGTAATGTGCTCTCTTTCATTTCTGATTTTAATGATTTGAATTCTTTTTTTCCCTTGATCAATAAAACCAAATTTTGTCAATGTTTTTCTTTTGTTTTTACTTTAATAGAGTCTTAGTCTACTATTGAATTTGATAGTTCTTTATATATTTTAGATATCCTTTTGTGAGATATTTTCTTCTCAAATATAGTCTATAGTTTGCCATTTTATTCATACAAACACATATACCCATACACACCCCCCCAAACACCCCCATACATGCAAAACCACACATATATAGTAAAAATATAATTTTGATAAAGGCTAATTTATTAGTTTTTCTCAGGGAATTTACTTTTGGGTCTGAAGTCTGTTATAACAGTTTATACTTTGTGGAGAAAACATGCATTATTCTTTTATGTGTTCCACATCTTGCAGTTCTTCAAAATAAGACTTCAGATTAGTAACTATGAAATTAACAATATAATTTAAAATAGTTTAGAAGTATTGAGGGAATGATAATAGAAATAGGGTGCTTGAACAACATTAATTACTATGCAGTTTTATAGGTAGAAACACATATAATTATGTCTAATGACCCAAATATTGAGGTGACTGATTTGAATATGGAATGTATGATCATTTGCTATTTCATATCCTGTGGTGTTTCAGCCCATGTAATGTAAGTTCAGTGGACTTTTGACTACTTGTCACCAGTGACAGATTTCTGATTTTTAAAATATGACAGTGCAATAAATCACTAGTTTGCTAGATTGAACTGGTAATCTGTTAAAGAACATGGCAGTATTTACTGTAGATAAATGCAAATTTAAAAAGGTTCTGTGTATGAAGGTTTAAATGATTTATTATCCTTCAGTACATGCCTGAGTCTGAAGTTATGTAATAGATTTAGAAAATTTCATTTCCTGTTTGAAGGTTCAAATTTGCATGCTTTTTCTTTTATGCAAGTATTGAAACTTAGTTGATATAGTAAAACTGATAGTTCTACTGACTAATTTTTTGGGGTGTATTACAGTGTCAAGCCTTTTTAAAGGTATAGACTAAGTGATAAAATATACCCACTTTTATTTATTTTTTTCTGGGATAGAGATTGAGGGGTAATTTCAGAAATGGAGATTGTAGTCTTTAGGTGGCTTAAGAATTTGTGCTCATGTGAGCTTTCTTTCTCCTTAATTTGGCTTGTGTTTTTTTTTTTCCCTACCAAGTGAGACTCCTTTGGAGAAACTAATATTTTCTTTGCTAGTGCTTGTTAATTAGAGATAGCTTCTTGGTTGGAGATGGGAGCTTAAGTCTACTTCCCCATCTCAGCACTGGGACTCCATGCTACCCCAGGCTCTATGGGTTCATATGCTTGTCATTCCTGTTGTGTTTGGAAGGCACTGTTTTCTTTTTTTCTATCCCTTCTGTCTCTTACAGTCTTTCCTCCTTCTTTTAAGAATAGCTCCTGGAACCCTGAGGGGAGGGATTTGATGGAGATATTCCATTTAGGACTTAGTGTTTGAAGGTTTTTAAAAATCTCTTCCCATTGTCCAGTTGTGGGTCTCTGTTTTTAAAAAGAGAAGCTTATGAACTTGAGACATTTTCCCCAACATATGTGATTTTATTCTTAGTTTTTCCCTCTATTTTGAATTAGCTACAGCTACACATTTTTAAATTAAAAAACTGAAAAATAATTACATAAATTTTCCTCTTCCATTCTTTCCTCCAGATCCTCCCATGCAATCTCCTTGCTCTTTTTCAAAGTCATGACCTTCTTTAATTGTTATTGTTAAATACACACACACACACACACACACACACACACACACACTCACACACACCCCCTAAATGTGTTCAATTCTCAGTCTGTTTAGTGTTACTTATATGTATATAATTTCAGGGCTGACTACTTGGCATTGGATAGCTCTTTAGGGGACCTCTTCCCTGGGAATGACTCTCTTGCCTTTCTTAGTTCCTTAGTTGTCTAGTGATGGGGACCCAAGAGATTGTTCCCTTCTAGGTCAGCATGTTGATCTTGTGCTTCTTCAGGTCTTGTGTAGGCATCCATATTGTTGAGATATCATGAGTGGTATTTCCCTGTTGTTTCTATGAGACACATTCTTACATATTTCCTGGTTCTCTGGCTCTTAAAATCACTCATTCCCCCTTTACATGGTGTTCCCTGAGACTTAGGTGTGGGAGTTATTATATATGTATCAACTGTGGTTCTCCATATGGTTTCTGTTGCAAAGAGAAGTTTCTTTGATGAGTGGTGAGCATTACACTTATCTATGGGTATAAGGATAAGTATTTATAATGCAGTTAGGAATTGTGCTGGTTTAGTAAAGTGACTGCTGCAGTAGGTTCTTCTTTCATCTAAGAAGGCTTAGGTAGTTGGCTAGGTTTCTAGTATCAGGCATGATGTTTTTCTTGTTGAGTGGGCCTTACGTCTAGTTAGATTGCTATTGGTTAAGTACCACTATTGTGATCTTAGAGTTATTGTGCCATACTGATAGTTGTGTTTCATGGACTGTTGGTTGCTTCCCTCCCTTGAAATCTTGTATAGCAATTTATAGTAATATGAAAGATAGCTCTTTAAGTCAGATCTTGGGTTCTCCTGGTTTTGTGTCTGAAGTAGCAATAGTGACTAACCTTCAACTTCTGTGAGGCAACCAAAGGTAGTATATAGCCTATACTTTTTTTGAGTGTCTTTTGTACTTTCCTGACAAATAACTCAAAAGGGGGTTGGTTTCTCATGTATAATATTGGGGTTTTTGTTAATCTTTGGCTTTTGGGTGGAACATTTCAGCTCAAATGTGATAACTTCATTTAATATCACTCTCTCTGTGTGTATGTGTATGCGTATCTGTGTCTGTATGCTAGTGTAAGTTATTTTTAGCTTTTTGAGAATTTTTCACACTGATTTCCATTGTGTCTGTACCAGATTTCAATCACACCAACAGTGAATAAGGCTTCTCTTTTCTTCATTTGTTGTCAGTTGTTTTGTTGATCTTAGCCATTCTGACTGGGGTAAGGTGAAATATCAAGGTTATAAATTTATATTTTCCTAGCTACTGAAGATAATGAGTATTTTTGAGATATTTCTTAATTTTTTGATTTATTTGTTTTATGTGTATGGTTGTTTTGTCTGCATGTATGTATGTTTGTGTACCACATGCATGCAGTGCCTGCCAAGGTCAGATCCCTTGGAGCTGGAGTTACAGATGGTTGCAAGCTACCATGTGTGTGCTAGGAATTGAACCCATGTCCTTAGGAATGAGATGCTGGGATCTGTATGCTTCAGGATTCCATTTTGTTATCTGATTTTTCCTGGTTGATGGACTTGTGGCCAGTGCCATTATGCCATCTGAAGCTAACTCTGCTAACAGAAGTTAACAGAAGTTACCACTCTTTACATAAACCCTGGTATAAGTCCATGAAAGCAGGAACTTGTTTCTTTTAATTAATTAAATCTTTCTGTGTATGATATTTTGCCCTCTTGTATGTCTGTACCTTTGAGGCCAGAAGAGGGCTTTGATTTCTTGGGACTGTAGTTACATATGGCAGTACGCTATCATGTGAGTGTTAGGAATCAAACCCTGATCCTCTGGAAGAGCATCCAGTGTTCTTAACCAAAGTTGTATCTCTCTAGGCTGCCCTCTGGCCTTGTTTTTAAAAGACAGGGTCTCACTATGTAGCCCTGGGTAACCTGAAACTTGCTACGTACACTAGGTTGTCCTTGGACTCACAGAGCTCTACAAGTAGAATCTCTTAATATTAAATCTGTCTTCTTCAATTTAAAAGCTTTCTGTTTTTTTTTTTTTTTGTGGAGCTTTGTCTGCAAACATTTTGAAGAAGGTGTAGCCCAAAGGCATGCTGTTGACAAATAAGTCCAAAAGAATATTGTGTTTCTGATCACAAAGCAGCCTTGCAAAGCTTCTTCACATTTAAAGTTCTTTATCCTGCTACTAGATTCCAAGAAAATATGTACTTGTTTCTTAGAAATGTGCAATGAGTATATGATTAGAGAGTGAAAAGCTTTTTTAACTCAGTCATTCAGGATATATATATATATATATATGCTATGCAAGGAGTGCATAAAATAACTCTCCCCCCACAGCTAACATCCTTTTTAAGGTTGAAAACAAATATCAATCTAGACGGCAATTTCTGATATAAGACAAATGCAAAATTTTTTACGTGTTTTAATTTTCATTGACAAATTTAAATAGTTTATTTTTTATATATTTAAGAGGTTTTTAAAAATACTTGGGTCTGATTCAGAGAATGCTTTGCTCTCTTGGCATTGTGAAACAGGTAGATGCTCCTTTGGTCACTCACTGAATGGCACATTTAAGAGTGAGCTGCTTTAACCTACAGAACCAGTTGACTTGAACAAGGGGGAGGGAGCTCTTGGACCCCAGATTAATGGCTGTGTGGAAAGCATGGGACTGACCCAGACCCCCTGAATGTGGGTGTCAGTGAGGAAGCCTAGGTAATCTATGGGGCCTCGGGTAGTATTTACCCCTGGCATACAAATAGACCCGTGCCACAACATGGGAGGCTCTCTCAGCCGAGACTCTTGGGGGAGGGCCTAGGCCCTGCCCTGGATGAAATGACAGTCACTGGAGGCCTACCATGGAGTGTATCACTCTCCTTGGGGATTGGAATGGAGATTGGGTGGAGTACTGGGGGGCCTGGTGGAGAGGGTTGGGGAGGAGGGCAGGGAGAGGGAGCTGGGATTGACATGTGAAACAAGATTGTTTCTAACCTAAATAAAAAATAATTTAAAAAAGAAATAAAATTATAGAAATATAAAAAAATAGTCTCTTTTGATGGCAGGTGATTGAGGACTGCACCATTACTCTGGTTAAATTTCTCTTGAAAGGGTTAGTATGAAGTAAAAGCCGAGGATTATGTACCTGTCAAAAAGTTGAACATTCTCCCATTTTGTATTAGTAACACACTGAAGTAAGGGCTTACTATAGTTTTGTTAAAAAATGTTTTTAAAAATTTGAAATGGTTTTAATTTCTTTCTTGAGTTCCAAATATTTCCCACCTCATAATAAGTTAAATATTTGAGATTAAAAATAAAAAAGGACACTATAACTAGGATTAAAGCAAGTAAGTTGAAGCCAACTGCATACTGTCAGCTACTCCTACTGTCTTCTTGGCTCACAGGTACAGACTGTAATTTTAATGCCTGGTTGTACTTGTATCTCTGTTGCATTTTCCTCTTTTATTCACCCACAGTTTTTTTCCACACTAATTGTTTTTGGTTTGTTTAATTGATTCTTTTTCAGTTTTTTTTAGACATAATTATTTGTGGATTCTTTGGAAGTTTCACATCATGAACCCCAATCCCGCTCATCTCACAGTTCCTCCATGTTGGCTCTTTACCTCTGCAGTATGCCTCCCAAATTAATTATGGACAAGACAGACAAACAAAACCTCACCATGGGCTGGGCGGTGGTGGCCCACACCTTTAATCCTAGCACTTGGGAGGAAGAGGCAGGCGGATCTCTGTGAGTTCGAGGCCAGCCTGGTCTACAGAGCAAGTTCCAGGACAGCCTCCAAAACAATACAGAGAAACCTTGTCTTGAAAAACCAGAAAACCAAAAACCTCACCACACTCGTCCATCTTTCCAATACCTCTTTATTCAACCTAGTGGCATAGGGAGCTGCGGTGTGTCACACAGTATACCCCCTTTGTCCAATCAGTCCCACCTACAAAATGTTTATTGCGATGAGTCATTGGTTTGGTTCAAGGCCTCTGGTTTCTGGTACATCCTCATCACTGGGCCCTCATCAGAATTCCTGTCAGATAGCCTGTTGTTGTTTTTTCAGTTTTAATAAAATATTTCTAACAATAATAATTCTTACATATTCAGAATCAAAGTTGACTCAGCATCAGGTCTTATACCTTATGTTTTTAGCTGAATATATCTTATTATGTGTGTAAGCATTTTAGTAAAACGTGAAATAAATATCTTCTGATTTTTCTTAAATGATTATAAAGCTCATAAATACAGCTTCTGTATTATTGCTCAAGTATTTTGGTTTTGTAGAGATTTAGTATATTGTGCTGGGCATGGTGGTACATGCCAGTGATCCCAGCACTTGGGAGGCTGAAGCAGGAAGATTATGAGTTTGATCATACACACACACACACACACACACGCGCTCGCGCGCACACACACATGCACACACGATTTAGCATGTTGTGTGATACATTTTTTCTTTTACTTAAAGTATGTCATATTAAATGTTTGCATGTCTGTGGCAGCATATGTGTAGATGTGTGTGCAAATATTGGTGTACGTGTATGGAGGCAGAGGTTGACATCAGCTATCCTTGATATATTGAGGCAGAGTCTCTTACTACACCCCAGAGTTTGCTGACTCTATTTAGTCTAGCTAGCAGTTTCCTCTGGGCATCCCGTCTTCACATTCTGAGTGCTGGGATTCCAGGTGGGCTGCTATGTCTAATTGGCGATCTGAACTCTGTTCCTTATCCTTAAGCAGAAAGTTCTTTATCCCCTGAAGCACCTCTGAAGCACATGGTCTGGCTTTTAAAAGAGTTTTTGAGAATGTTTACTGGGGAATTTAGTTGGTACCATCAAAAAACAACTGGGGTCATTAGTTTGCTAAGGCTTTGTAACAGCAGAAACTTACTGCCTCAGAGTTTTCTATACTGGAAGTTAAAATCAAATATGTTAGCGGTTTGGTTCTTCTGTAAACTTGTAAGAATCTCTTTCATGTGTCCTTCCTAACCTCTGGAGCAGTGGTTGTTAACCCATGGGTCGCAACCCCTTGGGTGGGGGTGGCTAATGACCCTTTATCAGATGTGGCCTAAGACCATTGGAAAACATAGCTATTTACAATATGTAACAGTAGCAAAATTACAGTTATGAATAAGCAATGAAATTTACGTTTGGGGTCACCACAACATTGAGAAACTGTTATTAAAGGGTCACACCATTAGGAAGGTTGAGAACCATTGCTCTGGAGGCTTTGCAGGAATCTTTGCCTTTCTTTGACTTACAAAATTATCATCCAGAACTCTGCCTCCATCTTCACCCAGCATTCTCACTTTTGTATGTCTCTGTGTAAATTTTCCTGTTTATAAGTATAGTAGTCACTTTGGATTGGGGCTTATCCTCATGACCTCATCTGAACCAGTTACATCTACAACCATCCTATTTCCAAATAAAATGAAACTTTCTGAAATAATGAATGTTAAGACACTAACATAGTTTTATTTATTTTGGTTCTTGTTTTTTTCTTCTTTTGCATGACAGAGTTTCTTTGCATAGCCCTGGCTGTCCTAGAACTAGCTCCATAGACCAGGCTGTCCTCAAACTCACAGAGATCTGCTTGCCTCTGCCTCCTTAATTCTGGGATTAAAAGTGTGTGTCACCATTTCCTGGCAGGTTGGTTGTTTTATTTTGTTTTCAGAGAGCAAATAATTTGGTCTATAGTGGGGGCCATATGGCATAGTGGTGTTTATTGAATGATCTCATAAGAATATAGTGAGGAAACAGACTATGTTTTGATTTTAAAACTTTTAGGAAAAATAATACAGTTTTTTCTTTTTGGTTTTTCGAGACAGAGTTTCTCTGTATTGTTTTGGAGGCTGTCCTGGAAATCGCTTGGTAGACCAGGCTGGCCTCGAACTCACAGAGATCTGCCTGCTTCTGCCTCCTAAATGCTGGGATTAAAGGTGTGCGCCACCAATGCCCGGCATAATATAGTTTTTAAAAATAGATCAAGATAGATAGTATTAGTTTTACCACTGGCTATTATGTGTGTGATGTGGGTATTTCACTTACAATATTCTTAAGTATGGCCTGGGAGGTGGCTCGGTAGTAAAGGTGCTTGCTTCAAACATCCTGGGAACCACATGGGAGGAGGAGAGCACTGACCTACACATGTGTGCCATGGTGCACACCCCTACATGTTCATGCTCACAAAGGAAATACATGTAATAAAATATAACTTCTGAGAAAATTTACCTGTAACCATATATATTAATTCAATTGGTATATTGGAGAGACCAAAAAACAATAGTGGTTTCTGAAAAGTATTCATATGTTTGTCCTGTTGAGAATCTGGGCAATGGGCTGCTGCAGTGGTTCTGTAGTTATCAGGATCCATGGTAGTTTTGTACTGTAGTCTTAATCGTGCGATAGATGCTTGAGTTCTGAGATGGCCTCTCTAGCTATTGCCACTGTTTGTATAGCTTATGTACTATGTAGGAGGACAGTTGGGAAGACAGATAATAGTCCTTTTTATAAAAGAGTAATGCCAAGGCAGAGATGGGAGGGTTGTGAGTTTCAGGTCAACCTAGGAAAATAATGAGTTCATCTCTGTGTTATTATCTTTTACGTATCCTACTCCCTTCTAAAGTGTGCTTAGTTTTTAAAAATGTTAATCTCAAGGTATCTAGTTTTTCATAATAACCTTTCCTGTATGAATGTGATACTGTACATGGACAGGAACTTTACTTTTAGTTCATTTTATATGTAAACAAGCTCAGAATAAGTGCAATTTAGATATTTTTGGATAAATCACAAGAATTACATCAGTATCAGTGGTAAAAGCTGAGATTATATTCTGCTCTGTCTTCTGTTACATGGTGCTCTTGTCCTGCCTCTGAGGAGAAACTTAAGTTCACATTGAGTTGTTTAGAGTAAGCATGCTCCCTGTAAAGTACCAGGGTGTTGAGTTACAGTCTTCCAGCTTTATAAATCTTTTGAAGAGAAGACACATGCTTTTCATCTTCCTGTATTTTCTGTTTTTATTTTTTGAGAATGTAAGTGACTCAGCTTAGTGACCAGTTTTAAGCTAAGGCATTTTATTAATAAAATTATTGAAAAGAAAATTATCATGCTCAAATTAAGGTCTTGCTACAAAAGTTGTAAAGGTTCATTTGAATTCTTTGAATAAAAATACTTTAAAAGGTCTATAATCATATACATTAAACTGTGACCTATATAAAGCATGTTATGCCACCCTGAAGGTTGCTATAAAAATTGTTTATGAAGTTCATGCAAGACTAAAATATGCTGAAATGGAGAGTTTTGAAAAATGTTCTATATAGCAGAGGAGACCAAATCATGCTAAAATGCAGGAAAAGACTATACATCAGTTTCCAGTCTACATTATTCAAAAAAATACAACCATAAAAAGGTAATAAGATTACATTTTCACATTTCATGGCTGGTAAAGTGCATTAGGCTGCTCAGATATTCATAACTCCCTGTGACATTTGGAAGATTACATTTTGGAGTGCAGGGCCATTACTGCTGCTCAGATAATAACCCACGATGGCTGGGCTGTGCATGAGCCTCGTCATTGGAGACAAATTTGTGTTTTGAAGGTTGATCAGCTTCAAATAACTATTAGAAAGGGTTAACCTGCCATACTCTAGGCTCTCTGCTTGGTTTTTAGATATAATAGATATGCATACATACAGTATATCAAATATGCCACACATTTGTATGTACTAATTTCAGTCATCAATTTTCTCCTGGAAGGGTGTATCTTACAATATTTAATGCAATGGAAAAATATTTAAAACACCTGTCTGCATATTGCTTTCACACTATAAGCTCAATTTAGAAGCTGGTGATATATTTGGGGCCTTTTTGAAAATTACTTTCCAAATTAATTCTATAGCTTCTTGGAAGGGTGATTGCTGATGGTAATATATACAGATCAGAATGAAAGATGGATGTAAGTAATACTAAGGTGAAGGTAAGGCCTCTCAAGTTAGTTGCAATGAGGATTTTTGTCCTATTTAGTCCTACACAGAAGACATACAATTCTTGAATTCTCCACATTTATTTATTCTTTTTGCAGTAAGTTGTTTCTCTGTGTCAGTTGGTTTGGCCACGTGCTGCTTGTGTGCATTTGAGGAAGTGCCTTTCTGTACTCAATTGAGAACTTTCAGTTTCTGTCTGCTAAAAAATGTTGCTGAGGTTGTCAGCCTGACTTTTGTGTCTAAATGATTTTTCACAAAACCTTTTCTTTTTCTGCTTTCCTCTCATGAAACAGTGACTTAAGGACAATATGTTATATTGTATAGGGTTATTGCTGTTTTATGGCTGTGGAGATGTATTGTTCATTTGCTACCTTGCTGAGACTTCATAGTACTTTCTGACCAGAAATTACTCTTACGTGCACAGAAGTTACTCTTCAATTTTAAATTCTATTTCCTGTGTGGATTTCCACTGTTACTTTAACCATTTCCTCATCAACACTAATATATGAGAATACCTGTTTACCAGAATCCTTGCCCATAGTACATCTTATTATGTATATTATTAACGACTTGAAATTTTTATGACATATCTATATATTTTTAATATTAATTTTGTGAATAAAACTGAGGTTTTGTTCATATATCATGGTATCATTTGTAGTCATTGTATTCATTGCTTTGTTTCAAACTTTACTTTTAAATTTTCTCTTAGGAAGTTCTTTATATTTACGACATGAGTCATGAATGTTTTTCTCTCAAGTGTAATTGTATTTTGATTTTATGATTTTTTTCTTACGTGCTTTAATCCTTCTACCCCCATTATTTAAAATTAAGGCCAGAGTCTTATACATATTAGGCAAGCATTCCAGCACTGAGCTATAGACCCTGCTCAGAATTTTAATTTATATTAGTTAAATTTATCAGTGAGAAGTCCAGAAATCTTAAAATATTTTCATAATTAATTAATTAATTTTTGAGGCAAGGTCCCTAGTAGTCAAAGCTGTCATTGAATTCACTATTTAGCTATGGATAACCTTCAACTTTTTTGTTTTTTAAAATAGGGTCTTACTATATAGTCTTGGCTGGCCAGTAGTTTGCTAAGTAGATCAGGCTGGCCTTGAACTCAGAGATCTGCTTGCCTCTGCCTTTTGGAGTACTAGGAATGGCATGTACCACTGACCTTTTTTCTTTTAGAGATTTGTTCATTTTTATTTCATGTGTACTTATTTATGCCTACATGTATTTATACTATGAGTATGTCTGATACCTTGGGGTTCAGAAGAGGGTGCCCAATTACTGGGAATTGAATTAAGGATGGTTGTGTGTAATGTAAGTGTGGGATCTGAACCTAGACACTCTGTGATATCATAAAGTGCTCATAACTTTGGAGCCGTCTCTCCAGTCCTGATCTTGAACTCTTGATCATTCTGCTGCTTCACAAGCACTGAGATTATAGGCGTCGGCCTAAAGAGCTCAGATAAGTCTTTACCTCTCAAGTTTATAAAATATGTTTCTGTCATTTCATACATCTGGAAATAGCTTCCTTAAGTTACTTTATGTTTGTTATTTTGAAAATATTTTAATTTTTATATTCTTAAATCTTAAGCCACGTTGTGCTATCTAGATTTGAAGATTTCTTCAGAGGGCTTACTCTTTTGAGATAAAAAAAACCCCTAAATCTTATATTTTATTGTTGGAGGGTAGTGAATGTTGGGAATGGGTAGTCATTGCTAATTTGAATTTAGGAACAGGTGATAGTGGTAATAGATGTGGAATAAAGCCTTGAATATGCTTATATTTGTTTTCCCTTGGAAGCTGGTGGGAGGCCAGTTTGATTTGGAGATGAACTTCATTATCCAAGAAGGTGAGAGTATCATCTGCATGGTGGAGTTACTGGAAAAATGTGACATTACTTGCCAAGCAGAAGTCTGGAGCATGTTTACAGCCATTCTGAAGAAGAGCATACGAAACCTTCAAGTCTGCACAGAAGTAGGCCTTGTGGAAAAAGTACTCGGGAAAATTGAGAAAGTTGACAGTATGATTGCAGGTATAACTTTATTGTAGAAATGTATGGAAGGAAATAGTTTGATTCTTAAATATCGTATTTTAAAAATTTCTTCAGCATCATTTTAAAAGAACACATACTTGATTATGTAGCATGTATCTATTTAAAATATTTATTATTGTTATTGTGTGTGTGCGCGCGCACACACACACATGCAATACCTGCAGAGGCCAGAGCTGTCACATACCCTTGGAGTTGGAGTTTTAAGTACCTGACAGTCCTGGTAACCAAATTCAGGTCCTCTGGAAGTGCTGTATGTGCTTCTAACCCCTGAGCCATCTCCATGTATCTATGTATACCTTTTGTGTCCAGGCTATTAAGTGAGCACATGTATTTTAATTCTTTATCTCTACAAATATAAATAGCTCACCTTTTTCATTGTTTGTTTTTTTCTCAGATCTTCTCGTCGACATGTTGGGAGTGCTGGCCAGCTATAATTTGACAGTTAGAGAACTAAAGCTTTTCTTCAGTAAACTTCAAGGAGATAAAGGACAATGGGTAAAAAAAAAAAAAAAGTGAAACTAAAACATCCTAAGCCCTAACTGCTCTGGTATCTGAAAGTACCCCTCCCTGCCAAGCACATTAGTAGCTTATAAAGTAACTGATATCATTCCACATGCATTCATGCCAAATTGAGGGGAGGAGCTTAGTCAAAATAGTTTTTTTCATGTGCATGGCTATTTGTGTTTTGGGTGTCCTAGGTAGTCTACGGATTTGGTCGTTGTTAAATTGGTACTGTAAAACTGTATATCTATTATTTATTGGAGTTGAAATGTGTTAAGTCACACCCAGTGTGGTCCTGGTGTGAGTGGTGAAGGCCCTCTAATATGAACATTGTCTCTGCAGGTTGGAGCCATCTTCAGGTACAATTGATGGTCTTTTGTAGTAAGTTGTGGTGAACTTGTTTTAGATCCCAGGTGCCTTATGAAAAGCATTACTTTTTTGCAGTTTACTTAGCTGTTTTTTTTTTAAAGAGGAATACTAATAAATATTTGCTCCATTTTTGTTTCTAGCCATGACTTTTAGGGATCATTGTTTTTAGTTCAGTCAGCTGCCGTATAAGTTTTAGGTTTATTAAATTTCATCTATATTTGTGCCCTATAATTCATCATGTTAAAATTTATATTCTTTATATGTTGCAAACTCCAACTCTCTGGTGCTTTTCAGATGTTTTATACTGATGTTAACTGAACTTAATTATGGTCCTGTGTAGTTTACTGTGTGGTTACATTATTAGTGTGTCCCCTCCATGACTTTGTAATTTTCATCAAATTTTGAAAAAATTGGTTATCATTTCTCCAAATATTACTTCGTTTTACTCTTCATTTTCCCCTTGTCTGGGGAGCCAAACTTGCGGTAGCTTTAGTTTTATTAAAGTAAATTTTTTTGAAAATATTTTTTTCCTTACTGTCTTTACTCAGGATTGTGTAAGACTCAGAAGCCTTACACAAGTGCTTTCCCACTGAACTACACTGGCAGAGCCCAACTTAGATTCCTTGATACTGTCCAGATCACTGAGGTCTGGCCACCTTTTTTTTTTTTTTTTTGGTCTTTTCTTTGACCTTTGCTTTAGATAGTTTTTATTGCTTTAGTCTAAATTTAACTCATTTTTTCTTCTGCCACGTTTTAATTCTATTCATTGGGAATTTCAGCCTGTTTTACCCCCTCCTTTTTTTTTGCGTGTTGTGTGTATGTTTGTTTATGTGTGTGCATGCTCATGTGTGCATGTATTGTGGAGGCCAGAGGATAACCTGGGTGTGTTCCTCAGATATTGGCCGCCTTGTTACTGGGTAAAGACCTCTTACTTTCCTGGGGGGAAGGGCAAGTAGGCTAGGCTGGTTGGCTAGTCCATGAGCCCTGGGGATCTGTTTGTCTCCACTTTCCCAGTGCTGGGGATTATGAGCACAGACTGCCAAATCTCAATCTCAATCTCAATCTCTCTCTCTGTCTCTCTCTGTCTCTCTCTGTCTCTCTGTCTCTGTCTCTGTCTCTGTCTCTGTCTCTGTCTCTGTCTCTGTCTCTGTCTCTGTCTCTGTCTCTGTCTCTCTCTCTCTCTCTCTCTCTCTCTCTCCTTTTAATTTTTTTAGACAGGGTCTCTTTGTAGCTGGCCTGGAACTCTATTGTAGAGTAGGCTGCCTCAAACTCACACAGAGGTCCACCTGCCACTGTTTCCCAAGTGCTGGGATTAAAGGTGCATGCCACCATGTCTTGTTGTGCACATTGCCTTTAAAGTGTGGATTCTTGGGACTGAACTCAGGTCTTTATGTTTGTGGTCCAGATACTTTACCCACTAAGCTGTCTCTCCATTGAAAAATTCTTTTATGTTCATAGTTTCTTTTCAGTTCTTGACAGTTATAATAATCACAGTGCTGCTGATGATAATGACAATAATAGCAACAATTATTTTATCTGTATGGTTCTATAATTTTATCATTTTCCAGAACAGTATTTTACCCATTGATGTTTTTCCTGGCTATAGGTTACCTTTTATAACATAGATAGATACAGTGAATTGTATATTGTTGTCATGTTTCTTTTAAGATTATTAGGCTGTTTGTAGAGCGATGTATGTATTGCTTCCGGATGATCTTTCTTCTTTAAGACTAGTTTTAAATCCTTTGCCATTCAGATTTAGAATGGCTTGTTACACTAGGACTGGTTCTCCTTGTTACTGAAGCCTGGCTCCTCCAAGGTTCCTGCCTAACACATGGAGTACAAGATGATTTGCAGTTCTCTTCATCTCTATAGGTCAAGATTTCTTTGACTTAGAGCTGTCAGTGTTTAGCTTTGTTAGTGAGCCAGGTTTCTGGAGTTTTCCCTCTGCACAGCACCTTCATCTGTAGCACTCTGCCCTTGAACTCTGTCCACTTGAGGCCACCTTCTTAGGCTTCTCTCTTTGTGTCTCCATGACTCCTTCATGGACTGTTTGTATTCCTCTCTGTGTAGTGATAAGGATGTTGACTTCAGAGAGGCCTTTTAGTTTGTTTTTATTTCTGGTAGGGCACATTCTTAATCTGCCTCTATCTCCATTTCTGAAAATGATTTTTGTTGTACACATTTGTGCTGTTTGTAACTATAGGTCTTATTTATGTTATTCCAGGAAGAGGCAGTGTAATGTTTGATTTTTATGTTTAAATAACATTTAGCATATAATTAATACTTTATATAATAGAGTATTATTATAAAAAGTAAACGAAAATTGTAAAAGTTATGGACATATACTATAGTATCATGAATTCAAAGTACCATGGTGATAAGCAGAGTTGAATAACTAGGGTTAATAAACCTTGTGTATTTTTGGTTGGACTGAACATTAATAGAGTCAAAGTGAAGAGAAACCTAGTGCTTCACAGTCACATAAAGTATACTCATACCTAGTGAATTAATAATTATCTCCTAAGTGCTTAGACATCGTTCCTCAAGGAAATGTACATGAAGATGCTCACCTGAATATAGTTTTTTAAAAAAGATACTTTAATTCTTTGAAAAATTCACAGGTATTTACAAGGTATTTTGGTTTTATTTACCCCAACTTCCTCCTTCCAACTCCCCCAGAGCCCTACATTTGATAGCAGTGATGTGTGTTCATCATGAGGACAGTGGATAGGTGAAATACATCAGATGTTCTGAATAGATTGTTTTAAACATATTTTTCTTTAATAATTCCATACTCGTCTAAATCTATTTTGATCATGTTCACCCCATCACCCTCCATTATCTAGACTAGACTATTGCATAGCAGTTAAAACTGCTGCATAGAGGCGAGAAGGGGAGGTGGGTGCAGAGTCTCAGCCCTAACCAAGGAGATATTTGCACTTAATGCCTGATGGAAAGGTAAAGCCAGTTTTCTCCAGTGGTCTGTTACTAGCTGTTTCAGCCAGATTCAGGGAAGTTCCCATGGCCAAGAGTGGGTGACTAGCTCAGAATGAGCTTCATTTTTTGTGGGAGGAAGGTCATTTCAATTTGCCTTTCTTTCTTGTCTTCATGGTTGTTTTTGTTTGCTTTTCATTTTTTGCCATATTGTTTGTTTGTTTTGATATTTTTTTGGGGGGGATGAGAACACATGAAGTTGGATTGTTAGGGAGGCAAGAAGCACCAGGGAGTAGTTGGGAGAGGGGAAACAACAGAATACATGATATGGAAAAGAAACACTCTGTGGAGAAGAAAAATACATGCCAAAACACAAAGGAAGAGAGTAATTTATCAACTGAATGGTATATAAGTAAAATCATTTAAATGCTAAGAAAATACACTATAATTTTGTGTGTGTACATGCATGCACATGTATCATTACATGTGATTGGTGGTCAATTTGCAGAAGTTGTTTCTTGCCGTCTACCATGTGGGTCCTTGAGACTGAACCCAGGTTGTCAGTCTTGGTAGCAGGCATTTTTACTGCTGAGCCATTTTGCAGGCCACAGAAACATTTCTGACAGACTGTATAACGCAAATATTAGACATGTTCATATAGCTGTTTATGATGAGGAGGACAATCAGAACAGCCTTGGAAGGTGAAGGTAAAATAATAACTACAACTCTGTATAACAAAGCCAGCTACTTCTATCTCTGACTCTGAGAGTAGAGTGAAAAATCCTTCATCTAAGTCTCCAAACAGATTTATGATGTTTACCTGTGGAGTGATTGCATCAATGAACATGCTTATTTGTAAAGATTCTTGAAATATGACAACTAATGTATTTTTCCTAAGGGCTTTCCAGTGTAGTGTCCTACAGCAGTGTCTGTGGGAGGGATTACCATATTAATTTTCTTTTGTTGATTCATTTATAGGAAAAGGAATTTGGAGGAATGATTTTTCTAGATGGAAATGCTATAATAGTCTAATTATATTTGCTGTTTCTGCTATTTTTGTTATGTTGTTTTTTCTTTGAAATGTATTTAGAAAATAAGTGTGATTACAGTCACTTGTTAATTATTAAACATACTTTTATAGTTGAGTGGTATGGATGATGAAGAATTATTTCTTAGATTGAACTATTCTACCTACTAGTAAGATAAAAAAACTGCTAAACTTTTACATAATAATAAAAACTTAGAATAGTAAACAAAATTAGATGGCAACAAACCAATGATTTCACCTGTGGTTTGACACTGTTTTTAGCTTGTAATAAAGAGGAATGAATGTCCTTATTTTTACTATATTTCTTTATAGACTAAGATGATAATGTGTATCTGGTTGTCCTCAGCTATAATATCCTTATAGATATTAGTGAGATCTTTATTTTAGTTTTTGATTGTTTCATGTACTAGATATTTTTGTGGGCCAAAGAAACATTTAAACAAATATATCCTTTATATATGTTGTGCATTTGAGGCATATTGAAGGATGAAATATGCTAGGGAAATTTAACCAATTCTGTGATTCAGGGGGGACTGCTTGAGGAAGTGGACATGTGCTTTGAAGGGTATGAAAGATTTCTTTGGTTTGCAGGAGACTGAGGTCGGCTTAGTGAGCACATTTAAACAGAAGGAATAGCTTGTACTCAGGCAGTGCTGTAGAAAGAATTCTATGACAAGGCATTGTGGATAGAATCCAGGGGGCAAGGATATGCAAAATGAAATTGGAGATATAGATCAGTATCTGATTGGCTATTTAAAAAGCGGTCTCTATTAAAGACAGGAGAGCAAGGGCATGATGTAAATGGTGAAAGTATTGTGGCTGAAACCATGGCCTGTGGGGTTAGATTGAGCTTTGATCCTGACCCCTTCAGTTACTGTATGACCTGAGGAGTGCTCCTCTGCCTCCAAGTCTGCCTCTGTAAAATAGGAAAATAACAGAACCACTTGGTAGGTTGGTCATGAAGTTAAAATATTATGACCTATTTAAAATACCTTTCACATTGGAATCTAAATGAGCATTATTTAGTACTTGTTAAATTAAGATGTATAGAGGAGTGATTGGCAGTTTGAGGTATATATAATTCTTAAAGTTCAATTTTTTAAGTGTTTGAGGGTGTGAAATAATATTAGTTCTTATTTACTGAACAAAAAATGTGCTCTGTAGTTCTGCAAAAATCACAGAATTCATTGTATCATTAAGATATTTGAAAATAACATTCTTGTAAATACATTTTAGTTTATAGTATTCAGTTATTTTTGTATATATTAATGCATGACTGTTATTCAATATGTTTTGTTTTATGGAGAATAGCATGATTAATAAACCATTATTTTATAGCCTCCGCATGCTGGGAAGTTGTTGTCTGTGTTAAAGCATATGCCTCAGAAGTACGGTCCTGATGCCTTTTTCAACTTTCCAGGAAAGAGTGCTGCAGTAAGTAAATACTCATGAGGCAACACCCAAATTTCTCCTTTTCCTTGCTTCTTGGAAGTTCTAAGTTAGGCAGGAGCTTTTCAGCATGGGCTTACTGAATCCTTAGGACAGTTTCTCCTAGCAGTTTGAGAGACAGAGAAATGGATGCTGAAAGCATTTGAGAAAGCTGCCTACTCAAAGCTTGGTTCAGTGAAGGAATAACAGTCTTTTTTTCCATATGTAGTTACACTTTCCTGTGAATTTATCTTTGTGATTTTAGGTATCTGTCAGAGTACAACACTTTGACTTTCTGTCTTTTTGAACATCTTTTTTTTTTAGCCTTACACATCCTTTCCTCTGCTTATTTTACATCTGGGATATAGAAAGAGAAACTCTTTGAAATTTAGCAGGCACGTTATCTTGCTTTGTAATGATTCTTATAAAAGCACAGGTTTTTTTTTTTTTTAAAGACAGGAACTTGCTGTACAACTTGAGGCTAATATCAGACTCTCAGTATAGCTGAGGCTGGCCTCAGATGAGCTTTTACTGTCTGAGTCTCTTGAGTTCTGGGATTACAGGTACATGCCACCACACCTGGACATAATAGGCAAGCAAACTATCACTGAGCTATGTCCTTAGCCCTGACTACTTTATAAATAAGGCCACTAAGGGCACATACAGTCTGTAGGTATGTAATTTGTGGAATCTTTAAACAATTCATTATTACAATAGTCAGTCTATAATAACTTACTTTTTAGAAGATCTTCAACCTTTCATTTATTACTTTGATAATCATATAAATCTTGTTTGCTTGTTCACTTCTATGTAGTTAAGAACTGTCTGCTAAAAGATAAGGATGTATTTTAGTAGGTCATTTGTAGTCTCTTGATTCCTGCCTATGATCCCAAAATTTTGAGGTGGGGGCAGGAAGTTCAGTAGGTCAATGTCATCCTAGACTACATAGGGAATTTGAGGCCAGTCTGGGCTACCCGAGGCCCAGTCTCAATAAAATAAAATGAAGTAAAACAAAACTAAATACTTTTGTGATATTTGGTTGTTTTTTTTTTTTATGGTTTTACGAGACAGGGTTTCTCTGTATTGTTTTGGAGGCTGTCGGTCCAGCATGGCCTCGAACTCACAGAAATCCGCCTGCCTCTGCCTCCCGAGTGCTGGGACTAAAGGCATGCGCCACCACCACCCGGCTATTTGGTTGTTTTTTGCGATTTCCTTGTTTTGTTTTGTTTTTATCTTACTTTGTTGCCCAAGCTAGCCTTCAACTTAGAATTTTTCTGCCTCATCTTCCTAAGTGTCTGAATTTGTAGGCATGTTTCATATCACCCAATTCCTTTGAGAAGTTCGAATATTAAGTACAGAATATATGACTTGCTTTTAAAACTTTCATTGATTTTTCCTTTATAATTTTTCAGATAACATTAGTCTCTTTCCATTAAGCTTATTATTTACTTTTGACATGCAAAAATGTTCTTACAAGATTAACTATTTTTCAATGCATGATATTAAGATTTACTTTTTATAGTTCTCTGAGGTTGAAACCTGTCCATTCTGCTACTTCATTTATCTTGAAAGTAGAGCAGGTTCAGCTGAACAGCCTTTGAAATTTAAAGAGTAAGTGTTTAAAATAAGTTAAAATAACTTCAGTAACTCATTCTTCAAAGATAGCTTTAAAGGAAATTGTGATGTACACAGGCTTTTGTTTTTTGTTTTTTTTTTTTTTTTGAGACAGGGTTTCTCTGTATTGTTTTGGAGCCTGTCCTGGAACTCACTCTGTAGATCAGGCTGGCCTCAAAAGTCACAGAGATTCGCCTGCCTCTGCCTCCCAAGTGCTGGGATTAAAGTGGTATGCCACCAATGCCTGGCAGGCAAAACTTTTTTAAATAAGCTGTTATATCTGTTCTCATTTTAGGTGAAAGAGACATTAGGCATACATTGAAAATGTAGTCAGTTTTCTTCAATGCAACCTTTAGATAAAACTATCTGCTTCTAGTTTTGAAAGTATTATTATATAAATATGTTTCTGTTATGTTTTTCATGTTTTGTGACCTAATATATATGAAAGAGTATGTGTGTATATATTATATAATTGATGTATGTGACAAACAGCAAAAGAAAGGCTTGAAGTATATAGTTTGATTTTATTTTTAAAAACTGATATAACATTCACATATCTTATAGTGAGTTCTTTTGCAGTATACAATTTAAAGCATTAAGTTGTGAGACTATCACAGCACATTTTAGAACATTATCATCAAGCCTTTATATTTGTCACCAGTCTACTTTCTGTTTCTCTGGATTTGTCAATTCTGGACCATGAATATACATGGTTTTCATACAACAGGTGGTCTTTGGGGTTGGATTTTTTTCTTGGAATAATATTCTCAAGATCCACCCATCCCATAGCTTGTATCATCAGTACATTATTCCTTTTTATGGATTTTTATAGGCTATTGTATGGGCCTTTCACATTTAGTTGTTCTTCATTTAATACAGTGGTTTTCAACCTGTGTGTCTGGACCCCTTTGGTGGGGGGAATCAAATGACCCTTTCACAGGGCAGGCATATCAGATATCATGCATATCAGATATCTATGTTACTATTCATAACAGTAACAAAATTACAGTTATGAAATAGCAATGAAAATAATCTTATGGTTGGGGTTCACCGCAACATGAGGAACTGTATTAAAGGGTCGCAACATTAGGAAGGTTGAGAACTAGTAACTTAATGGATTTTTGTAACTTTTAGACTTTGAAGACTAATGTTACTCAGAGCTTCTATGTATAGTTTATTATGTGGATGTAAGTTTTTATTTGTACTGGGTATAAACCTAGAGATGGGATTTTTTTTTTTTTGGTTTTAGCATCTTTGGTTAACGCTTTGAGGAATTCCTTCAGAGTTTCACAGACTCATTAGCAGTGTTTGAAGATTCCAGTTTCTTTCCTTGTTGATACTAATTAATGTTGTATTAGGGGATTCTTTTTTTTTTTCCCTTCCAGTATTGGGGAACCATCTGAGGACTTTGTGTGTTCTGGTTGGGTGCTGCTCCACTGAACTATACCTCTATCCCTGTGATTTTGATTTGTAACTTCCTGATGACTAGCAATACTGGGCATCTTTCCATGTCTTTATTGGCCATTAGTGTGTTACTTTTTATACTTTTTTGAGACAGGGTTTCCCTATGTAGTTCTTTATGGGTTGGGACTTGCTATGTAGAGCTGCTTAGACTCGAGCTAGTAAAGATCTTGGCTCTGCCTTCTCAGTGCTGCAATTAAAAGTGTGCATCTCTGTGATTAGCCTTGTATTTGTCTTTTTATTACTGAGTATTAAGAATTCTTGGTATGTCTTGGATAAGACTCTTATCAGATACTCAGTATGGCAAATATCTTCTCCCATTCTTATATTATGTCTTCTAAAGTTTTAAAAGGTATCTTTCAAAGCTTAGTTTTACATTTTATTGAAATTCAATTTATGTGTTTTTTTAAAAACATTTTAAATTATCTATTCCTATTTTATGAGTGCTAGTGTTTGCCTGCATGTATGTCTGTGTGAGGGTGTCAGATTCTGTGGGACTGGAGTTATAGACATTTGTGAGCTGTCATGTGGGTACTGAGAATTGAAGCCTGGTCTTTTGGAAGAGCATCCAGTTCTCTTAACCACTGAACCGTCTCTCCAGCCTTTTTTATTTTTTAACACTTGTAAAGGGATTGTCTAACGCAGTAAAGACTTTATGCCAATGTTCATTATTGTATCTTTTCATGGGTTTTGAATCTGGCCTGTGTCTCCTAACTTTTTTTTTTAGCTTTTTAAGTCTTTGTTGCTATTCAGAAGCCCTTTGTTATATAATATTACATATGTCTATATAGATTTTTTTTGTTTGGTTGGTTTATTTGAAATAGGGTCTCAGACTGTGGTCCTGATTATTCTGCCACTTGCTGTGTGCACCAGGTTAGTCTTGAATTCTCAGAAATACACCTGCCAATGCCTTCCAAGTTCTGGGATTAAAGGCATATGTCACCATGCCCAGCTAATATTATATTTAAAAAATTTAAACTAAGTATAAAACTTTTTATAAAATGGCTTATGAATACCATTTAAAAATATATCAAATAATCTTGTTTAATTTTATATTTGTGGTTTACAAAAATAATATACATTAAGCCTTTAACTTATTTCTCTATCATCTATCAAGCCATTTATCTCTATCAATTTTTTTTGTCAGATTTCAGTGTTCAGTGATCTTAGCACTATTTCTTTAAACAAGAAACTTGAGTTTGTCATCAGCTGTCTACACTGAATGCTTCATTTAATTAATTAATAGTTACCAATTTTTATTTGGGCAAATGTTTTCTTTCAAATAAAGTCTGCTTTGAGATGTTTTTATAACTTAAAGTAATATGATAGCAGAAACACACATAGAATTGTAAAGTCTTATTTTCATGAGTTCTGTAATAAAAATTTTCAGGCAAGTTAGTAACTGCATTTATTTTTTTTTTCTTTAGGCTATTGCATTACCTCCTATAGCCAGATGGCCTTACCAGAATGGCTTCACATTTCACACCTGGCTTAGAATGGATCCTGTAAATAATATTAATGTTGACAAGGATAAACCATATTTGTATTGGTATGCATTTCTAGACTTGATTAATGTTAATACCTTTTCTTGAAAATGAGAGTATTTAGAGGTAAAATGAAAATTTATTCTTTGTAGTTTCAGAACCAGCAAAGGTCTTGGCTATTCTGCCCATTTTGTTGGAGGCTGTTTGATTATAACCTCAATAAAGTCAAAAGGAAAAGGCTTTCAACACTGTGTGAAGTTTGATTTCAAGCCACAAAAGGTATGTGCTCTTCCTGAGCTGGTTCCTTTAAGAAGCTATGACGCTTGCATAGTGCTGTGTTAACCATGTGTGCTGTTTACACTTCCAAAAAGTGTATTTAAGTTCCTCAATAGTTGTTAGGTCTGTGGTTTGGGTCATAAAATGACTGAATATTTAGTTATTTGTAGGTTTTATACTTACTTTAGTGCTGTCTTCTTTTATACCTTACAAGTTAGAGGTAGTAAAGCACCAATAACGTGTAGACGGTAGGTAGCAGATGCAGATGGGAAAATGTTCAAATTCTAAAGAAGATGTTTATACCAGACATTACATTTTTTGGATGTATGTTTGAAAATTTTTATGCTATTATATATTACCTATTATCTATTATCTAGTGATTAAGACCTGCTGAGATTTTCCTGGAATAAATACTGTCCTAGAAGTTGAATATTGGACTAACATTGTTCTAAAGTTTAATTAAAATCTTCCAATTTTTAGTTTCTATCAGTGAGGTCGTATTACTTAGAGAATCATTATTTTTGCTTACTCAGTGGTACATGGTAACTATAGTGCACATTTACAACCGATGGAAGAACAGTGAGCTTCGATGCTACGTGAATGGAGAGCTTGCTTCCTATGGAGAGATAACATGGTTTGTCAACACCAGTGATGTAAGTAGTTTCAGAAATATGCATGTGTCTTATTGTTTCCATTCTGTGATAAGGCACCTGACCAACAGTGACCTGGGGATTATGAAAGGCTTTATTTGATGTACACTTCCATGCCACAGTCCATCATCAAAGGAAGTTAGTGCAGGAACTGATGCAGAGACCATAGAGGGGTGCTTCTTACTCACTTGATCCTCATTTCTTGCTCAGCCTGCTTTCTTATACACACGCAAGACCATGTGCCTAGAGATGTTACTCCCCACTGTGGGCTGAACCCTCCCATGGTAGTCATCAGTCAAGAAATGCCCCCAGGTTAGCCTACAGACTAATCTGATGGGGATAGTTTCTTATCTGAGGCTCTGTATTTGCAGGTGTCTCTAGCCTGTGTCAAGTTAACAAAAACTAATCGGTATACCATGAAAAAGTATTGTTTTGAAGGATGAAATTTATAAACAAGACAGTATTTCAAAATCTGAGTATACATTTTGAACACTGTAATGTATTTTTACAGTCATATTTGACTAGTATGTTAATTTTTTGATAGAACTTGTTGATTTGTCAACTAAGGTATTATTTTGGTTTTATCATTAAATTCTAGGTAGAAATAAAGATGATTATTTTGTAAATGAGTTAGATGACACATGCCCATACACTTGGCATACACTTCATAGCTGATATTGATACCGTTAGTTTTTATTATATTTTCAGGATTCAAAGGTTAGAATGAAAATAGAAATGGTATTATTCCCCCCTCCTAAAATTCTTTTTATAGAAAGCTTAGAAAAAAAACACTAGGAAAATGGCTTCAAACTATACTATTCATTCACCATTCAATTCTTTCTTATCATTTTTTAACACTCATATTCATGTTGATAATATTAGCCTTAAGAGCTCATGTTGTCATTGTATCAGAGTTCTGAAACTTGGGTATGTCACTTTATTGACTACATAGTCTTGCTCACTTTCTACCTGAAAATAGGTACGGAACCCTGTATCCTGTGGTGATGATAAACAGTATGTGCTTCCGTAGTCTCTTAGCAGGCTCTTGTAAATGAGGAACACTCATCTTTTTATGTAAAGAAGGGGGCAGTGAGGAGTAAATTCCAAACCAAGAGCATTAGTTTCCTGCTTTAGACAAAGCCTTCTCTTCAACTTAGATGTTTAACTTTTTCACTTAGTATCATATCAGCTTGTCTGATTTTCTTTTTTATTGTCTCATTGTTAACAAGTTGTAATTATTATAACTTAGAAAACTGTGTTCATCCATTTTTAATATGCCATTCCCAGTCTCCACTCCAGGTATGAAGGAATGAAGTGCTACAAGAATTGTTTTATTCTATTCAGATATACTTTAGAAAGACACATTCGTATATATATATATATATATATATATATATATATATATATATATGTGTGTGTGTGTGTGTGTGTGTGTGTGTGTGTGTGTGTGTGTGTGTGTGCATTTATTGGCCTGTGTCTTGGCTTTTTTGCTTAATATATATACTCTAGTTCCATCCACATTGTCAAAATGACAGAATTTATTTCATTTTAATGGCCAAATAGTGTTTCATCTATTATATGTATCATCTATCACTTCTAGAGCATATGATTTTTTTAAAAATAATATCTCTACTCTTTTACAGACCTTTGACAAATGCTTCCTGGGCTCATCAGAAACAGCAGATGCAAACCGGGTGTTCTGTGGTCAGATGACTGCAGTTTACCTTTTCAGTGACGCTCTTAACGCAGCTCAGATTTTTGCTATTTATCAGTTGGGCCTGGGGTACAAGGTACTTAACTTACTGTTCATTGCTTAGTGGTTGAGTGTTCCTTGGGCTTGATTTGACAGTGGTTCTTACATGAGAAGTTGCACCTTGAGTAGTTATAGTATATACCAGGGGCACTGGGAGTATGGCAGAGAAATCACAGGGGTCAAAGTGCGTTTTACATTCTGAGAGAAATGCAGTGTATTTGACCTTCGTGAAGAACTGTGAGAAGCGCTAGCTTAAGTCTCCGTTTTGTTTCATGCTCTAATTCTTTTCATGAAGGCAAATCTGTTTTTAAGGCGACATAAAATTGTGTATATTCATGGGGTATCACATGGTATTAAAATATATACGTTGTTATATGCAAATTTGTCTTCTCAAACTTTTACTATTCTTTGTGATAAAATGCCCTGACCTTTCCTTTGCTTTTTCTAAATATATATTGTTCTTATTTATAGTTATTTTGTTGTACAGTCATGCACCACAACTTTCTTTTGTCTAAGTATAATTTAGTGACCATTGATCATTCTTTCTCCACCACCACTGGTAACTGTCATTCAGCTTTCAACTTGTTAGAGATTGTCATTCTTAGATTTCAAGTATGAGGGGGAACAGGGAGCATTTATCTGCCTGTGTCTTGGGTTATTTTACTTAATATATGTCCTCCAGTTCTATCTATATTGCCAAACTGACAGAATTTAATTCATTCTAATGGCCAAATAGTATTTCATTCTATATATGTATACTGTCTTTTTTTACCTACTTTTAAAAATCTAAATTTAAAACAAACTTATTTTTGCAGTCCAGATTTGGAAAGGAGGGCCTGGGCCTGCCCCCAAATAATGTGATGGACTTTGATAATCCCCTGTGGAGGGTCTCACTATCCCTGGGGAGTTGGTGGTGGGTGGGTTGGGGTTGGTGGGAAGCATGGGATGATGGGAGGGCGAGGGAATGGGAGAGATGGATATGTAAATAAGAGTGTTTCTAAAAATAAAAAGTCTTATTTTACATACCAATCCCATTTCCCTCTCCCTCTGGTGCACCCACTCTTCCCACCCTCTTCCCATCTCCCCCCTCCCATCCACTCCTCAGAGAGAGTGAGGCCTCCCATGGGGAATCACCAAACTTTGTCACATTATTTGGTACAAAACTGAGCTGGGGATCGGTGGGAGGGGGGGTGGGAGGTGGGTATGTAGGCTGAGGAAGGTATCCCTTCATAGGGAATGGGTTCCAAAAAGCCAGTTCATGCACTAGAAATAAATACTGGTTCCACTGCCAGTGGCCCCATAGACTGCTCAAACCCCCTCAACTGACACACATGTTCAGGGGGCCTATTTCAGTCTTACACAGGTTCCCCAGCTCCCACTTGCTCAGGTCAACTGTTTCTGTTAGTTTCCCCAACAAGGTCTTGACCCCTTTGCTCATCACTCCTCTCTCTCTATAACTGGACTCCAGGAGCTTGGCTCAGTGCTTAGCTGTGAATCTCTGCTTATGCTTCATCAGCTACTGGGTGAAGGTTCTATGATGGCATTTAAGGTAGTCATCATTCTCATTATAGGGGAAGGGTATTAAAGGTAGCCTCTCCACTATTGCTTAGATTCTTAGTTGGAGTAGTCCTTGTGGATTCCTGGGTATTTCCCTAGTACCAGGTTTCTTGCTAACCCTATAGTGTCTCCCTCTATCATGTTATCCCTTTCTTTACTCTCCTTCTCTGTCCTTTCTCCAACTTGACCTTCCTGATCCCTCATGTTCTCCTCCCCTTCTACTTTCCTCTCTCTCCTCTCTCCCTCCCCCTCCCCCTGTGCTCCCAATTTACTCAGGAGATCTTGTCCCTTTCCCCTTTTCAGAGGGTCCTGTGTATGTCTCTTAAGAGTTCTCCTTGTTTTCTAGCTTCTCTGGGGTTGTGGATTGTAGGCTGGTTATCCTTTGTTCTCTGTCTAATATCCACTTATGAGAGAGTATATACCATGTTTTTCTCTCTATGTCTGGGTTACCTCAGGATGGTTTCTTCTAGTTCTATCCACTTGCCTGTGAATTTAAAGATGTCATTGTTTTTTAACCACTGAGTAGTACTCCATTTTGTATGTGTACCACATTTTCTTTATCCATTCTTTGGTTGAGGGGCATCTAAGTTGCTTCTATGTTCTGGCTATTACAAATAATGCTGCTATGAACATATTTGAACAGATGCCCTTGTGGTATGAATGTGCTTCCTTTGGGTATATACCTAAGAGTGGAATTGCTGGATCTTGAGGTAGACTGATTCCCAATTTTTCTGAGAAACTGCCATACTGATTCCCAAAGTGGATGTATAAGTTTGCCTTCCTACCAGCAGTGGAGGAGCGTTCCTCTTTCTCTACATCCCCACCAGAATAAACTATCATTGGTGTTTTTGATTTTAGCCATTCTGACAGGAGTGAGATGGTATCTCAGAGTTGTTTTGATTTGCATTTCCCTGATGGCAGTATTTTTTTTTTTTTTTTTTTTTTTTGGTTTTACCAGACAGGGTTTCTCTGTATTGTTTTGGAGGCTGTTGGTCCAGCCCGGCCTCGAACTCACAGAGATCCGCCTGCCTCTGCCTCCTGAGTGCTGGGATTAAAGGCGTGCGCCACCAATGCCCGGCTGATGGCAGTATTTTTGCATCAATGTTCATGAGGGAGGTTGGTCTGTAGTTCTCTTTTTTTGTGTGGTTTGCGTATAAGAGTTACTGTACCCTCATAAAAGGAGTTTGTCAGTGTTCTTTCTGTTCTATTGTGTGGAACAATTTGAGGAATATTGGTATTAGCTGTTCTTTGAATTTCTGGTAAAATTCTGCACTGAAACCATCTGGATCTAGTTCTTTTTTAGTTGGGAGACTTTCTTCATCCCTTTTGATTAATCTTAGTTTGAATTTGTTAGATAGTAGGATAGCTTCCCCAGTTTGTTTCTTAGGTCCATTTGATTGGAAAATCTTTTCCCAACCTTTTACTCCGAGGTAATGTCTGTCTTTGAAGTTGAGGTGTGTTTTTTTGTGTGCAGCAGAAGGATGGATTCTGTCTTCATATCTATTCTGTTTTGCTGTGTCTTTTTGTAGGCAAATTGAGATAATTGATATTAAGAGGTATCAATGACCATTGATTGTTGATTCTTGTTATTTTTGACATTTTTGTTGTTGGTATTGTGTGTATTTTTCCCATATTTTGGGTGTTGGGATTATCTATTGTCTATGTTTCTGTGGGTGTAGCTTGCTTCCTAGGTAGGAGTTTTCCTTCCATTACTTTCTGTAGGGCTGTATTAGTGGATATGTATTGTTTAAATCTTGTTTTGTTGTGGAATATCTTGCTTTCCCCATCTATAGTGATTGAAAGCTTTGCTGGTTATAGTAGTCTGGGCTGGCACCCTTGGTCTCTTAGTGTCTGTAGAACATCTATCCAGAATCTTTGGCTTTCAGAGTTTCCATTTGAAGTCAGGTGTAATTCTGACAGGCCTATATTTATATGCTAACTTGGCTTTTTTCCTTTGCAGCTCTAAATATTCTTTGTTTTTTCTGTATGTTTGGTGTTTTGATTATTATGTAACAAGGGAACTTTGTTTAGTCTATTTGGTATTCTGTAAAATTCTTGTACTTTATAGGCATTTCCTTCTTTAGGTTGGAAAAGTTTTCTTCTATGATTTGGTGAATATCTTTTCTGCGCCTTTGAACTGGGCTTCTATCCTTAGGTTTGGTCTTTTCATGGTGTCCCAGATTTCCTAGATATTTTGTGTTAAGAATTTGTTGTATTTAACATTTTCTTTGGTCAATGAATCTATTTCCTCTAGTGTATCTTCAACACCTGATATTTTCTCTTCAGTCTCTTGTATTCTGTTGGTTATGCATACATCTGTAGATCCTGTTCATTTACCCAGATTTTCCATTTCTAGCATTCTCTCAGTTTGTGTTTCCTTTATTGCCTCTATTTCAGTTTCAGGTCTTAAACTGTTTGGATTGTTTCCTTCACCTGCTTGATTTTTATCTCTTGGCTTTCCTTGCTTTCTTTAAGGGATTTGTTGGTTTCTTGTAATTTTTTTCCTTTTCTTCATTTCTTTAAGGGAGTTTCTCATTTCCTCTTTAAGGGCATCTATCATCTTCATAAAGTTATTTTTAAGGTCATTTTCTGTTGCTTCATCTGTGTTAGATGTTCAGGTCTTGCTGGTATAGAACCACTAGTTTTGCCTACATGTATGTCTGTGTGGTGGTGTTGGATCTCTTAGAACTGGAAGTTACATATAGTTATGAGCTGCTGTGTAGGTGCTGGGTACTGAACCTGAGGTCTTTGGAAGAGCAGTCAATGCTTTCAATTACTGAGCCATCTCTTCAACCCTGTATACACAGTCTTTCACTGATCAAAACATTGTTATTTGTTATAGGACTGTATAAAATAATGTTTGACACCATTGAAAGAACATGCAGATGGCATTGTAGGTAGAGCAAACAAAATTGAGATCTACAAGGAAAGAGGATGTGGGCAAGTACATAGACCAAGTGAACTTCACAGACAGAACACGCTATGGGCACCACTATAATACATAGACTTCTTGAGGGTGCATGGATAGTTAGATTTAATGTGATTCATCAAAAGTGTCATTAAGAGGATAAATCATGGATGTAATGACTCACTTTATGTGGATAGGGTCAGTCATTTTATCTAGTATTATTAGATTTTATATTTGGTTATTTGTATTTAGAGTTTCTTATATGGTGTGTATATTACCTTACCTGCTTGTTTGCTTTTATAATTAACAGGGTACATTTAAATTTAAAGCAGAAAGTGACCTTTTCCTTGCTGAGCATCATAAACTTTTATTGTATGATGGCAAACTCTCCAGTGCCATTGCCTTCACATACAATCCACGGGCCACAGATGCCCAGCTGTGTCTCGAGTCATCTCCTAAGGACAATCCTTCGATTTTTGTTCATTCACCCCATGCACTCATGCTCCAGGTACTGTTTCAGATGTTTTAATAATGTATCAAGTGGAAATATCAATGAATTATTGAGGTGTGTTCGTTAGTTTTCCACATTTAGTGTACTTGCATTTCCTGTTGTATTTTACTTTTTAATTGCTTTAGAAAAGAAATCACTGAAACCTTTACTGTGTTTTCTCTTTTCCAAGGATGTAAAGGCAGTTGTAACACATTCCATCCAAAGTGCCATGCATTCAATTGGAGGAGTACAAGTTTTGTTTCCACTTTTTGCACAGCTGGATTATAGGCAACATTTATCTGATGAGGTTGATTTGACCATCTGGTGAGTGGTTTTTTTTGATTGTTACTTTTGAGAGAGGGTTTTACTATGTAGCCCCAACCCCAGTGGCCTACAATTCACTATATAGCCCGCCATGATCTCAAGCCTGCCATCTTTCTGCCCTAGTTCTCTGAGAGCCAGAATTATGGTGAGCATTACGTACCTGGTGACCCTTTCTTTAATTTTATGTGAAATACATTTTTCATGATTATTGAACCGAATAGTATTTTTTGCCATTCATTTTGTTGTATAATAACAATATTTTAGAGAAATTTATGTATAAGCAATATATAAATCTCTACTAATTTTATTATTATTAATGTAATTCTGGTTTTTTAATAGAAAAATTTGAAAACCCTAAATTCATAGTAAGTGTTATAGAATAAAGTTAACATGGTAATAGTGGATTTATTCATAATGTTTATATCTTGGCTGGACATTGTGATAAAGCCTCTAATGCCAGCCCTTGGGAGGCAGAGGCAAGGAAAATTGCTGTTTTAGGTCAGCCTGTTGTACAGGGTAAGTTCTGGGACAGCAAGGGCTGTGTGGAAAGACCCTGTCGCAAAAAAAAAAAAAAAAAAAAACAAGACAAACAAAACCAAAATACACACAAACACCCCATTATATATGATATTATATATAAAATACTATACATCTATATATATAATTTGTCTAATCTAATTTTAAAACTTGAAAGCTTTTATTTTGCAGGGATTTTTTTTTTTTTTTGATTTTTACGAGACAGGGTTTCTCTGTATTGTTTTGGAGGCTGTCGGTCCAGCCCGGCCTCGAACTCACAGAGATCCGCCTGCCTCTGCCTCCCGAGTGCTGGGATTAAAGGCGTGCGCTACCACCGCCCGGCGCTGGGGTTTATTATGGGAATAAATGTTTTAATATTTTAGTTTGTTAATTATTCATTCAATTGAAAAATGAGAATCTTAATGGGATTAAAGGGATTTGTTTTTTTTTAAAGATTAGGTTGTATACTGGCATATTTTATATCCTGTGCTATAGAATTGTGTCTTAACAAATGCAGAGACATTTGGATTTTATGATAAGTTATTAAACATGAGAACTGTCTGAATGAATGAATTTCTTGTGGCTGCATATTCCAGTGAAATTATGTATAGTACAATGATTATATTTCATTTATTGAGAAATTTAAATGAGCTTTCCATTCTTTTCTGAAATCCTCCTGTATGTGACTTGGCATCTGTGACCCAGGCTTCTAATTGTGATGATGAGATAATTTTATCCAGATTATTTTTAGGCAACAAAAGTATTTTTAATTTTTTTCTAAATAGGAATGGGATCTAGCATTTGCTAACGCCATTAAGTGAAATTATTTATTTTTGTGATGGGCTTGCTATGTTACCCAGGCTGGCTTCAACCTTAAGAATCTCCTGCCTTTCATTGTTAAGTAGTTGGGATTACAGGTGCTCCATTGCACCTGGTTTGTTGACTGTACTTTAAAATATTTAATTACTCTTGGCATAACAATAAGCATAAAGCTTGATAAAGTTTTGTGGCTTTCTTTGACAGGAATTAGTTTTTTCTTTCTTTCCTTCCCCCGTCTTTTTAGCATCCTCACTAGTGTTGTAGCCACAGCTCTGTTGTAGAGGATGAGGGTCTTCTGTGGTCTCCCCGAGGAGCCATTGGAAGAGTGGTGACAGCTGATCCTATGTTTTTCTTTCCCTTTGGGGCGTCTCTACATATTGTGGGTGGTGGAGAATGCTGTATCTCCTTTATTCTTTCCTTTGGTTTTAGAGATAAGGTCTCACTCTGTAGATCAGGCTGGCCTTCAGCTCCCAGAAATTCTCCTGTCTTTGGCTCCCAAGTGCTGGGATTAAAAGTATGCACCACCATGCCTGACTAGGAACAACTTCTTAGTCCAGTATATAGTCCTGCTTGTTTTGATAGTTTAAGCCATAGTCTATTTGCTCTGCTTTATTCCTTCTGTTTGGTCTCTAACTCCTAAAAATTGAATATGCTCAATTATCTTTTTACATACATTCTTTCTTTCTGTTTAAATAATGCTTTTATTTATTGTTGGAATTTTTCACACATTATACAGTGTATCTTTTTTTGGATTTCAGAATAATGATATTTATTATTTTCTTTTTATTTAAAATTTTTAATAGAATGTATTTTGATTATATTCTTTCTCCATCCCAATTCTTCTCAGTTCCTCTCCACCTTCTTACCCACCCAACTTCATGATTTTTCTCTCTCCCCACCTCTTAAAAAAAACCCCACCAAAGACAGAAAAAAGGACAATGAAAACAAATAAACCCTCAGTAAGATTAAACAACAACAACAACAACAAAAAACCAAAAATCTGGGCTGGAGAGATGACTCAGAGGTGAAGAGCACTGGCTGTTCTTCCAGAGGTCCTGAGTTCAATTCCCAGCAACCACATGGTGGCTCACAACCATCTGTAATGAGATCTGGTGCCCTTTTCTGGCTTACAGATATACATAGAGGCTGAATGCTGCACACACAATAAGTAAATAAGCAAGTAAGTAAGTAAATAAATAAATAAATAACTAAATCTATGAAAAAAAACCAAACTAAAACAAAAGTCTCTCTCTCTCTCTCTCTCTCTCTCTCTCTCTCTCTCTCTCTCTCTCTCTCTCTCTCTCTCTCTCTCTCTCTCTCTCTCTCTGTCTCTCACACACACACACACACACAAATGGAATCTCTTTGTGTTGGCCAACATACTTGGCATGGGGCCTGCTCTGTCTTGTGGTTGACATGCTCAGTGACACACCATTAGAGAAACTTATTTTTTCCTGTCCCAGCAGCTATCAGTTGCAAGTAGCTTCTTGATTAAGGGTGAGACTTTGTGTCCACTTCCCTTTCTCCACACTGGGATTTTTTTCTTGTTTGAATTTGTGCAGATCTTGTGCATGCTGTCATAGCCTCTGTGAGTTTGTAACTTTATCATCCCTGTTGTGTCTGGAAGACCCTGTTTCCTTGGAGTCATCTACCACCTTTGGCTCTTACAGTCTTTTTGCCTCCTCTTTATGTAGGTCCCTGAGCCTTGAGGGGATGATAAAGACATTCCATTTAGAGCTGAGTCTCCAAAGTCTGTCAGTCTCTGAACAATGTCCAGTTGTGGGTGTTAGAGACTTCTCTGGTGAATGCTGAGTGATGTACTGATCTCTGAGCATAACAATATGTAATTAATAGTTCTATTATTATGTTCTTATAGCAAAATACTATTAGGTATCCCCCTAGACACAAGACCTATCTAGTTTCAGGTTCTTTGCCATTTTAGCAGTGTCAGGTATGTGTTCCATCTTCCATCTCACGGAGTAAGCCTTAAATCTAATTTGAAAAGTAGTTGATTACTTTTATAGTATGTGTCACTATTTGCCAGCGTGTCTTATAGGCAGAGTGCTGTTGTAGGCTGAAGGGTTTGTAACTGGGTGATACTGATGATGACTATTCTTTTCTCGAAGTGTGCAAAGTACCTGCCAGCATTATGAGTGCTAGTAGTAGTGGAGCTTTTATTTGAACTCCAGCTTTATTTATCCATGCTTAGTGATGTAAGTAAATGGAGTCATAAGAAATAGGGTATTACTCTCAGGTTGTGGAAGGCAACCAGTAATCTTGGCAGGACCCCTTTGGCCATTGACTCAATAAGATATAACCCATTCCTGGCACTGGACGTTTTATTGATATCATAGGATACCCATTATATGATGACTCTATTTAAATTCCTTTCCTATATGTATACATTTTAGGAAGCTTTGACAGTAGTAGATTTCTATTTGGCTTTTCAAATGGCCTTTAGTGTTAGTTGTCCCTCTTTACCTTGCACCTCTGTTCCCTTCCCATTTCATCCTTGTATTCCTGTTTCCCTTTTATCTCTTTATAAGACCATTTGTTAAGCTCTTAATGCTTTACACATGTCTATTACTTGTTTTCAAATGTTCGTTTTTTTTCTAAGAAATGCATGCTTGTCATATTGTTTCAAAACTACTGTTTTTATAAAAATACATGAAATATTAAGTGAGTTTTAATTCTACAATGAGTATTTTGTTCTGAAATAATCTTGAAGATGGTTTTAGTAGAACTTGCCTTTGTGTGTTTAAGGTGAACCCAGAATCACACACATGCCAAGTAAGCACTCTTCTATTGAGCTACATTCTTGCCCTGAAACAGAAAATTTGATTAAGATAAATAAAAGGCTCTATATGTTGAATTTAATATTTTCTTGTGGAATATTTTTTCTCAGACCATTGTCTTTTGTCTTGTTCTAGTACAACCTTGCTGGCTTTTATCATGGAGTTGTTGAAGAACTCAATCGCTATGCAGGAGCAGATGCTTGCTTGTAAGGGCTTTTTGGTAATAGGTTATAGCCTTGAAAAGGTAAAGTACAAAGTATTTTGTTATTTTTATTATTATTTTGCAAACCATGTACTTGTTTTTCTACGTGGTTAAGAAATTCTGTCTGCAAGAGTATTTCCTTGCCTATAGAAAATTACCTAAGCTAAACTGTAGATTTTGTTTTACCTTGCTTCCTGTCCTCATGCCATCTTTAACTTTGAACATAGATTGTGGACAACTTCTTTTTTGGTGTTGACAGCTTGTAATTTACTTACCTTCCTTTGAATTAGTAGTAGCATTTAAACTGCTTTTCTCCTTCCACCCCCACAGTCTTCCAAATCCCACGTCAGCAGAGCAGTACTTGAACTTTGCCTTGCGTTTTCAAAGTATTTGAGCAATCTGCAGAATGGGATGCCCCTACTGAAACAATTGTGTGATCACATTCTTCTTAACCCTGCCATATGGATTCACACTCCAGCCAAGGTGATGTATATTAATGTTTATTTGTTTCATCTTTCGTGTTTGAGAAAAGTGACAGTTGTGAGAATTTTCTATTTTCCTTTTACATAGACATATTCATAAGTAAGTTTTTGGTAGATAACCATTTTTGACCAAGCATACTTTTTTGCTTTTCAGGAAAATTTACCAGTCCATATATATATTTTTGTTTTGTAATAGAAATATGAGCTATGACTTTATTTTTCTACTAAGGTTTTGCAAAGTATAAATCAGGTCAGTTCCAGTCTGTCTTTCCTAGAATCTATAGCTCTGCTCTGTTTACAACACACACACACACACACACACACATGCACGCACGCACGCACGCAGGCACGCACACACACACACACACACACACACACACACGTACACGTACACATTCTCCTATCTCTTCCCTCCCTCTTCACCTCTCCCCATTTCCTTACATCTTACCCTCTTCCTGTTTTCTGCTTCTTTTCTGCATTCTTCAGCCACTGTGTTTAACTCTTGAGTTTCATTTTACTACCACAGCTGAAATGCCTCCTTTTCTTGAAGGCTAATATAATGGTCTCATTTTATGTTAATTTTAATATTAAATTACAGAAAATTCTAATGTGTTTGTCAAATAATTTTGTAGTTCTTTGACAACAAACTGGTTACTCTTATGTGAACAAATGACTTTGTTATCACAAAGTTTGTGAACAAAATCCTTACAAACCCTGAACTGTTAGTTATCCTAAAAAGTTAGTAATGCTAATATTAAGTATAACTTGAAATAAAGAAACTTTACCAACTTGTATAACTATATTCATCTTTTTTACAATTTTTGTTAGAAATGGTGTTATTTTAACCCCATGTTCCTATCCCTCCTCCCCCACTGCCCACTTGCTGTGTCTATCATAGCACATACTTTAATTGTCAGGAAAAAAATGTCTGCAGACTTTCTTTCTAGGGTCACAATATCTTATTTTTAGCTGGTCTTTTCAGTGGTGAAGAGAAACACAGCTGCCGATTCTGATTGCCATTTGGAAATAATCAGAGGAGGCAGCTGGAGGTTGTAGCTTTTTATCTCCAGGTTAAAGTTGACCTTTTTCTCTTTCATGACCCTTAGTCTTATTTCTTTTCAAAGATTGTTTCAAGTTATGTTAAAAATCTTTTACTAGACTCTTTTTTTTGTTCTTAGTAGCCAGCATATTTGTAAGGCTTTGTGTCTCTTTTGAAGTTGTCAGAAAGTATCTTATGACATACCTAGCTGCTTTAACTTAATCAAATGACTTCTTCATGTTCCTAAGATTATCACATTTTTTTCTTTCTTTATACTTTTTAATAAATTTCCTTAATTACTGTCTAGAATTTACAATTGACTTGATATCAAGTTAACATTTTCTGTTGGCTGTCTGCTTGGTATAATCATAAGGAATTTTATTTGCTCTTAGTTTACCATAAGCACAATTATAGCAAAGGAAAGATCCAGATAGTTTGACTGGCAGGTCATGTAGCTTGCAGGGTGAGAGAATGCTTTTTTAAAGAGCACAATGTAGTGAATGTGAAACTAGGCTTATAGGGAGCATGTGAGCTTCATTAGAGTCATAGTAAATTCTCCTTTGGTTCCTGAAGTCGGAGTTGTAGATGTATGGTTAACCTTTGCTTTTGGACCAGGAGTCCTTTATAGTTTCATTTACCTTAGTGCTGCTCAGAGGTGATCTTAAAATGACCTTGAAGAAACTACCAATTTTCTTGTTGCAGTGGTCTTTTGTTTGCTAAAAAAGTATTTGTGGAATGATGACTTCATTCTGTGCAGTATGGGAAGAGTGGTGAACAAGACAGGCCTGATTCTTGTACTCATAGATTTTAGACAGTGAGAAGCAGTTGCTGCTTTATGATTTATGATTTATGATGAGTGGATGAGGGAAGGAAGGTTTGTTCCTAATTAGCATAGGGGTCTTTACTTTCATTTATATCTGTATATTGATATGAAATCTTACATATTTTTCTTGCCATGATATCATTCTTTATTTTGGTGGTGGTGGGGGAGTGGGTAAAGAGGGCGTTTTGAGACAGGGTTTCTCTGTGTAGCTCTGGCTGTCCTGGAGTTTGTTTGGTAGACCAGATTGACTTCAAACTCAGAGAGATCCACCTGCCTCTGCCTCCCAAGTGCTGGAATTAAAGGCATGTGCCACCACACCCGGCTGATACCATTCTTAATATTATTTGATTTCATAAACTTTTTTTTTTGGTTTTACGAGACAGGGTTTCTCTGTATTGTTTTGGAGGCTGTCGGTCCAGCCCGGCCTCGAACTCACAGAGATCCGCCTGCCTCTGCCTACCGAGTGCTGGGACTAAAGGTGTGCGCCACCACCGCCTGCCTTCATAAACTTTTTTGTTTATCTAATTTGTTATTTTACTTATTTGCTGTTGGTTTTGAGACAAAGTCTAGCTCTGTATGTCCTGGCTGGCCTGGGACTTAGCTCTTGATCCTCTTGCTCTTGTCTCCCAAGTTCTGGGGTTATGGGTGTGCATCACAGCAGGCTTCCTTTATGTTTCTAGCATGCCATCTTATCAGATCCTTTTAATCTTTCAGACTTTAGTTTTCCATTATTTTCAAAGTGAAGTAATCTTATAGTTTGCTTTAAGACTTCCTGCCAACTCTAGATTTTGTAATTCATAAATTTGGATGTCCTCAGTAGATCAGCAGGTACCATAAGGATTCACTAGAGCGGTGGTTACCAGTAGCTGCTGGCAGAAATCCGTTGAGGAAAGATTTAAAAACAAAAATGTAAAGCAGAGTCCTACTCCATTCACTGCAGATTTTGATTTCATTAATATGAGTTATTACTAAGGCTTCATAATTTAAAAAAAGAATGTTTTCCAGATCTTTTAATGCATGGGTAGGTTTGGAAAATGATTGCTCCGGATCTGTGATACCATTTTTTTAGCTACCATTTTTCTTGTTTGAAATTTCTTTTCCTTCTTTGTGCCTGCTCTACTACTTACTTGCCTTCAAAGCTTTCCTTCATGCTTTTTGATTAATGAGGCTTCCTTACAGATTCACTTTATCTCATCATAGCTTCTCTGGCTCTGAAGTCACCATGTTTAACAGCCTGTGCCACTTCATTTATGTTTTGCTTCATGACCTTTTGTTGTTGTTGTGTCCTTAAGGTGCTGGTGATTGAACCCAGTTCTTTTGCACATGCTGTGCAAGTACTCGACTACTGAGCTGTCCCTAGCCCTGCCATGACCTTCTGTGTCTCAGTGTCTGCTTTTATGGCTTGAATTTTTGTGCAGTGTTCATCTCCTTAATCAGTATTTTATCATGAAGGATGGTGTATGTGTCATTATAATCCATAATAACAGTGCCATGTATATAGGTACATCTAAATATTTCTGACCTGCTTAAGAATTTGACGCATGTTATAGGAAGTATCGTATTGCTTTAGTGACAGATAGGTTGTGGCTACTCATTTTAGCAGCAGTAAATACATCAGATATGTTATCACACAGCAAATTAGCTGAAATCTCAGCATATTTTTGATTTTCTAAGCTGCAGTTGTTTACTAAACACCAGTTTTAGTTGGTTCAGCATCATTCTTGTTTTTTAACAATACTACTCTAATCGGATTACTAATTAAATCTTTAGGTTGGTCATTTATAGAGCATCTAAGAGATAGGTAACTAATACTTGCCTGTTTAGAGAAATTCCCAAGCAGTGAGTCTCAGCACAGGGTTGAAAATGCAAATGCCTAGTGTGGAGGAAGGTAATATAAATGTTCAGTTGCTAACCCATAGAAGAAATTTAGTCTAAGGAGAGACAACAGAAAACATCTATATGTACAAAACAAGTATATGAGGCCAGATTTGGTGGCATATGCCATTAATTCTTAAATTTCAGGATGCCAGAGACAGAGGAAGATGAATCCTGTGAGTTTGAGGCCAGCTTGGTCTACTATTGAGTTCCATTCCAGCCAGAGCTACATAGTGAGACCTTGTTACAAACAAAACAAATGAGCAAACCCACTGACCCAGAAAAACACACCAAATCAAACAATTTCTTAAAGCATAAAGATGTTAATGAAATATTGATGGCTTTTAAATGGGGATAAAGGAATTTTTTACATGTGATAATATGGTAAAAATTGACATATTTTGGGGTATTTACTGTATAAGAATTAGGTGTATGTGCTTGCGTATTTTGATATCTGAGATGATGTCATAAAGCTAGGCTTCTTTTTGGACTAATGTAGTCCAAATATAACAACAGCCTGTGGACAGTTGTCAATGAGCTTTTCTGACTGTTTTCTTCATTTTGGTTTTGTAGGTTCAGTTGATGCTATATACTTACCTGTCCACTGAATTCATTGGTACAGTCAATATATATAATACTATTCGGAGAGTTGGAACAGTGCTGCTCATCATGCACACACTGAAGTACTACTACTGGGCAGTGAATCCGCAGGACCGAAGTGGTATCACCCCTAAAGGATTAGGTATAACTCCACTGTCTGAATGTTATGTTGTGCACATGGTAAATCAGGATATAAAGTAAATCAACAATATGCTTATTTTACATTTTATGAGTGTTTTGCCTGCACATACGTCTGTTCACCATGTGTGTGCCTGGTGCTTTAAGAAGCCAGAAGAGGGTATCAGGTCCCTTGGAACTGGAGTGGAAGGTTATGAGCTGCTATGTAGGTGCTGGAAATCAAACATGTGTCCTGTGGAAGAGCAACCAGTGCTTTTAACCTTTTCTACAGCCCTTTATTATGGCAAAATTTTATTTGTTACAAATTGCTGTTGCCAATATTGTGTTACTGTTGTGGAAGAGTGCTACTGCATTATTTGGGAAACAAACAATGCTACTGGACAAAACAAATTAATTGTTTGCTGGTATTGGTGCTGAGATAATCATAGTGAGAGTCATTGAAAATGGTGCTTTAGGGAGATGGAGATTTCATAGAAATGTAGGCGGTATCTGTTTTTAATAAAGATATAATGAAATCCTAAAACTTCAGTAATTGTTTTCTTTCATAATCAGAACAAGCACTGCAAGGGTAATATTCTCTAAGCATGTGGAAAGTTCATGGGAGAGGTCAAAGTAGAACTTTTTTAAGTTTTGTAAAACCTCTGTCAAATTGGCTTGTGTTGAAAGAGCCAATCAGCTGATACCAGGTGCCGGCTCAGGTGCAACCGGTGCAGGTGTTTGGAAAACGTCAGAAAGTGCTCAGAGCATGCGTCTGTCTCTCCACATGCCTAGTTCCTCTGTGTTAGATGTTTTTAGGAGTTCCCTCCCTTTGTAGTTACAAGCAGCAAGTCCACTTTTGAGTACTTATAAAACTGGGAAGCCAACAAAAGAGTATCTTCCTGTATCAAGTATTTTCAAGCCTCTTTTGGTCTCTGTGTTGTTCATTGGTCCTCTGCCTGTGCCTGTGGCAGTTATTGTGCGGATGATGGAGCATACCTGGAGGAGCCTCCACCTCCTTAGACCCATAGGCTGAGATAAGGGTGTGTTCTTTTCTTTGATAGCATTTAAAGACTGTTGCTTCAACTTACCAGTAAATTTGTAGGAGCCAGAAAACCATGTATTTTCATTATTGTCAAAGTCTTTTGTTCAGTGACTTATAAAGATATGTTTTGTAATTTTATGTTACTTTATGTAGCCTTCAACGTAAACTCTTTATTCTCTGAGAAAATGCATCTACAGCTGAGAATGTTGCAAGGACACCAACTGTGTGATGTGTTTAAGTTGGCAACCATGTGGCACTTGCAGTTCTAGGCCAGAACTTCCTGGTGGAGACTTCCTGGTGGTGTAGGACTTTCACATACTTGTTGATTGCTAGTTTCATGTCTTGATCTTCATTTTATAAGTAAATAGTGACTTCAGGAAGTTTCACAGGTCAGCTAAGGAAGCTGGACAAATTTTGTGGTTCTTGTCTGTTTAGCTTGTTATTTGTCTAGGAATTATCATGTGGAACACATTTGACACAATTTTCTTTTTATTTTAATTGATCTGTTCAAGGTCATGGTGGTCTTGTGCTTTGGTGGTCTGGGCACTAGCTGTAAATAGTGATTACTGGGGAAACTATAGAATTTATGAGGCAAACAGGTCCCTAACTTGAGGCCTTAGAACAATAGTTATTTGGTTTCAGAATTTTTGTTCTTTGGAATTAGATGTCGCAGACATGAAAATTGACTTAATGTGAGCCATGTGTGACCAAGGTCTTTCCCAAGTACTGGAGATGTCAGAGGTAGTCAGCGTAATGTTTCCCTTCTTCATTTACAGGCTTGTGTGGTGAAGCATGCCTTTGTAGAACTTAAAAGGGACAATAGTAGAAAAAGTTGTTTCACACCCAGTTCACATAATAACATTTAACTGCCCAAAGTTTAGATTTTTCTCTACTTTAAAAATGTTTGGTATCTTAATAACAAGCACTTTCAGAACAAAATATAAATACTATTGCCAGTACAGTTTTTTCACCTTATATTTATTTTTGAAATCCATTTACTTCTTTGAAGTATGAACTTCCAAAAATTATGCTTTTGCCAATGTTTTACACTTATACAGTGTATTGTGATCATACTTACTCCCTCCGCCTTCTGACTCTGCTCTTCCCAGCTAGGCCCTCTCCTACTTTCATGCCCTTTGTATGCAGGAGTCCAGAAGCTGTGTCACATCCAGCAGACATTATAACTTATTTGTGCTTTTAGAGATTGTATATACAGTTGAATGTGAGAGTGAATACTAGCCTTTCCACTGGTGAAAAATGGAAGGCCATTCTTTAGAAGATTGGCTGTGCGTGTGCGTGTGCTCTGAATAGCTTAGAACTCAATCTGTAGACAAGGCTCGCCTCAAACTCAAAGATCTACCTGCTTCTGCTTCTGAATTTAAAGGCTTGTACCACTCTGCTTATCTCTTTTTTTTCTTGGAAATGAAAACATTGTATTTTAGTTAGCATTGAGACCTTTGAAATGCTAATTGTGTGTATCTTTAAAGATGGACCAAGACCCAACCAGAAAGAGATACTTTCTCTGAGAGCATTCTTACTGATGTTCATTAAGCAATTAGTGATGAAGGTGAGTTTGTTTCTTCCCCTGCTTCGTGCTGCATGTTGTAGCAAATAATTTCACATAAAATATGGTCTCTGTTTATTTTTTGCCAGTAAAGTATGACAGAAACCTTGCTAAGAGATGCTTCTTTCATCCTGTTTTTCCTTCTTGTTCCTCTTGGGTATACATAAATCATTGCAGAGTTGGAGATTGGCTCTTTAATATATGTTATATAAATTTCCATGAGAACTCAAGGGCATTCTTTTTTTTTTTCATTTGGCAGACATTTAGAGTACCTGTTTAACACTAGGTTCCGCTCTTTGCTTATGAGGTACAGGTGCTTAGATTACTGGCTTGTGCAGTATATATTTTCACTATTTTATTCCTTATTTTTTGTGCTGTGGTACCTTATTAGCTGTCACATTAGATTTTGTCAAGAGACCTACCTCTTGATTTCTGTGTACTTTTCAGACTGTATGTCTTTTGTGCTTTCTCTAAACTTTATTTAAATCTAGATTTTTGTGTTAGTAGTTGATGAACTTGACTAATCTATGTGTATGGCTTCTGATTTTAAAAATGGTTTGTGTGTGTGTAAGGCTAAGATAAATGTATTATTTTTCTAAAGGACTCTGGAGTAAAGGAAGATGAGCTACAGGCAATTCTTAATTACCTGCTGACTATGCATGAGGTAATGCTTGAGTTTCTGATTTGGGAATTTTATTTTTTTAAAGCTGCATTAGGGATGTTTTTAAAAAGTGAAAACATTAAGGAAATCGTTACTAATTATATCACTGTCATGGAGAATAAATCTCTATTAAGATGCTAATGAACCCTCATTTTAGTGGTTTTTATTGTCATAATATGGCTCTGAGAAGTATCATGAAAGATTTTAAGAAGTTGCTAAAATTGGATTACATTTATTGAATAAAGTGCACTGAAGCATATTGTTAAGAACTAGTGTAACAAAGAGAAAAGTAGACTTGAAAATGGTTGGATTTAAAATTCATAGCATTCTTCTTTTTGAGTTTTACGTGCTTAGATATTTTGTTAAACAAGTCACATTTGTAATGGAATTTAAAATTGCATAGTTGAAAATGTCTCAGCTATCTCTTTTGTCTTTAAACTATTTATCTATTTATTTTGTGTGTATATGTGTTTTGCTGATACATACAGCAGTGCATCCTGTGTGTGCCTGCTGACTGTGATGGCCAGAAGAGGGCATTAGTCCCCTGGGTACTGGTTGTGAGCTGACAGCCTGGGTGACAACAAAAACCAATTCATTAAGTCAGATACACTGTTTTTATAGAATATGCTGTAGGGGTATTGTGATATAGTATAACACAATAGTTATTTTATCTCTCTGATTAAGAAAATCTATTTTCTGGTATATACTTTGAGCTGTATATTTAAAGTATAATTATAAGTAAATACCTTACTTATAATTAAAATATTTAAAGAACATCATTTGTTCAAAACTGGTACATTGTAGATTTGTCTATTAAAGTAGAAATTTATATTGTTTCAGAAGTATTCATATTCAAAGAGTTGAATTTTCTTCATTTGATTTTCAATTTTTAAAAATATTCCTAGGACGACAATCTAATGGATGTTTTACAGTTGCTTGTTGCATTAATGGCAGAGCATCCTAACTCCATGATTCCTGCTTTTGACCAAAGGAATGGGTTACGGTAAGAGCATATTAGAGAGTTCTAATTATACTTAATATACTTTGGAAATATTAGATTCTTAATTATGAGACGTATCATTTTATTGTAGGTTATAAAAAGAGTTTGTAGCAGGAAATAATATAAGATTTCTGAACTCATTAAAATCATGATATTTCATGAATTTTTGTGAGTGAATGTTTTTATAAAGGTTATTATTCTGTTTTTTGTTTTTGTTTTTGTTTTGTTTTTCCATACAGGATTTCTCTGTATTGTTTTGGAGCCTGTCCTAGAACTTGCTCTGTAGACCAGGCAGGCCTCTGCCTCCCAAGTACTGGGATTAAAGGCATGAGCCACCAACGACTGGCTATTATTCTATTTTATATCAATATATTATTAGACGGAGCAGTTTACCTAGGAAGATGCTACTTTTTTCTTCTTATTCTTTAGACAGGGTCTGGAACTTGTTATGTAGGTTAGTCTGGTCTCAAAATCACAGCGGTTCCTCTGCTCTTGTTTCTCCAGTGCTGGGATTAAAGGTGTGCACCTTTAGCTTGGCCCTATGTTAATGTTTAAGTAATCATAAAATTCTAATTTTTGCCTTTGTTATAAATGTTTATGTAGAAAAGAAAGTTATAATAAAGCATTTGAATTTTCCTTTGATGTTTTTATTTTCATATAAGAAGGCCTGCAGTGTTTTTTTAATATTATATTAATATTTTTGAGACTTTATTGTGAAATTCATGTTTTTAGTTGTGGTTTTAAGTCTATTTTACCTTGGCATTATTTCATTTATTTTAAAAATTTCATTATAGTAAAAATGATTATTTTTTATTGTTTCATTATATATTTTATTATTTAATTATTTTCTTTGACATTTTCAAACATGTATAAAATATGTTTGAATTATTCTTCTCTTCCATTCCTGTCAATCTCCCCCCCCTCTAAAATTTCTGCTCCCATATTCATTTTTTTTTAACCTATTGGACCATCTGTGTAACCATTGGATTTTGGTTGGGTTCACAAGTGGGTATAATTCAAGGACAATGACTAACTCTTTTCCAGGATTTTTTAGTAGCCAATAGTTCTGCAGGAAAAGTTGAGACCCCATGAGCGCCCTCCCCCCCCGTTCCTGTGTGGGCCTACTGCCAGTCTTGTCAGGGCCTAGGCAAGTAACTGAAGCTGCTGTGGGTGGGTTCAAGATCACAAGAACTGTGTGAGACTCAGAAGATGGCGTTTTATAACCCTCTGCTGTCTTCCAACTGCTCAGTTTTTCCTACTCTTTGTAATGTTCCCTTGAACTTTCGAGTGTGTAGCATAAATGTCTTGTTTATATACTCAACAGTTACGTATTCTCAGTGTCTTGATCAGGCATAAGACTCTACATTTACACCATTCACTGCAAAGAGAGGCATTTATCTATGGGAGGAAACAGGTATTTAGAAGGTAGTTTGATACTAAGTCAGTTTGACTTTACAACAGGAGTATGTTGCCTTCTAGGGCCTATGACTTTCCTTGTCATATATCTCTACTTAGGTTTACAGTGTGTGCATGAGTTTTCTCCCTATATAGGACTCCCTAATGTAGGCCAAACTTCATGGTGATCCACCTGCTTCAACTTTGAGTCCTGGGCTTGTAGGCATGTACCACCACACCTAATAATCAATTGTTTTAAAAATTAATTTGTACTACTTATATGTCTTTTCTGGTGATCACACATTACTGGTTCATACCTTAGTTTTCATGGTGATAATAATTATTCATAATTAGAAGTATGTGCTACCATTAAGTAGTGTTTTAAGCCAGGTTTATACAGTAAGATTAGCATATGTGTATGTGCCTCGAGAAGTCACTTGTGATTTTTTGCAATATTTAGTTAATTCTGATTTGTTTTCACTAAAAGGATCTAAAGCCTGAGATAAAAGAATTTTAGATGTCAGAAATGTATACTAAAATTGCTTATATATTATTTGAAATAAGTTTGCAATGATACTTACCTTGAAAATTATATTTAGATTAGTTTGTTCTTAATTTTTATTTATTCAGTGTTATTTATAAACTTTTGGCATCAAAAAGTGAAGCAATCAGAGTACAAGCACTCAAGGCACTGGGCTATTTTTTAAAACATCTGGCCCCAAAGTGAGTATGCATGAAATCTAAATTGAACTGTTGGATATTATTTATTTAAAGTTTTGGAATATGGTTTCTGTTCTGTGGCTCCTTTAGCTCCTTTCTTTGTTGTTGTGGTGCAGATTACTTAATTTTTAGTCATAAATTGCTGTATAAGTTTAATGCCATTGTTGTACATTTTAAAGAAAACTGGAGGAGAGTATTTAGGTTCTGATATTTTTACGTGTTGGGTTTTATGAGATTAGTATGGACACATTGAAGGCATAATTTTGGTGAACTGAATCACCCTGTGTATTGTCTGTATCATTTACCTTGAAATAGTGACCCAAATGTGACAGCCAGCACATTCATCTGTTACTCCATCATAGTGTATTACAGAGCTTTGCATTTTGGAGGTAGAAAAGGTAAGCTGCAGTCTTTCTGAACTAGGCTGCCACCTGTATGTAAAGTTTTCTACATCACAACCACACTATTACTTGCATATCACTTGTGGCTGTATTCATGGTATAAAGACAATGTTGAGATGTGACAGAGACCATATGGTCCACAAGATCTTAAATATTTACTATATAGGAAAAGTTTGTTGACCCCAGGGTAGAATTAAAGTATGTGAGTACTAGTTTTAAAGTTTATGCCTGGAATGTTAATTTTAGTGCACATAGTTCTATAGTGTTCAATTTCCTAAATTGTGTACATCCCCTCCTCACCCCCATTGTGATTCTGAAGCATTCATGTGCCCTACTAGGGCGTAGCCTAGTTAGCAGCAACAGGTACCCGCTCTGAGGAATTTAGTTCAAGTGTTTGCTATGTTGTACCATAGCACTGTCTTTTGCCTCTTGAACTCCATGTTATGCTTATACTGTGATTAGCGTTGACAGTTCTAGGTTGGGGGAATGAGAGGACGGGAGGGAGAGGGAACTGGGAATAGTATGTAGAGTGATAGTTTTTAATTTAAATAAAAGTTGATTAAAAAAGAAAAAAGTTCTAGGTTGAAGAGTCTTATGAGGGTAATCGAGTTGGAATTTATAATAAAAAATGTTTCCTTTTGTGAACCCCAAAACTCTGTATTTTGTAATTTCTTTCATGTTACCTTAGGAGAAAAGCTGAAGTCATGCTTGGGCATGGGTTGTTTTCGTTGCTAGCTGAGAGACTCATGCTTCAGACAAATCTAATCACAATGACCACATATAATGTTCTGTTTGAGGTAAGAATGTAGTTAGAAATTACTCATTAATTTATTATGATGATGTCTGTCATTGTCAGTATTTAAATAAAATGAGATCATTTGTTTGTAATGTACCACATTTAAATTATTTATATAGAGGTAATATGGTTGCATTTTAGAAGTTTATTAATTATGAATCAAGTAATCTAGTTAGCCCTATTTTGTGTTTGTTCCACTGTGTTGATTATTTGATGTTTCATTTTATAATGAAGTAAAAATAGCATTATGGTGTTAAAAGTGTCAAAAATACTTAGTATTGAAAATATAGGATTATGTTATAAATTTTGTTTTTGAAACAACATCTCATTTTGAAGCTCACTCTGTTCCAGAATCCAGGACAGGCTGTAAAGTCTTGCAGTACTCCTGCCTCAGTCTCTCTAGAGCTGGGGTTAGAGGTGTGAGTCCTGTGCCCAGCTGCTCACACTGAGCTTTCCTATTGTGCTTAGACTTCCGTAACAGTGACACTCACCCAGCTATTGTGCCAATGCCGTTTGTTGTTTACCTTTGCAGATTCTTATAGAACAGATCTGTACTCAGGTGATCCATAAACAGCATCCAGATCCTGACTCCACAGTAAAAATACAAAACCCTCGTATGTATTTTATACATTTTAAATTATTTTTTCTACTTTAAAATAGTCTTTACACAGAGCCAAAAGTAAATATTAATGAAGCAAGTAGCTATTTTCTCAAGGAATGAACCATAATAGTTATATCTATGTTTTATATAGAATGTTGTGCCAAATTGACACTATATTTATGTAATCTTGGGTTAGTTTTCTTTCTGATTTTTCAGAAAAGTTTTTATTATAGTATTTATCAGTGTCAGGCTAAATTATGTAAACAATGGCAGACAGTTTTAAATTTTAAATTACTGTCAGTAAAAGAATGCCAAGTTTGATATGGGACCACAGTCTTATTTAAATGTTATTTAAGATCATGTCATCAGAGTAACTAGTTAGAAGACTTTTAGAAATTCAGTTACTTTTTGTATGGGGAGGAATTCTAATATTAAGTTACCTTTTGTGTTTCTGTGTATAGTGTGCTATATCAATTTTAAAAATATGAAACTTTCAAGTTTACTTTTCCTCTGTTTTTCAAGTCATATGTTTCATTGTTCAGAGTGAAAAAGGAAAATTTTAAATGTAAGAATTTTAGAGTATTTTATCAACTTAGATCATGCTACTCTAATATAGTAGCTGAGACTGGATAAATCAAAAGAGTAGAATTTGTTTTTTGTTTTTTTGTTTTCAAATCTTATGTGCTCAGAAGTGCAAGCTGAAGGCTCTTGTATTTGGTCTGGTGAGGGCTGCTCTGCCCACTGAGGAAGACAGAGCAAGCAGGCTTCATCTCATTAACTGGAGAGCTCTCATGCCTGGTGACCTTTTAAAGGCCCCTCCTCTCAGCTCTGTCATGTGGGTAGCACCTGCATTTTGGAGAGGAAACATCCAAACTATACCATTTGACCCTTTACCGCCTAACCAACTGGCTCAGGAAATGCAGGATGTATAACGTGGTAGTTCAAGATACAGCTCACCTGGGGTGTGAAGAAGGTGGCTCAGTGGTCAAGAGCACCCTGATTCTTCTTTCATGGGCGCAAGTTCAAATCCCAGCGCCCGTATGGCATTCACGATTGGCTGTATACTCCTAGGATCCAGTCCCTTCTTCTGGCCTCTGTGGTCACTCCATTCTCTTGGTATGTAGACATACATATAAGCAAGATACCCATATACATTAAAAAGACAAAAGGATAGAGGCCACCTGGGTTCAACTCTTTACCTGTGTACTAGTTTATGACTTTTAAGAACTCTAAAATAAGCAGTGTCTATATTCTGTTGTGAAAATCCTGTGGCCCTGTTGAATGTGTTTCCATTCAACAGTGCCCTAGGACAGCATATCCTCAGAGTAAATCACAACAATCTCATTATCATGAATACTGTCATTATTGTAATAGTTTAGGTAGAAAAATTTTGAGGTTATCAGAAGAATTTAGAAATCACTCTAAAATATCATTAATTCCATGGAAGAGTATCCTTATTTTGTTACTTTGAATGTTTAATTTCATTTGTCAGAATTCTTGACAAGGCGCTGACATAGAATTCTTAAACTTTTCATTAGACAGGTAAAGTTTTGGTATATTGTGTAAATTTGTAGTTATAGCTATTTTTAATAATATATAGTTCAGATTAAGGAAGTGTTTTTAAAAGTTTTTCCCATGGGGCTGGAGAGATGGCTCATAGGTTGAGAGCCCTGGCTGTTCTTCCAGAGGGCCTGAGTTCAATTGCCAGCAACCACATGGTGGCTCACGGCCATCTATAATGAGATCTGGTGCCCTCTTATGGCATGCAGACATACATGCAGACAGAACACTGTACACGTAATAAATAAATCTTAAAAAAAAAAGTTCTTTCCATACAAAAAGTCCATCTAGTAGTGGTTTTATTTGTATTTTGTGGGGGATGGGATGTTGAGGAGGTCTTATTTTTCCTTATTTATTATTTTTTCTAATTTTACCTTTAAAATTAGAGAAGAAATGTTTAGAGCTTTGAAATTTTATTTCATAACATAAAGGCTGTATATACCATAAATTTTGTTGCAGAGTAAAATTTTATTCCTTTTTCTTAAAATTTTGATTATAATGGGGGATTTTTGTTTGTAAGATCAACTTTGCTCTTTGGTAGAGACTAAACATTTTGTTCATTTATAATTGAAACATATTGATTTTGACTGTATAAAATGCAACTCTGGCTGGGGTGTTGCTCAATGGTCGAGCACTTGCTAGGCCCAGGATTCCATATTTTGGAGAGGAAGAGGCAACCAGCATGACATTGAATCATTGTATTGTTTATAAGTTCTTTCTAGTGAATATGGTTCCTTTCTATAAATATAAAGATTTTTAAAAATAAATTATAAGTTAGCATGTTTCTCCAATTTTTGTAAAATGTTTTCAGTAGACATTTCTAAAGAAAAGCTAAAGAAATTGCTTATATTAATCTACTTTCATGAATTTTTTGTTTTATTTGTTTTTTTTTTACTTATTTATAAACTGTCTTACAGAGATACTAAAAGTAATTGCGACCCTACTTCGAAATTCTCCCCAGTGCCCTGAGAGTATGGAGGTTCGCCGAGCCTTTCTTTCTGACATGATTAAACTTTTTAATAACAGTAGAGAAAACAGGAGGTAAGCTGCAACAGAAAGCATTCATTTACAGTATTCATACCTACTTTTGGATGATTCTAGTCTGTCATAGAAAAATTCCTCCTTATACATGTGTGTAAGTAACACATAGGAGTTAGAATTTTTATTCCTATATTGTTAGAACTGTTTTGAATGTATTATAGATAACTATGTTATTCCTCCTGCCCCACCCATCCTGAGACAGGGTTTCTTTGTATAGCCCTGGCTTTCCCATAACTCTCTCTGTAGACCAGGTTGCCCTCCAACTCAGAGATCCATCTGCCTCTGTCTCATGAGTCCTGGAATTAAATGTGTGGGCTACCCTACCTGGCCTGCCCTTACCCCACCTTTATTTACCCTTTATAATTCTGGTAATTTTATAGTTTTCAGTAATGCAATATTTTTTTTAAATAACTTTTAGGAGCTTGCTACAGTGTTCTGTGTGGCAAGAATGGATGCTTTCTCTCTGCTATTTTAATCCTAAGAATTCAGATGAGCAAAAGATAACAGAAATGGTATATGCCATATTCAGAATCCTGCTTTACCATGCAGTCAAATATGAGTGGGGTGGCTGGCGAGTATGGGTAGACACCTTATCCATCACGCATTCAAAGGTGAGTTGCTTTATGGAAGTGTATGTTATTTTAAGTACCTGTAATTTTGAATTTTACTCTAGTAAAATAATAATATGTTTGAAATAAAGAAAAAAGGCAAGTTATTTTCTGAAAATATAGTGAAGTAAAAACTAAAAAGGCATTAATAAGAATGTTTCTAACTTACTTAGATCTGAAATAATTATTTTCAAGTGTCAGCATTATGAGTGTTTAAGTAAAGTTGAACATCATGTCATAGCATATAGGAATTGATATTTTCATGTATGCCACACTCAAATATTTTTCTCTGAATTTTTTATCGTTGTTAGGAAGTTTTGAACACAAGGTGGCGCACCATGCTCAAAGATGGGAGTTTTTTGTTTTTGTTGGATTATTTATTTATTTTTATCCCCCCCTATAAAGTTGAATAGAAGGAAAGTTTTGGCTTATATTTGCACTTTGCTCTGGTCAAAGTCAGGTAAAAAATTGATTTCAAAGAAACTACTTGCCTGTTATTCCGTTTTTAACACAACATCTTCTGTAACACAGGATGGCCATGAACTCAGTGTTTAGTCAAGGGTGACCTGGAACTTGTGATCCTCCTGTCTCTACCTCCTAATTGCTGAGTGGTAGGCTTATGTCACCTCTCCCAACCTGTTCTTTTCTTTCTTAGCTTTAAAAAATTTTAATGAAATATACTAGACATTGAGGGATATAAAAAGCAATGTACCTAAAGCTTAGTATTTGTAAAATTAAGCTCCCCTTCTCACGTTTTGTCTATCAATCTTCATTCTATCTGCTATTCTCACTCTCCACTAACATAATTTGATGTTACTATTTCTGTATCTTCTTTATAATCTATTTCAGTATATACCTTCATATAATCTTTTAGTTTTTTGTTAGTCAGTTCTAGGTATGGAGCCTAGTGTAGAATGTGTGTCAGGCAAGCTCTCTGTTCTGAGTCTGACAGTAGTCAGACCTTTATAGCTCTTAACAATAAATAATGTTCTCTTTTGTGTTTAAACTTAAGGTTAGTACTGTCATGCTAAATGGATTTTATAAATTATTGTTTATACACTGTTGCTTGGATTCATCCATATTTACCTCTGTAGTTGTGTTCATTTTCTCAGTTATTTAGTCTTCCATGCTTTGACTTCATTCTTCTACCAGTTGGTGATCAAATTTTGCATGTGTCAGAGTTTGTGTAAATTCTTAGAACTATAATATGTAAGATTTTGTAAGATAATATAATTTCCCCCTCAAACTAGTGCATACATTTATATTCTTTGCAAGTTCTTCTTGCTTCACATCATTTCTTCACTTTGGAGTTTATGTATATGCCAAGGTTAAATTTTTATTTGATGTTTTCTTATTTTTTATGTGGTTCTGCATGTCTTTAATCTTAGTACACAGGATACAGAAGGATCTCTGTTGGAGGACCCAAGTTCAGTTACTAGAATCCATGTCAGGTGGCTCAACTGCTTGTAACTCCAGCACCAAGGGTACCCAATATCTATGGCCTCTGAGGGTATCTGCATTCATATGCACAATCCCACATGCAGACATATACATACACATAATTAAAATAATAAAAGTAAATCTTAAAAAAATCTAATGAGAAATTATCTGATTTTATAAAGTGTCTTTGTTCTATGTACCAGATTTTTGAGACTGATCAGTTTAGTTCAAAGGACAGCTAACCATAGTCCAAGGAGAAAACCATGCCTGTTACAAATAAGGATTCTGGAACATAATCACTCCCATCTATGTATTTATTAATATATGGCCTATTTTGCACTACAAGGATAAATTGAGTATCCCCTGTAGAACCACATGACTCTTAGAGCCTCAGCTGCCCAGGATTTGATCCTGTACAGCAATGGTTTCCCATCCCTATGTACTTTATTTTGTTTGTACTGTGACAGCTGATTACATTGCCTCCATTACAGTGGGCTGCTGCAATTTGGGTTGATTTTCTGTTAGTAGATTTTCACCCTTTGCAGAGAGATAATGAGAAAAATTGAGTTACATTTGAGTGTCATATACATTTAGATTAGATTTCAGAGTTATCTAGTGGGATTGCAGGTTAAGAAAGGGCCAAGCAAGAAGCAGATATTTTTTCATTTTTTTCTGAGTACATATATATATGTTTGTCTTAGAAAGGATGGCTAGAGGAATATAACCTTAAGAGAGATGTTTAAGTGTCACCAGTAGACTTTTGAGATCCTTTTGGAGAATCTGTGACGTTCTCCCATCCAGCTATATAACTCTATGGAATTGGATTTTCTTGTAGATTTCTGCCCAAACAATATAATGCCATAGACTCCATGTAAGATTAGGGATATACCAATCTAAAAATAACATGTTGTTTCCCTCAGTAGGCGGTTTGTTATTTCTTTTAATAGCGAGTTAGGTTTTTTAAAATTATTTTTTCCACATACGTTTGCCTTGTCTTTCATTGACGCCACTGATAAAAGTATTTTCTAACTTTTACTACTTGACAAGAAACTACACTGTGACTGTAGGATTATAATTCTTTTCAAATATGCCTTTATTTGCACAGTCCTTTACATTTACCCAAATCCTTTACATTGTTTAGGACTTCAGTTTTAAATGACAATTTATCTGGTCACCCAGTCTGTCTGAATTTACAGCATATAATTTTTGTAGTGTCTCTTGTCAGTCTCTCTTGATTGCATGCATGAGTCTCCTGCATCACATATTGTGGTTGGGACATCCTTGGCACTTAGTATGATCCGTACCTCCATGATTATCTGCTCAACTTTCTGCTTTTCTCTCTGTCTCTCTCTTCTCTCTCTCAACCAGTATTGCCACATTCCATCTTTTGCTGTTCTCTCCGATATCTCTACTCAGTATGGCCTTCTTCCGGGAGCCTCTTTTCCCTGTCTGCTCTGCCTTTAGTGGGGCTGCATCTCTTTCTTCTGTGCTCTGTTTCGTTGACGTTTGTCTAAGCATTCTCAGTCATTCTGTGCTCCGGTTTCTTTCTCATTACCTGCTCTTTTCCTTCCAATATTTAATTTTTTCTTTTTTTTCACTTCCTATATGTATTCACTTTTTGTTCCTTCTGGCTTCTGTTTGAATACTTTTCTAGATATTATGAAAGAAGAATCCAAAGCAGTTATTATCCTGGAAGGTATTGTTTTCTAAGGGAAGAAAACATATGTGGAAAAAAGGGCTGTATACAAGGTTAAAGGTTGCAAATATACAGTGAAAAGAGTGATTGCTTGTACCCGAGGGCATGGAGAAATTGTGTAACAGGTGACATTGAACACATCTTAAGGAGTAAATTGGATTCATGTAGATTGAAACTGGGTGACTTTCTGGTAGAGGAAACAGAGTATGAGAAGACATAGAGATAGTGTCACTGAAGAAAAAAAAAAGTGGTGACTAGGTTTGCATCGAGGTGTATGACTTGTATGAAGGAGAATTCTGTGTATAATGCACCAGTGTGAAAACCAACATTAACCATGTATGTCCCTGTGACACCTATGAATTCTTCTCTTGCAGCTATTAACATTTCTTCTTATCATCCATGGAATGTGCTTTGTGCTGAGTTTTTAGCAGTAATATAGTAAGTGTTTGTTGTGGCAAGGGAAAAGAACCATCGTTGTTTAGTTTAGCCTGGCTTACTCTGTGTATGATTAAACAACTCATTCTTATCAAGAAGCAATGAATAGTGTCAGTGGATGCTTATAAAAGCACCTGTGCCATGGCCACTCACAGTATGATGTTGGACCACTTCTTCAGAGTAATTTAGGATGCTCATTTTATTATAGTTTTTTTTTTGTCCCACCCAAAATCTTATTCTTGTGTTGGGGGAAGCCTAGAATTTATTAGATCTGGGGATCAAATGCTGAGCCTCGTGTATACTATGTGAGTTCTCTACTACTAGGCTACACCATGGCCTATAAATCTGCTCTTTGCTCTGTGTGGTGGTGTGTTCTTATAATCCCAACTATTTACAAAGATGACAGAGATGATCCTTTGTTCAAGACCAGCCCGGGCATTGTAGAGACCCAGTTCCAAAACACACTCAGGCAGTCTTGCACACCCACACCCACACATGCATGTACCCATACAGGCATGTACGCTGTACATATATACATAAAATAAGCTCTTAAGCACAAAGAAGTTTGAATACTCTTCTGATTATACAGGAAATACTTTTGCTATTTTCATAAAATTCTTCCCTCTCTACCTTTACATTAAGCTGATAGTGTATTGTAAGATGTTTTACTTCATAGAAAAGAATATGTGGAGATATGGAAATTGAATGTGTACCTCAGTTATGATTTCTTAATAGATTTTTAATTATAAAAATCTGTTTACCATTTTGTAAGTTTCAATATGGTATAGAAAATGTTAAAAGGAGGAAATATACTATTTTATGTAGTACTTGTAAGGAGTGCTTATTTATTCATCCATCCATCCATCTGTCCGTCCGTCCGTCTGTCTGTCCATCCATCTATCCTAGACATAGAATAAATACAGAGTAGTCAGAGAGAAGAGGCAGACATTGTTCAGTTTATATTTTTCTTTACTTCAGTGCCTTTTGATTTGAAACAGATCTTAAAACTGCTTTGTAAAGAAAATAATTGCTTTATGGAGAGGCCTTGTGTCTACTTTCCGATAAAAGCCAGTCCTCTGTTTCCTTTTTAAAGGAAATGCTGACTGAAGAAATTGTGGAGTGTTTTATTTTTGTATTTTTAAAATTATAGTAAAACTAGATTTGCCACATTTTTGCCATTATGATATATTTTAATAAATCAGACTGCCAAATGGTGTTGTGACAGGGCAAAGAAAAACTCGTTTCAAGTTGACTCATGTAATTTCAAATTTTAGTTTTCCACACACATATATTTTCATTTTCTTTGTGGGGATTTTCTACATTGATTAAAAGTCAAAAGGTATTTCTTTTCCCTAAAATGTATACAAAATAACTTATTTAAATGCTTCTACATTCGTTCTCTTTTGTTGTTGAAATATCTTATTTTTCAAATGGACAACTTGTGTTCTGAGGCTCTTCATATGAGTATCTAATAGAGTTAGAGATCGTTGTGGGTTATTAAGTTAAGGAGGTGAACAATTTGTAGCATGCTAAATATCCTGTTTAAGTTTTTGTAACCAAATTTTCTATCTGTGAAAGTTTGCATTTAAAAGCATCTTAAGTACTTTGTTGCTTGTATTATAATGAAGCTTACCTTTTTCATTTTGCAGTGATTTTAGGCCTTAGTATCACAAATTTATATTGTAGTTCTTGATGGCGAACCAATGTGTAAAGAACTAAGTTGCAGAATTGGATGGCTTTTGCTTTTGCAGTTACATCAGGATATATGCAGCAGCTATAAAAAGCCAAAGAAACTCAATTGCAATTTTATTGTTCAGTTTGATAGATTTCCTGCCACCTTTGTAGCAGGGAAGCTGTTTGTCATTGTGTGCTGTTTCACCAACAGCAGAACTAGGTTTTATAAGCAGTAATAGGCTTCTAGCAACTGCTCTGGGCTGCTTACTGTGGACCGAGGGTTTCAGATGTGTGCCCAGCAACCTGTGTAATTTCATTGTTGTCTTATATTTTCATCTTTAAAAAGTTTTCCTCCTTTTAGAAAAGGGTAAATTGTAATTCGTTTTTATTTGGCATCCTGATGCTTCTACTCTTTAGTTACACTTTAAATTATCCCAACTTATTAATTGTGAGAATGACCTAACATGCTCTTTTTTATATAAAGAAATAGAGCTTCATCCTTCAGACAATGTATTTTCTCTAAATCAGTGTTGCTAAAAGATGCAAAAAATGAACAAGTAAAAATTAATTGCACTTGAATTAAAAATAAAATGTGAATTAGATTGTGCTCAACTGGATGAGGTGCTTATTAGAAAATGTTATCTACTGGTAGTAATCTGAGAAACTTTTCAATTGTTTATTTCAGTCATAATGTAGACAAAATGGTAGAATAATAAGATTAAAAGCCACTCATTAAGAACTTTCAAGAGCCAATGAGATGGCTTAGTGGGTAAAATTATATATTGCCTAACGTGATAAACCTGAGTTTGATCCTTGGACTCATAACTTGAAGAAGAGAATTCTCCTTCATATGTGCTGTGGTGCATGAACACACAGGTATCCATATATAAATAAAATTTAATTTAAACTAAAACAAGCAATGTCAAAGTTACAAATTTTTCATACTTCAAAGATTTGCATTTTATGATCCTTGTCTTAAAACTTTTTTAGAAAAAAATATCATTGGCTATTTCTTTTAAAATCTTAACATAACAGAAAAATTTGTATATACACAAAACCCCTAAGCCATCCAATGTCCAGATATCTGTATATGACTTAATAATAGTATTTGGATAAGATTCTCATGTCCACTAACCCATATGTGTAAATGTACAAATACATCTAGTTATTTTCTTTCAAAATTTGTTTATGTTTATCCTTTTTTTAATGGTCTTTTCCCATGTAATGACACTACTGCTTGGCATTTTAATGGTTACATAGTATTTGGTATATGTACTATGTTGTACTATAAAAAAGTAAAGTTAGCTTTGGCATTTATGTACCATCTGAGTGTAATCAGAACACTTATTATCCTAGGAGTTGTTGTATTAATCACTCAGATTCACTTCTTTTTTATTTTCTGGCATTCTCCAGAATTTTATTTGGAAGTGCCGTTGGAGTGACCACTAAAACAAAAATTATTAAGTTATATTGTAATGTGTTACATAAGTGTTATACTTTGTTATTATTGAGCAGTGGTGTCCTGATTATGTGTGTGTATATCCTTCATGTTTATCTTTTCATAGGATGCATTTTTGTAGCATTTCCAGAGTTTTGTATTTTAGAATGTTTATCATGCATTTTAGAATGTTTTAGTAGCTACACTGAACTGCTTCCTAAAATTTTTTTAGTAATTTATATAACAGATTTGCATGTAAGAATGTGTTCAGATTTTTTTTTCAAGAAAACAAAATTGATCAGATAGGATCGGGGCATTCAGTGGTGTATGGTCATTCTTGTGCCTTCTCTTGAGCTCTTGTCTTTCTGTTGTTTTGCCTTATGCAACTTTGTTATGATAGTTTTTGTTTTATCTTACTTTTTTTGTTTTCTCTTAGAAGCCTCTTCTTTATTTTAAATTTTATTATTTTTACATTTCAACCCCAGCTTCCCTTCGCTTTTCTTCTCCCTCCTCCTTCCCTCCCCTCCTTCACCCCATCTACTCCTCAGAGGGGATAAGGCCTCTCCTGGGAAGTCACCAAAATCTGGGACACCAAGTTGAGGCAGGACTAATTCCTCTTCTGTGGATCAGGCTGGGCATGGTGTCCCACCATAGGCAATGTGCTCCAAAAGTCAGTTCATGTACCTGGGATAAGATCTAGTCCCACTGCTAGGGGACCCCCCCAAGATCAAGCCCCATAACCATCACCCTGATTTAGAGGGCCTAGTTTGGTCCCATGCAGGTCCCAGGTGTCAGTCCAGAGTCCATGAGCTCCCACTAGCTCTGGTCATCTGTCTCTGTGGTTTCCTCATCATGATCTTGACCCCCCACCCTTGCTCATGTTATGTCTCCTCCCTCTCTTCAACTGAGCTTCAGGAGCCAAGCCCAGTGCTTGGCTGTGGATCGCTACATCTTGTTGAGAGAGATCCTATGGGAGGGGAGGTACTGGGAAGAGTTGGGAGAGGGGAAACTGCAGTCAGTATATTTTGCATGAGAAAAGCTTCTTATCTTATGAAAGTGGGGTAAAAGAAAATCAAGTTGAAAATGATTATTTTTATTATAGTAGAAAAGATCATTGGATAATTTTTCCTGGGCTGCTGCCGTTTCTTTAATGTTGGGGAAAGGCAGGGTTATGACTTACTCTCTGAGCTACATCCTTAGCTATTTATTTTGTGACAGGGTTTCCATGTATAGCTTAAGCAGACTTCTTTTTTCTTTTCTTTTGTTTTTATTGCAAATATTTTTTTTACCATATAACATATTATGATCATGGTTTCTCCTCCCCTATGTCCTCCCAGATCCTCCTCACCTCCCCACATGTTCAACTCCATGCTTTCTTTCTCTCTCTTTTTAGAAAACAAAAGGGCAAACAAAACAAAACAAAACAACCCAGTCAAACTAGAATAAAACAAAACAAAGAGAAACAGTAAGAATTACATATAAAGGTGCACATGGGCACTGTTGCGCATGCAAGCACAAACACACACACACACACATACTAAAAACACATAATTATAAATAATGGTTTATAAACAAAAGGTCAGACAAAGCATTATGAGACAAAATATCTTCAAAAATGGTTACCTACTGCTGGGCATTGGATATACTCTTAAGTGTGGTTTGTATACGAAATAAGTCTCCATTGGAAAAAAATCTGAATTTTTTATTTGTGAGAGAGTGAGTGTCAATCAGAGATAGCTTCTGGGTAAGGGATGAGGGCTTGTGTCCACTTTTCCTCTCAGTACTGGGATTCTGTCTGCACAGACCCAGGCAGGTTCTGTGCATGCTGTCAATGTCTCTGTGAGTTCATCTGTGTATCAACCTGCTGTGTTTAGAGGGCCTTATTTCCTTTGTGTCCTCCATCACTCCTGGCTCTTACAATCTTTCCCCTTCCTCACGTCCTTAGCAGTCACTGTATCAAGGGTACACATTAGAACAGAATGTTGTTTTCTCAGAAGTACTTTAAACTTGAAGAAATCTTCGTAGAAATTGGTAATTGTTCTCTGTGATTTATAGAGTTGTTTTTCTGAAGCAGCTTTACAGCCTTTGCATGACTTTAGTCACATGACACTCCTGGCACACCTGGAACTCTTAGATTATTGGATACTGTAAACAGTATTGCAATAAAGACTAAAGTGGTGTGAGCATGATGCTTTCCTTCAGAAAAAAAATACACATTATTAGGTCAGAGACTTTGGTATGAGGAATTTGTTTACTCCAAAAGCAATTTCATGTAACAGTAAGTAAATATGCATTTGAATGGCTATTCAAGGGTCAGTTCATCAGAAACTGGACATTCCTGCTGCCACAGGGACCTAAAATTCATCTTGGAGTGGCCTCTTTCTTTGACTGACCCACACAACATTGGACACCCAACATTGGGTGCCCAACAACATGGAACATGCTAGACGAGAGGCAGGGTTTGATGACGATATCCCATTTAGAAGTGAATGTTCCAATATCTCTCATTCTCAGCACATTATCCAGTTGTGGGCCTGTATATTAATTTCCATCTCCTGAAGGAGGAAGCTTTTCTGATGATGGCTGAGTGAGGACCTGATTTATTGGTATAGCAGAATGTCATTTGATGGGGGAAGTCCTGTGTATATGTCAATAAAGCACTGTTGGCCAATAGGGAACCAAGATAGGTGGGACTAGGAAATCAGGAGGACTCTGGGTAGGAGAAACACAGGAGAAACCCAGGGAGTCAAGATGTAACACCATGGGGTAGGAAGCCTGGAAAGTTCTCCAGTAAGAGAAATACTTAGATTAACAATTATGAGGTAATTACTTAAGTCAGAGCTAGCCAATAAGAAACAAGCAAGGCCAACAGCTTCATAATTAATATAGCCTCCTGTGTGTTGCTTGGGACTCATGCCGCTCTGGAATCAGGCTGTCGGGAAGGCTTCTCTCAAGGAAAAGGTTTCCCTTTACAGTCATTAGGAGTTATTATATTGCTATGTTCTTTTAGCAGAACAATAGTGTTTGGTTTTTTTCCAGGTTTGTGGCCTATGTGATCTTTGATCCTTGGCCACCTGAGCAGTGTCAGGCATAGGTTCCATCTTACGGAGTTGACCTTAAATCCAGTCAGATAGTGGTCAGTTACTCCCACAGCTTCTGTGCCACTACACCAGCATATTGTGCAGGCAAATTACCACTGTAGATTGCTGGATTTTCAGCTAGGCTGGTGATTACCTATCTCTTTTGGTAGCATGCAGAGTATCTTCCAGTACCATGAACATTAGTCAGTAGGAGTGAAGGCTCTAGGTGCTCACCAGTTTTACTTCTCCATGCTCAATGAGTTTTGTAATGGGGCCTTACTATCAGTAAGTAGCCTTGGCAATAGCCTGAGTTGTTTATGTGTTTCCATGGCCAACAATTTAATTGTTAAATATAACTCATTCCTGGCACTGGAGATTTCATTTGGTGGCAAGAGAAGCCTGGTTGGGACTTTATCCCCCCTCATTATTTGGTGATTTCATTTAGATTTCTTTTGTATATGTATGTATTTTAAGAAGCTTTTAGTGTAGTAGGTTTCCATATGACCACTCAAACTGGTAAGGCAGACTTTGAACTCCAGATCCTCTTGTCTGTGTCTCTCTTGTTCTGGGATTATGGATTGTGCTGTCACAATCTGGTTACTGTATTATTTTGTCATGATTTTCCTTAACTTTATCTAATGCAGTTAAGTGTTTCTCAGTGATACCAAAGGCTTACCGTATTGTGTATGAACCATTAGTATGTTAGCTTTTGCTTAAGAACTTAAAAGATACATGCAGAGTCACCTATGAAAATGAGTTTAATTTAGTGTATTGTAAAGAATATTATTGACTGGTGAGCAATTACTATTTAGGAATTATGGTATTTTATGGAAATTTCAGCACCAAGTTTACCTTTTGTTTTAAGTAAATTATAGAATATTCCCATATATTAGCATACTTAGGACAGATGCTAATGATCTTAGAGTTTCTCTTTAAATTATATACTCATGTCATATTGATAAGGAAATGTTGCTTAAAACATTTTATGAAAGGAGAAAGTGTATATTATTTGGTGGCTTACTAATGATTATGATGAACTTCAGAGTGAGAACTGCAGATTTGTAAGAAGACTCTTGTAGGGAAGAAAAATCTACCTTATTGGCCCAGCCATTGGCAAATTAGACTGGCAAAAGATAAATAAAACAAATATGTATCAATTCATTTAAAATAAATTTTAAGCCCATCATAAAGATATGAATAATCAGTGAAACCATTAAATTTGCTGTTTTTATGCTCTGTTAGACAAAGAGGGAACATTGTGGAAAGATAAGGTGAAAAAGCATGAGCTACAAGTAAATTAGCAAAGTGTCAGAATTTTAGATTCCTCCTAGTATTTGCTCTTTGTAGAAACAAGATTATTCTTTCCTCCCATTACAGGGAGGGTATCTCTTGGGGGTATGACTTGTTTCTTAAGACATGGGAGCATAAGTTCAGTGTCCTTCTAATTTCTCAGTTGCTCAGGTAAATTCTTGAAGCACTGTGTTTTCTGATACAGCACTCTGAACATTGTTAACTAAAAGCAAACAAACACATCTTTGTTATCCAAAAACAAAAGCAAAATCAAACACAGTTCTATAACCCAAAGTCAAAAGACGAATACTAAAGTAGGAAGAACTGCTTAAAGATAAAGATTAGTATTCCCAATTAGAAATTGATAGAAAAAGACAATACAATATAATTATGTTCAAGCAACACAAACATCTCGCAGAAGACTATGCATAAGTTATTTTAGATGTATAAAAAGATTCTGGACCAACTTATTATAAGACCTTCCAGTAATAATATTTTGAGCTAATTGACCAAGAATAATTAGGTGAAAAATATTCGGAATATTGGTTAACATATGGTATATTTGAATAAAAAGATTTTTTTATATAACAAGTTTTACATAGCAATTTATACCTGTGTGTATGTGGAAAACAATACTCTGGAATGATACATGGGAAATTAATAGCTAATTAATTACTTGATTGTTGGTAGAATTTTTGCCTTTGAGGTTGAGTGTGATAGAAAGATGTTTTTATGCTGTATGCTTTTTGTATTTGAGCCATGTGAGTTAACATATTCTAAAATCACTTTTGGTTCATTGTATGAATGAATGAATGTACAATGGTTATGGCATATATCACTTGTTTTTCTTATGGGGTAGTTTTTCTTTGTTATTAAGCTTATAATGTTATTTTCATAACACAGTCATTTTAATAGTTTCTCTGAGATAGCATAACCTTATATTTGATATCTCACCAGAAAACTCTACTAGTAGAGAAAGCACTTTTGAATATAGATTTGAATAACTGCTTTGTGTAAGACTTTATTTTACTATTATATCTTCTGCCATGTACGATTGTTGAATATTGTTCTATCAGTCTCTAAAGATTTTGTCAATGGTACTAATCTTTTGACTGATGTACATTGATATATCATAGGGAGTGATTGTGTTGCCTTTAAAACATATATCTTATTTATCTGTTGTGGAAAACATTGATAATCTAAGAACTAGAAACCAAGATGTCATATTCAGCAAGTATTGTGCAAAATAATAAAGTGAAAAGATGCATTTGTTTAAAGAAAAACCAGTTGCTAAACATGGTTGTCAATTTTTAAAAAGTCTAAATTATTATAAGTTAGACATTCTTAATATATGAAATAAAAAGATCCTAATAGTGTCTTGATTAATTTCTCCTTTATCTCCTAGTTAGTAAATTTGAGTGCCAATTAAGTTGTAAGCAATGGCAAAAAATTTTGTAGTTAATAGCACATAAGTACCTTTAGCTGGGAGTTTATAGAAGTGCTTTTCAAACATTACAAACAGCTATAGATTAGCAATCAAATGGTTGTGAAGATTAATGACTAGTCTTTTAGCTGGGTAATTTAGAACAATATCTGGTAATTAATTGTGAATTATCAGTTTTAAGTCACAAATACCTTTAGGAAAACAGCATAAAAAGATAACAACAGTGGTAATTGTTTAATTACCACTTAGCTTTTATTTTGTTGGAATAAATTAAGGAGAAATTAGTAAACCAATTGAACTTAGAATTTTTTTCTTTTTTAAGACAATCTTTTATTTTACATACCAATTCCAGATCCCCCCTCCTCCCCTCCTCTCATTCTCCCACCTTCCCTTTACCCTGCACCCCCCATCCACTCCTCAGATATAGCCAAGGCCTCCCATGGGGAGTCAACAAAGTCTGTTACATCACCAAGTTGGGGCAGGACCAAGGCCCTCTCTTCTGTATCTAGGCTGAACAAGGTATCCCTCCATAGGGAATAAGCTCCAGAAAGCCAGTTCAATCCTAGTCCTACTACCAGTGGCCCCATAAACTTTCACCCACATTCAGAGGGCCTAGTTCAGTTCTTTGCAGGTTCCCCAGCTGTCAATCCTGAGTCAGTGAGCTCACACTAACTTGAGTCAACTGTTTCTTTGGGTTTTCCCATCATGGTCTTGACCCCTTTACTCATACTATCGCTTCTACCTCTTGTTGACTGGACTCCAGGAGCTCAGTCCAGTGCTTAATTGTGGATCTCTGTATCTACTTCCATCAGTTGCTGGATGAAGGTTCTATGATGATAATTCAGGTAGCCATCAATCTGATTACAGGGGAAGGTCAGTCAGACACCCTCTCCACTATTGCTTAGTGTCTTAGGTCCCCACATGCTCCCAATTTACTCGGCAAATCTATGTATTTCTCTCAAGGTCCTCCTTGTTACCTAGCTTCTCTGGGGTTGTGGATTGTAGCCTGGTTATCTTTTGTACTATGTCTAATATCCACTTATGAGTGAGTTCATACCATATTTGTCTTTCTGTGTCTGGGTTACCTCACCCAGGATGTTTTTTTCCTAGTTCCATCCATTTTCTTGCAAATTTAAAGATGTCATTGTTTTTTACTGTTGAGTAATACTCCATTGCATAAATTTCTTTATTCATTCCTCGGTTAAGGGGCATCTAGATGGTTTCTAGGTCCTGGCTATTACAAATGATGCTGCTATGAACATGGATGAACAGATGTCTTTGTAATATGATTGTGTATCCTTTGGGTATATGCCCAAGAGTGGTATCACTGGGTATTGAGGAAGATTGATTGCCAATTTTCTGATGACTGTCATACTTTTTTCAAAAGTGGCTGTAAGAGTTTGCATTCCCACCAGCAGTGGAGGAGTGTCCCCCTTACTCTACAATCTCTCCAACATAAGCAATACAAAGAGTTGGTTCTTTGAGAAAATGAACAAGATAGACAAACTCTTATCCAGACTAACTAAAAGGCAGAGAGAGAATATCTAAATTAATAAAATCAGAAATGAAAAGGAGGATATAACAACAGACTCTGAGAAAATCCAGAGAATCATTAGGTCATACTTTGAAAACCTGTATTCCACAAAATTTGAAAATGTAAAAGAAATAAACAAATTTATGGATATCACATACTAGAATTAAATCAAGACCAGATAAATAATTTAAATAGACCTATAACTCCTAATGAAATAGAAGTAGTCATCAAAAGTCTCCCAACCAAAAAAATCCCTGGGCCAGATGGTCTCAGTTCAGAATTCTACCAGAATTTCAAAGAAAATCTAATACCAATACTCCTCAAATTGTTCCAGAAAGGAAGGATCATTGCCAAGCTCTTTTTATGAGGCTTCAGTTACCCTAATACCCAAACCACACAACGACACAACTAAGAGAATTACACCAGTCTTTTTCGTGAACATTGACACAGACATAATAAAATACTGGCAAACCGAATTCAAGAACACATAAAAAAAATCATTCACCATGAGCAAGTAGGCTTCATCCCAATGATGCAGGGATGGGTCAACATGTGAAAATCTGTCAATGTAATCCACCATATAAGCAAAATGCAAAACAAACAAAACCAACCAAAAAACATGATCATCTGATTAGAAGCTGAAAAAAACCTTTGACAAAACCCTCTCATGATAAAGGTGTTGGAGAGATCAGGTATATGAGGAATGTATATAAACATAAAAAAAGCAATATACAGCAAGCCAATAGCCAACATCAAATTAGTTGGAGAGAAACTCAAAGCAATTCCATGAAACAAGACCAGACTGTCTACTCTTTTGTTTTTTTTCTTCTTTTTTGGTTTTTCGAGACAGGGTTTCTCTGCGGCTTTGGAGGCTGTCCTGGAACTAGCTTTTGTAGACCAGGCTGGTCTCCAACTCACAGAGATCCGCCTGCCTCTGCCTCCCGAGTGCTGGGACTAAAGGCGTGTGCCACCAAACGCCTGGCAAGACTGTCGACTCTTTGCCTATCTATCCAATATAGTATTTAAGTTCTAAGCTAGAGCAATAAGACAACAAAAGGAGATCAAGGGGATACAAATTAGAAAGGAAGAAGTCAAACTTTCCCTATTTGCAGATGATATGATAGTATATAACTGACCCCCCCCAAATTCTACGATGGAGCTCCTACAGCTGATCAGTAATTTCAATAATGTGCCAGGATACAAGATTAACTTAAAAAAATGAGTAGACCTCCTATATATATATGATAATGGGCTGAGACAGAAATCAGAGAAACATCACCCTTCACAGTAGCTACAAAAAACAAAATATCTTGGGATAATTCTAACCAAACAAGTGAAAAACCTGTGAGACAAGAATTTAAAGTCTTTAAAGAAATAACTATGGGAAGATATCAGAAAATGGAAATATCTCCCATGTTCTTAGATAGGTAGGATCAACATAGTAAAAATGGCAATTTTACCAAAAGCAGTCTGTAGATTCAATGCAATCCCCATGAAAATCCTAGCACAGTTCTTCACAGACCTTGAAAAAAGCAACACTCAACCTTATATGAAAAAACAAAAAAATATCAGGATAGCCAAAACAATCCTGTACAATAAAGGAACTTCTGGAGGCATCACCATCCCTGATTTCAAGCTCTATTATAAAGACTTAGTAATGCTTGGTATTGACATAAAAATAGATATGTGGGTCAACTGAATCTAATTGAAGACCCTGATACTAATTCACACACCTATTACCACCTGATTTTTGACAAAGAAGCCAAAATTGTACAATGGAAAAAAGAAAGCATCTTTAACAAATTGTGCTGGCATAACTGGATATTGACTTGCAAAAAATTGCAAATAGATAAATATCTATCCCCATACACAAAACTCATGTCCAAAATGGATCAAAGACTTCAACATAAATCCAGTTACACTGAACCTGATATAAGAGAAAGTGGAAAGTAGCCTTGAACTCATGGTTACAGGAGACCACTTGCTATGTATAACACCAGTAGCACAGACACTGAGATCAACAATTAATAAATGGAATCTCCTGAAACTGAGAAGCTTCTGTAAGGCAAAGGGCATGGCAGCTTACAGAGTGGGAAAAGATCTTCAGCCCCACTTCTGACAGAGGGCTGATCCCCAAAAATATATAAAAAACTCAAGAAACTAGACATCAAAATATCACATTTGATATCCAATTAAAAAATAGTATACAGATGTAAACAGAATTTTCAACAGAAGAAACTCTTAAGTGACCGAAAGACATAAAAGGAATTGCTTAACATCCTTAGCCATCAGGGAAACACAAATCTAAACAACTCTGAGATACCATCTAATACCTGTCAGAATGGCTAAGATCAAAAACATTGATGACAGCTGAATTTAGAATATTAAAAGCATTTCAAATCCTTAAAGTAACTTCTATCCAACCTGTGGTGTTTTTCCCCCTTAATAACTCAGTCTCCTGTCCAACATGACAATAGGTTGCATATCTTATTTTTTTATATACTTGGAGTTTCATGATTTTTTGGTATTATGTTCTGTCTTGTAAATGCTTCAGCTTTTGTATTGAACAGAGAGTGAACCAAAAGAAGGAGACACCATTTGTAACTAGCTCTAACTTTGAAAATAAATGTTGACCTTTGGGAGAATATTTGGATTTTTGTCCATTATCAAAACAACATGTATCCATTAACTAAGTATAAATGAGATTTTGTTTTTTTTTGGTAGCTATATTTAGAGCTGTTATAATGTCAAAGATATTTAATTTACTTAAAAATGTTCTTCTGAGGACAAATGATAGAGAAATGGGTGTTCATGGCATTAAAGTTGTATATCATCCAGTGAGTAATGTTCTTTCTAATGAGTACATATGTAGTTCCTGGTATAATATATAGAGTGGGTAGAGGAATAAAGAATTCTTTCTTCACATATCTTTATGAGTAAGTTTTATGAGTAATTATGTTCTTATCATTTCATGCTGTGCCACCTGTTGTCATTAAAATAATTTCATCAAAATGAGGAATTATAAGTAACATAAATTTTATCATTATTAGCTATACATTTAAATAATTATTGAAAGAATTTTAATTTTATATTCTATAAAGTGGTGCTCATTAAACTGATTTTATCTCTTAACTGATTTTATGTATTTCTTCTAGGTTACTTTTGAAATACACAAAGAAAATCTTGCCAGTATATTTAGGGAACATCAGGGAAAAAGTGATGAAGGATTAGGGCCTTGTTCTTCAAGTCTGGATCAAGAAGTTACTGGTGTTCCCAGAGATGTTGATGTTTCAGGTCAGCCCCAGAACTCAGATCTGAAGGATTCTCCCAACTCTCCTCATTTCAGTAGAAATAGTGATGAGAACTCAAGTATTGGAAAGGCAAGCTCAGTAGATTCTGCATCCAACATTGAACTGCAGACACCTGATATGTCTAATGATGAAAAGAAAATGGAGAAAGAAAGCCACGAGTTATTGGATCAAGCCACTTTGGTAGAAGCAGCAACAAGTGAGGTCAAGGTTGCATGTGATTTAGAAGCATCTTCTGATGCAGTAGAATCTGTGACTCTTGTCTCTAATCCTTTTGAACTATCTAGCAAAGATACAATGGTCATGAGTGAAATAAGTGCATCTGTAAGTTCTCCCTCAGAGCAAGATGCTGCAGAGATGCCAGAATTACTGGAGAAATCTGGAGTAGAGGAAGAGGAAGATGATGATTATGTGGAACTGAAGGTAGAAGGCAGTCCTATTGAGGAAGCCAGTCTGCCCACAGAGATCCAAGGTAATAGTTCATCTGTAGCTGACTCTGAAGCCAGAGACGGGCAAGACATGTGTGGTAATGACTGTGAAGTTCAAGAGGAAGCACCTATTACTAAAATTCAAAATGATACAGAAACTAGAGATTCTAAAGATTCTAGTTTCCTAACTGTGACCTTACCAGGGTCTTTAGCTACCTCACCAGAATCTCCTGTTTCCCAAACAACTGTACACTCAGACATTGATGAGATGCTGGATGAAGGGATAAAAGCAACTAACCGTGCTGGAGAATCTCAACCAGTTAGTGATTTTGCTGATAATGTCTCTGAGGCTCCTACTACTTCTGAACAAAAGATTGCTAAGCTAGATGTTTCCAGTGTTGCTTCAGATACCGAGAGGTTTGAATTGAAGGCCAGTACAAGCATGGAAGCTCCCCAGCCTCAACAACATAGCCTTGAGGTAATTATAGATATTATCTTAAAAAACTAAAAGAATATCTATGTATGTTTTGCCTGCATGTTTGTCTGTGACACTGTGTATACCTGTATTGTCTCTTTGGCATTGAGAAAATTTGATATTTAGTCTGAATTTATGACTGTTTACTCATTCATTCATTTTTGTGGTGCTGAGTATTGAGCCCAGGGTTTTCTTTTTTTTAATTTAAATTAGAAACATGAATGCTTTACATGTCAATCCGTGCTCTCTCTCCCACCCCTCCTCCCTTGTCCCTCCACCAGCCCTCCCAACCCCCCACCCAATCTCCACATCATTCCCCAGGGATGGTGAGGCCTTCCTTGGGGGGATCTCTAAAGTCCATCATTTCATCCAGGGCAGGACCTAGGCCCTTGCCCATGTGTCCAGGCTGAGAAAGCATCCCTCTATTTGGAATGGGCTCCCAAAGATCATTCATAAACCATGATAAACGCTGATCTACTACCCAAGGCCCCAGAGATTGCTGAGGCCTCCTCACTGAGACTACATTCACGGAGTCTGGATCAGTCCCCTGTTGGCCTCTCAGCCATCAGTCTGGGATTCAAGAGCTCCCCCCTTATCCGGTCAGCTGTCTTTGTGGGTTTCACCATCACGGTCTTGACCCCTTTGCTCATTACTCCTCCATCTCTGTCACTAGGTTCCAGGAGTGCAGGTCAGTGTTTAGCTGTGGGTATCTGTCTCTGCTGCCATCAGTCACTGGATGAAGGTTCTAGGATGGCATATAAGGTAGTCATCAACTTTACCATCAAGGAGGGGCAATTAATGTAGTCTCTCCACTATTGCTTAGTTTGCCAGTTGGTGTTATCCTTGTAGATCTCTGGAGATCTCACTAGTGTCAGCTCTGTCCTCAAGCCTATAATGACTCCATCTATTATGGTATCTCTCAGCCTGGTCTCCTCTATTCCTACCTTGACTCAACCTTCCTGTTCCCCCACACCTTCTTCTCACGTCCTTTTATCCCTTTCTTTTTCCTGGCTCCATCTATCTTCCCCTAATGTTCCCAATCTTCCCAGGAGATCTTGCCTTTGTTGTGTGAATGGGTGTGTTTTGGGCATATGCCTAAGAGTGGAATTGCTGGGTCTTGTGGTAGACTGAGTCCCATTTTCCTGAGGAATCTCCACACTGATTTCCATAGTGGCTGTATGAGTTGGCACTCCCACCAGCAGTGGAGGAGTTTCCCCCTTTCTCCACATTCTCTTCAGCACAGACTGTCATTGGTGTCTTTGGTTTTAGCCATTCTGACAGGAGTAAGGTATCTCAGAGTTGCTTTGATTTGCATTTCCCTAATGGCTAATGATGTTGTACACTTTCTCAAGTGTCTCTCTGCCATTTTATACTCCTCTATTGAGAATTCTCTATTTTGTTCCGTCCCCCTTTTTTAAATTGGATCCTTTGGTGTTTTGGAGACTTGCTTATTGAGTTCTTTGTAATTTTTGGAGATCAGCCCTGTCAGATGTGGGGTTAGTGAATATCTTTTCCCAATCTGTGGGATGTCTTTTTGTCTTGCTGACTGTGTCTTTTGCCTTACAGAAGCTTGTCAGTTTCAGGAGGTTCCGTTTATTAATTGTCAATCTCAGTGTCTGTACTACTGGTGTTATGTTCAGGAAGCAGTCTCCTGTACCAATTTGTTCAAGGGCACCTCCCACTTCCTGTTCTAGCAGGTTCAGTGTGGCTGGATTTATGTTGAGATCTTTGATCCATTTAGACTTAAGTTTTGTGCATGGCGATAGACATGTATCTATCTGCAGTCTTCTACATGCCAATATCCAGTTATGCCAGCACCATTTGTTGAAGATGCTATCTTTTTTCCATTGTATAATTTTAGCTTCTTTGTCGAAAACCAGGTGTTCACAGGTTTGTGGATTAATCTCAGGGCTTTCAATTCGATTCCATTGGTATACCTGTCTATTTTTGTGCCAATACCAAGCTGTTTTCAGAACTATAGCTGTATAATAGAGCTTGAAGTCAGGGATGGTGATGCCTCCTGATGTTGCTTTGTTGAACAGGGTTGTCTTGGCTATTCTGGGTTTTTTGTTTTTCCATATGAAGTTGTGAATTGTTCTTCAAGGTCTTTGAAGAATTGTGCTGGGATTTTGATGGGGATTGCATTGAGTCTGTAGATTGCTTTTGGCAGGATTGCCTTTTTACCACTTTGATCCTACCTATCCAAGAACATGGGAGATCTTTCCATTTCGTGGTGTCTTCTTTAATTTCTTTCTTTAAAGACTCAATGTTCTTGTGATACAGGTCTTTCACTTGTTTGGTAGCATTACCCCCAGGTATTTTATGTTCTTTGAAGCAATTGTAAAGGGTGATGTTTCTCTGATTTCTTTCTCGGCCCTTTTATTGTCTGTATATAGTAGGGCTACTGATTTTCTTGAGTTGATCATGTATCCTGACACTTTGCTGAAGGTGTTTATCAGCTATAGGAGTTCCCTGGTAGAGTTTTTTGCGTCACTTATGTAAGCTATCATATCATCTGTGAATACTGAAAGTTTTACTTTTTTCCTTTCCAATTTGTATCCCCTTGATCTCCTTTTCTTGTCTTATTGCTCTAGCTAGAACTTCCAGTACAATATTGGAGAGGTATGGGGTGAGGGGACAGCCTTGCCTTGTTTCTGATCTTAGAGGAATTGCCTTGAGTTTCTCTCCATTCAGTTTGATGTTGACTGTTAGTTTGCTGTATATAGCTTTTATGATGTTTTGGTATGTTTCTGTTATCCCGGATCTCTCCAAGACCTTTATCATGAAGGGGTGCTGAATTTTATCAAAGGCTTTTTTAGCATCTAGTGAGATGATAATGTGATTTTTGTTTCTCAGCTTGTTTATATGGTGTATTACATTGATGGGTTTTCATATGTTGAACCATCCCTGCATCCCTGGAAAGAAGCCTACTTGATCATGGTGGATGAGTTTTCTGATGTGTTCTTGGATATGATTTGCCAGTATTTTATTGAGTATTTTTGCATCAGTGTTCATGAGGGATATTGGTCTGAAGTTCTCCTTCTTAGTTGTGTCTTTGTGTGGCTTGGGTATCAATGTTATTGAAGCCTCATAAAAAGAGTTTGGCAAAGACCCTTCTGCTTCTATTGCATGGAATACTTTGAGGAGAATTGGTATAAGCTGATCTTTGAATTTCTGGTAAAATTCTGTGCTGAAGCCATCTGGGCCTAGAGAGCCCAGGGTTTTATACACGCTATGTAAATACTCTTCTACTGATTATACTCTCAGAGCCAATGTGAGTTCATTACATGACAATTGTTGTTATTTTAATACAGCACCACCAAACATTACCACTTTCAAACTTTAAAATTGGCATAAATTTAGTTATAAAACAACTATTTGAAATACTTGCTTTTCCTTCTTCAACTAAGTCAGTTCTAGCACATTCCTTTTCTGGTTAAATCTGGGGCTCTGTAATTACGAATGAATGAGTATGGTTTCAAAATAATGGTCTATTTGTACTATGAGAAGAGTCTGTGTGATTGAGAGACACAGTTTTCTTTTTTTATCAGTATTTCATAGTAATGTGGTACATGTAATTGGTTGTATATTATTGCTTTTTCATTCCTGTTTTCCTTAACCTCTGTCCTCCATTTCCCCCCTTTCTTTTGTTTTTCGTTGTTTTGTCTGCTCTTCATTATGTTGACTTTTGTTAATCTTATTTTAACTAATGAAGAATAATCTGGTTACTGTCTGGATCATAAATACTGTTGTCTTTGCTAATAATAAAAATTAAAAACTGCTTTATTCCTTTATGAAATGCGACACAGTGGCAATATCTGCAATAACAAGGCTCAATACTAATTGTTGTTGAATTATGGTATTAGTATTATTGATGACTTTGCTTTAACTGTATGGTAAGGCTATTTGTTGATAGATTTCTTCTGATTTTACTTTGGTGGTTTCTTGGAATTTGAATGTTTGTTAGATGCATTTCATAGAAGTCACTGAATTCTTTGCTAATGTCTTCTTTTGACATTAAACTTACTTTATTACTTCTTAAACTTTTCTCTATTAGATATCAAGACAACAGGAACATCCAGGACAAGGAACCGTACCAGATGCTGTTGACCAACAAAGGAGGGACTCCAGATCAACCATGTTTCGCATTCCTGAGTTCAAGTGGTCTCTGATGCATCAGCGTTTGCTCACTGATCTCTTATTTTCTATAGAAACAGATATACAGATGTGGAGAAGGTTTGTTCATATGTTCACTAGAGTTGACATATAGAAATCATAGTCTCCTTTTTCAAAGAAATTTAGGTAATGTTTTATATTACTCCAGACATTTGGTTGAAAAGCAGAATATAAATTATTCTATGTTAGTATTTTATACCATCAGTTTTATTCTCCGTTCTATGCATGGAATCCCAATTTGGACTACAAAACCACAAAAATCCAAGATTTTCCTTATTAAAAATGGCTTAATGTTTGTTATAGTATTTTTTCTGGACTAGAATTAACTACAAGGTAGGTATTCAAGTGGGCTTATTATTGTTAATGTCAAAATTTAGTTGAAATTCATGTACAATATTGTTCATATATTTAGCTTAAGAAATCTATATTTTCCATTGTGTGATTTACAATATTAAAATAATCCAATTTGTTGATTTTGTTTTCTTTATGACTCTTAGCATATTTAAAAGTATTATGTAAGAAAGTAGTAGTAAAATTCATTTTTAATAGAATACATAGTACTATTTGCTTCCTATTTTTTGCTGTGACTTCTTAATAATCAAATATATGATGAGAAGTGTCTGTGTTTTAGCAAAGATATGTCTTGGACATAGACAGTAACTGCTGATGAAGTGCTTTACTTGTTCTAAAGAAGTGTGCACCCCCAATATCTGCTACATTTCCAGGGTGATTCAAAAGCATCTTCTTTTCTTCCTCCCCTTAAGCAGGCATACTGTGATTTCTTTTCTTTAGCTTCATCAGTAAACATAATGTATCTTTGAACAGCCATTCAACAAAGACAGTTATGGACTTCGTGAATAGCAGTGATAATGTCATCTTTGTACACAACACAATTCATCTCATCTCTCAAGTGATGGACAATATGGTCATGGCTTGTGGGGGTATACTGCCATTGCTTTCAGCTGCTACATCGGCCACAGTAAGGATTTAACTACTATATACAATTGGTCTGAAATCCTGAATGCACTGTGTTCTTATTGATTAAAGCGTAGTCAGGTGGTTGCTGTACATCATAACTGCTGAAATAAAAACACATCTCTATATTTACCTGAAAAGGTCTTAGGATGTATTGCAAGAATGAAAGATCTATAAGGAATGTTACTTCATTAGGCATGTGTTAGCTCATGAAGAATATGATGAAAGTGTTCCTATTGCTCTTTTTTTTTTTCAGCGCAAAAGAGTAAATCAGTCTATTCTAGATTTACAGAAAGCCTGATCTTGAAAAAAAACCTAGAAATTTGAGTAATGTAGATGTAAATGTAGATATAATTATCAACCTTTATTCTTTGCAGCATGAATTGGAGAATATTGAACCTACTCAAGGCCTTTCAATAGAAACCTCAGTGACATTTTTGCAGAGGCTAATTAGCCTCGTGGATGTGCTTATATTTGCAAGTTCTCTTGGTTTCTCTGAAATTGAAGCTGAAAAAAATATGTCATCTGGAGGAATTCTGCGACAGTGTCTCCGACTTGGTAAGTTGTTAAAAGTCATTAGTTAAATATTATATTTAACATTTTTAGTCACCCACACTGATGGATAAGTAAAATTTTTCTTATTTTTGGAAAAGGTACATGCTTGCCATGTTGCCATATGACTGTATTTTAGTGAGCATGGTAGTAGTAGCTATCACGTTTGGTCATGGGGTGGGCGTAATCGACATGCTGCTAAGGCAATTCTGATCAACATTCACCCTTTTCTGTTAGCCTCTTTTTTTTCTAAAGTAGTGCTTTTCAAATTTTATAAACCATCAGAAGATCTTGTTAGCATATTTATTTATCTTGGGTAAGGGCCGTATTTGTCTTCCAAATACCATGAGATGCTGATCCCTTTCTCTTCCAGACATTTCAGTAGGAATGCTCTAAGTGAGCATCACTCAAGTATACATTATTCAAATAAGCTTGAATAGTTTCTTAAAATAGTTAACTTAATCATTAGATCTCAGTTCTTCTGGGAACAGTTCTTATTTAAGTGAAAGCAAATGTACTGAGAATGACTGTTGGTTGTTTGGTGTTAAGAAGGCTTCATTAGATGAAGCAAACCATTTTTTTTGCATAAAGATTCCTGTATTTACATGTAAATACTAAGATTTGGTTAATTGACTTGCTTGTGGAGAAAAGATAGTTGAGAGAGGAGACCCAAGACATGGAAGCAAGCCCTTAGGAACTATGACTTTATGAAGACAGTAATTTATAAAAAGTTAATCAGTGAAACATTTTCCTACATTTATCAGTAATTTGTAATAGAAACTAGTAAATATCCATAATTAGACTTTTCTATACCATTATACTCTTCACTAAAGTGTCTTGCAGCATAGCTTTTAGAACTAGTATGCTTTAAAGAAATTGGTGTAACGATATGTAGGAATTATTTAAAAATTGCATATTGTGCATAACAAAATGGAAGCTGTTGTTATTAACTTCTGTCATCAGTGCTGGTTTTGATATTTCAAAAATTATTCTTTTGTTCATGTGAACATTATAGGTCAAAAAATTAAGAAATTTATCTCAAATTTAAAACTATAATTAGTACCGTTGAAATCTGAATGTAGATTTGTCTGCATGGGTCTATTACATTTTAAACTTACCAGGATTTCTGAACTGGGCTGGCTGTGTACTGCAGTGTTAATAGTAATTGACTAGTACTCTGCGGCTCTGGCTTCAGTCCTTTGTAGCACAACAAGACACAGCAAACCATTTATGAACTGGTTCCCTTTCAGCAGAACTTCTTAAATCATTCTTGAGATGGGCCAGAGGGCATTTTTTGAAACAGGATTCTATGATGACCAAGTTGGTTTTGAACTTGCTGTGTAGTTGAATATGACATTTGAACTTGCAATCCTCCTGCCTCCTCCTCCCCAGTGCTGGAATACGGGCATATACCACCAAACCCCGTTTTATGCTGAGGATAGGCATTAAACCCAAAGTCTCAGCAGTGTTAGGTAAACACTCTACCACCTGAGCTGTATTCCCAGGTCTTAACCATAACAGAGAATAAAATCAGACAATAAACACTAGGTGATAGTCTGGGGACATTTTAGGAATTTGTGGAGGTAATCTGTTTTGAATAAAGTGTAGCAGGAATTGTACTGTGTAGGTGATTTATATCTTTGCTGTAACCTTAAATACATTTTTTTCTTTCCCAACCTTTTTCTTAAAATACATTATAGTGTGTGCAGTGGCTGTAAGGAATTGCTTAGAGTGTCAACAGCATTCCCAGCTGAAAGCTAGAGGAGACACAGCAAAAAGCTTGAAAACAGTACATAGCCTGATTCCCATGGGGAAATCTGCAGCAAAGGTAAGATATGGGATCATCAATTTCATAAAAACATATTTGTATTCCACAATTAAGATCCTAAATCAGTTTGTTCATTTCAACATAAAGCTAAATAAATCTCACATAGTCTAAAATAGTCATATTCTTCTGTCAATATAACATGTTTATGTTTAAATACATGGTAAATATTTGTGTATACTCAATCTTGTTTGCTTTTCCAATACGTTTCATTGCTGCTATGTCAATTTTCCTAATGTGACTCCCCCTGCCATACCCAATCCCTACAAGAAAAGAAAAATCATATGAAAAACTCTGTTTTTTTCATATTATTGCATGCTTTTCTGATACTTTACTGTGTTCATTGATTTTAAGTCTGTTTAATGTATATATGTATTATTATTATTTTATCTCAAATAGAGCCCAGTGGACATTGTTACTGGTGGTATATCTCCAGTAAGAGATCTTGACAGACTTCTGCAAGACATGGACATTAATCGGCTACGAGCAGTTGTTTTCAGAGACATTGTAAGTTAAAATATTTCTTTCAAGAATTCTGTTAGCTAGTATGTGCCTCCTCTTGGGCTTGAAGTCCTTAAAGAAGAAACTTTGTGAAATAATATAGATAGATTTAACAGGCAAGCCTAGAAACCAGGTTTGTTGGCATTGCTTTTATAATATTGCAACGGTAAAAGGGTTATCTGAATAAACAGAGATGGTTCATCAGAGTGAAAGAGCAGTCCACTGTCACATAAGAAGCATGGCTTGTTCGCCTCATGTGTTCATAGCGAGTCCAAATTTCACTTGTGTGCTTTCGTAATTCCCATTTTACAGGTGTGGAGAGCTTAAGTAGCCTGCTCAAATGAGGTTGCTAGTAAATGGCAGTCAGAATTGAAACCGGGTAGTTTTGCCTCCAGAATCCTTGCATTTACTGTAATAACATGTACTTACTACCTCCTAATATTGTATTATTTTACTGGATATTAATTTTTTCAAAGGATTGTTAAAATGTAATGAAAGGGTACATAATGAAATGTTCCTCCTATTACAGTATTTTAAACTTTTTTGTTTTGCTTGTTTTTTTTTTTAGTTTTGTGGTAGGGTTTTATGCAGCTCAAGCTAGCTTTCACTCTCTGTCTTTCTAGCCTCTCAAGAGCTGTGACTGCTGACTGTTGTCACATGTCTTCCTGTCTTTTTTAACTTTTTAATGAAGAAAATAATTTTGTTTTAGTAGATTTTGATGTTATATTTTTAAAGTTTTATAAAGTTGAAATCTTAAAGTGAAGTCATTTGTGATTTCACTCCTGGATTATCATCGCCACCGCTACGTTTGAAGTCTGACTGAACAGTACAGTTCCAGGTGCTGTGTGTCTCCTGTCTCATGTATAGTCCCATCAGGAAGATGGCAGGCTTAGGTTTCGTGTGCTAGGAAGCACACAGTAGAGAGAGGTGGAGGAAGTGAGTTAAGGATTCTCGTAATTTAATGGGATGAATAAGGATTTAGTTAGACATAAGTAATCAATGATTGACAAAGAAGACCACATAAATGATTTGCTTAATGGTGATATCGTTAGCAGGTATAAGACATGGCAGGAAAGGAATGCTTAATAAAAAAGGAAAAATGTACATTTATCTTTTCTACTAAGACTAAGAAATTTATACTTGCAACTTATAAGGTACTATAGATTTTATCATACTAGAAATGTGTCTAAAAATTGCTTCCAGTAGACTTGTTAAGGGAGAGTTTGATATCTGATTTTTTTTCTGAAGTTGTATCTAGAACTTCTGACAGTAGTTAGTTATATTTGTAATTTAAAAATTTTATCTTTTGAGAATTTCATGTATGAAAACAGTAAATAATAATTGATGTTTAATTTAATTTTCCCTTAAGTTTCCATCTGCTGTCTAGGCAACAAAGCTGAAGGTCTAGGGCAAGTACCAATTTGCTTGTATGTATCTTTAGACTTAGAAGCTTGCCAAATACCAGCTACTTGAGATGCATTTAATTTTAGGATTCGATAGACGTTTGATTTTTTAAAATTAAAATTATTAAGTTATGCCTTTCTGAGGCATTATCAGAATGGATACAGAGGTCATTGATTGTCACGTGCAGGTCATCGGTAGAGTTAGCATGGCTACCTCTATGTCTCAGTTTGGTTTTCGTTTTCTCTGAGGAAAATACTGTGTATTAAGTCCTGACTTCTGTTTGCCTATGATATTTAAAATACTCTTCTCCTTTTCCATCTGTTTCTCTATGTGACAGCTTTACTTTTTTGTCATGGATTTTTGTTCTGGATATGCTGGGTATCATAGTGCAACATTATTGTGATGTTACATTTATGTTTGGATTTTTATGATGAGAAGTTAAAAAATCAGTTATTTTTATATTGTGGTAATTAATATTTGAGTTGCCTTATAAAGTATGGCATAATATGTCTCTTAAGATTGAGCACTCAATTTTTAAAGTTGAATTAGGTCTTTTGTTTCTGTGTTTGTAAGTTTAGACATTTTCATAAAGATGCTGCCAAGAATATACCTAACCTTTACTGAAATGTTTTTAAGAATCATTATATTTAATTATAAATTATTATATAAATGACATATTTTCTGTGCATGTTGAAAGATTTGTGAGCGTAGTCTACATTTAAATGTTTTAATGTGAAATAAGATTAAAGTGTCAATAGTGCCATGAACAATTACTTTTGTTTTTTTCTCAGGAGGATAGCAAGCAAGCTCAATTTTTAGCTTTGGCTGTTGTTTACTTTATCTCTGTTCTGATGGTCTCAAAATATAGAGACATTTTGGAACCCCAAGATGAAAGACATAGTCAGTGTCTTAAGGAAGCTGGTAGTGAAAATGGGAATGCATCACTTCCTGGTAAGCTTCCACAGTTTATTCCCTGACATCCAAAGTTCAAACAACTTTACCCAGTGAAGACACTGATTCTGGAACATAAGCCCACCTATGTGTAAAGTGAGAGCATAGCTTCATATTTACTAATAGCAAAACATTTTAATTTATGTTTACCAATGACTCAATAATTTACATATTGCATAATTATTTTCAGTTGGGTACTGTAAGTGACCATCTAATTAAAAGATAAGAAAATGTTACCCTTTATAAGTAAATAATCCTAAGTTTAATTTAGTTTTTGCTGTGAAGGATAAATCAGTCTTTCACAACAGTGTTCTAGGAAGTTGTTTAAACAATTAATAGTGATAACTTTAGTTTTAAAAGTAGCTTTCAGTTACAGAGGTATAGTTAGGTAAACAGCTTTGATAGTCATAGAACTAGCTGCACCGAGAGGAGGGGGTGTTTTGTTTTTTTCATAGGTTTTCATTCAGTACCTATCCTAATACTTGTATTCATACAGGAAGCAAAAGACTCCACTGCCATGAAGCTTATCTCTGGCAGGAAGAGACAGAAAATATTTTTAATAGATAAATTTTATAGTATTGTAGAGGTCCATAAAAGTGATAGTAAATAAAATGTCAGGCATGACAGGAGAGATGGTTTATGCCTTTTTCTTTAAGAGAAATGAATAGTCATTGGAATGTTCAGTACAAAGTTATAACTGACATGTATTTTAAAAATAAAAGCATTGGCCATGCAACCCTAATGATCTGAGTTTAGCCTCCCAGAATCCACAGTGGAAGGAGAGAACTGACTTTTGTAAGTTGTCCCCTGTCCTCCACATGTGTACCATGGCATGTGTACACCACTGTTCAAATGTATGTATATATATATATATATAAAATGTATATATATCATATGCATATTATAAACACATACAATGATAATAAATAAAATAGATTAAGTAACTCTGGATTTTATGTTGAGGTTACACTCCATAGGGGAAGAAAAACCAGTGTTTTGTTTTGGTGCTGCCACGTGACATAGTACTTAGAAAATTAGTGGCTGAAAACTACAATTATCTTTATATTCCATGATTTCTGTGGGTGTCATTTGAGTATGGCATGGTGGGAATACTCACCCCTGCTCTTGATGTTTCTTGGGACTTAATGTCTAAGATTATGTTTCTGCTGTTTAGTGCCTCAGCTGAAAGGTCTCTAGGCTGGGCTTCGCTTAGAGAAGCAGCTGAGCCAATGTTATTTGTTAATTTGTTAACCTTTTTTTTTTTTTTTTTTTTGGTTTTACGAGACAGGGTTTCTCTGTTTTGGAGGCTGTCGGTCCAGCCTGGCCTTGAACTCACAGAGATCCGCCTGCCTCTGCCTCCCGAGTGCTGGGATTAAAGGCGTGCACCACCAACGGCCGGCTATTTGTTAACTTAATTCTTTGTTTTTTCCATTAGTTTGAAAGACATTTCTGTTTCTGTGTAGTCTCCATCATTAGAGTAGAAGTCAGTTAAATTTCTAAATGGCTGGTTTGGAGTCTGGAAAAGTCAAGCCTGTCAGGCTTTATTATAACTCAGCCTTGGAACTGGTTCTGTTCTACTGGTTAAACATAGTATTGGTCTAGTTCAGATTGAAGGATTTCTTAAGTACCAGGAGGTGTGCGTCAGTAGGATCATTAAAGTAATTGCCTTCCACTACCAGTTAAGAGGACAATGCAGTAATTCCCTTGATGTGATGACTTGATGGGCTATGGTTGTAATCACACAAATAATAAGAGGCAGTCAGATTTTGGATATATTTGTGTGACAGAATAACAGTATTTCTGAACATTAATGTGGGCATTTAAAAAAGAACAGATATTCAGTAATTACTATAAGATATGCTGGAGTAGGTCAAATGTGAAATAATTCAGTTTTCAACCTTCTGACACACAGACACACACCCCCACACACACCTTTAGTGTGTGGGTGGAGGTATTTGTAATGTGGAGGGTGGGTGGAATAACTATGGGAAAATACACGTAGGTAGAGAGAGGTGCTGAGAGAACTAAGTACTGAAAGGACCAAGGATTGACCCCTCAGTTCTTTGAACCTAATAAATCAGGGAAAAAGAAGTTGAAGGTATTAATGAGAAACTACTGGTGAAGGCATAGAAGAAAAAGAAAACTCTCAGTCAAGGGAAAAAAGAATTATCAAATTCCAGAGGACATCCAGCAGTTGCTTTGTTGTCAAGTGCTATTAGGGATGAGGACTGATCTTAAAATTTGGCAAGGTGTAGGTTTTGGATGAACTTGAAAAGAACCTATTGGTTAGAATGATTGTAAGTTTGATTGGAGAGGGTGAAGTTAAAAAACAAAATGGGGTTGTTTGGGCTATGGATTTAGCTCAGTTGATACAGTGCTTGCCTAGCATGCATGAAGCCCTGAGATTGAGTCCCCACCCCTCATCAACTGGTCATAGTGGCACATGTTTGTAATCTCAGTTCACAAGAGGTGGAGGGAATAAGATCACAAGTTCAAGGTCTTCCTTGGGTTCATAGCAATCCTGGGATACATGAGACACTGTCTCAGCAGGGTTGAGGATCGCCAGCAGCATTTATTTATTCTATATATTGGAGGACTTGACCATTTTCCCAAGCAGTGCAAATTATGTGTGAGGTAGGAGGTTTTATTTTGTGCACTGTTGGCATTCAACTTTGTGTTATAATCCATGCATATGTTACAATCATCATACATTTTAGCATATTTTATTTAGCATATCTATTTTGGATATAAGGTACAGTCCCTCATATTTTATAGTTTATGTTAATTTTGATTTTGGGAGAACGTGACACATATTTCATAAAATCTTGAGTGGCTACTGAATATACCTTTAAAAAATTAGTTCTTGATTTTTAAATTTACTTTTCTGTTCATGGGTAAGATGCAGAAAACACACCAGCAGAATTTAGCCATTTAACTCTATCATCAGTGGAAGAATCAGTGGAGGACAGCTCATCTACTCGAAGGAGGGACTCTGGCCTTGGTGAAGAAACAGCTTCTGGCTTAGGAAGCAATCTGTCTACAGCTTCTCCAGCTGCGCCTCTGGGTGTCAGCGCTGGTCCAGATGCCATCAGTGAGGTGCTGTGCACTCTTTCTTTGGAAGTCAATAAATCTCAGGAAACAAAAATTGATGGAGGAAACGAGTTGGATAAGAAGGTGACAGCATCAGTTCCAGTTTCAAAAAACGTCAATGTGAAGGACATTCTTCGGAGTTTGGTTAATATGCCAGCAGATGGAGTCACAGTGGATCCAGCCCTTCTACCCCCCACCTGCCTTGGTGCTCTTGGGGATCTGTCTGTTGACCCACCTGTACAGTTCAGATCTTTTGACAGGTATGTAAATAACTGTTTGTTTCGGTATGCTGATGTTTGCAAATTCTAAAGGCCAACAGGAATTCATTATGAAAGTCTAAATTTTGTGGCTTTAACATTAGAGTAGAATGTTTTGATCTAATTTATAAAAAAATATAAGGGTGGGTTTGCTGTGTGGTTTGTGCAGTATTTCAAACATTTATTAACATTTTATGTGCACCTAAAATTATTAGTAATGCACATTGTGTGTGAAAGAGCCAGCCTGCCTGCCTGCCTGCCCTCCTCTCTCTCCCTCCGTCCCTTTTTTTTTTTTGGTTACACCTCAGGCATTATTTGAACTTGCCATAGATGCCATAAATTCCCTTGCTTTCAGTTGTGTCAGCCTTTGTGACAACAACAAAAATGGGGATCCAGATGTCAGCGAATACAAGAATTCAACCAGGTGTTCTGAGTATGGGTAGTTTGAAAAAGCTAACTACAGAATCTTTGTTGATTTTTGTAGTCCACAGGATTTTTTTTTTTCTGAGACAGGATTTTTCTGTGGCTTTGAAGGCTGTCCTGGAATTTGCTCTGTAAACCAGGCTGGCCTTGAACTCACAGAGATCCGCCTCCCTCTGCCTCCTGAGTGCTGAAATTAAAGGCTTGCTCCACCAATGGCCAGCTGGAATTTTTGTTTTTATAGATTTGGCTATTTTTCTAACTACCCAAGACCTCAGTATTGCTAGGGATATGCCCAGCAATCAGTTGTAATATATCATCAGCCCTTCTGGTCATTGTCTTTATAAAGTTTTCTTATGTTCTACCTTTAACACAGTTATTGAATGAATACTTGTAAAAATTAGTATTTTTATCTGGAAACAAACTAATGTACGGGAAAGTTCCTACTGAAAAACTTTTTTGAGACATTAAATTGCTAATATGGCCGGTTTTGGTGGCTCACGCCAGTATGATTTGCTGAAGGAGGCAGAGGCAGGAGGATCACGTGTTTGAGGCTAGCCTGGGCTACACATTTTTAAAAGCTGGGCACTGGTGGCACATGCCTTTAGTCCCAGCACTCAGGAGGCAGAGGCAGGCGGATCTCTGTGAGTTGGAGACCAGCCTGGTCTACAGAGCAAGTTTCAGGACAGCCTCCAAAACAATACAGAGAAACCCTGTCTCGAAACACCAAAAAAAAAGTTGCTAATATGCTAATATGCTACTTAGATACTTTATTAATACTTTCTGTATAGATATATTATTATTTTTAATAAGAAAATTAAAATTTTTACAATGCTTTTTAAATCTTAAAGTACTGACAATTATTATCTAAATTTCTTTAAATTATTTAATATTTTTATTTATTCTTTCACAACTTTTATGTATATATAATATACTTTAATTATTCATACCTCATTTTCCTCTTATCCCCACCCACCTCCCATTCAACCCTTCTTCCTATCAACCATCATTCCTACTTTGATTATTTTGTGTGTGTGCTTCACTACCTTTATTTATTTATTTAAATTATGTATGTCTGTGTATGGATATGTGCCCATGAGCGGCAGGTGCCTGTGGAGGTCAGAGGATCCATTGGAGTTGGAGTTATTTATAAGTAGTTGTGAACCAACTGACATGGGTGGTGGGAACTGAACTCTGATCCTTTGCAGGAGTATAACCACTGAACCATTTTTTTTCTTCGAAACAGGGTTTCTCTGTATCGTTTTAGAGGCTGTCCTGGAACTCGCTCTGTAGACCAGGCTGGCCTCAAACTCACAGAGATCCACCTGCCTCTGCCTCCCGAGTGCTGGGATTAAAGGCATGCACCACCACTGCCCAGCTCTGAACCATTTTTTTTTAGATGCTTCTTTATACACACTGTATTTAATTAGGATTTTTTTTACATGAGCATGGACAGTGAGTACTTTACTGGAACAGGGAAGATTTATCAGTGGCTTACTACTGAGGAATTTGATTCTTCATCCAATAGCGACCATTTTACTTCCATAGATCCATAAAGGAGGGTGGGGCCTTCCTGCATCAATGCAGATTTCATGTAGATAACCACTGTTCTTGTAAGTTCATGGGCACTACAGCCATGCTGTTTCTAGAAGGCATCATTTCATAGCACTTCATCCCATCCTCCAGCTCACTGTTTTGCCGTGTTCCCTATCTATGCCTTGGGGTTTGTGATACGATTTTTCACTTATTCTCTCACCAAGTTTAATAGCAGTAGTAATCTATGTGTAAAATTACAATTATTTGAAGTTAATTTGACAATATATCCATTTAGAGAAACAATAGCAATAGGTTCCTTTGTCTAGTTCCCATAACCTCCCACCCATGAACTTTTGAATAGGTTTATAAAAGCAGATGTGGATTCCCTTCTGTAGAGCTGGCCTCAGATCCAAGCAAAAAATGATTGGTTCTCACATAGCAATTATGCTACTTACTATTGCACCAATGAGACCATGTGGCCTGGTTGGCTGGTGGTACAGAATTCTTAGTTTGGTAGGATTTGTAATGGCTTTTTCCCTTCAGCAGCAAGCACAGTACCTTCTTGCTCCAGGAAAGCTAGCCAGCAGGGAAGAAGCCTCCAGTTCAATTTTTACTTGATTTTTCTGTGTCCCATAACCAAAGTATGTTATGCTTTAGCAATAGGATCTCATCGTCTGGTTTCTGTGGGCAACCAACAGCAGTGGGAATAGCCTGTTCAATAATAGTCTTTTAGGTCAAATGATCCAATTTGAGTTGATGTCTGTTCAAGTCTTTAGATGTCCCTCAATTTCTGTTTATCTAATATTACCTTAGAATTAGATTCAGGTTAGTACATCTTTGGCAGAAATATCACAGAAGCGACAGTTCTCTTTGTTGCTCCCTGTCCAGTGGCATATGTATAGATTCATCTTATTACTGATGCACCAAGTTTCTCTACTGTTATGGAATTCTTTGTGAATAGAAGCTGTAAAATTCCATCACTTTATCAGATTTTCTGTTCATTCGTTTTATGGACTTAAGGTTTTCTGTCTTATTTTGTGGCTCCTAATATTAGAGGCTATGTAGTAATGTTTTTCAGTTAGTTTAGTCTTAGTCCTCTATATTTCCCTCTTTTGTAAAGAATATCTTATTGTGTTGTTCAGGTCAGCTTCAGATTCATCAGCTCAAATGATTATTTTTCCAGAGACCCTTGAACTCATGGTAATCTTTCTGTCTTGGTCAAGGCTAGGATTATAGGTGCAAGCTACCATGTCATCTTAAAATTAGCTTATATTTGTGCTACTGTTAATAATAAAAACAATTGGGTGACTCTGCGTTTTATTTGTATACTTAAAATGTTTTTTAATGAGTGACACACATTTTTAATTAATTAATTAATTTATTTTTCAATAATGTTGAAGTTAAATCTCTTTTCTCAGTGCCTTAAGTCAGATTATGCATTTACTTAGGGAATCCTGCTTAGATACTTACTCAAAAAGATTTGTTGATGTAAGAAAGAAACAGTAATTTTGCTGGTAGCATTTTCAGGATGTTCTGTGTATCTTAACATGCCTGGTATGCATTTAATATATTGTCTGATGGAGTACAATCTTTTCTGCCCCCCCCGTCTTTTTTCTTAGCAAGAGACACCTTTTGAAAGATTTTTTTACTTGAATCCATGGACCAATGGAGTGTCTTTGGGAATTTCAAAGCATCCCTCTGATCATGTGTTTATCTCAGGAATGCTGTGCCAGAAATCAGAAGTCTCCTCATATCTTAAGAATTATCAACTCCCAAGCAGTTGCTGGGAAGTTTAGAGTAACAGCTACATGAGTGAACCCTTGCTGAAAGCCTGCCAGGTTCAGTGTCTGCAAAAGGGAAGGTGTTTGTGTTCATTCCCATGCCAAGATTCCTGTTCTTATCTAATTTGAAGATCCTTGCTGGCGATTAATGGGTGCCAGGGATTTATCTTGATAAAGTTCAAGGGCTGGTCTGTGTTTCAGCTGAATCCTTAGGGACTAAAGAACTCAGCTGAAATATTTCTTTTCCTTTTGGTGAACCATTTTATTTAACCACTAAATAAAATAGCAGTGTGAAGGTTTGTAATATGGGATGAACTGATGTGATTTTAAACTGAAAATTCTGAAACTTGTCTTGCAAGACCTTATTGTTGTTTATTTGTGCTTATTAGTAATTAATTGAAAGGACCTTCAAAGTTCCTAATTTCGAAAAAAATGATGAGAAAAGTATGTGTGGGACTATAAAAAGTACCTAAAAAATCTGTACAATTCAGATAATTACTTGTTTCCTAAATATTAAGACATATTTCGAGTTTATTTTTAAAGTAGAAATTTAAGACCTAAGGCATACTCAGAGGTAGAGTTTCTGCTTGGTTTGTGACAGATCATGGGCTAAACCCAACACAAGACACAAGGATGGAAGAATAAAAATAAACATACTTGATAGCAGTATAGTCTCAAAGTGAGTGCTACGTATGTTGCATTTGTTTTTTTTTTTCAAAGCAACTTCAAACTATTTTGCTTTTGTATAGCTAATTCCCATTGAAGAGTGATAAGTTTAAATTTTTAGGCTATCTTTAAAAAATGTAGAATGTACTTTTCTAGTAGTTTATATTTTTGCTTACAGGATGAGCATAATGGGCTAAATATCTCTTCTACAGAAGGTTTTAGCCTTTACACTGAAACTTTACTGTAGTAATAGAATGTGAACATGCCATATATACACATATTATTTATTTCCATCTTAATTAGATCATGTGATTTTGGATTTTATTTTAATATGGCCCAGAGTTTTAGTAGTATCGTGTTACTGCTCAGATTTGAGCCAGGTGATTGATCCAGAAATTATCAATTTTATTTTTGTGTACCAGTTCATAGTTTGAATACATAGCAGGAGAGAAAACGTGATCACAAAGGTGATTTTCCAGGGTCAGTATTATCCATTGCACTAGAGATGTGCTGACCCCTGACATTTCTTCAAATGTGGGAAACTTGACTGCATGATTTCTGGTAGTGGGGACCTATCTTCATTCTCTCCCCTATTATAATTAAAAACTAAAATAAAACTTCATTTTGTATTTCTTGTCAGGTATTTTTGTAATTTAGCAGTATATGCATAATTTCTTACCATGAAAATCTCCATTTTTGTTCTGTGTAGATGACTATAATGTAGATATTTAAGTGCTAACATGAATATGATGGTTGGAGAACTTAGTGAACATACTAAAAACCATTGAATTGTATGCTTTATGTGCATGAATTGTAAAGCATATGAATTATAGCTTTGCAAAACTTGAAAAGCAGTTCATCAGGAAGCAGTGACTGAAGTCAGACAATCTGAGTTGGGCTGCATTCCTAAAAATCTTCTTTGATAAATTACTTTACCTTTCTGAGCTTGTTTTATAACTTCAAAAGATGTTTTTTTAATTTTTTTTCATTTTTTATTTTAATTTTAAATAGCTTGTTTTACATGTCAATCCCAGTTCCCTCTCCCTCCCCTCCTCCCGCACTCCCCTTCTCAAAAGATGTTTTTAAAAGCTGTTTGGTGGCACATATCTGTAGTCTCAGGACTTGTAAAGGGTGAGGACAAGATGGTAAGAGGAGGATTAGGAATTCAGGGGTCTAACTTGGGCTCCCTTTTATACCCCCCCAGTTATTTATTTTTTTTTAAATTTTTTTTTGGTTTTACGAGACAGGGTTTCTCTGTATTGTTTTCGAGGCTGTCGGTCCAGCCCAGCCTCGAACTCACAGAGATCTGCCTGCCTCTGCCTCCCGAGTGCTGGGATTAAAGGTGTGCGTCACCACCACCCGGCTTTAATGATATTAATGTATACCTTAAGATTGTTTTTCAAATTGAACTATAAATTTTTGAGAATATGTGCAAGACTGAGCAGTAAATAACTGAACTAATAAAAATATGCTGTTTTCCCTATTGAAAGTATTATTAATGGTATGCTAAATGTTTAAAAATGAAGTCAAGGTTTTGTTGTGTTTTAATGAATCATGGATGAATAAGGATTGTACCTGTTAAGGAAAAAAAACGAAATATAGTATTTGATGAACTTTGACCAGTTTATATACTTGTGTTACACAAAACATTAGTCAAGATTTTCCCTTTTCACCCAGCTGTTGTCCCTGTCCCTCAGAGGCAATTGCTATTTTACCTTTTTACCATTTATTGGTTTGCCTGCTCCAGAACTTTTTAAAAAAGGTAGTAAAGAGTATGCTCTTGATCATAGTTTCCTTCATTTAACCTAACACCTTTGAGATTTATCCATGTTGATAAGTTACATAATAGTATCCTACTCACCATTTAAAAGTTTAGTTTTTCTGTATGAAGGACATTTGAGCAGTTGCCAGTTTTCAGCTACTTTAATGCATCTGCGAGCATAATTGTATACTTAAATTTTCTTGAGTAAAGTTCTGCAGTACTGTTATTGGGTCATAGGGTAAATTTCTGTCTAAAATCTTGATTGTAGAGCAAGTAGATTTTTTTTTCCACTGCTGTGAATTGAACACTGGCCCTCAGGCATATTAGGCAAAGTACTGTGCTGCTGCCTGCCCACAATTTCACTAATATCCCCTTGCCCATAATTTCACTAACCTAAATGTTATTCTTCCATTGGTAAATATCTGTTGTATGTATAAAACAGATTGCGATGGTTCTTTCAGGAACAAATGTGACACTGAATTGTTGATATTTATCATTTTTCTACCTAATTGTTAGAGCATAGGTTTTTTTTTTTAACATATTGGTATATAAATTTCTGGCAAGAGTAGAAAAAGAAAACACAGATTATGTTTAGTATTGTTTTCTAAGGGTGCCACCAGCACATATGTATGTGTGCATGTGTGTGCATGCACACACAGAGGTCATATCTACTTCCCTTTAAGTTACTGATCTTTATCTGATATAGGCACACCATTTTGGGATTGTGGGCTCAGGTGGCTGTTGCTTCTATTTTTTAGTATATAGTTAACATTGGCAGTCACCCTTATAATGATGTGACACAGCCACCCCCAAGTACATTGAATACGCCTTGCCTAGCACAAGATAACTTGATTTAATTGGCAACAGTGTTTGCCCTCAAATGATAGTCACTGAAGTAAAACGGAACGCATTTCACTTTGTCCTTTTTTTAAATTAACAACAGATATGTATTTTTTAAAAATAATAGAATTGTGTGATTTAAAAAGTATGAATACATTTATCAGGATAAAGTGCCTAAGTAATTTTGTTTAAAAATCAAACTTTAAAGCTATTAAGGGAATACTTTGAGCTTACAGTATTGTCAACAAAAGATGTGATTAAATAAATTGAATGTTGAAGACTTTAAGCTTATGGTTAACACTGGGTAATTAAAAGTAAGAGCTGCTGTGGGAGTACATTATATATCAGCTGTCCTTTTACCTCATTAACTGGGGTTTTGCATGTTTATGGAGCTAACTTCAATTAAAAATGCCTTTTCGGTTATGTCTAACAAGGTCTTTTAGTTACTCTTTTAGTATAAAGTATTGCACTTTAATTGAAATTGGTATATCATAAATACCTGTGTTTGAATAATACATAATATGAACAACTGTTATTTAGCACCTTTTCTGTTCAAAAAATTGTCTATTATTTTCTGTGATATAACCAAAAGCTATCATATTTCATGAGCTGTACACATGTATCCATTAATTGTACAGGTATCGTCTTTTAAAATACTTAAGGTTTTATGATTTCAAATTAGCAGTGCTTTAAAATCCTTCCTGAAACATACTGAGTTTTCTACATCAGTTCTGCCATTTACAAAAAAGTTAATTACTTGTCTTCTTAAATTCCAAAATTGTTTTTTTCCCCTGCAAAAATTAACTTTGGTTATGTTTATTAGAAAATTCAAGATGATCTTAAATTTGGAAACATATAGTAAATGTTGGTTAAAATGTTAAAATTTGTTATTTTCCTAGGACATTGTCCTAGTTTTAAAAACAATGAGACTGGGGAGATAGCTTGCCAGTAAAGTGTTTGGTGTGCAAACAAGAGGGCCTGGGTTTGATCCTTACAAATCAATGTTTTAAAAGCTTATGTGTGTTGAAGGGAGAGTTGGGAGGTGGCCGGAAAGGTGGCTTAGAGGTTAAGAGCACTGGATGCTCTTTCAGAGGACCTGGGTTTGATTCCCATCACCCACATGGTAGTTCACAACTGTCTGTAACTCTAGTTTCAGGGGATCCCATGCCCACTTCTGGCCTCTGTGGGCACCAGCCAAATATACAATACAAAGACATATGCAGACATGCCATGCATATACATTAAAGACAAACCAAGCAAGCAAAAACCTGGATGTACATACTCTTGTAAATCCAGTCCTGGGGAGATAGACTCTAGTGAACCGTGGGGTTCATCAGTCAGCCATCTTAGCTTACTCAGCAGTTTGGTTCTGAAGAGTAACATCCAAGGTTGTGCTCTCTCTTCTCTCTTCCCTCCTTCTCCAAAAGAGAAAAAGGCACATAAATATGGACAGCAGTGAAGAGACTTTAAGGTGAATGAATGTTCTAAAGAACACATCATCTGGGGAGTGTTGGTGCACCCTTTATCCTCTGCACTCAGGAGGCAGAGGCAGGTGGATCTCTGTGAGTTCAAGGCCAGCAGCCTGGTCTACAGAGACAGTCTGGCCTACACAGAGAAACCCTGTCTTGAAAAACCAAACCAAACCGAACCAAAAAAGAATACATCGAAAAATAAGATAAGAAAGAAAATGAGTTATGTTCTTTTTATTTTGAATGTATAATTAATGTAAATAATTTACATTTTAAAACCTTCATTACAGAAGTGTCATCATTGCAACAAAAAAATCAGCTGTCTTACCTCCCACCCTTCCTACAAGTGCAACTTCCAATGCTGTCAGTGTGGTTTCTTCAGTGGATTCCACCCAAGTCTCAGATGTGGGAGGAGAGTCATCAGGTGAGTTAGGTGTCAATGATATCAACATAATTTTTAGATCCTATTTTAGCTAATCATAGGATTTTCTAATAAAATCAAGAAATTTGTAAGGTACTTTATAAACCTGTTTTACTATTGTTTACTAGTATCCTAAAGAAATCTGAGTAAAATGAAAAAGTAAAATCAGGACTGGAGATTGAATTCCATTGGTAAAGTACTAGCCTCGCTTGTTTTGAGCCCTGGGTTCAATTCCTGGAACCACATGAACTGGTGATGCAGATACCTAAAAGCCTAGCACCCGGAAGGTGGGGGCAGATGATCAGATATTCAAGGCTTTATAGGGATTAAAGACTTGCTTCAACTATATGAGACTTATTAATGATTGTTAAATGTATATCTACTATATACTACTTTGTTTATATTTCTGAATTAGAATCTAGGAAACTATTTGCTATCCTTAAGTAGTATGTCATAATTGTACTAGCCATAGTGGTGCACAATTTTTTTTACAGTTATTTTACTTTGTCTAGCTTTCTTTTCACATTTCTTTATACAATGAAAGCATATTAACTAATGAATATCAGATCATAAATCTATCTATGTTAGCTGAAGGTTAGAGATAATATAAGTAAAACTTGGAGAATGCAGTGTTAAAAAAGCCAAGTAGGATACTGGGGAGATTACTTTGTCACATGCTCGCTGTGCATGTATAAGGACCTCAGTTGGGATCCCCAGCAACTATGTAAAAATAATGCTTATAATCTATCACTCGGAGGCAGAGACAGAAAGGTCACTGGGGTTACTTGCTACCCATCTTGCTGAATTAGTGAGCTTCGGGTTTGGTGAAAAAGTTCCAGACTAAAAAATAAGGTGGAAAGCAATATAAACATGACATTGATTTCTGACCTCCGCATGTACCAACATGGCCACATAAGAGCCTTCAAACACACTACCATGCAAGTAATGTTATGAAGTTAGGAAAAGGGAATATCTTATACCAGTAATATTGTTCAGGAGGTCATGCTGTTCCATAAACATAGTAACAAGGTGCTAGGAACCCCCAAAGGACTCACACTGTGACGCTAGAATAAGGTTACTTTAAAACAAGAAAGAATCCTGAAGGAATACCTCTCTGGATTAAAAGATCAGAAATAATGTTTTTACTTACTTAGGGACAACTTATATAAGGATCTGCTCTCCTATTTATTTGGCAAACTAGTTGATCTTGGAGAGTTTTGATGTTGTTACTAGACTAGCCACTAGTTAACCAGTCCCTGTCCCCATACTGTATTTTGTGTTATGTGTTGACAAAGTAAATGGAATTATTTCTCTTCTTAAATTTCTTCTTTTGACACTGGGTCTCACATGGCCTAGGCTGGCCTTGAACTCACTGTGTAACCAAGGATGAACTGCAACTTGTTATCCTTTTGTCTACACATGCCAAATGCTGGAATTTGCCACCACGCTTAGTTTATGTGGTGTTGGAGAGAGACCAGGGGTTCTTCTGTGCTAGACAAGCAGTATACCAGCTTATCTACATGTCCAACCCTACTTTTTGCCTTTGTTTTACTTGTCTTAACAATGTTTTGTCTTACAGTTTTGGAATGCAATTAATTATTAGAAAGTGTTCATAGTATGCTAAAGAAAATTGATGCTTTATGTACTGTTCAATTGTAACTATGATAAGTAGCTCCTGTGTATGGTTAAAATAAGACAGTACACTGCAAAGTTACTTGTTTGATTCCATGAGTTGTAGTATTGGCCCTCATGTCCTATTAGGTCTCATGTAGGCTAAGCTTGCCTTGGATGGAATGTGTAGCAAAGAATATTCCTAACTTTTGGCCTTTACATCTGTTGTGGTTGAGTGGTTGAGATTACTACTACAAATTTGATTTTTCATTTAGAATTTACTTTTAGTGTCTTCCTTCCTCTCTTTCTCCCTCCCTCCCTCCCTCCCCCCTCCCTCCCTCCCTCCCTCCCTCCCTTCCTTCTTTCCTCTATTTCTTCCTTCCCTTTTTCTTTTCCTTTCCTTTCCTTTCTTTTCTTTCTTTTTTTGAGCTGAAAACTGAACCACTGAGGTAGATCTCCAGCCCCTATCAGCTTCTTTAAGAGTTCATCTGGAGTACACATACTATTTTCATATATAAAAGACAGTAGGTATTAAGTTAAAAACTGCACCTAGAAACAAAAAGTTGCTGTTGTAGTATTGTATTGTGTGGCTTAGGCTTTATTTTATCAAAGAAATTTTAAGTATCACTGTGCTTTAGTTTTTAGATTAGTTTCAAATTTACAGAAAAAAAAAGAGTAGAAAGAAAGTGGTTGCCTTGTATATACCCCTGTAGCACTCTCTTCTCAGAAAAAAAGTAATATTGGCAGCCATTTACAAAATCTGTATTTATGAATTCCTCAGTCCATCCCTAGAGAAAGCATGACTGTGTGAGAAGTACACTGACTAGAATAAGTTCCACTTATTCCAAAGGAAGTCTCCTTTAACTTCAGTTTATGGTCTAGAGTAAATAGGATCTTCTGATGCCATAGAGGCCAGAGATGCCAGTTTCCATGGATCTTTGATCTTCTTGGCATGGGCACTGGGAGTTGAACTTAGATCCTCTGTAAGAACAGCATGTGCTGTAACAGTGGAGCCTTCTCTCCACTGACAGGTCCTAGATTTTTGAGAGAGGGCAAGAGAGCCTCCTATGTTCTCCAAGCTGACTCTGAAGTTCTGAGCTTCCTCAGCTTCTTGAGTGCCGGGATGTAGGAATATACCACCAGGCTAGATTTCTGGTCACTTTGAAGTATATTTTTCATATTTTAAATCCAGGGAAGATTTAAGAGAACTAAGATGCTTATGTGATTTTCCAAATTAATTTGCTATCTTGATGTCTTTGGTAACTACTGGCCAAAATTTATAAAATTATATTGTACCTTATGGGCCTGACCCATAATATATCCTGAACCCTGAATCTAATCTCCATTGTTTAGCTTTTTTTCTGACCATTACCAATAAGAACTTATAACCAATTCCCTTAAACAATGACAAATATCCATAACCTATTGAATAGCCAAAAACCACCCAACCCAACCTCTTTGCAACGTGGGCATCATGTTCTTAAATTTACTTCCTGCTGTTTGGGGGCGATAGCATCTTTAGGGGATCCTGAAAAGAAAAATTTGGGTTAATTGTTATGTCCTGAGAGAGGTAACTATCATTTGTAGTTTAATCTCTGTGTATTGGAAAGTTCAGGGCTTGTCTCAAGTCCTGGCTAGAGTAGTCTTTGAGGCTGGATCATCTTAGCTAGACACCTCAAAATTCTGAGCAGTTTGTAGTCCAAAGCTGATCTTTAGTTGGTGTTTTTCAGCTTAGTGGTGTTATCACAGTCCTGGCGAAATTGTCGTTGTGGGATTCTCTCTTCCTTTTGGCGACTTTAGAGATCAGTGTAGTCAGATTATGCCTTTTCTTGGTAATTTTTTTCCAGGTAGTTCTCCCCTTTTCTTTGGATGCTTATTTGTGTAAAGGTCTTTAAATCCTCCAAGGTGGTTTATTGATTGCTCTGAGAAAGAGTTTTCCCCCATGGTGACAGAAAACGAATGAACTGAATTTGTCCTGGGAGCCTTTGAGAGGCTCCAAGACTCTGGAAGGCAAAGGGTTACCTTGAATGTCCCTCATTGACCTGCATTCATTAGTCTAACCCCTGCCTTTGCCACACCTTAATGCATAATCCAGAAGGGAGGGGCATTATGTTTGAATTATGCTTTGAAAAAATAGTGTTTCTAGGAGCATCCTATTTACAATCACTTTTAAGGTGACCTTGTTTTCCAGAATTTAAACATTTGACATTTTGATTTTCTTCAGACCTCTTGAAATCATCTCTCCTATCCATGCATTATCATAATCATGAGATTCAATATTGATTGTGTAGCACATAGATTTCAGAGTTCTGTTTATCAACTGTGTGTGTTTTGTAGGTTTCATGTATTTACTGACTTTTTTGCTATGTCCTAGTGAAGGGCTGTGGTGGAATTTTGTCTCTGTTTACTCTCACATTGACCTGGCACCCTTGTAGGTTACAACTTTAAGGAACCAGGAATTGGCAAATGTGTTGCAACTGCCAGCACAGTGTACTCCTTTGTACTTGACCACCTTAGGTCTCTATCACCATGCCAACTGGACACCTCTAGTTCATTTGGTCCTGTCTTACAGAGAAAATTTAATATTGCATTTCCTCCTAATACTAGCTAGATAACAATGACTCTGCTATTCATGTTCTCCTTCTACCTTAGACTGATTGACAGTCTAATCCTGTATATTTTGATTCTTAAGCAGAAACTTATCTTCCTTCTTACTTTGAGATTTTGCAGACTCTTCATACCATAGAATTATTTTCTAGCTTAGTCTTTTGGATTAGTTCTTCAAGTCTTTCCTTTCTGTATTTCTCTTCTTATCTATTCTTAGCTCTGTCAGTGTTAGTTTCCTGGACTGATCTCTTATCTGGTTAAGTTTGTTAACAGTTATTTCTTGATGATATAAGGAAAATGACTTTTGTTTAAGAGAAAACAATTTGAACACTTTATACAAAAGAGGATTGAGTTGGTTGTTAGCAATATTAAGGTATAACATTAAAGATTATACATAAACATTAATTGAAAAAACCGGAATAAGACCATATAATATAAATTAATTTTATTCAGCACTTTAAATAAAAACGCTGGAATAAGATGCTAGGAAAGATATGGATGCTTAGAAAATTGACCTGTTCAAGTACAGGGGTTGGGATGATTAGGGGAATTATGTCTGAAGTTCATATTACTGTAGCTCTTCAAGTATATGTTTGGACTCTCCGGATACTAAGAGGTAGTTGGATGAGATGAGGGTTCTGTTCTCTAAAAAGTGCTGTATGATAGCTGGAAGTGCATTAAAAATATCAATTGGAAGCCAAATGTGGTGGTGCATACATGGACTCCCAGAATTTGTAGGGTGTGGTAAATGTAGTAAGTCAGATGTTCATGGTTATTCTTGGCTGCATTGTTAGCTAGAGGACAACTTGAGTTACATGAAATGCTGTTTAATAAAACAAAACAAAAACAAGTATAAGTTGGGTAATGTAGGCTGGGGAGATGGTAGCTAGTACATGCCATGGCCTCTAGGTATGTCTTCCTACCATAAAGCCCTGGAAGCTGGGGAGCAAACCAGATCTTCTCGTCATCTAGTTTAGGTGACTTCTGGTGTCCACTAAGCTGTGTGAAACTCCTCATAAAAACCTGTGCCTTGTTATTATCTCTTCTGTGATTTTGAAAAAAGCATATCTTGAAATAAGCATGAGAAAACAAGTCCTATTGTATTTAGGAAAGCTCCTGAGAAAGTGTAGATGGCACTGAAATAACTTGAGATCTGTTCCTCAAATGTGTGTGGATTGTTTACTGTTTTAGAGTCTTGTTCAGTCACGCTGCAGCACAAGTTCTCGGATGATTGACTAAACAGTTTTGCTCTTGGTTTTAATGGTACAACTTTTTAAAGCTAAATTAGGAGCTTTATATTTCTAATTTTTACTTCATCAAAAAAAGCTTTTGCTTATTAGTTTCTATTGGTACCAAATAACAGAAGTTGAACCTAGCTCAGTGGATCAGATTCTATCTGTACTTATTTTCTTCCTCTATACCCCTTGGATAGCAGGGTTGCCTGACACCACTGACCTTACATGTAAATATTTAAGAAAAAACATTGATTTATCAAAAGTCTTTGTCTACAGTGATACATGTTTGAAAAAAGTACATTGTAATACATGTTTGTTGGCTGCTCTAAAAAGGTCATATTTGTTTTAATCCTTGTATCTAAAACCAGAAAATTACTGTCAAATGCTTATTTTTCTCTTACAGGAAATAGATCACCTAATGCAAAATTGCCTTCAGTCGCAGCAGTTGGCTCTGTCCCACAAGACCCAGTTGCACACATGAGGTATTTAAGCTCCTCACTGGGGACCTGAAATTTGTGCTTTTCCATCACCTACCCTTTCCTCTCTTTATAAATTAATGTTATTTCAAAAAAATTATGTTGTAAAATATTTATGAGAATTGTCTCCTTGTAAAAATGCTACACATATGGCAAATATTTTTATGAGTTGGTGATATATATTTTAAATAATTATGAATCACTAAGAATTCATTGTTCCTTTTCTTTAAAAGTGTTAAAGTGATGATATGGTCAATTATGATCATATTGATACTGTGTCCTACATATATCTTTACTTTTACTTACAATTTTAATTTGGAATGTATGTTTTAAATTTTAATTTTGAAATTTATAGACTTATTTTCTACCACTATACCCAAAGGGGTATATTTTGTGGGATTACACAGGCTTGAAAGATTCTGTGAGGCACAGGAAGAAACCTGTGAGGAGGTGGTTTTGGAGAGCAGAATCCGTTAGGAGGTGTCTGATAATGTCAGTAGGAGCTGAGCTGTTGGTAACAAGTTGGAAGGACTGTTGTGAATCAAGATAGCACTGCCTGCTAACTTCTTTACTGTATAAAGCCCTGGGTATTTGTCAGTTTCCTAAACTGCAGCATGCCTGTTTATCTTTTTAAAGTCATTAAAAGTATGTGATTAATTATATGTGAACATATATGGATACTCATGCAAACTTAATATGTTAATGGAGATAATTATAAATGTATAGCCTGTGATTTTCTAATGAGGTCACTTAGATGGTATTAGAAAGAAATTGTTACTCCAATAAAAAAATTAACTACTTTTTAGAAGCATTTTTATGCTACAACTGACAACTTAGAAATGAAGACATGATTTTTTTATCTCCAGTTACTGTTAACTTGATCAGTATACTGATAGCTGAGTTTGATGAGCCAATAAATTAGGCGAGATCTTGGTTTAGTTTGGGTTATAACAGAGTCATAAAAAGGTGCTTTTAACTGGTGAGTTGCAACTTCCAGAAAGAACTGAAGCTTGGGATGGTTGTTAATCAAGGCTGTTTTTGAGGACTTGGAGAAGAAGGATGATTCAGGGTGCAAAAGGACATTTTAGGTAGAAAGCCTTTAGATACAGTGATGTGTCTTTTGGTCATTTTTATTTTTGATGTAACTTTACATTTATATGGAAATAGATTTCACTTTAGAACTAGAAAGCTGATAACCCTCATCATCTCTCTGTTAGTATTACAGAAAGGCTAGAGCATGCCCTGGAGAAGGCAGCCCCTCTGCTACGGGAGATTTTTGTGGATTTTGCACCTTTCCTTTCTCGGACACTTTTGGGTAGTCATGGACAAGAACTGCTTATAGAAGGAACAAGTAGGTGCTTTTCTTTTATTCTGTTTGCATTTCTTTACATTACAAAGTTATATGCTTGAATGAGAAATGTCTTCATTTCCTTAAATATTTTCACCATTGGCAAGGCCCTCACATGTATGTGACTTTTGAAGACACAAATCTGTTACATTTTAATCTGTTTTAGTTTACTTTTGTTGTGTTTTTTTTTTTTTTTTTGGTTTTTACGAGACAGGGTTTCTGTATTGTTTCGGAGGCTGTTGGTCCAGCCTGGCCTCGAAAGCACAGAGATCTGCCTGCCTCTGCCTCCCGAGTGCTGGGATTAAAGGTGTGCGCCACCACCACCCGGCTTGTTTTTGTTTTTTAACCAGTAGTTTGGATAAAGTATAAAAGTATTAGGCAAAAGCAGTAGTTTTTTTTTTTTTCTAGTGCTGGAAGTTGAACTCAGGATCTTGTACAGCCTTTGCAAGTACTTTACTGTTGAGTTTCATTCTTAGATCAAGATTTATCTTTTTTCAGTACAATTACATTAACTATGGGGTAGAGAATTAGGGAGACTGTAAGAGTTTTGCTTGAGCTTACGATCCATAGAAGATGGGTGTGGTGATGAACATCTTTTTAAAAATTTTTAAATTTATATTAGAAAGAAGCTTGCTTCACTTCCAGCTCATCTCCCTCCCCTCCTCTGCTGTCCCCCCCCAGGCTCCCCAGCCCTGCACCCAATCCCTACCCCAATTCCCAGGGAGGGTGAGTCCCTCCATGGGGAATCAATGAGGGATGCTCTCTCAGCCTGGACTCTTGGAGGGTGATGAACACCTTTAATTCTAACACTTGGGAGACAGATACAGGTAAGTATTTATGTGAGTTCGAGGACAGCCTGGTTACAATAATGAGTTCCAGGACAGTTAAGGCTACACAGAGAAACTCTATCTCTACCCTCCCATAACCCCTCGTCACCCTGCCACTAGTTACTAGGCAGGCTACTTACAGAATGGATGAAGGATAGCAGTTCTTTTCTTTTTTCCTTTTTGCATGAGACATTGTATAGGAAAGGTCTTGAAGTATTAGAGATGACCCAATTAGGTGAAGGAAGATTTACCCTGAATTTGTTCAGGCAACAGGTATCAGTTCAACAGAAAACAACTTTTCAAACAACTGATTCTATTTAAGAACTTAAGACTGGTAGTGGTGGAACTATTAGTAGAACTGGGAATTCCAGCACTTGTGAAGTGTAAGCCCCCAAATAGGAAGTTTTAGACCTGGCCTGGGCAATATGAGACACCGTCTCAAAACAACTCATTTAATGGGTTAACTTAAAAATATCAGCTATCATCCCAAGCTAGAGATTATAAAAGTCAATCTTAAGAACTTTTATTAATGATAATCAGAATTAAATATTTTTGCTTGACTATGGTTGGATTATAATCATTAAATTTAATTTGTTTGGAGGCAAGATTTATGGTATAAGGTAAGTACTGATAATCTACTAAAGGATCCTGGTAAGACCCCCCATTCCTTCTTCAGTGTCCTACATAGCAATTTACATTTAGCAATGCATGATCTCATTTTTGAGTCCAAAAGTAGCAATGAATTCATTTGAACAGAAATTTCTAATTTTAGAAGTACTCCAGTTAAGTCTTATGTATCAATAATTTATTTAATAATAGACTACTTGATGTAATTATAAAGGCCACTTATTTATTAAAATAATATAATTTGAAAATAATTGATTTAAAAATCTTTGGAAGTTTGAATTGCAAGGCTTTCCAAAGCTTAATTTTTGTTTCATTTGTCAAATAATTATTTTTAAAATGGTATGTCCACTCTTGAGCTTATGTTTTTATTTGCAGTTATGTATTTGTGTTTGTAGCATGAATGACCTTTAAGCAGGCACTTACCAATACCGTGTCTATGTTGTCTCCCCACTGTGCTCTGCAAAACCATATTAATTGTCCAAATAAAAGTGACCTTTCACTACCATTATTTTTCTGAGCACTCAACTGTTCAGTGTGTATGTTTTCTTTATTGTCTTATTTATTTATTTATCTATCTATCTATCTATTTATCTCTGTCTGTCTGTCTGTCTGTCTATTTATTTAGAGACATGGTTTCAGGTAACATCTCCAGCTGTCCTGGAACTATTGTCTTTATATTGAATATAAAGATTGTATGCATTATACCATCCTGAAATAAGACTGAAGATAAACAAATTTATGTACATGTATTTTTCTGTATACATATTGAAATACCTGTATGTGGTAGGCCAAAGACCACTGTATAAATCTTTCTAATTTTAGATGCTCATATTGCTCATTATATATATGAACAAATGTGAAAAGATCCAGATTAGAATCCAGAGGTGATAATTCTGGTTCCTGTGGAGTTAACTAATTAATTAACTAATCCAATGAGGATTAGTGACTTAACTGTGAAAGGTTCAGAATTGATTTACTACGAGAAATTTGATTTTTTTCGTCATTTTCCTTTTATTTTTGAGATTATAATTACATCATTTCTTCCTTCTTCTTTCCTCCAAACCTTCCCATATAACCCTCATTGCTTTCTTTCAAATTCATAGCCTCTTTCTCATTAATTGTTGTGTATTCCTAAATATAACCTGCTTAGCCTATATGTTATTTTTATTTATATTTTTCAGGACTAATTAGTTGGTCTTGTGTAACCAATTAGTGTACTTTTCCTTTGGAAAGACTACTTCTCCCATTCAGCAAGGGGACTGACTAGGTTTTGAAGTTGGGGTAAAACTGGACTTGTCTTTGGGTTGCATTTTAAAAAGTAACAAGGTTTCAGACAGCAGGGGCCTGTTTGGCAAAGAGAGATGGTAGCTCTGTCCTTTCTTTCCTGATTGGCAGCCTTAGGCCGAAGTGTTTTTAGCCATCTTATCAGTGCAAACCCACGTTTTAGTTGATGACTTGCTTCCCTGTGCATGCAGCACAGAAATGCTGTGTAGCTAATTTTTATGCCACTGCCAACATCGCTCCATTCATTTCTTTTTCTTTTTTTTGCTTCATTCATTTCCTTTTTCTTTTCTTTTCTTTCTTTTTTCTTTTTCTCTTTTTTTAAAAAAGAAAATCAAAGGTATTTGTAAAGCTTCAAAATGCCAACTTGTGCTATTGTTCAGCAGAGGGATTATTATTTAAAAAGAACAGAAAACTAAAGAACGTAAAGATTACAGATACAGAATGAGCTCTCTCTATATGGAAGAGCTTTAATGGAGTGAAAGATGGAAGTAGTATCATAGGGCTTTTAAACGTCACCAGGAATTATTTAATATGGAACTAACAGCTGCAAGGTTTTGATCATTATAGTGTTACTGTGTTATCCCATCCTTATAATTTTTGGAATTACCTTTAAACATATTAGCTATAGCACATTCTTTGAACTGCTTTTTTGATTATACTGGGGACTTAAACTAAACAACTCTTTAGATGGTCATTAATGATATAAAATTTCCTTCCTAAGGATATTTTTAGTTAATCTGAAACAAATCATAGAAAGGAAAATGTAAATAATTGGTTTATAGGAAATGAGGAATACATAACAGACAATGGCTTGCATTTCTGTTAAGGTTTAGTGTGAGGTCAGAGGTCAAGGTACTAATAAGAGTGTTTGGGATGTCTGCTGCCATGAAACAAAATGGAAACTTGATTGATAGCTAGAGGGTTGAAGGGAGAGAGTGTGGTGGAGAAAGCAGAGGTCAGGGAGCCATTTCCCTTCTCTGCATGTATAATGATCACCTTTCCCAAACAAAGTGTAGGCGATCATGGTCAAGATGGCATATGCTGTACGCATTTCTATGAGATTGTGAAATGTCATTATAGAAGAAGTTACAAGTTTGAGTGTCTTGAAAATTAAAATAAAGTAGTTTACAAAACTGGTAGTTTTGATACCAGGTTTAAAGTAACTTCATAGTACTTTGTTTATTCATGCAATCAGATGTGTACAGCTTTAGTTCTAAGTACAAACAATATTAATGTTTTAGTTTAATTCAAATTTGAATAAAAATAGCATAAAAAGTGAATCTCTAGCATTTAAAAAATTTGTGTTTTTAGAATAACCTTCTTTTTTAAATAGGTTTGGTTTGCATGAAGTCCAGCAGTTCAGTTGTGGAGTTGGTTATGCTACTATGTTCTCAGGTGGGTATAAATGTCAAAGTAAAATTCAATCCTAATGTACATTGCTTGACAGTGAACTCATTCTTGCATTATCAAGTTTTTGTGATAATAAAGTTTTGTATGCTGTGCTAAATTTTTAACTTCTTACATAGATTACTTATATAGTTATAGATGATTTTGAAGCATGAACTGAGGGAGAGAATTTATATAAATGAGAAAAAATGGTTTTTAGAATTACACTGTAATGCTTGGATCAGTTGATCTTGAAATGACTGTCTTTGCAGTGTGTATTAAGGTTATAGAAATAGCTTTATTTATGTACTTTGTGGAGTGCCACTCTGATTCCCCCAGGAATCCTGGGTTTACCTCCCTTTGTGTAGGGGTTATAAAATGAGTAATAAATAATTTTGAATCCTTGTCATTGCTAATTATTTTTGACATACACAGTAGACTTGGGAAAATATCAACAAAGATGTGGCAGTGATCATCATAAAGATGTACAAAACAAATTCCTCAGAGCAAAATTAAAGTGTATAGGAACCTTGGGGTTAGCTTTAATGATTTTTAAAACTGATATAGGAATTATATATCCTATGGTGTTTTTGTTTTGTTTTTCAAATAATCAAATGAATGTTTTATTGAGTTTTTTTTGTAGTCTTTTTAAAGTGGTATCTTGCTGGTAGTAAATTCCTCTACTTAAAACTTTAAAATAGCCTTTTTTAATAGGAAGGGTATTGCTTTAGAGGTCAAGGGTTTTGACCCATTTCAACACCTTTGACCTTCATTTACAACTCTCATGGTTTCCTTGCCTAATGAATAAGGATAATATAAAATTAATGTTTCTTTCCATCGATTTATTCATTTTAGTGCCTATGTTGCCAAATTTATTTAGACTGTGCTGATGGACATTTCATGAATACAAATTAAAGAATCATAGGTGTGAAAATCAATACTATGTGTTATCAATAACGTGCAATAAGAACAATTACTTCTGGAGAGTATAGCTAATGGAATTTTATAATGAACTTGTAAGGAGCAGTTACATTTCTTAAGGGGCTTATTATTCTTAGATTTTGTGAGTAGTCTCTTTTAATAATTTAACCATTTTGTTTCGAATGCTCTTTCTCCAAAAGCTCACTTGGTAAAATTTCTCATTGAGCCATCTGATTTTAAATAGTTGGTTGTTTATTTCTTGGATGGGAGTACCACATGCAGTTTTATACTTGCTTGAAATTGCCTTTCCTTTTAGCACTCACAGTTTTTTCATAAGATTATGGTTCTGTTATTTATAGTGATATAGTTGTTTCCTATGTAAATTTTGATAATGAAGTTTCACCTTTTAGTTTAGGATTGAATTTTGTTTGGTACATGAAAGCTACTTCAAATATAGCACATTATGTATTTGGATGTCAGAAGCTGCACAGATAAAGAATGACACATGATAACACCTATTTGTCATGGATGTCACAGTGCCGCTTAATGCTTATCTGATCAAATGGCATATGGAGATCACTTTGACGAGTAAGTTTCAAAAATCAGAAATTCTCAAGGCTTTTGTTTGAATAACACACATTGTTGAGTATCTGAAGTCCTCAACACTTTTTTTTTATGAGTTCTTCAAAAGTCCCATGGCATCTCTACAAGATGTAACACAGTGTGAAAAATGATGTGAAAAATGAAACTAGAATTAGCTCCAGATGTATACAGATTGTTCTAGGGTGATAATTACATTTTTCACTTTGAATTTTCCTAATTCAAAGAGGTCAACTTGGTAATGGCAAAAGTGATTTATTTTGTTAAGAAGTGAACTGTCTTTTTCTACATGAAAGCTGAAGAGGTATGAAATTGAATTTTGAGAGAACATTTTGCAGATACTGGGTGGGGATGTCTTGAGTTTGATTGATAATTTTTTTTAGTGTGAGATAGGGTGGGAAGTAAAAAGCTACCATCTTGCTAAATTTTTAATTAATTTTTTAAAGAGGAGATGGAGAGGATTGAGTGCCAAAGATCAAAAGATCAGGTCAAAAACGCCTTTTTCATCACATAAATAATGGGATATGCTTATGAACTTAACATCTGCAAATTTGATTTAGAACTTTACAAATTAGTTGGTGTTAATTTCATAGCCATCAGCTATAATCTGATTATTTTTCTTGAGCCCATATACAACTTATCTTTTTGAAATTTTAAAGACAAGGTGTTTAACCATACTTTATTGTAAAACATAATTATAATCTCAATTAAAGTAGTAAGAGCTGATCATATGTGATTGGCTATCAATAGACAAAAAGAATCACTATATACTATTTTGAAGCTCTGACATAGTTTTTACTCTTTCCTTGTTACTAGTTGATTGAGCATCATTCTGAAGTTTATGGTATTTAAAACATCTAGGCCTTTGAGTAAAGTTCATTAAATTAATTCATCTATTATATTCCTAATAAAATCACTTAAGTAGTAGTTAAGCTCTAAACACCGATTTTTGTTTAAATTAATTTTTTCCCCAGTGCTTGGGAATAAATCTTGGTTAGGCCTTGCACATATTAGGCAAGTGCTCTGTTACTGAGCCCCCATCCCCAGACTGACTTGCTTTACTTCAAATATAAGTATATTCAGTCTTTAGGGAAGTACATATTTCCCTATAGTACAGACAAAAAAAGTTGAAAAAGTTTTCAACTATATTTCAAATTCAGTTTGTTAGGAAAAAATGTAACTTACTAATGTTGTATTTGTGTTTAAACCTGTAAGATTGAATGCAAGGAAAATATTAAATAAATATTTCAAGTAGTATTACTTCATTGCTGTATGAATGCTTGTATCTTGCTCATTTGACATTAATACCAGTTTTGAAAGAACTGACATTGCATTCAAGGCCACTTTATAAAAGTGTTGTGTTGCTCATCCTAATTCAGTCTGACATACATTCCAATAACACTACCTCCCTTCTTGGGTTTAAAGCTGAATTTATGACTGTGCATTGTGAAGTGCATCATTTAAAAATGGTTTCAACCCAAAACATCTAATAAATAAATAATGTGTATGGCTACTCAGTAGTAGACTTTCTAGACTAGAAATCATTCCATCGGATACTCAACAGTCCACTATCGGAGAGGGCTGTCAGATAAATCTTGTGGTAGCGGCATTCATGTCCTATAAATCACATATTATTGTCTGAGCCTTCTGCCAGGTCATCTATTCTTTTCCCATTGATCAGAAATGCATACAGTATATAGAAAACCTAGCAGCACCATGTAGTCTGGCTTGGCATCCCGTCTGAGTTATTAATTAGCAGCAAAAATTTATTTTTACTCTGATTAAAAATTTTTTTTGAAATATTATCTTTACAGGAATGTAATGATAGTGTTGGTGTTTTCTTTTCCCTGGGTTTCTATGTCTTAGAACTGCCAATTAACTACTGGTAATAGTCACTTAGTCACATATCAGTCAGCATTATTATAGTTTTTTAAAATGTAATATTATGTTTATTTTTTTGGTTTGAATATTAATGAAATGTTTATTTTATTCCTGTAGTTTTCCTTTTTTCCAATAAGTTCTGGTTCTCTACTTTGAATTTATCTCTGAGGAATCTACAATATTCAGTGCTCTTGTACTTGCCCTTCTAGCTCATAAACATTTCCTTTCATCATATTATTATGAGTAGCTGAGTCACACAAACAAGTAAATAATAGAAAAGTGTGTCCATAATTAGGTGATTGAGTTTTTCGAGAGGTGGGGCTTGAAAGTCCTTTCTTAAAGTTACCCAAATGTGCCATAATTTTTCTGTTATGGCATCTGATTTTTCCTTCCGTATTAACTCTTATAAATGATAACTTTTTTCCCCTCAATATGTGTTCTTACTTAAATTAGAAACATGAATGCTTCACATGTCAATCCCAGCTCCCTCTTCCACCCCTCTTCCCTTGTCCCTCCACCAACCCCTCCAGCCCCCTACCCCATCTCCACAAAACGATAACTTTTGTTTTTGTTACTTTGAGATGGTCACTTTGAGTAGCTCAGGCTGTCCTGGTACTTTCTGTCTTAACACAGGTGGACTTCAAACTTGTCATCCTTTTCCCTCAATCCCTTGAGAGCTCAGATTACTGGTATTCATTGTGAACCCTGATTGATGCAATGCTAAAGATTGTTTAATGCATTGAGTGCTTTCATGCATGTTAGGAAAACACTTTAGATTGAACTATGTGTCCAGCCTCAAGTCAACCACCCACCACCCTGCCCCCAAATAAATTAGTATTGTAATTACAGTCTTTGGTCCTGTTCAGGTGTTAGTATGATGTCTAGAAGCTAGGATCAGAACACAGCTTTTATCTATAGGAAATTATATATATTGTTTTTGATTTAATTATATGGTTTAAACTTTGGTATGTATTTATTCATAAAGGCCTTAGAGGACTAAAGACAATAATCTGTGTTTTTATCTGGATACAGAAAATTCCCATTAAATGTTCGTTAAATGAGGAATTAGCAATAGTTTTATTTCCTTTTTCTTTTTTGTCTTTTGGGAGAGAGGGATGTGGGTTGACACAGAGCCTTCCTAAATATCTTAGCCTGACTTGACCTCCTGCTTCAGCCTCAAATTCTGGGATTATCAGTGTCCTGTACTAATAGCATTGTGATGTGATTGCTTTGATTGTACAGGAACCTATACTCTTCATAGTGTTTGTTTTTATTATGTAGTAAAAATAACCTTTAAACATGTTTGTTTTTACTTAAACTAGGTTAAAAATAACCCCAAATCCCATTGGCTTTTGCCCATAGTCAGTTTTTGGCTTGGCTGCCCCCAACATTTGATTTCCAGATTAAGTGCAACTTTGAAGTGATATTGATAAACCTAAGAGCTGTTTTAGTACTTATACTGCATTATAATTTTTGTCATTTTTTTCCCTTCAGTACACATTAGAAATAACAGCCACGTAACATTTACTAAATAGTAGCTAGATGTGTGTGTTTGCCTGTTTAGGTAAGGTTTCCTCATTTATATTAATTCTTGTGTTTTGGAGTCCTTGGGAAGTTTTGCTCTAACAAGCAGGCCCCATCTTACTCAGGGATTGTCTTATTCTAATTCTATGTAGTCTGAAAGACTAATTTGAATTCTGAATTCTTGCTTTACTTTGAAGGAAGGACATGATACATTTTGAGCACGTATTAACTGATGAGCTTTAAGTCTTAGTTAAAAGGAGGTGATGACTTCCTTTTTAGTCCGTCCTCCCTCCCTCCCTCCCTCCCTCCCTCCCTCCCTCCCTCCCTCCCTCCCTCCCTCCCTCCCTCCCTCCCTCCCACCCTGCCCTTCTTCCTGCCTTTCTCTTTTTCCTTTTCAGAACTACTTCTGTTACTTTTAAGCCACTTCACTAGCCTAATCCTAACCATTTCTTGTATCAGACCTGATAAACAATGTGAGAAATACTGAACCTCAGGTTCTTCAAAAACAGCACACTTATATAAATAAATACCTTGGTGTGTGGATGGATTTTTAAAAATAATCCATTTTGTATTTAAGTAGAAAGAAGTCAACATTTTCTTAGATGTGCTAAATGTTGAAACATTCTTTGACATGCTTTAAATATTCTATTTCCTTTGTATCCATGCTCTTTTACAAGGTAAATAGTACTTTGGGGGGCAATTGATTTCTTTAAGAGTGGTTTATATGTACCATAGTCCAACCAGGATTAATATAGTTTTATGTTTCCACATTTTTATTACCTTATTCCTTCCGTTTTGATGTTTTTGTACCTCTTCTACAGTATATACTTTTAGAAAGTTAGTGGATATAACTGGACTGTTTCTAAGCTTTTGTTATTGCCAGTACCTATGATCTTTTGATTGCTAATTGAATGGGAATCAGTAGCCTAGTCTATACCATTAATATGGGGGGAACAAAATCTTCCCATATAATCACCCAGTTCTGCCACAATGCAACAGTGGGAGCTTGTAAAGTGGAATATCCAGCAAGAGGAAAAATAGGTGTTTTCCTCGAAGTGTTCAGAGCTAGTGTAGATTTCATGCAGTTGACCTTATAAAATGGCACTAAAGAGCTTCCTGGCATAGATACGAAGTTTCTAAGAGCTACAGAGGATAGTTGAATTGATCATAAAAATCTAAGAATCACAAACAATTAAAAAAGACAGCAGCTTCTTAACTACTTCATGGTTAATAACCACCTAATGCTTTGAATTGTTCCAAAACTGTATAAAAATAACTTCATATTTGAAGATGGGAGCATATGTTTTCAAGCAACAGCAATCACATACAAAAATCAGAGTAAATCAAGTGTAAAGTATCATTTTCAAGAACAAAATGTATCTTAAAAATGTTTAAATCAAATAGTAGGTTAGTAAGCATGCGTTATATACACTTCCTTTTATTTACATTTTGAGGTAGACTTTCCTTTGATATTAATTAAAGTGCTTTTTACAGCCAAAGAAAAACATAATTTCAATTCACATACTGGGCTTAATTTGAAATACAGGCGTCCCGTTGATTCACCAGCACACTAGGATTTAGAAAACACAACTTTGAAAGGTACATTTTGTGGAATGGGCAGTACACCCTGTGGCTTGGCCGTCTAGTCAGAAGGATGAGACCATGCTGACTATGTAACGACATCTTTGAACATTATTCTCAAGGGTGGTAGATGTAAAACAAAGTAATATCAACTGGCACTTAATTCTGCAAGTTCCCTGCTGATTGGGGTATTCAGTGAAATGGAACTCTTCCTGACAGGAAGTCAGCTTGTGAGGATGGAGACATTTGAAAATAAAGTGTGTTTTAATTTGACTCCCTGCTGTTTTACAACTCCTCTTTTAAATTTTGGATTAAGAAGAGAGGAAAAGGGAGGAACACAAATGGGAATTTCCATAGTATGGCATTTCTCTTTGATTTTAATGTGACTGGGAGTACAGGTCGGTGTCTCTGTTTCATAGTTGTTACTGCATGGTGCTCACCTTCTTTTCCAGCTTTAAATCAGTCTACCAGTTGTGGTGTTATGAAAGCTTAGCTTAAAGCTAGTTTTAAATTTTCTTTGTTTAATGCCAAATTGTCTGATGACTTTTTAAAAGTCCCAACTATATTCCAATTATAACATTTTTTAAAATACAAAGTATATTATGGTACACTAATGGATCTCAGTCAAATTAATTATTAAATTTGGCCTTCCCAACATTTTAAGACCAAGGTCCACATATTGCTTCTCTTAGAGCATTTGCACTGCTTGACTTAGGTGACTATTAAGATAAGATTGTTATTTAGTGTATTGTACCTTCAAGACAGACAGTTAGAGAATTCAACAAGCTTTCCATCTATTGTTTCTTTGTGGTCTAGTTTTTGGTCACTGTTTTATGACAAGAAAGTTTAGAACTTACAAAAATGATACAAGATATGAAGTTTGAACCTTGACTTAGGCTTGAATGAAGCCGTAATCAGAGCCCTGAAACTAGTTATTTGCTTTTGTGGTAGCAAAAAGAAATCTTTAATATTGTGCAGGGACAATGCTGAGATCATTGCTGTCTCCATTTTGAGTTACACAAGATAAAAAGAAAAAGTACTTTGGGCATTTTTTTGAAAGAAAAAAATTGAGGGTAGAAAATGCCATGGTGACTGGTTTTGAATATTCATTAACATCTTTCCTCCTGTTGATGGCTAACACATTTTATAACCTTGGGTGAATCAGTATCTTTTATAATACAAAGACTTTGTTTCTTATTGAGTGTAGTGAATACACTAAGATCTTGTTAGTTAATATTTATAAAAGTATACAGAACTGCTCACAGAACAAAGTAGACCACAAGTTAAATAAGTTAGTGCTAACTTGTGTTTTCAGCACACAGAACCTTCTCCCTTTGTTAGTATTTTCAGTGCCTCCAGTTTTCCATTCAGGAAATTAATTTTTGTCCTATATCTTTATCTCACAAAGTAAAATAGCACTGTTTTCTTTTTCTCTGAGATTATATATATGTATATATATATTTCTCTGAGATTATATATATATTATTTGAGATTATATATATATATATATATATTTGTTTTTCGAGACAGGGTTTCTCTGTATTGTTTTTTGGAGGCTGTCCTGGAACTTGCTCTGTAGACCAGGCTGTCCTCGAAGTCACAGAGATCCGCCTGCCTCTGCCTTCTGAGTGCTGGGATTAAAGGCATACACCACCAACACCCGGCATAGAGATTATTATATATTTTTATAATTGTATGTCTTGTCTAACCTGTTGTCAGCTTGAACCATAAAGTATTAACTCTAAGAATTTCTCACAGCTCAGTAATTTTTGCCTTCCTTTCCATGTGAATAACATTTATGGGTCACATTGGCTTTTTTCCATTGACACCATGGTGATTTAATCACTTTCTCTTCTCATTATAGTGATAGCTCTTCCTAGGAAATCCCGTATGGTATGCCAAATACAGAAACATTAATTGGTGTTAAGAATCTGATGTTTGGAGGTCTCCTTTTAAAATTTAGTCCTTCTCATTTATACCATATTTATTTTAACATAATTCATGTTTAATTTCATTCACTGATTTTTGAAACTTTCAAAAAACTTCCTTATTATATCTTTATCTTTACAAATTTGTGTAATATGATGATTCTCAACGTTAATTTTGTCAGGATGGAAAATATCTTTGGACAAAGTTCTCTTTAGGAATAAGTTTCTGGCTTCAAAAACTATGCTAAGTTCATAAGGTGATAGATTTGTTCATTACTTGATCTTACAACTTAAAGTATACAAATTTATCGAAACAACATTTGCACATTTAAATACACGCAATTTATGTTATTTATAATGTTGAGCATCTTGTTGAGATAGAAAAAGCTTCAGATTTAAGATCATCAGATTTTCAGGTTACTTATATTGCTATTTAAGTTATGTTGTAGGTAGAAGAATGGCTTACATCATGGTGTCTAGCCAAATCATGTCTTCGGAGTTCTGTGCTATACTAGGTATCCATTAGCATATTATTAAGAATATTGATAAAGATTTGAAGATTACAGAATCATTCTGTATTGAAAGTCTTTTTCATAACCAAAGTCATTAAATGTTTGATTGACCAGTAGATTATGGATCAAAACCTATAAGAAATTGTTATTTGTATGTTTCTTATATAGTATATGTTTAAAATATGAGACCAGAGTTTTATGGGTACATGTAGTATATATAATGTTCAGATAATTTTAATTCTGAAGATATATCATTTCATAGCATAAATATAAATCTTACTTGCTCATGATGAATGCCAACCAAAGGTGTGTATTTTTACAATTATTGTTTATTTGGAATTAAACTTGAGCACTGAATTAAAATTTCATTTTATATTAACTTTAACATTTTCCCCAATGAATTACATAGTATAAGTTTATGGTGGTTAGTGTGCAGTATAGAAGACTCCAAATAGTTAAACAGCAGGAAAGTTTTCTGCTTTTAGTTAAAAACTGCTGTTTTCTGTATGGCCTTATTTATCACATGTTTAATTCTTAATGTTGTGCTCTGTGGGACTGTGCATGCAAAAGGCAGCATAAAGAGCTCTGCTTCTAAGTCTATGGCTGTTACTTGCTACACAATAGTAAAAGCACTATTTTATTGGGTTACTTGTAATTAACTTCAGCAGTAGACATCCATATAAATCATTGGTAATCTGTTTTTTTTTAGATTTTTTTTAAAAACTGTGTTAATGTACTTGTTTCTGTTGTTTTTCTACATAAGGATTGAGGTTGTAATTGCTTTTTGGAACTAGGCTGTCACAAAACAACATAGATGTGCTTTGAAGAAATGATTGAGGCAAGCTAATGATTTTTAATAACATTTTATAAATATTTGTTACTGGAATAAATATTCAGAAGTAATATTGTTTTGTTGTGAAAGTTAATAAATAGTGATTTTATTCTCCCAACTCAAAAAGTGTCTAGACATTTGAACAGTTAAAGTGACAACAACTATTAATTAGAAAATATTTATACTTGTTATATTAAAAAATTCTGGCAAGGTAAAGATCCAAATATATCAACTCCTGTTTATAAATTTATAGAAAATATTTTAATTTTAAACATTTTAAATTTAATCATTCAAACCTTCATATATTTTATTTTTTGCAAATATTTGATAAATACCTCTTTACATATTGACTGAGACTTTATATTTTATACTCAGACTTCTTATGATTATTAGTTTATAATGTAATAAAAATTATAAAACAGATACCTTTTATAAAAATTAAGTCTAAAGAGACATTTCAATATGTATATGTCTGGCTGAGTTTAAGGTAGTAGGGTGTATTAATCCAAACCAAATTTGAAAAAAGAAACCATGACTGTGTGTGGAACATGCTTGTTTATCTGTAGGAAAGGCTTTAGAGAGGCATGGCTTAATTTAGTTCACTTCTATGATACTAAAGTCTTAATTTGATGATTGTGAAATGAGTGTCAAGTGTATTGAGGGTGGAGATGGGAGCCATGAAGAAAAATGAACAGGTCATGAAACTAATGCTTTAAAAAATAACTTGATTGGTAAATACTTTTTATTACGTTGAGTACATTAGATGGCTTAAAAATGTTTAAAAAATAATTAGCCATTTTATATAGTTGTAATGGATGTCTTTCATGCTCTCCCTCCAGCAGTCTTTAATGAACCCGCCTTGTAATTTCAGTGCAGGCTTTGAGATTCCCTGAAGACTTGACTTCAGACCTCAAAGGGCAGGAGTTGCCATATGTCTGGAGAAGCAGAGTTGCCGAGCAGACTGACCATGTACTAATAGGACACATTTGTATAGCTCCTGAGTGTGGATCCCTGATAGTCTTAATTATGATCATCTGTTGGGAGCTTATAGCTAGAAAAGGTTAGAACAACTTCTGCTATCTATGGAAACCATGCTTTCTGTATTGAGCAGTGAAAGATATTTACAAAGTTGGACTGAATTAGGAAATTATTAGAAGATCATTATTGATTGAAGAATATTTTTTAGACATACTTGAAAATAAATTAACGTTTTATGTGCTTGAGCACAACTAAGTTTTCTAATCGAGTATTTGACATGGTTATATATTCATAATAATAAAGTCTTTGATTATGTGCTATTCTGATCTTTTGAAGTTAAAAATCTTTATAGTTTACACATTCTGTGAATACTTTTAAAATATCCAGTGCTTTGTATGTAGGGCTCCTCTTGCTGTTTTTAAAATTTTTTTATTTTTTGGTAACAATTATAAAATTATAAAAATTTTGCTCACGTTTTAGTAGCATTCATTTTCTCTTATAGTCAACTTTACTCATAGAACCATATTATGCTTTTATATATAAATGTGTTCACAAAAATGAGGCTAGCACTTTTCTTAGGGCAGTTACCTGTTTTGCTGACCCTGAAGGACATCTCATCTGATGAAAAGGTGAAGTAAGGTTTCTCCTGTATTCCTTCCCGCCATGTGCTTATGGTAGGAATGGTATGATAGGTGCCCTGCAGAAACACAGGCACATGCTGCAGAAATGTGCACTGAAGGTACTACAGCCTTACCAAGAACAAGTTTTCCCTCAGTTTGACCTTTAGGCTTGTGTAAATGTTACTCAGTTTTATGTTCACTATTTTCTAGTATCTCCTCTCTGACCTCGTCCCTTGACTCATGATAGTGTTTCTGTCATCTCTTTAGGTCATTTGAACTGTAGCAGATTCAATTTGATTTTTTTTCTTTTACAAAGGCAGGTAGCTATAACATTTCAAAAATTAGTGTGGGCATTTATTTAAAAATATAAACCCTTACTGAGTATAGTGTCATTGCAGTTTAGCTCCTCAGGAGTCTGAGGCAGGAGAATTGCTTGAGGTAGTCTAGACAACATAACAACATGGCTTTAAAAAGAAAACACTGGGGCTTGTGATGTAGCCTGTAATCCCAGCACATGGGAACCTGCTAAGAAAGTTCAGTCTGGTATATATAGAGGTACGAGGCCATCCTGGGCTACCTGAGATATTACTAAACAAATAGAAACAAAATCAGCACATGGACACACATGTACATGCTCCCAAATAAACAAATGAATGTATACATAGACATATATCACAATGATTATAACTCAGGCAAAACAACAAAAACCAATCAACAAAGCCAAAGTAAATTATAACCCCTAAGGCTTTTTTAGAAGAAAGCAAAATAGATAGTTATGAGTTTGGGTGTTTGTTAATTTAGTTTTCATTCCTTTCCTTTATTTAAATTATGTCTAATTCCAAACTTCACAGCTTATTTTAATGGATAATATTTTAATATTCATAGAAATTAAGGTTGTTTTTATTTGATAAGATAGAATATTAACCTTAGAAAAACAACAAATACTTAATAATCAATTTATAATGCATTTGCATTTTCATAATTTTGACATGCTTATTCAGAAAACTTAAATGCTTGTTCTGTTATTTGGAAGTTTTCAGCATAATCAAGACATCTATTGTCTGTATAGGCAAACATGCCTATATCAGGGCATATATATGCATGTATGCAGGCGTGAGAAGCTGTCAGGAACTCTGATTCACTCACCTGTGACCAGGGATGTTTTGTTTTATGTCTCCACCAGCCAAGGCTTATGAGGACATCTGCATGTGTCTCAGACACTGACAGAAGCCCTGCTCAATTTCTGTACAGTCAGTGTCAAGTATACCTGGACTACTAGAGCATTTCTTTCTCTGTGTGACTGATGGAGTCTTTTGGATACTCTCCCTTCTTTTTGCATCATCCTGCTTTAGCCTGCCTGAGCTTATTGTAGTATCCTCATCTCCACATAGAGTTATTCTCTTGTGTGCTCAGCACCTGTGTTTGTGCCACATCCTGAACTTCTGGTTGACCTGTCCCGCTTACGATAATGGCATCCTACCTACTGCAGCATTTCCATAGCCATTCTTGATGTTTATTATAAACAAAGAAGCTGTGTGGAGATTACAGTAGGTGTTCATGTGGGCCCATAGAAATTGTAGCATACTCAACTGATTTATGTCCTGATGCCAGTGCAGCCTATACATTTAAGGACAAAAAAAAAAAAAAATCTTTGAAAAACAAGGCAACCTAATACCTGCCCGATTAGTAACAAACCTCAATCAACAGAACTCAAGGAAAATGGAAAATGGCAACTTTCTTAGAGAAAAGAGTTTTTTAAAGAATTCAAGGAAACAGAACAAATATAAAGAAATACAAACAATTTAGTAAATTAGGAAAGCTTTTCATGATATGAGTGAGAAATTTAGCAATGAGACAGAGTCCATGAAAGAGTCAAACATCTTGGAATCGAAGAACTCAATAAATGAAAAAATACAATTGAGGTGGTTGGCCACAGACTGTAGCAAGCTGAAGAACTTCAGAGTTCAAGGGTTATCTTTTGAAATACTTTTCAGATTTATCATTAAGGAGTGAAGAATGACTGTAGAAATTATGAAAAATGAAGCTCCTCTCAGTGTGGAATGAGATGAAATTGTTAGATTTCTCCATTCTTCTTCAACACAGTAGTAGAAAATCCTAGCCAGAAGGCAAGAGAAAGAAGTGAAGGGCACCTGAATAGAAAAGGAGGAGGTGATATTGTCTGTTTGCAGATGACATAATTTTGCATGCACAAAACCCAAGGAATCCACCAAGATTTATTAGAACTGATAAAATGTTGTAGGATACAAAATAAATATATGAAAAACAGTAACATGTTATATGCCCATATTATGTTTAGAAATAAGTGCCATTTCAAATGGTTACCATAAATAAATAGAAGACAAAAACTAAACTAAGAGTAAGCTTAATCCAATAAGAATTATAAATCATTAATTTAAAAAAATGAAATGAGAATGGGTACCAGTTGTTTACTTCATCTCAGCACCCACCTTTTTTTGTACAGCCAGATTATTTCTAATGATTACTGAGTAGTGTGTATATTAATAATAATTTTCTCTTTTAGCTATACAGTAACCTCTCTTTGTTACATGGAGTAGATTGAGTATTGTATCATGTTGTAGAATTATTTCATCTAATCAATCTACTAGTTGATCTGGGCATATGTGATTTTAACAGGTACCTTTTCTGGTATGCTGATAGGCACCATGGGTATTGTCCCCTATGCTAGGGAGTATCATGTTGACCCAACATTTTAGCCTTTTGGGGAACATGAGGTTGGTTATGTGTCAATCATCTCAGGGCCTTTGTCTCTTCTGCCGATTGCTGTTGGCTCTTCATCATTGAGGCTTTCACTAAATGATGATTCCAGTCCATTAAGCTGATGGTTATTAGATCCTGGTATAAACAGAGTCAAGAACTTTATTCAGGATACAACTCAAGGGGGGGGGATGTGAGAGTCAAAGTTTTATGTTTTAGTTACTATGCCTAAGAGATGCATGAAAAAATTGCCTCTGATCTGTAAGCCCCTTGTCCCCTGAAGTGCTGGAGGCTGCTGTTTATGGGAGATAACAACCCACATATTTTCACTCCTTTAAACAAGTTTCTTTGACCCATCTGCACCACATGTGCTTGATTACATGTGGGTGGGGGGTATTTGGGCAGGAAATATGTCAGGTTATACTCTTCTCCATGATTGGATGTTGGCATGAGGTACACAGGCAGACATCAGGATGTATGCTGCTCATGGGTGAATTATGGGTTTTGCTTTTTTAAGCCTCTGAAAAACATGACTCGGTGCCATTTCCTGGGAACCCAGGTATGGACCTGGCCAGAGTCCATTTACCTGGCCAGTCCTTAATTAAAACTTATTTCAAATATGACTGAAAAAAAAACTAAATTGGATACCAAAGTTCAGAGAGACATTCCATGTTCATTTATTGTTACAAAAAATCTAGATGTTCATATTACTGAAAAAATTGTATTTATTATTCACAGAAAAAGATAAAAGCTATCCTAAAATTGGTATTCAACTCAAAAGACAGTAATAAACCAGTTCAGTCTTGAGTAAAAAGAACAGAGCTGAAGACCTAACGATAACTGACCTGAAATTAACTAAAAGTTTATTGTGGCAAGAATAACACAGTTTTGTCTTTAAAATGGGCACAAACATCAGTGAAAAAGAGTAGAGAGCCCATATCACTATAGTGAACTTAATTTTTCCAACAATACAAGCATACTGGAGAAGACTGTTTTGGTCAGTATTCAATGCTAATTAAACTGGATATTGGTTTCTAGACAGACTGATTCAGCTAGACATCTGTCTTTCAAGATGTATAAAATTCCTCTCAGATTGGATTCAGGACCTAAATATAATGCTTACAACCAGTAAACTGCCATTAGAGAATATATAGGAGAGACACTTGAATGTTTGTGTTCAGTGCTCTTCTGGAGAGAATAATAGGCCAGTTAACCAACAACAACAACAAATAGGTAAATATAATCATATCAAATCACAAAGCCTCCAATTGGCAAGAGAAACAGTGATAGGTGAAGAGATGGCATATGTATTGAGAGAAAATGTTGCAAACTGTTATCTGACAATAGATTAGTATTCTGACTATATAAAGAGCTGTAGGAAATTTAGCAGCAACTAGAAGCATAAAAGCTAAAATCATCTGACTAAATTCTTATAATCCCAGCACCTGGGAGGTGGAGGCAGGAGGATGAAGAGTTCAAAGCTAGCTTTGAATAAATAGGGTGTTTAAGGCCACTCTGGGCTACGTGAAACCATGTTTCAACATAATAGACCCTCTAAAACCAAATTTAAGTCACTGAGGAAATTCACTAATTATTTGAATAGATATTTCTTAAGAGCAGATAGGCCAATTTCTAGAAAGTATGTAAAATGTTTCGCTTATTAAAAATCTTGGAAATTACTCAGAAAGTTAAAAGCTAATCTACAAATAATATAGGTCACAAAATAATATATTACTGCAGTGATTATCAAAACTGCTGATTTCTTAAAATAAATTGATAGGAAAAATTATATGTAATGAATGTTGTCAAAATATGGTCTGTGGTTTTGAACATGTTGATTTTTAGGAACTACTATTATCTTTTAAGCTATTTCATTTGCAAAATATAGGTAAAGTTGTATAGTACCTTTAAGAAATATGCTTTATGTACTTGATTTTTAGAAAAATGTAGTTAATCTCAGGATGTTAGAATTTTAAATTAATTTAAATAAATAATTGGAATAATGGTTTATTTTTCTCTATGTTGGAGGAACATAGAGAATATCAATGTAATATCATTAATAAAGGCTTTATTTTCTCAGAAAAATTTTCTTTCCTACTAAAACACATGCTTGACATTTTGTGGAGCTCTCATAGTCTTCATGAATGTGCTCATATTTGTTGTCATTGCATGACTTCAGAGCATTAGTAACCAAAGATTGTGTCTTAGTAAAAATTGATTTGGCAACAGTTATGGTCTTAGGATGTGATAATCAATTAAATATAGCTTAGGCACAGGTATGAAATTATTGACTCTGCTGCTTTTTGAGTCCTTCCTCTTGAAAGTGCTCAAGTGTGTTTTGAAATTACTTACTTGCATTAGTGGTTGGATTTGAGGCTTTTAACGTGTTTTCATCAGGACCTCTGGGGAAAGGATAACCAAGACCTTTAAATGTACTGTACATTTTGCATCACTATATAATTGTAAATAGTGTGATGAAATATTGAAATGAGCATGAAAGATGATGACCATTAAGCTTTTCTTTCAAATATTAAAACTCACTAAAGGTTATATTGAACTGTGGTTTATAAAATTGTTTAGACTAACGCCTTGTTGATAATTGTTTCTGAGTGGAGAAAAATGCCTTCAAACACCATGATTAATGAATATTCTTTTTAATTTTGGCAGCTTCCACAAATTACTGCAGAGAGTGTTTTATTACATAGAAAATGTATTGAGTTTGAACATTGGAATTGTCAAAAAAAAAAAGGAATGTAAGAATGTTGTTTGTTGGTCTTCAATTTCTCTTTCATGAGCACTGTTAATTCTGAGTAGATTTCTTTGTCACTTATTATATTATTCCTTTTTCCTTAACCAAAACAAAAAACAAAAAAGATTTATAAATGTTCTCTGTGTAAACAAGAAGTCAAGTGATAAAGTTGATTCTCTGAGCATCAACAAAAATTGTAATTTTCCAATTGTCTATGTACCTTCTTGTCTAATTTGTTTTGTTCTATTCTTATCCTTTAAAAATAATTTTTAAGATAACATTTAAGTTGTAGGTTTAATTATAACAGGTTTCTGAATAATAGCATTAAAATTTTGTTTTATGTGTTTTTTTCTTTCTGTCAGAAACCTAAGTATGCAATATATTTTTAAAGGACTTTAAAACTTAGTATATATTATTGTAGCCAATTCTTGATCTGATTTGATTTTTAATAGTATTTCATTTGGTATGCCAATCTAAATTTAGGTCACTATGATAATTTAATTGGTAATTTTTATAGTTATAAGTACTAATTTTAACATGTTTTCAGTTTAACTTCAGTAATGGTATTTAAATTTTATTTGGAATTTAAATGGCATATTTTATAATTTTATTTTGAGGTAAGAATTCATGTAGGCAAAAGTAAAATAAAATGAAGTTTGCCACCTTACTGAAAATATAGACAAGTATTTGCTTATGTTTCTCTATATGAAATTTGAATTATGTAATGGAGTCTACTTTGATTATAGTTTCGACTAATATAATATGAATTTGTATACTAGATAATACTCTCAAAGACAAAACAATTTTGAGAGTACTTTTTGATTTAGCTTGAATTCCATGGTTCTCTGTTGAGTAAATGTGAAGTGTGGGACCCTCTGCTCTGTATATAAGGACTTACCTACAATTTCTGCTTACCCTCATCTTCTTGCTACCTGAAAAGAGACATGGGTGCTCCTTGTCCTTCTCTAGAGGACAAATTCTTTTGTGGAATTTGGTGGTTCTTAGTTGGACTACATGTTTGTTAATTTCATTTTTACCTTAAGAAAAGGACTTTGAATCATATTAAAATATGTGTTACACTCGATTTGCTTTGTATTAATGAAAGCAATTTAGGGTATCAATAATTTGTTAGATGGCAATTGTTAATTTTGAAGGTATCTGTAGACTTCTTTTTCACTTATTCCTCAATGTTAATTAATATAGGATAATAAAATATACCTGGAATAGAAAATTTTTAAAGCTTTGTTTATCATGACAAAACATAGTATAAAATTTCGTCTTTATGTTAAGACGAAAACAAGTCTTTATAACTTGCTCTTTTTTTTTTAATAATACATTGCCTTTCACTCCCTTGGCAGATATAGTCATTGGATGTCTTTGCATGTCTGCTGTTTTTTTTTAAATAAATAGTCATTTATTCTATTAGTATAGTCATACAAACACTTTTGGGAAATAGCAAGTCATTGAGCACAATCATGGCATGCTGTTTTAGTCCTTGGACTTTTCAAAACACAATGAATTTTGAACAAAAGTGGTTACAAATAAATTAAAAGCAGGAAAGAAATATACACATCCATGTGCAATTAGCTTGAAATTACATAGAATTTAAAATATTTAGAAAACATTTGGTTGATGATGAGCAATGGTAAGTAGCTGAGCATAGTCTTTCATTTTAGATTCCAAGAAAGAAAAAGAATAGTTGAACAATATCATATAACTTATAATACAAGAGACTCTGAGAATATTTAGAAAAAAGATACCTAATTTTTTAAAGATACTCGTAATACACATATATCTTTATATAGATATACACAGATGCATAGAGCATGATGGACAGATATGGACACATTGGTGCATAAACATGGATACATTGAATGGCATTTCTCAAAATATTTCAACTTATAATTCTACTTCTTATTGTATTAATGCTTATTTTACATAAGTTTTGAAAGTATGGATTAAAGTATTTATTTGAACGTGCTCTACTAATTGATTTCCATCTTAGACTTTTTAATAGATATTGTTTTAGTGGATAAAGTCAATATATAAATTTTTAATGGTTAGTGAATATAGTAGGAAATTTGTAACACCTATTGCTAAGTTATAATCCAGTAAATTATAGTTTTCTAGTTCATAGCTGTTCATATTCCAATTCATATTCTCCATGTTATTAGTAGTTATTTGGGGAGAGTATTTTATAGTTAATACATTTTTTTTGTGCTACTCAATTCTTTTTTCATTATGAAGTAATTTTTGCTGCTGTTGATCCTGACTCCTGGCTATATCAGTTTAGCTACAATGGGGAGTAAAATATGGACCTGCTCTTCTTGTTTATACTGAAGCAAGTGTTTACTTAATAAAATGTAACTTTCTGTTTCAGTCAGTCTCTGTGTTCTCAGGCCTGTGTTCAGTCAGCAGCAGACTTTGCATAACTTTTTCTTTAAGAGCTAAACAAAATTGAACTTGATATGGAAGATGTCTTTTGTTGTGGCATTAAAAGAACTACTATAAGTATAGTTTTCTCAGCTATTTTTTTCTCTGTTTTTTTTAGGAGTGGCAGAATTCTATTCAGAAGAATGCAGGCCTTGCTTTTATCGAACTTGTAAATGAAGGAAGGTAATTTATTTTATATCTATTTTTATTTTACTTTAAACTATTCTTTTTTTCCCATATGAACAGATACTTTCAGGTTCTGTATATACTGTTTTTGAATCTGTAATATTTTAGTGCTTTTGTTTATTGATTAATACATTTTGCCAATATGTATTCATTTTATAGTCTTCATGGTTACGCTGATGAGTTTCTGGTTTTTACTTTCAATAATTATGTCTCATGTTTCTATTTTGTATTGGTATAAAGCAGCCATGTTTGCGACTTTCTCTAAGGTTTCCATGTCTGTGTTTTCTCTCATTGTCATGGCATGGCTATGACGAAGAATAGCACAATTTACTTTGTGTTATTGTGAGGTAAGAAAGTGGGGTTGGTGATCAGCAGACATGATTCCCACTTAAAGAAATTAGTGGTAGGAAATAGAAGCAATGGCAGTACAGAAATGAAAAAGGAAACAACATTTAAGATAATCAAAGGACTGCTGTAGCTGTCACCATCACTGATCTCAACTTGTATACAGCAATAATAACAATAAAAGAACATGAGTTTGGCATAAAAACTGACACAATGATCAAAATACATGCAGGTACCCACAGCCGTTTGATGTACAGAGAGTGAGTGAGAGACCTTGTAACACTCAGTGCTAAAGGGGTATCTCCATCAAATCCCTTCCCTCAGGGTTCAAGAAGCCCTGTGGAAGATGAGGCAGAAAGATTTTAATAGCCAGAGAGGATGGAGCGTGGTAAGAAAACAAGGTCTTCTAAACACAGCAGGCCTGATATACAAAGGAACTCACAGAGATTGTGTCATCATGCACAGGATGTGCTTGGTTCTGAATCAGATGGGTTCCCAGCGCTGAGAGAAGTAGACACAGGCCCTAAACCAGAAAGCTATGTCTAATGACAACTGATTACAAAGGGAAAAAAAAAAACAATTCTCCAACAGAGTCTCACTGGGTTAGGGGTTACATATGGCTCCTATATTCAGGCCCCATGTCCAGCAGTAGATATCCAACAGAAAACAATGCCATGTTCTTTTCTCATAAACAGGGCGGCCTTTTCCCCCCCACCTCTTAGGTCCTTAGTGTATATGTTATGGCTTGTGGTTTTGTGTTTTTAGGAGAATCCTCAGCTTAAGACTGTGTGTGTCTTTGCATCTGTATGTTTATCTCTTGCCTTTTCTTTGGCTCTTTTTCTGCTGTTTGTTTTCTTTTATTCTGGTTTATTTGTTTTTGTTGTGTATTATTTCATTTTATTGTAATTCTTTTTTTGCCACTTTTTAAAAAAAATTTAAATAGCTTGTTTTACATGTCAATCCCAGTTCCCTCTCCCTCCCCTCCTCCCGCACCCCCCCCACCATCCTCCCCATCCTCCCACCCTATTGCCAATTCCTTCGCATAGGGGATATCTAGAGTCTATCATTTCATTCAGGGTAGGGTCCAGGCACTTCCCTAAGAGTCCAGGCAGAGAAAGCAATCCTCTTTGTGTTATGGACACACAATGTCTGTTAGTATTTGAGGGATAAACACTGATCCACTGCTCAGGACCCCATAAGTAGCCCAGGCCTCCTCATTAACTCTCACATTCAGGGGGTCTGGATCGGTCCCATGCTGGCCTCCCAGCTTTCGGCCTGGGGTCCAAAAGCTCTCCCATGTTCGGATCAGCTGTCTCTGCTGGTTTTGCCAGCCCATTCTTTGCCATTTTGCTCTTTGCTCCTCTCTCTCTGTTGCTGGGTTCCTTGGGTTCTGTTTAGTATTTAACTGTGGGTGTTTGCCTCTGCTTCCATCAGTCACTGGATGAAGGCTCCAGGATGGTTATAGACATCAAGTTCACTATCAGGAATAGGCATTCGAGGTGTCTCTACACTATTGCTTAGCTTGCCAATTGGTGTCATCTGTTTAGATCACTAGAGGTCACAATGATGCCTGATCTGAGGGAATCATAGGTTATTGTAATTCTTTACATGCCTGTTTGTATTCTAAGAAGAGGCAGAAAAGGTGTGGATTCCTATGGGAGAGAAGGTGTGGGATTCTCAGAGAAGTTGGAGAAGGGTAACTGATGAGGATATATTGTATGATAATCATGTATTTTCAATAAAAGAGAGGAAAAAAGAGAATGAATGATTAATAAGGTAGAACTAATGGGGAAACAAGAATGATGAGCCGGTTATTTTGTGTCTATATGTGATAGCTGGGTTTTCCTTAATGGACTTGGATTCTCAAAGTATAGATTAGAAGGTTGATGGTTTTCCAGAATGGTACCCTAATCAAAAGGAATGCTTCAGGAATGATTATTTATATTGCTTGACTGATCCCATCAGTGTATTCGTTTAGCACTGAAAAATCTGGTAAAACTTAACCAAAGAACACAAGTATTGAGATATATTTTCAATGGACAGTATTGTTAGTCATAAAGACATTAGAAAATGGTAAATAAGGATATTTTGGTTGAAAACATCAAAGTAGGGGGAACAATATCTGAAACATTGTGATGTCTGAATATTTATGATCTTTGGTATTACCAAACACTTTTATATCTTTCAGTCTGTTTCCTCATTTGTTCAGTATTTATTATATTTTATATCAAATTGTTATTAATTTTGAGGACATGGCAGTAAACCGACAATTATCTTTTTGTGTGTCTTATATTCTAAAGGGCAGTAATAGATTATGAACTATAAACAAAATAAGTTGTGCGATACATGAATAGTGACAAATACTATAGGAAAAGAAAATACAGAGCAGAATGGATGAGATGCTATTTTAGGGATAGCTTTAAAGAGAGAATAAACAATTGGTTTGCAGTTTAAGATATTGTAGTCTTATTAGGACTCATTGAGAAGGTGATATTTGGGTATGTATTACAGGCACTCTTAGTTATTCTCAGCCAAGAGAACAGTCACTATACAGTGAACTTTCCTACCATGTCTGAAAAACAAAATCAACATAGCAAAAATAGTGATTAAATAAAGAAAAGTAGGGAAAAGAGGGTCAATAAGTAATACAGAACAAAGTTTTGGGTATCCTTAGAAATTATCTTGTGGTAAATTGAAATAGAGGAAGAAGACTATCTTATGTTTTGAAATGATCATTATGGCTTCTGCAGATAGGAATTGGAGACTAGAAGCCAGTAGATCAACTGTAGGGCTAAGTAGTAATTCAACATGATTGCTACTTAATCTAGAGTACAAGGTGTCTGGATATATTTTAAAGATATAAAAGATAGAAGTCATAATTGGTTAGATATAAATTATAAGGGAAAGTTACTGAACTCAAGAATAACAAGAATTTATCCAGGTTTCTGCCCTGTGCCACTAAAAGCATAGTGTTTCTATCCAATACATGCAATGGATTTGTGGATAAAGCAGTTATTAGGGAAAACCAGGGATTCCAATAGAAATCATGGTTTTGACTTTGTGAGTAGACTTTCAAGTAGAGATGTTAAATAAAACTAGAGATGCTAACCTAGGTGTTTTAAGCACATTGATGATATTTATTGTCCCCAGACTAAGTGAATTCATTAAGATAGGATGGTAAATGAAATTTGACCAATGCTATGGAATATTATTTTAAGATGTATTTCATTCATTTATGCTCTGGAATAGTTGTCTAATGATGCAAAGATGTGTTGTCTTTCTTTTATATTGCATTTGTTTAATTGTGAAGCTGCTTTACTTTGCTTGTCTAAAATACCTGATTGGTATAATAAATAGCTGAACAGCCAGTAGCTAGGCAGGAGAGAGGGATAGGCAGGGCTGCCAGGCCGAGAGAATAATAGAAGAGAGAGAGGAGGGAGGAACGAGAAAAGGAGAGGAGGAAGCCAGCGGTCAGTCACCCAGCCAAACAACCAACCATGGAGTAATAAATACAGAAAGGTATATATAATAGAGGAAGGAAAATCCCAGAGGCAAAAGGTAGATAGGATAATTAAGAAAAGCTAGCTAGAAAGAAGCCAATTTAAAGACCAGGGCATTCACAAGTAAGAATATGTCTACATGAATTTTTTTTAAAGCTGGATGGTGGGCCCCCAAATAGTAATAGTACTTAAAAAACAAACAAACAAACCAACTACAGACTACTAGCTGTAGTACATGAAAGTTGTTATGATTTAGTTGTTTTGGAGAGCATAGTTTTAAGAACACCCTTTAACAGTAAATTCAAAACAATATGGGAGTGGAGAGGGAATTTGAGACAATGAATATGAACTATTCTTTAGAAGTTTTGTTACAAAATGAAGCTATATATGTATATATATATTTACATATACATACACCTTTTGGGATGAGATAGAGTGAAAAAATGTTTTGTTTTTTAAAAAGGCAGGGGAACATAGTTTTATGGTAATGGGAAGGAATATTTAGAATGGGGAAATGGTTGTTTGAAAAAGGGCAGAATTTCTGGAGTAACATTTATGAGTAAAGTAGAAAGTCAGAATTTATATACAAATAGAGGGAATGGCATAATGTATTGTATGAATTGTTTCTACCAGATCACATGGGAGACATTTTATGTAAATACAGAGGCTGATAAATATGTTTGGGAGTGAACAGGAGTTGGATTTTAAGTCTAAGGTTTACCTTATGAAATAAGAGACAGGAAAAAGAGAGTTGAATTTTTATACAGAACAGTTATAACCATTGATTGCAGGTTTAGTATTACCTGTGCATGGAGGAAAGAGGATATTAATTTTGCAAGAACACAGATAATGATGAACTAAAGAAATTAGAAACCTAAAGGCTTTTCACTGTGTCTCCAAAATGAGTGAGTTATAAGCAATAGAAAGTAGTGATAATTAGAACGTAGGCTTTGCATTGATAACAAATGATAAGCACACAGCAATGTAGTGAATTACTGATAGCTATCATAGGAAGAGAAGAATCCAGACACCTGAAAAATAAGGATTTTGGCCAGCTTTGACTATGTCTGTAGATACTACTTACCATTTTTCATAATTGGTGCCTTTCCATTCCTCCGTGCTTTTTATTCTCATTGACTTTACAATGTTACTTTCTCCAGCAGTCTCTATCCAAACTTTCAGTGATTTTTATCCACATTTTTATGTACCTGTATCTAATTTCTCTTGATCTGTGTTGTATGTGATAAATACATTCTCATTTCAGATGTTCAGTAAGCATGAGTAATTCTTTTTAAGTCTTTCAGTGGCTGCCATTTTTAGTGTGATTGATTCTCTTCAAATTCAGGCTTAACTCTTAATTACAGTTTTAATCTGGGTTATCTAAGGGAGCTATAGATGCTATTACCATTTTTATCTGGGAATGTGTTTTTTGCCTTGGCTTCCAGATAACTTGGCCTTCCCTGCATTGAGGGGATAACTTCTTTTCTTTGTTTTAAATTGAAAATAGTATTTCCATGCAATATCATTGTTTCCTCTTCCTCATCTCTTTTGAGTTTCCGCACCTTCACCTATCTAAATCTGTGCCTTCTCGCTCTTTAGAAAACAACAGGCAAAAAACAAAACAAAATAAAACAAAATCCATTAAAATATGACAAACAAACAAATAAAAACCAAAAAAGAACCCCCCCCAAAAGAAAACCACAACCCACAAGAGACAGAGAAGTATTTGGCTGACCGAGTAAATGTTGTATAATTAATAGGGTATTTTTCCCCTATATATTTAAAAAAAGGTGTACTAAGCATTTATCTTTTGTCTAAGAAACTGGTGTATTATAAGCAATGCTAGAAACAAGAGTAAGCTTCTTAGGGAAATAGTGGGCCTAGTAGTGAAACTTAGTTGTTCAGAGTATAGAGTAGGGGCTGGAGCAGTGACTCACTTATTGCTCTTGAGAGTTTGGATCTCAGCATCCATATTGGACTTTCCTCTTTGGGCTTCCATGGGTATCTCCACCTACCTACCCACCCACCCACCCATACACACTATAGAGTATATCTAAAGTATCAATTTGGAGACAATGAAATTTCTAAAGAAATTGATTCGATCTTTTCTTTTATATATATATTTAGTACCTTGAAGTTAGGTGAGTCTTTATAGATTGGATATATTTGTGATGTAGTTTGGAATGTTTTATACCAGACTGCAACAAGAATAGTAATAAAGATTTTTTTTTCCTTTAGCTGCCAGGACCAAACATTTTTCCTCTTGTTATGTAGATTTGACCTTTGTTCTCATCAATAGAGTAGTTGCTGGAAATTTGACCCTCGATTAATGTTTTAGTAGTGTAAATAACATGAAGACCTTTATAGATAAACAACAGTGTTAAGTTTATCAGACTTGATGAGTATCATTAGAAAATCAATTACTTAGGTCAGATATAAATGTTTTTTATTTGAATTTTTCCTTATGCATTTATTATGGTACTTCATATTTTTATGATTTTGAGTTCAGTTACTAATATTGTTCATATGAGCAGCTTTGTATTTTAAGCAGTTTTATTTTATTGAGTGGAAATAGCAGTGATGGACGTAATCAAGCAGTGTATTTTTAAATGATTTTTACCCAGAGAAAAGAACTTTAATAACAAACTTCAGTCAAAAGTAAGTTTTGTAAGTAGAGCATTGTTAACCTTAAGTAATAGTGTTGTTTATGATGTTTTGTGTTTTTATATAAAAATTGAAAGCATTTTTTAAATTATATGTTTGTGTGTGTCTTTCTGTGGGTGTGTGTATGTGGGTACAGATGGCATGAATGAAGGTCAGGGGGAATTCACTTGAACCTATAGTTGTAGGCAATTGTGTACTGCTAGAAGTGGGTTCTGGGAACTGAAACTTGATCCTTTGGAAGATCAGTAACTACTCTTAGCTGCTGAGTCATCTCTCCAACTCAGTTTATCACCATCTGTACATTTTAATTATAGAACATCTGATAGAACATTTTTGTTTCTAAAAGGTATAGCTTTATGGAATAAAGTTTCACATACCTGTTTGGAGAGGTGTGTATGAGCTTGCTAGGCAGCAAGGGAGCCAGGAATTCTTAGTTCTTTTGTGTCAGTTCCTACTGGACAGAGATTACTGGCAATTCCATTTTATATACTGCTTTGGTTGGTTGTAATAGTGTTTCATGTTGCTTACACTGGCCTGACACCCACTATGTAGGCAAAATGTCCCTGAGCTCATAGTCTTCCTACCTCTGTCCAAGTACTGAAATCATAGGTTTGTGCTGCCCTGCTAGACAATTAAAAAATCTTAAGGAATAGTAAAGCTATCCTTTAGACTGTAGTACTATGGTGTTGTAGTGATTAAAATTAATGCTTAAGTATCCCTACTAACTTTGAATGTTTTAAATGAAAGCTAAGGGTTAGTGTTAAATGAAATCCAGGTCTGTGTAGGGGATCACTTTATTATGTATATGAACTTCAGTTGATTTATGTATATGCCTGAATTAGTATTATCTTAGTTACCTTTATTCTTTACTTTCAAATGTATTTAATTTAAATTGAATTTGAAATGTATTTAGTTGTATTAATCCCAGCAACACTGTTGTCTACATTTTAAAATTCATTGTTTTGTTACTGACTCTTGTAAATTTTCTAACTTGGTTTTGTGAAGGAAAGCCTTCCCGCCAGCCTGGTTTCAGAGCCACATCATTCCCAAATAAACACACTGGAGGCTATATTAATTATGAAGCTGCTGGCCTTGCTTGTTTCATACTGGCTAGCTCTGACTTAAGTATTTATCCCATAATTGTTAATCTAAGTATTTCTCTTACCGGAGAAGTTTCCGGGCTTCCTACCCCATGGCGTTACATCTTGACTCCCTGTGTTTCTCCTACCCAGAGTCCTCCTGGACTCCTAGTCCCACCTATTTTGCTTCCCTATTGGCCAACAGTGCTTTATTGACATATACACAAGACTTCTGCATCAGGTTTTGAGTTTATATTTTGCCTTCTTATTCATATTTGGAGAACTGGTGATATTTCTTGCTAAACATTTACTGTCTCCAACAGTATTAATGTTATTTTCATTGGTTGACGTACATCTGGCTAGTAGATTACCTATATTATTACCTCCTTCTTTCAGGCCACACCGTAATTCATCTAATTAGCATCTTTTAGATCACTTGATGTTCTTGATATTTGGAGCCGTTCTAATCAAGATCAGAGCTCTGTAAGACACTACTCTGATGTTTGAAATACTTTGTGATGATTTAAAGTCCTGCAATAACTTTACTTGTTTGACTAAATAGTCTTATATTATTGGGTAAATATTGACCATTCCATAAATTTTATATATTTTAGGTGGTCATGATTTTATTTTTATATGCTTGAATTTTGTAACCCCCAATGTAAATCCCCTCAGTTTCATGCATGAATATAGTGGTTTAGTTGTTTTCACCCCTAATATTTACTGTCACCTTCCTTTTTCTCCTGTTGAAGCCCTTCATGTTTCAAACAAGTCTCTTTCCTACTCAAATGTCTTAATTTGTGTGTAACAAACTGAGTTTAATCAGGATTGCTGACATGTATATAGATGGAGTGTAGGCAACTTATCAGTAACTATGTCACTGAAGAAAATGATACCTCTCTCTCTCTTAACCATTAACTGTCAGTTGTACTGGGGTATTATGAGCCTTTTCCCCATCCATGGTGAAATATTGACAGGCACAGTCTTGTGTAGGTCTTCTGCAGATAAACACAGATGCCAGGAGCTCATGAATGCAATAGCCATGCCATATTCAGAAGACAGCTTTTTATGGCACATCTCCTCATCCTGTGGATCTTACATTCTTTCCAGTTCTTTTGTTCTGTTTCCTGAGTCTTTTAGAAGGTGAGGTAGATGTCAGGGTGAGGGCAGAACATTTCACTGTTAGTTATTCTCAGCATGCTGACCAGGCAAAAGTCCCTGTTGTATTGCTGCAATAGAAAGCTTCCCAGAAGAAGGCTGGGAGCAGTGTGAATAAACATGAGTGTTTTGAAGAGAAATTGACATGTTTATTTAGTTAAACAATAATAGTAGGTTCTCCCATAGGGTCTGTGACCTTTCAGATCAAGGGCTGTTTACCAGGCATGAGTTCTCTCCTATGAAGCAGGCCTAAAATCCAATCAGAAAGCAATTGGTTAATTTTATTGTGACTATGCTACTATTGCACTGTTGGTACATCTAGATTGGCAGATCAGTAATGTAGCATGCAAGACTCATAGCCGGGAAATGTTGATAACCTCTTTCTCCCAGCAGCCTGTAGACCACCTTCTGCCAGGCAGTATTCAAACTAGCCAACAAGAAGGACGCTTTTAGTTTAAGTCTAACTATGACTTGATGTGTAGTGGCTTCAGTAATAGAGTCTTACCATCAAGCTCTGGTGGGTAACCAGGAGTAAGAACAATAGTATGTATTGTTTTGGGGGCTACTGAGCTTCTCTAATATTTCATATAGCATTTTCCCATACCTGGTACTAGGATTGTTGTTTACCAGTTCAGCAGTATGAATTCTGAAAACATAGTGTAAATTCCTTGCAGACAAAAATGTCAAGAAGTCTTGTGAGTTTCATGTTATTTGTGTTACTGTTTTTTTTCATATTTTTTCTTGATTTTTTTGTTTCTACTTAATTGTACATTATAATAAATACACACAATTCCATTTGCTGATTCATTTTTTAAAAAATTTGATAGTAAAACTCAAGGAAACTATAGTGCCTTTAAAGGTGCAATATTTTAAGAATCATTTTAACATTTGGTAATTTGGTAATTAATATATTAATTACCTTAAATTTTCTGATAATATTTGGGTTTATTTAATAAAAATACCTTTGAGAACTTTTAACCTCCAATAATTTTACTTCTAAATCTCCATGGTTCTTCCTTCTGTCTCCCACACATAGGAGAAAGTGCAGATTATTCCATGTACTGTGAGACAAAGCTCCTAATTACTGTCTAGGGACAGTCACTATCTGCTTATTATAGCAGTAAACAGATTTATATCTGAATATGTAAATAACCTTCGTAAGAGGTATAACGTTTCTACTGCTAATATACTTGCCAATCTCGTCAAAATTCAACTGCTTAAGACTGCACTTCTGCTGTCCAAGCCTTCATTTAGCAACTCCAGCATTTCCCTAGATGGCATTCCCAGCACTTCTTAAATGGCATGGATGACTCACAGAGCTCTGTGGAAAGATCCAGTAGAAAAATAATTGTAGGCAAAGCGAAGACGAAATAGGGAGGATGGGGAAGAGGCCAGTATACCTTCATTTTATTGTGAACCTTTTGGCTGTTATCATTGATATTTTTAATCTGGGTTGTATTATGGTAAAATACAAAAATTTTCATTGTCCTTAAGTAAAATACAGTGTGGCCATGCCACAATGTATCCTTCTGATATCAATGAAAGAGCAAGATTGAATTTAAGTATATATTTTCTTTTAGAGACCCTGCAATGTTCTTTCTGGCTTTAGTTTCATTGTGTATGTGCTGGATGACCCAAGATAAAGTCATCTGAGAGGAGGACACCTCAATTAAGAAACTGCCTCCATAAAATGGGGGCTGTGAACAAGCCTGTGAGGCATTTTCTTAATCTGTGAATGATGGGGGGGTCCATCCCATTGTGGGTGGAACATCCTTGGGCTGGTAATTGTGTGTTCTGTGAGCAATCCATGATGAGCAAGGGAATAAGCAACACCCCTCCATGCACTCTGCATCAGCTCTTGCCTTCAGGTTCCAGCCCAGCTTGAGTTCTTGTCTTGATTTCCTTCAGTGATGTGGAAGTGGAAGCCAAATAAATCACTTCTTCCCCAACTTAGAAATAGCAATAGTAACACTAATACAATGTAATACAATAGTAAAGTAACTCCTATTATATACAAAAATAGTTGTTTTTCTCTTACCCTATTTGGAGTGTATTTTTGAGGAGAAACCCTCCCATCTCTACACCAACCCTGGACCAGTTGGCATTGAAATTTGTGAGGGTAGTTCATGGTTACATTTATGCTGTTTCTTCATTATAAAATGTTTCTCAATTCTGTATTTTTAAAAACTCAGATGGTCAGATTACTTTTCATGTTTAACGTTTTAGCTTAGTCAACAATATATAGTAATACAACAAATTTGTGATTTTTATCTTCAAATTATTTTTCTGTGATAATTTTATTTGTATTGTCTTATTTGTATTGATTTAAAACAGCACTTCTGAATGAGCATCTCTTCTTGTTTCAAAAATATGCAAATTTCCACTAATTTCAAAACTCAGAAAAATGACAGGGTCTTACTATACAATTCTGGACATCCTGAGACTCCCTATGTAGGCAAGGCTGCCTTCAAGTAGATGTGACTTCCTGCCTATACATCCTGAGTGCTGGGATTTCAAGCATATGCCACCATGCCCAGTGGAAATTAATCACATTTTATTTCTATTGTATTTTAATCATACCAGGAATTAAACCCTGTACATACTTGACAAGTACTCTACAACTGAGCTGTATCCTTAGGCATAGCTTTATCTGTTTGTACAGGAATAGTTTTACATTTCTTTTAGAGACTCTGTCCTCTCTCTCTTTCTCCCTGCCTCCCTCCATCCCTCCATCTCTCCTTTCCTCCCTCCCTCTCTGTCTATCTCTCCGTATATACCTATATATGTATGCCTTTGTCCAATGATTTGAATATATCAACCTTATAAGAACATACTTATAGTTGTATAGCAATTATATAATTATCGAAAAAAAGCACATATGTGAGGGAAATAGGTTCAACTCGAGAGAGAGGACATGGCAGTTTTACATAGGATGTCATGATGGATGAACTCCTGCTAAGTGTTGAGAATGTGCTTCTGGCATCCAAAGCAGTGATTGGAAAACAAAGTGTAAGCATCAGTATCAGCTAGTTTCCCCATAATCTCTATATGATCATATTTTTCTATTTTTATTTGCCCATTCTTAAGAATCCATTCTTTCATAGGGAATGTCTTTGACCTAGAATATGTCTACTTACTAATTGATCCTTTTGTTTCTGTTGTGGGCTTTGTAATACCATGTGCAGTTTTAAAATTCTCAGTGAGGAGTTATTTTGCAATACAAGATTGAAAAAAGCAAGTTGAGTTCAGACTGTGGCATTTATAATAAAAGTGAAATTAAATTATCAAGCTCTTGAATTCTTAAGAAGTATTAGCTTTATATAGTATTGTTATTAACATTTTAGTTGTCAGGAGGGATGTGTAAAACTATAGTCTCTTTATTTGAGACTGTTGCTTTCCAGAACAGTACACACTGCTTGGGCTATATCTCAAGAAAGATCTAGATTGTTCTTATTAAATACATGTGAAATGCTTTAAGTGTAACAAAAACAAACATCTTGCCAGCATCCTATTTTCCTGCTCCAGAGTTATATGTTTTCTGATGTGTTAGCCATGCTGTATCTTACTCAAAGTTGTTATTGAGAGTTTCAACTTGGAAGTGACTGGATAGGTACCCTTTTAAGGATGTTTGTAATATTAAATAAATATTTTATGAAAGAGAGAGGAGAGGAAGAAAGAGGGAGTGGAGGGAAGGAAGGAAGGATAGGAACAAGGAATAGAAAAGGAGGGGTGTAAGAAAGAGATTTAAGGAAGGAGATTAGTATTTGGAGAGTTAGAAATTAATTTTCGCCCTATGAACATAGTTTATGTTAATTTGTAGAGGCCATAGCTTCAAAATCTTTAGAATTAGCTTTCTATAGTATCGGTATTTAGAATCAGCCCCACACCTTACTGGTTTGTGATGTTGCTCTGTAATCAATTCTAAAAACAGTACAGTGTTGAAAACATTGTCAAAATAAGGGTTAGTACTTCTACGTTCTCAATTGTTAGGGTTCGTGCAAGTAGTAACTTCTTTTTCAATAAATGGTCCTGTGTATAAGCGAATTCTGAGAGTAGCTGCTAATGAACATTATTGAAAGCCAAAGAAACAGTAGTAATATTGGGAACTTGGTAGAAATGTGTGTATGTGCTTTCCCAAGGTCTAGACTAGAATAATCAGTTGTGGACAATGGCTCATAATGTAGTTATGGGAGATAGCTGTCATCATTACAGTTATTTATTGAGCCTCTAGTATGAATCTTTTTTAGTTGGTCACTTGATAGGGCTGTTTGTTTCCTAGGGTTGACATAAACAGTGTTTTTTCCCTTCTTCCTTGCACTCTAGACATAAATTATACATAGATTTTCTTCTTAATATATGTGTATCATTTCACGTTCTGCATTCAGAGATTAATCTACTTATAATAAACCCAACATTTTGAAATTGATTATTATAGTTCAGACTTTGGTTTCATTTGCCTTTAATTTTATTGCAATTTATTATATAAATTATGCTTGTTAAAATTGTTTAATTGGTATATTTAGTAAGATAAGGGTGTACATGAGGGAAATGGCCTTTTAGGAAAAAAATATGCATGTTGGTAGAGTTTGTACAGTCATTTTTAATGTTTGCCCTAATGATAGGACAAGCCACATTTCTGTTTAGGAGCTTGTGAGATACTGGTTAAAATTCATTTTGTAAACTGTTAAGGAGAATGAGCATGGTTTAAGTATAACATCACTAAGTACTTTATATACATATATCCCAATAGTGATTGAGCACATCTCTCCTGAATTGTTCTTTTGGATTGTATGGCATATTTAAAAAGATTAATTGAAAAGTGCATTCTTTGTTAGATGATAAAATAGATTGTCATATACGGAACACTAATTACAGATGTATAAGATAGTGTATTAAAGTGTAATAGTATATACTATAATATTAGATGTAATTGACATTGACATAAAATAAAGGTCGTTGTAGGAAAAACAATGACAGGATAGTCCATAGAGAATCAGAGGCTTGAAGTCAGTCTTTTTGGTGGTTTAAGGTTTTAGATGTAAAGAATGGGCAGACAGGCAGATGGAAAAATGTTTTGTAGCATTTGTTTCCTGTCATTGCCTAGGTACCTTTTTGTAGAGTTTTTTCATGTGCCAAATATATGTAGGAAGTAGCTATGTGGAAATATGTGTTGCCAGAGACATGAGGACAAATAATATGCAGGGAAACAAAACAATTTAGATACCAAAAGTAAACAAAACAGGACAATATTATATGAATAAACAGAAGACTTATAAGGAGACCAATATGGAATGGGATGTACAGAAGAGTGGTGAAGAAGTTCATTAAAAATTTTTTTTAAAGGAAAGGTCTCATGTACCCAGTCTGTCCTTGACCTTGCTGTCCCTGCCAAGGCTGATCTTGAATTCTTGATCCTCCTACAGATGTGTGATACCATGTTTGTGTGATTTTAATATCTGATTTTTAATGTGTATGAGTATTTTGCCCAAATGTATGTTTGTGTACCATGTGAATGAAGTGTCCTCAAGGGCCAGAAAAGGGTATCAGATCTCCTAGGACTGGAGGATAGGTTGTGAGCCATGGTGTGGTTTCTGGGAATTGAACCCAGGATGTTTAGAACAGTAAGTGCTTTTCAACTCTTGAGATATCTTTCCAGACCCTCAATATTTGATTTTAAAGTATAAGAACAGAGAGATCAAATACCTTAAGGAGAGAATGATATCTGTGTTAAAATATAATTAGTAAAAAGTTGAAAGCATGATGACTGTAACAGAACAAGCAAGGAAGAACGTAAGTTTCAGAAATATGAGAGAAGCCAACGGCGTGATGGGATAGACTTAGTAGACTTCCTAGGGCAGGCCTTACCCTCTCAAAGGAGCAGATGGGAGGTGGTGGGGGAGTGAGGGGATGGTAGGAGAGAAGGGAGGGAGGCTGGGATTGGAATGTAAAAAATAAATTAATGAAAAATACTATCTTAAAAATAGAACCATGAAAGAACCATTTGATTTTTAGATAATGTGGTTCCTTAATTATATTTAATTTTGTTTAATAAAATATATTACTGAGTTTTAAACAGGAGAACAGTATGATGTAATTTGCATACTAGCCATTTTAATTTGTACAATCAGCAGCATTCAGTGCATTTATATTGTTGAGTAATGTTACCAACATTCATCTGCAGAAATCATTTTATTCTTTACCCATTCCACATATACTCCTCAAACCTTCCTCCTGACCATCATCATTCTGTTTTCTGTCTCTATGAGGTTGACTGTTCTCAATGTGCCAGGTAAAGGAACCACGGTTTTCCTTACAGTATTCTGCTTATTTCACTTAACATAATATCTATTATTATCACTTTGTTTGTGTTTGTGTGTGTATACACTACTATGAAGTCTTAATATATATGAAGGATAGTCAGATGTTGCTTTTGCTTTTTTTACTATTTTGGGGGCTAGCTACCCAGCTCCCAGATAAATCACACCCAGCGGCTTGCTTATAAATGGCTGGCCTTAGCTTGGCCTGTTTCTTACCAGCTTTTCTTAAATTATCACGACTACCTTTTGCCTCTGAACTTTTTTCTTTTCTTCTGTATATCTTCCATTCACTCTTACTCCGTTGCTGACAGGGTGGCTGGTCCCTGGCAATGTCCCCTCCTTGTTCTCTTTTACTCCTTCCTTCCTCTTACCAGATTTCTCCTATTTTTTTCTCTTTCTGCCTACCCCACTTGTCCTTTCTGCTACCTTGCTATTGGCTGTTCAGTTCTTTATTAGACCATCTGGTGTTCTATCACAGCTTCACAGAGTTAAACAAATGCAACATAAACAGAAGTAACACATCTTTACATATTAAGCAAATGTTCCAGGGCATAAACAAATGTAATACACCTTAAAATAATATTCTACAACAGTCAGGAAGGAAACCTTACTTTCATGGTTAAATCTAGATTTTATAGTTTCCTAATCATTACAGTGCTTTAAAAGGCAGGTAGACAAAAATGTTAAGCTAATAGAGAATTTATTCAGTCATAATGTGAGTGAAGCTTTGGTTTTATTAGGACATTTGTGAGGTAGAATAAATTAAGTCTAGACAACATATTACAGGGGAAGTATTGACAAAATATGTTGATTGTTGGTCTGAAGGAAGACAGTAGAGAAAAGGTAGGAGGCTAGAATAACTTTGAGGTTACTTGACTGGTGAATAGGACAATGGTGTTCCCTTGACTAATCAATTCAATTAATGCTTGAGTGCTGCAAGGCAATATATTGACAATAAATTCATGATGTGGTTTCACGTCTCCAGAGGGAAAAAGGAGCACAAAATAGTATTTTATATCAGCACTCTTGAAAGTCCCTGTTACTCTGTCTTACACTCCTAGGAAGTTATTCATTAGCAGATTTAAAAATTACACTGGAAATTTTTATAGTATCTAAATGCGTACTATTTAAAAGCATATGACAATACCCTGATCATACCACCTCAAAATAGTAGACAAAATTTTCATTTTTGATTTCTAAAGTAGCCAGGAGATAATTTGAAGCTGAGTGATAGGATATTTCTTAGTGCATATAGGATTCATAAAACGAGTAAAATGTTATATAAAAGCAGAAAACTGTTTTATTTTTAAGTCCGTTGTTTCTTTTCATCATTGCTTGTACAACCTCAATGAATAAATGCCTATAAGGAGGAAGAAGTAGCTTCTATTTCCAATAAGTGTTTTTTTTTATAAAGGGCCAAATAGTAATATAATATTTGTAGAACATACAGCTTCTGCTCAGTATAATCCTATGTATCAGAAACAGTCACAGACAACACTTAAACAAGTGATCTTGCTAAACTTTTTTAACACAATAATTGGTAGGCGAGCTTTGGCTCAAAGGTTGTAATTTGCTGACCTCTACATTACATTTTCTCCAAATTCATATTGTACATGTTTTTCATGGACTCTTTTGTTACACAAATTTAGAAGCACCTATGCATATTTCGGCTCATTAGTTGTTTATTTTTTTATAAAGTGTGTGATAGTGAATTTACAAGTATTTTCCTCGATTCTAGGAACATGTCCATCTGGTATGTTATTAGAAGTATAATAATTGTTTTGGATCCAGTATGTGTGCAGTTCATTCATTTTTACTATAGACATTGGTGAAGCATATTCTCTGTAGGATGGGAATTTAATGATACCATTACGTTTGGTTTTTGGAGCTGATATTTGTAGGTGGGAACATTGAGTATCTCTGCTATTCTAGGTCTGTCTTTTTATAGAACACAGTCACATTCCAGAAACCTACCATTATATGAGCATTTCATCACTATCTGTAGATCGAAGTCCCCGTGTTGAAAGGTTTAATTCTGTTGGATTATGTGACTTGTTAGTCAAGGTTTTAAGTAAAGCTGACCTTGTTTATCTTTTGACTTTTAATATTGGAGTTTTAAAAACTATACATGATTTGTTCAAATTACATTTATTTATGAGATTTTGTTCAATATTTTGAAATTATTTTGTTATGCACATAGATGTACTTTTTGTTATAATATAGTATTTCAACATATGAATATTTTGCCATAAAGAGTAGTTTTCTTTTTGTGGAGATTTGGGTAGTTGCTTAAGTTTTGCTAGGATGAATAATTGATATTAGAATTTTTGTTTGCATATTCACATATTTTCTGATTATGTGTCTGTCGTTCTCCATATCTTTGCCCAGACTCGATGAAACAGCTGACCAAAGCAGTTTAAAGAAGGGTTTGATTTACAGGTTTAGAGGAAGTCAGTCATGGCTGGGAAGGTTGGGGGCAGAACATGAGGCTGTTGGTCTCATTGTATTCATGTTCAGCAAGCAGAATGCTATGAATGCTTGTGTTTTTTTTATCCAGTCTAAGACGCTAGTGCACATGGAGTAATACCACTCACATTGAGAGTGGATCCCCCACCTCAATTAACCTTATCTAAACAATCCCTTAAACTGGTCCAGAGCTTTGTCTCCTCAGTGATTCTTGTCAAGTTGACAGTATTAACTATCACAGGCAGTTTTATATAATACTGCAGTCTTGTGTTTCCCTGATAAACAGTGGTGCAGAGACTGGTGACATCAACTTGACTGAACTCCTGGAGGCTATATTGAGACTTAATAAGACTTTGCCCTTCCTAGCATATATTCTTCTGAGAATCTTCATAATTGGCATTATATTGTCCATGCTGAAAGTTTTACTTATTTTTCTCTGTATTGTCTTTTTAATTTAGATATGTGATCTTCCTTTTTGTATAACTTTGCATATTTAACTAAATTATTCATCTTGTAATTATCAAAAAAAGCAACATAGAAAATTGTATTTACATTTTGTGACCAAAGTACAAATGAAGAATATGATGATGCTCATTTGTCCCTGTCATGTTTTTGAGGTGTTTCTCTGTTTTGATTCTGGCTTTATTCTAGTTTCTGAATGTCAACTTGAACTTCTGCTAAAAGTCTAGGAATCTACATACCTCCATCACTTCTGATTGCTTACCTGTCTTGGTTTCCTTAGTTCTGTGAGGTTGCTGATAGCTCTGTTTACCTTATGCAGTCTTCCTCGGGAACACAAATGCCTCAGTGAGAAGAACCATGCTCAGTGTCTTTGTGTGCTTTCTCTTCTAGGATCTTTGCCTCCTTAAATCTTGGCTGCCTAAATGTGTTAGTGTTGCCAAGATGTAACAAACCACCTGACTTGATAAATTCATACCGCTTACATATTCGTGTTATGGTTTCTCAGGTTTCAATCCTGACCAGTTGGTCCAGTTGGTTTTGCGCTTCTGGCCAGACAGTATATCATGGTGGGAATGTGTGGAAAAGAAACTGTTCACAGCAGGGTGACTGTAGGAAGCATGAGAGAGTAAAGTCTGAAATTCCAATATCTATTTAAAGACACATTCCTGGTAACCTAATGTCTACTAGGTCCACGTTCATTATCGTTCTTACCTCCCAGGGTTGTCAAGGCCTGGGACAAAGCTCATTAACATGTGCTTCTTTGGTGGATACTTACTCAAACAATGATATGTTTCTGTTACCTTTAAAGTGACATTCAACATTTCAGCTTTAATGTAGAATTATTAGTTGCTTTAATTGATTAGCTAGTGTGATACAAACGAATCCACTGTAACCAGAATATGAGCTTTTGCTGCTGTGTTCTTTCAGTTATTGAAGTGAAATAATATTGATGCCTCATTGTGTATGAAGTGAGAACAAGGGATTAAATATTCCTTTTTCTTCAAAAGAACAAAGTATGCCACTGTTGAGCCCTGTCAAATCATGTAATATGTGTTCATTTATTTACTTGATCATATTCATCTCTTACAGGTTACTTAGCCAAACAATGAAGGATCATTTAGTAAGAGTAGCAAATGAAGCTGAATTTATCCTGAGCAGGCAGAGAGCAGAGGATATTCATCGACATGCAGAATTTGAGGTATGATACGCCTGTGTGCTTGGTGTAATGATTCTACTGGTTGTAGATGGTAACTAGCTACTTAAGTAGAATGGCAGGATTGTCCAAAGAAACATGCTGTTTGTCTTTAAACTTTAGTTTGTGAAAATCATAGAGGATTCAAGAAAGCAAGCCCCTTTGGTTCAGTACCAGTTCATCTGCCATTTGATCAGAGCACTGTCTGTGTTTTGTTGCCCTGCTTTTGATAATGGGTATGGGACTGTGCTCTTACGATTTCTAACAAAGAAAATCAGTGAAGGACTAGTCCTGCCCGGCAAAGTCTCCTATTGTGTGTTATATGTATTTGAAGGTCAGAGGACAACTTTTGGGAGGAGTTGGTTCCCTACTTCCACCTTGTGATCAGGCTTAGCAACCTGGGCATTAGTCTGCTATATCTTGCCACATCTACAGCTCTTATTCTGATGGTCCATGAGGGACCATGTTTGCTTATTTTAGCAGTTCCTCTTTGACATGTGAAACATGTCATAAAAGAAATGACTGGTTTCTTAGTTATATACATGACTAAAACAAGGATGAAACAAATAACTTGACAAGAATATTTGTTAGGTTTTGAAGACATTTAAAAGGTGTATAGTTTTTTTTTAATTATATAAGGATAGTTAACCTGAAATTATTTCTCTGGTACTTTATGAGGAATGAAAATCATCCCAGTAAAGATTATTGAGTATAGTTTAAAGGTTATCCATAGTTTGCCCTTAAATTAGCTTTGAACTTTAGCATTGCTACTTTTTTTCTTCCAAACATAGATGCTATTGTATATTTGGACAAAGCCTGTAGTAGTAAAGAGGCTGACGTGTTTCATTTATTATCACTAACTGCTGCTAATGTAGTTCTGAGGAATACACCTCGTTAGTTCTTTGCTTTTTATCATATCCATGACAATTTTTCCTTTCATTTGTGTTGAAGTTCATTTAATGTCATAAGGTCATTGATTAGGCATACATTTCAACTTTGTTTTTAAGAGTATTTTTTAAATCTATAAACAGTTCATATTAAAAATCATGTCATGTACAACATTGGACTTTTTCTTATATATAGGATATATGTATGAATACCTTAGTATGAATACATTAGTAAAAATGTTTCTTGGACTTGTACTTTGTATAAACTACACAATCTGCAAACCAAATGTAATAAAAATTATCACTTAATGATTTTATTTTTTGAAAGCCAATTTAAGTTAAAATTCATTTCAGTAAGAGTTTTATGATGTTCTTTTAGACATTTTTGCTTTGGATTTCATTTATCATGCTATGGAATTTACTTCTTATTAACTTCAGTGGAACTGAATACCATGTGATCAATTTATTTGCTTGAATTAGTAAAAATATATTCCCTTTTAAGTGTACTACTTGCTATGAAAATACTTCATTAATTCTCTGTGTGTGTGGCACAATACGTTTTTGTGGGTATGCATGTGTGTGCATTGAGGGAATGTGTACCCATGCATGTGAAGCTCAGAGATCAATGTACATGTCTTCCTTGCCTGTTCTCCATCTTAGTTTTTGACAAAGGGGTTCTCACGGGAATCTCATCAATTCAGCCAGGCTGCTTGGCTAGTGAGTTGTAGGGATCTGTGTTTCTCTACCTCTCTTTCTGAAGTGTTGGTGTACACTGCTGCACAAAGCTTTTAAGTGGATCCTGGGAATCCAATCTCAGGTTTTTACCAAGTGAGCTATTTCTTCAACACTTCCTAATAGACTTATAAGCATATTCATTTAACTAAACATGTTTTGTTGTATTTATCTCTAGTGACAAATTAAACATGAATAGTACTGTATTTTTATGTTTCTATTCTATGTACATTACAAAATCACTAGAGTATTAGCACATCTTATATGTTTAAATATATTTTAAATAGTTGATGCTATTGGGCTGTCAATATTTTTTATGTTACTTTTCTGAAACCATACATTCTAGAAGTCATACATTTATAACTGTATGAGGTACTAAAATGTTCTTGGTACTTTTAAATAACTTCCTTTATGCTTTGTAAATCATGTTCTGCAGCCAGCTTCTCCGCATGATTTCTTTTCAGTAATTAAATTAGCATTTCCAGCAGATGAAAAACTTGTTGGCCTTTTCCATTCATTGTGTTTCCTCATGTGTAAAATGTGAGACATCCACATACTTTTAATTCTTTCAGGGTACCATTTTATAGGCTATGTTTGGCAGCTATATAGTGTGAATGGTTTATTTTTCTATTCCATCTCAAATAATAATCTAAAATATCCATCTTCTGTGTCAACTTAAGTATGGACCTAATGTCAGATATTTAACTGTCCAGAATGGCCATCTTAGACTAATTCATAAAGGGTTGAGTTGTTTTTCCTCTTAGACTATCCAACTAGGTTATTTTTTAAAACTAGAAGATTTCAGACTCCTGATCTGTCCCTTTGTAGAAGAAAGAACTGTAAAATTGTAAGATTTTGTAACCCTGTAATTTGGAGCAATTGCTAATGGATTAATGAATCTTGATTATAATAGAACTGAACAGTTTGGAATAGAATAAATAATTCTTATGCCTATTCTTTTGTTGTATGTATTTTGGAAAACTTGAACTGAATTATATTTAAATGAGGAGTGCTTTTTATTACAACTTTTCTAGAATGTGTTTGAGGATAACACTGAGCTTATACTGGTCTTTAAAGAGATCATGTTTGCACTTCAATATTTACTTCTCCATTACTGCAGAAAGTAGTTTTCTTAGTCTTTAAAATTTGCTGACATTGTATCAGAAGATTGGAATGCTAAAAATTTGCTTTTCATTCAAGTTCTAGAAATCTTTAGTTGCCTGTTGTTTTGATCAGTGTATTAGTCCATTTAATGTAATTCAGTCGATTAAAAAATTTAATGTGTGAATGAAATGTACTTGAAAAGAGAGATTTAGAAAAATTCATGAAATATTGGTACCAGTCTTCAAATCAGAGGAATCACAGTTATCCCAAACAACCTTGAAAAATACAACAGGAGGAAGACACTCATTTTCCCATTTCTGTACTGCCTACAGATCTAGTGATCAAAGCAGTATAGTATTGACATAATTATAGACATGAATCTAAAGAATAAAAGTGAAATAATTGCAGATATGAAAAGCTTATTGATTCTTGACATCAGTGTCCAAACCATTTACTGGATAGCATATAGTCCTTGCTATTGAGTTTAGTAGGTTCTTATCCTACTTGGTAATGTTCACAAATAATAGTTCTGGAAGTAAGTATTAAGTGTATTCATTGGTCAATGAATGCAGAAAGTGAACTTCTGATCTAAGGTACTTGCTTGCCAACCAAGCCCCAGAGTTTTGATTTTTCACCAGGTGGAGGTTTTGACAGAATAAGGTACACATGCTGCCAAAAGAGCAATTCATGTGAAGGGAAACAGATTTCCATTATCATGGTGTTACTTTCTGTTTATTCCTTTTCTCAGCTTGTTAGAGCTGAAATTGTCAGAGTCCTGACATTAATGGGAATGTTCTTTATTATTATTGTTATAAGCCCAAGGTCTTTCAGAATATCACTGTGGTATCTGGCAAATTTAGCTGGTCTGGAATGCTCCTTCAGATACTGTGAATGTTCCCTAATTCCATGGTTGGCATATGGGTGCAAGTTGTTATTAGGATCCAAGTGTTACCTTTTGCAAGGGAGCAATAATTGAAGGGAAAAATTATTCATAACTTCAGGATTTAGACTTGTGACAAACATTGTAGCAAATGATGTTGGCACAACTGGATATCCTCATTTGAAAAAATGGAGTTGAGTCAATCCTTCACAACATGTACACAGCATCACTCAGAATGGATCTGTAACCTTTCTCAGTGAGAACCATAGATCTCTTATCAGAAAATATGATATATCTTCATAACTTTGTATTTGAACATACATTTTTGGATATAATGCCAAAAGTTATGTCTAAAATAAATAATAAATTACTAGAAGTTATCCAGTAAGAATTCTCATGAAATTTTCATTTTTATCAAGAAAGTGGAAACATACAAAATGGGAAATAATGTTTGTAATTCTTTTTTCACATAAAGGTCTTGCATCCTGAATTTTCTTTTTTTTCCTTTTTTTTTTCTTTCTTTTTGGTTTTTATGAGACAGGGTTTCTCTGTATTGTTTTGGAGGCTGTCGGTCCAGCCTGGCCTCGAACTCACAGAGATCCACCTGCCTCTGCCTCCCGAGTGCTGGGATTAAAGGCATGCACCACCACCGACTGGCACATCCTGAATTTTCTAAGGAAACATAAACTCATTACAAAAAGATAAAAATGCAAACAACTTTAATACAACTTTTAAAAAGATGTATGTATAAATGACCCAAAACATGAACAATGTTCTATTATTAATGTTAGCAAATGAAAACCAAAGTGTAATGAGATAATACTTCCTATACAATGGAATGGCTATCATGAAAGAATAATAAAATATTTAAGAGGAATTGGAAATATTTGGACACTGATACTTGAATTATTCTTTTCTCTCAGTCATATATTTATTCATCCATCTTATAAATTCAGTTTTTGTTATTTTCCTTAAAATTATGCACTTGTCTCATTTCTCTTACATCAGGTTGTATTAGTATCTTATATCTGTCGTATAGGAGTCTCCTGTTTCTAAACTTGACCCATTATCATATTTTCTATATGTCAGTACTAATGATCCTAAAACATACACTGGGACTTATGTCTTTTATGTAAGTCTTTAGTTTTAGAACGATGCATTAAATAAAAAGTTTCCAGTGTTTACCATGGTTTTGAAGACCTGCTTGATCTAGTTCCTGAGTTTCCTGTTTAATCTCACATCCTTCTCCCCATGTAGTTTTCTGCAGTCACACTAACCTTTCAACCCTTCCAGTGTGCTGACCTCTTCCTCCCTTAGAGTCTCTGTAGACTCATTGAGCACTTACTTACAACGTATTATTCTTTTCAGCCAGAAAAGGCCTAGCCTTTCCAAAAGTGTTGTATAAACCTAATTTCTAGGCATATATGTGCTTTTGATAGTAAGCAGATGATTAGACATCCAAAAGGTAACATATGTAATGTGGTAGTTGGTAATTGGAAGGGCGGACAGAAAGTGCTCAGGAGAAAAACAAATGTGAGTGTCTATTTTTAATAGAAAAACAGGAAGACAGTTACTGCAGGTGGTTTGAAGGAGCTGAAGTAACAAGTAAAGGAGATCTGAGGAAGCATAAAAATAAAGGGATTGAGTAACACAATGGGTATATGCCTAAGAGTGGAATTGCTGGGTTTTGTGGTAGGCTGATTCCCATTTTCCTGAGGAATCTCCATACTGATTTCCAAAGTGGCTGTATGAGTTGGCACTCCCACTAGCAGTGGAGGAGTGTTCCCCTTTCTCCACATCCTCTCCAGCATAAACTATCATTGGTTTTTTTTTTTTTTTGACTTTAGCCATTCTGACAGGAGTAAGATGATATCTCAGAGATGTTTTGATTTGCATTTCCCTGATGGCTAGGGATAGTGAGTACTTTCTTAAGTGCCTCTCAGCCATTTCAGACTCCTCTTTTGAGAATTCTCTATTTAGTTCTATAGCCTACTTTTTTTTCAATATATGTTTTTATTTAAATTAGAAACATGCATGCTTCAAATGTCAATCCCAGCTCCCTCTCCCACCCTCCTTCCTTGTTCCTCCATCCCACCTCCCGCCCCCGGCCCAATCCCCACATCATTCCCCAGGGAGGGCAAGGCCCTTCTTTGGGGGATCTCCAGAGTCTGTCATTTCATTCAGGGCAGGACCTAGGCCCTTCCTCATGTGTCCAGGCTGAGAGAGCATCCCTCCATATGGAGTGGGCTCCCAAAGTTCATTTGTATGCCATGGTAAACACTAATCTACTATCCAAAGCCCCAGAGATTTCTGAGGCCTCCTCACTGACACTACATTCATGGAGTCTGGATCAGTCCCCTGTTGGCCTCTCAGCCATCAGTCAGGGGTTCAAAAGCTCCCCCCTTGTCTGGTCAGCTGTCTTTGTGGGTTTCACCAGCAAGGTCTTGACCCCTTTGCTCATCGCTCCTCCATCTCTGCCACTGGGTTCCAGGGGTTCAGTTCAGTGTTTAACTGTGGTATCTATGTCTGCTCCCATCAGTCACTGGATGAAGGTTCTAGGAAAGCTTATAATGTAGTCATCAACCTTATTATCAGGGAGGGGCTATTTTGTAGTTTCTCCGCTATTGTGTTTTGGAGACTTGCTTCTTGAGTTCTTTGTAAATTATAGAGATGAGCCCTCTGTCAGATGTGGGGTTAGTGAATATCTTTTCCCATTCTTTGGGCTGCCTTTTCATCTTGTTGTCTGTGTTCTTTGCCTTACAGAATCTTCTCAGTTTCAGGAGATCCCATGTATTAATTGTTGACCTCAGTGTCTGTGGTACTGGTGTTATGTTCAGGAAGCAGACTCCTGTACCAATTCATCCCACTTCTCTTGTAAGAGGTTCAGTGTGGCTGGATTTATGTTGAGGTCTTTGATCCATTTGACCTTAAGTTTCATGCATGATGATAGACATGAATGTGTCTGCAGTCTTCTACATACCACCATCCACTTCTGTCAGCACCATTTGTTGAAGATGCTTTCTTTTTTCCATTGTATATTTTTAGCTTCTTTGTTGAAGATCAGATGTTCATTTGTGTATCGGTTAATATCAAGTGTTCAGTTTGATTCCATTGGCCTACCTGTCTATTTTTATGCCAATACCAAGCTGTTTTCATGACTATAGCTCTATAATAGAGATTGAAATCAGGGATGGTGATGCCTCCAGATGTTGCTTTGTTTAATAGGGTTGTTTTTGGCTATTCTGGGTCTTTTTTATCCCCATATAAAGTTGATCATTATTCTTTCAAGGTTTGTGAAGAATTGTGCTGGGATTTTAATGGGGATTGCATTGAATCTGTAGATTGCTTTTGGAAAGATTGCCATTTTTACTACATTGATCCTCCCTATCCAAGAACGTGGAAGATCTTTCCATTTTCTGTTGTCTTCTTTAATTTTTTTTAAAGACTTTACAATACAGGTCTTTCACTTGTTTGGTTAGCGTTCCCCAAGGTATTTTATGTTATTTGTGGCAATTGTAAAGGGTGGTGTTTCTCTCATTTCTTTCTCAGCCGTTTTATCGTCTGTATATAGTAGGGTTACTGATTTTCTTGAGTTGGTCTTGTATCCTGCTACTTTGCTGACAGTATTTATCAGCTGTAGGAGTTTCCTGGTAGAGTTTTTTGCGTCACTTATGTAAACTATTATATCATCTGCAAATAGTGAAAGTTTGACCTCTTTCTTTCCAATTTGTATTTCCTTGATCTCCTTTTGTTGTCGTATTGCTCTAGCTAGAACTTCAAGGACAATATTGAAGAGGTATGGAGAGAGTGGACAAGCCTTGTCTTGCTCCTGATTTTAGAGGAATCGCGTTGAGTTTCTGTCCATTTAGTTTGATGTTGGCTGCTGGTTTGCTACATATAGCTTTTATTATGTTAAGGTAAGTTCCTGTTATCTAAGATCTCTCCAAGATCTTTGTCATGAAGGGGTGTTGGATTTTGTCAAAGGCCTTTTCAGCATCTAATGAGATGATCATGTGATTTTTGTTTCTCAGCTTATTTATATGGTGGATTACATTTATGGATTTTTGTATGTTGAACCATCCCTGCATCCTTGGGATGAAATCTACTTGATCATGGTGGATGAGTTTTCTGATGTGTTCTTGGATCCAATTTGCCAGTATATTAGTCATCATTTTTGCATCAATGTTCTTGAGGGATATTGAGCTGACGTTCTCTTTCTTAGTTGTGTCTTTGTTTGGTATCAAGATTATTGATGCCTCGTTAAAAGAATTTGGCAAAGACTCTTCTGCTTTTATTGCATGGAATACTTTGAGAAGAATTGGTATAAGCTGTTCTTTGAATTTCTGGTAGAATTCTGCACTGAGGCCATATGAACTTGGGCTTTTTTTGGTTGGGAATCTTTTGATGATTGCTTCTATTTCCATAAGGGTTATAGGTGTATTTAAATTGTTTATCTGTTCTTGATTTAATATTGGCAAGTGATATCTATGCAGAAAATTGGTCATTTTCTTTAAATTTTCGAATTTTGTGGAGTACAGGTTTTCAAAGTATGACCTGATGATTCTCTGGATTTCCTCAGTTTCAGTTGTTATTTCCACCTTTTCATTTCTGATTTTGTTAATTTGCATGTTCACACTCTGCCATTACTTGAAAGGGTGTCTGTTTGTTCTGGTGAACAATTTATTGTTAAAATTAATTGATTTTTTTTATTTCCTGAAGGACAAAATGGAATTATTTTTTGGATTGCAATCTTGTCTTCTCTGGTTACAATGTCCTAAAAAAACCAGTGAAGTAATGTTCCTAAAACAGCCTATTAAGTCAGGTGATTGCATAGTATTTGCTTATCAAAATTGAACTCTACATGAGGAATTTAATTCAGAGTGAAAGTAGTTTAGCTCTTTTGGAATTATTATTTATTCATTAATTTTGACTCACAGATAAGACTAAGTGTTGTATATTAAGGTTTGAATATATATGTGGAAATAACTATTTCAATCTAGTTAATACATATCACCTCACTCACTTAGTGCTCTTCTGTAGTGAAAACACTTAGATCCAATTCTCTTATTTCAGTAATACCATATATTATTGGTATGGTCATCATATATGAAATAGACACTTTAATTTTATTTTACTTTTATATGTTTCAGTTACACTGGAACATCTAAAGAAAATTAAATGATACTAGTAGATAAGCCACCCAACTATAGCCATCTGGGCTGTCTGAAATAGATACCTTATGTCTAACTCTGCCTATAGTGATGCCCACTGTAAATGTGGTGATTGTATACAGTTGCCTCCTTCCAACTCATGTCAACCTGGCTACTGACCCTAATGCTATCACCTCTGTTTTATTCTCCCTATTATTATTTGTTATATTTATAAGTAATGCTTTGGCACCATTGTTGTGTAACTTTCATTATTCTGTGTATGCTTCATTTTATTTTGTTGGTTTTTTGAGACTGGCTTTCTCTATGTAGCTCTGGCTGTTCCCGAACTCACTATGTAGACCAGGCTGTCTTCAGACTCACTTGCCTCTGCCATGAGAGTGCTGGGATGAAAAGCAGTAAGTGCTATCCACAGCTACTAATTTCTTACAACTTTGAAGGGAGTGAATTTTTACCTAATTTGATAATTTCTTTGATGATGATGCTATTTCTCATTTATTTTGTTTGCATATGTATGTGTATGTGTGTATATATATATACATATATACATGCACATATATATATATATATATATATACATAAAATAAATCAGAATGCTACTTTGAAGTGCAGCTCTTAGGAGTTATGTCTGTAAACTTAAACTTCTTGCATTTGACCTTTCTTTCTTTCTTTTTTTTGTTTCTACTTTTCTTTTCTTTTTTTAAATACTTTTTTATTATTTATTTATTTTTAATTTATTTTCAGTTAAAATTTAGATAAGAAACAAGGTTGCTTCACAAGTCAGTTCCAGGTCCCTCTCCCTTTCCCTCCCCTCCTCCTGTGCCCTCCCCCAACCCCCCCATTATCCTCTCATTTCCCCAGGGAGGGTGAGGCCCTCCATGGGGGTGTCCATAGTCTGTCATTTCATATAGGGCAGGGCCTAGACCCTTCCCCAAGAGTTCAGGGTGAGAGTGCACCTCACATTGTTCTATGGGAGTCCAAAGTCCGTGTGTATACTTGGGATGGGTACTGATATTTTTAAGTTTAAATTTAGATTAGAAATGCATTTGACCTTTCTATTTTGCTGTTTTACTATGCTATGTATACATCGCAGTTATTTTTAACCACAGAAGAGCCTGTCTGATCAAATGAAAATATCATCTTTCATCTCTCTCTTTATGAAGATGCTCAAATTAGCCAGTGTTTATATTAGTGACTCACAACTGAGAATTTAACATTTCATTGTATGCTGCACTGGTTCTTTGCCATGCTCTGAGGGTGAACTTAGTGCTTTGTCCAGCTTGGGCGAATATACTCCTGTAGTCCTCCTTTTCCATGTGTGTGTGGAAATAGCTACTGGGATTTAGTGGTGATATCTGTGATTTTATGCTGACATTCAAGAAACTCAATGAGAGGACACTGGAAGCTTAGTTTGAAATGCAATATCCTTCAGTCATTTCAGCTGGATCACTGAACTAAGCAGAGACTTAAGATGAAGCTAACCGACAGTGGTCTCTTTTTATCCTAATTATTGAGTCTACACCTTCCCTCATTGTATTGGTACATGAGGGTAGGTTGGTATAGAGCATAGCACTCATTTTTCAGTGCCTAGTTTGGTCTCAAAGTAATTCGCATGTATGTAGTATATATGGACTAATTGAAAAAGATAGGATTAGGTAGATAATTTTCACTTGTATTTAATACATTTAATTATTTATTTCATGTATTTCCTACTCACTGTTTTCACTGTGAGCATGGAATGGTCTTAATGTTTTTTTTATTATTTTAAGGTAAACAGTACTTAAAAACAAACAAACAAAAAACAAACCCCAACAACCTAGTATTTTTGAGGAATTTTCTTCCTATTGGCACACATTTATTGTCTCATAGTCCCAGAATTTTATCTCTAACTTGGAGTACTCTTCACAGCTTTAGGCCTGTATACATCTGCACTTATGATGTCTGGAAAGCATGTCTATGTTGAGGATATTTCTGTAACTGTCTTCTGCCCTGCCATCTGTTCCCTGCCTTCTCCCTGCTGAGTGAATATCTCTCAATGCTTGTTTACAGATGCCAGCCATCACCATGTTTCCCCTTTATCTTACACTTCCTTCAAATTACTTTTATTTTTCTTCCAAATATATGTTTTACACAATGTCTTTCTGTAGCTTTAGTCACTTTGTATATGTTCTAAATTCCCTGAAATAACTTTGTGTTTGGTTTATTTTTTTTTCTCTGTCAATGTTTCCTTCCTTTTACACACACACACACAAAGCTAGAATGGTCATTCTGAAACCTTAGCTTCTGCAGATTTCTATGGAAGTCTCTTTCTTTTGTGTGCTTTAGTTTATACTATGTGACTCCCTCTGTCACACCCTGACTAGCACTTCTGCCCCCACATCTTGTCCTTCACTCATCTCTTTAGCCTCTAGTCACAGCTACTCTGTGTGTATACTCACCTCTCATCTTCCCTATTTCTGTTTGTTACTTTCATATGAAAGCCTTCTTTGCTTCTCCTTGTCTACCCTTACCCACCAGTCTCTTAAACATAAACCAAACTTGTAGTCTCTTTTATTACTAATTAATCTAGTCGTTTGCAGTTGCTTTGCTTATTTGTTCCCATCCTAATTATGTGCTTTATGAAGATGAGAACTCTGTTACATGCCCACATTTCCAACACATTGTTTTTCATATTAAGTGCTCAACAAATCATTGTTTAGTAAAGGATTCTACTTCAACGCATACATTTGATATTTCCTTCTGATTGAAAGTACCATGCTGATTCTCTGTGGAAGCAAAGTGAGGTTGTAGTGTATGGTAAGTTAGAAAGAGTCTAATTTTATTCTTTTTCCTGTAGATAACCTATATCTCTAACATTTAGTAAAGAGACTTTCCATTTCCATTGTTTGTTCTTGGCTCCCTTGTTAAAAATTAGTTGGATATAAATGTGTTGATTTCTTCATATTTTACTTTTCTTTTTCCTCAGTGTTTTTTAAGATTTAGGTGTGTGTGTGTGTGTGTGTGTGTGTGTGTGTCTACAGAGACCAGATGAAGGCTTTAGATTCCCTGTAGGTGGAGTTTCAGACAATTGTGAGCTGGTGTTAGGAACCAAACTCAAAGATTCCTTGGAAGAGCAGCGAGTACACTTACCTGCTGAGCTTTTTCTCCAGGCCCATCAGTGGTTTGTTTTTTAATGCCACCTCCCTTCTCTGTTGGTTACGTATCTTGGCAGTCTTTCTGTGAGGTTGGATTGGATGATACTTTGATGTCATTTGTGATTAAATATAAATTCTAATATTGTTTTTACTCGTGGTGAAAATGTTATTGATTTTTAAATTATTGTTTGCATTCAATCTGTAGGTTGCTTTACATATATGTTGAGTATTCATGGAACCCAAACTGGTTTGAAATGTATTATATAGCCTAGACTGACCTTGACATCATTATTCTACTCCATTTTCTAATTACTAAGATTGTAGATGGTTTACCATATGTAGCTGGACCTTTAATTTAATTATCAATATTTTATAATTTTCAGCAGAGAGATCTTTTATCTTCTTAATTAAATTTATTCCTAAGTAGTGTAGTTATAGTTTGCTGTAGTATAGAATTGCCACTGATTTACAGTACTGACACTGTTCCCTGTATTTTCAATGAATTTATTATTTCTAACATGTTTTGATACACTCTGGAGTTTTTACATACAATATATTGACTGCAGATAAAGTTAATACTTACTTCTTCTACAGTTTGGGTGCCTTTTATTTTGCTATTTTGCCTAGTATTGTTAGTAGTGTTTGGAAAGTGAGCATTCTAGTTTTCCTTCAGATCACAGAAGAAAACTTTTGAAGTTTTTTCCATTGTTGTGCCATCAGTGTATGTTTGTCATATATGTCCTGTGGTGGTTTGAATGTGAATAGCCTCCAGAAACTCATATATTTGAATATTTGGTGTACTAATATATTATTTATGATTTATAAAACTTTCCTGAGGAGTCAGAAAGCAAAGTCAGGCACAAGCCATAGAAGCCAGGCACACACCTTTAATCCCAGCAGCCAGAAGCTAGGAGGTGGTGGTATACACCTTTAATCCTAGGACTCAGGATTAAGAGATAGAGGTATCTATGTAAGTCCAAGGCTACCCATGTCTACACAAGAGTTTATCAATCTAAAAGAGAATTATAGGTCACACCTTTAATGTCAATATTAGGGAAGTATGTAAGACAGAAGCAAGGTCAATATTAGTCATTCATTTTCCAGCCATGCTGAGGAAAGGTTACAGTCTGAGGTTACAGTTTGGTGAGAGCTTGTGGAGACAGGATCAACACATTCAGCCTGAGGTAGAGGTAAGAAGCTAGTGGCCAGCCACTTTGCTTTTCTGATATCCAGCTTGAAACTTGAACCCCAATATCAGTCTCTGTGTCTTTTATATTTTCATGTTACAATTTGGTTTCCAGTTGGTGGAATTGTTTCAGAAGGATTAGGAGGTGTGGCCTTGCTGAAAGAGGTGTGTCATTGGGAGTGGACCTTGAAGTCTAAAAAGTCCCTGCCAAATCCAATTAGCTCTCTGTCTTTGCCTCATACTTGTGAAAAATGATGTAAGCTTTCGGCTGCTGCTGCTCCAGTACTATGGCTGTCTATCTACTGCCATGCTCCCTGTCCTAGTGATCATGGACTCTAACCCTCTGGAATCATGCTTGAGCCCCCATATTAAATGTTTTCTTTTATAATTTACCTTTGTCATGCTGTTCTGTTACAGTAATAGAAAAGTAATTTGCATTCACCTAACTTGTGAGTTTTTAAACATGAAATGGTATTGAATATTGCAAAATCCTTTTTCATTTCAATATGTTTGTTGAAATGATCATATAGTTTTGTTCTAAATTTACTAATGTGATATATTTAATTTAAAACCCAATTTTTTGAAATTTGGAGAAAGTTAGGAAAAAGTTTCATTTCACATTTTCACAAGGACTTTTGAATGAGACCTCAAAGCACGTGACAAAAGCAAAAGTAGACAAATGAGATTCAATGAGACTAAAACCTCCTGAATATTCCAGAATATATAAAGAACTTACAAGAGAAAAACCTCATTAAAAGTAAGCAAATGAGGAATGGGGAGATATCTCAGTGAAAAAGTACACTTTTGTAATAGTGTGCAACTTGAGTTCAGATGTCTTACACCCATACAAAATTGCATTTGGTCACATGAACTTGTAACCCAAGTGGTTAGAGAAGAAAAGATTGAAACAGTTGGCTTGATGACTAATTAGCCTTACACAAAAATGAGTTTAAATTTTTAGTGAGAAATCTTGTTTAAGGGAATGAAGTGAAGACTGATAGACACCTGATGTCCCTCTGTGGCTTTTGCACACTTGTACATTGGCACACACACTAAAACATGTGCATATACACATGCATACATCTCACAGATGCATCATGCATGTATATGTTCTCTCCCTCACCCTTTTCTTCTTCTTTCTCTCAGAAAGCAAATCAAATAAAGTTTTTTTTTTCTTAAAAGTAGGCAAGCAGCCAGTCTTGGAGGCACATGCCTTTAATCCCATCACTTGGGAGTAAGAGGCAGGTGAATTACTAAGTTTGAGTTCAACCCGGTTTACAGAGTGAGTTCCAGCATAGCTGGGGCTACACTGGGAAATCCTGTCTTGAGAAAACAAAACCAACTAGCCAAGCAAACAACAAAGAAAAAGGCGGACAAATGGCCAAAATATATATTTAAAATTTCCATCATCCTTAATTAGCAGAGAAATTAAGACTACAGTGAAATATCGCACATCTATTAGGTTAATTCCTATCAAAAGGATAAATGTTGGTGAGGATATGGAGAAAAGTGAACTGTTCCAACTATTGTTAGTATTTTAAATTATCATAACTGTTTAGAAAAATAGTTTAATGGGTTCTTCCAAACTAAAAATACCAATATCGTATGATCTTGGATTCCCACTACTGGGCATATATCCAGAGAAATTTAAATTTGTGTGTCAGAGAGACAGCTACACATTTATGTTTTTTTCTTTACCATTTTCACAGAGCCAAGATACTGAATCATCCTTGATTTCAGAGTGGAAATGGATAAAGAAAACATATAAACCCATAATAGAATACTATTCAATCACACGAAAGAAGGAAATCCTTTTCTGTGTTAACAAAGAGGATGAACATGAAGAACTTTACATTTAGTTAAATAAACCATTTGATTTCACTAATATGTGGAATACTAGGAAGTTCATGTCATAGGAGACTAGAGTGATGGCTTCCAGAGGTTGTGGGGAGGAGTGAGCTTTGTTTCTGGGTTGTCCCAGTCAGGGACTACAGTTAATGAAATATTCAAAATAGCTAGGAGACAGAATTTTAAATGCTTTCCCCATCATGACAAATGTTCCAGATGATAGATACGCTAATTACCTTGATTCGATAATGTCATATTGTTTGCATATATGGAAACTCTGTATTGCGTCCCCTAAATATGTTCATTTATTTTTACTCAGTATAAATAAGACAAAATACCACAATAGAATTCTATCACCAATCACTTAGTATGGAGAAAAATAGGTCAAAGTAACTTTCACATTTCCATGATTAGTAGATTTCAAATTATAGCTTTAATTCTTTAACCAAACAAGTGCTGATTGTGTATGAAAATTGTGGGATAGGAAATAGTACAAAATACAGATGGCACATTTTCTGAAATTTCAAAACTTCCAGTTGGTTACACATTTTAAGATTCTCTCTGACTTTTTCTTAATTTTCAAAGAAGGATTTACGATGCTAAAGAAGAAATAGTTTGAAAACCTGCTCTTATTCTATGCTTCCCAACTTATTTGGAGAGTTTTGGATAAAATTATTTGAATTCACCAAGTCTTAATTTCTTTAGAGTAGACATAAATGAAACATGAATGATTATATTGTGGAGTAAGATTATGATGTAAATTAAAACATATACTAGATTATGTTAGTAATAATCATGAGTACTACTAGTGTGACTTTTGTACAATTTAAAGGTGAAGGCAAGTCTACATTTGAGATACTCAGTCCACACTAAAGGCAACAGATCATGTTCATTTATTATTTGAATTTAATTGTTATGTGCTCTAACTGGCTTGGGTCTTAGGTTTCAGCTTAACTTAAGAAACACATTCAGAGGCCTTTTGATACATTTTGCCTTTTATTTTTAATATTTTGTAATAAAATGTCAACAATGTAATAGAATGGCTTAAAGGCAGGGAAAACATTTTCAAAAACTAGTTTTATTTTGTAGATATTTCTTAATAAGTTTTCTAGTGTTTCATTTTTAGTACACATAAGGCAATTCAAGAATGTTGTGTTATTTCAAGATGAAGTAATTGAAATTGTACTTGAACTCTATAGGTATCATCTTATTAGGGGTATCTTTTTCTTAATTTAAAGACATTAGATATAATAATTTAAGAAATTTAAATTTCAGCTAATTTACCAGCTCCACAATCCATTGATGTCATTGTCTTACTCCTTAAGATGATTCAGTAAGACTTTTTAATTTAAGTCAAGGAAAGAATTTCAGCTGACTTTTTAACAGCAGCAATCTCATAGCATATATTTATCTCCTGATTTCTTCTTTCATAGCGTGAAGAAGTGAATTATTGAGAAGATAAAAATAAATTTGTTTGCTTTCTGTCAGAGTTCATATTCACAGCCAGCCTTGATAGAAGACCAGAATGATTTAGACAAGTTTGCTTTGGAGATTCATAACATATGCTTGCTGGACAGAATTGAGTTATCTCTGCTCTGGAGAGTAAGTTATTGTAGCAGGGGCTGACAGAGATGAAGATAACTGAGGGAAATTCAATTACCTTTTAGTGTTTTTTTTCTAATGGGATTCTTAATGTGAAAAAGATCCTTAGATGATGCGCTGGTTACTCCTAAGCTGTTCCTCAATGCTGGCTTCCTGAATACTACAAACTTTTATGTCAGATAGACCTTCCTTTGGTATAAAATAAGCAGTTTACTGTGTATAGTAGCTTTCATTGAAACAGACTTTTAAAATTTTTTTACTTGACATCATTGATAATTTATACAACCCTTGACTATATTTTGTGGTGTGTGGTGCTTAGCAATATTTTCCTCCCTCTCCAATGACCTTGGAAAAGTGTGCTTCTCCCTGCTGATCTCTTCATGCCTCTGCAGCTATCTTGTGCTGTTTGTAAGCTGTTAGGCTCCTCATGGATTGCACTCTTGCCTTTGCACTCTGCATTGATATCTTTATTCTTTCCCTGCCTTCTATTTTTCAGGGTCTTGGAATCGGGCTTTTTTTCCTCCCCAGTCTTCCAATAATTACATTCATTTTGCTGTCTTTAGTACCTTTAGTGTCCATAGATTCTTGTATTGTCCTCATTTCCCTTGACGTAATTTGACATTGATGTCACACCCTTCCCCTTTGTAAGGTTTTGTTTTGTCTTTACTTTCTTTATTTTTTATTTTAGAAACAATCTTATTTTGCATATCAATCCCCCCATTCATTTCCTCACCCTCCTATGTCTCCCAGTCCCCACTGTCCCCCCCAACCCACCCTCCACTCACTCCCCAAGGATAGTGAGGGTTTCCACAGGGGGTCATCAAATTCTTTCACATCATTTGGAGGAGGGCCTAGGCCTTCTTTCTTGTATCTGGGTTGCAATAGTATTCCTCCATAGGGCTCCCAAAGTACATTTTTGCTCCAGGGATAAACACTGGCTCCACTGTTAGAGGTCCCATAGACTGCCCAGGCCTCCTAGTTGGTACTCACATTCAGAGGGCTTGGTTTGGTCTAATGCTGGTTCCCCAGCTTTACGACTGGGGTCCACATATGAGCAAGTACATACCTTGTTTGTATTTCTGTGACTGGGTTACCTCAGTCAGGATGGTTTCTTCCAGTTCTATCCATTTGCCTGAGACTTTCAAATTTTTATTGCTTTTTTTTTTCTGCTGAGTAATACCCCATACCACATTTTTTTTTCTATCCATTCTTCAGTTGAGGGGCATCTAGGTTGCTTCTAGGTTCTGACAATTACAGCCAACGCTGCTATGATCATAGTTAAACATATGTCCTTGTTGTATGAATATGTATTGCCTTTACTTTCTTACCTGATGTTTTGTTAGTACACTTTTCATTTCTCATGCTTCTCAATTTTTTATTACTTTGACCAAAAGTATAGATCTCTGACACAAATACTAAGGTAGTTTTAACCTTTGTATTTTGTTTTGACAGTTCACTTAATGTTAGGAATACTTAAAACTTCTGGATAGAAGACATTAAATATCTATATGAAGTTTCAGTTGAGTTACTTTATCAAGACTGTTAGGAAAAAAGCATTATCTCTTTTAAGATTCTCCTATGTTCTACCTTATAGTTAGTCATTTTCATATCTTAATTCTTTCTGAGTTTCTTTATAAGCATATATTCAAACAGGAATATCTTTTATTATCTTTTTTATAAATGATGGCATGTTTCAAACATTATTCTATATTCTGTTATTGGAACTTAGTATTTTTAAGCACGTTTATATATTAAGCAATAAAATATGAGGGACTGTTTCCTCAGTCTCTATGCTATTAAACCTTTACAATTTTGTCTTGATATATAACCTTGATTAAAAGAATCTATTATAGACCGCTTTTAAGAGTTTCTTCTCTCCTTCCATTCTGGATTCCAGGATCCAACTGAAATCATCAGGCTTTCATGGCAAGTACTTTTTGCACTGAGCCATCTTGGTGGCTTTACATTTCTTGGTAATAATTTTAATCCTATTATTGTGTGTTTGTTTTTAATGAGTCAGTTAATTATCTTTGAAGTTCTTGTGTTTAGTACAGCTTGTTGGCATTTCAGGCGGATTTCGGCACCAAATGTAAGCGTTTCGGGATGGGTCGGGACAGGATGGAACAGGAGTGGGTCAGGTATTCTGGCACTCAGGAGTCACAGAATACTGAGTGTTACACAGCTCAGGTGGAAAGGTATCCTGGAGCTCGGGAGCCAAGGATACTGAGTTTTACACAGATCAGATGGAAAGGCATCCTGGAGCTCTGGAGCCAAGGACCACCACAGGTTTCAGTAAGTTTAGCTGCTTACAGCCTTGCCTCAGGGAAAGGCTTCCCCAGTTTATGGGCTCCACTCTAGCAGGACAGGGTCTTCCAGCTGGGGATGTTCGCCTAGTGTAGCAGTTTTGCTCGGCAGGAGGAGGTTTCTCGGGCAGGCTAAGTTGCTACAGTTCAGCTCTCCAAGAGGAGAGAGCAGAGCTGGAGCGGAGCACAACAACTCTGCTTTGCCAAGGGAAGGTTTCCCGGGCAAGTGTTACAGCCCTGCTCGCTCTGCTCTGCTCTGCCCTGCCCAGGGTCGCCTCTGCTCTGTTGCTGCCTCAAAAGGAGGTCTTCACCCAAAGCTCATTGAAGGGGTTTATTGGAAGGAAGAATCCAGGAGAGTGGCTGCCCTTTACCAAAGTGGCAGAGGACAGCCTGGTAGCACAGACACAAGCTGAACAGACACAGGGTTTTTATATGGCTTCCAGGGTGGGAACTGGTCAGATTTTAGTGCTGAGCTCAGATTGGCTAGAGCTCAGCTCAGGGATTGGTTGGTTTCCTGCACAGGATTAGGCTCAGATTTGGCTCTGACTTCATGTTAGGCATGTTAGGTATTCAGTCATGTCTGCAGTCATGTCTGCATGTACTATAATGTCTTTCTTTCTTTCTGCTTTTATTCATGTGATGGTAGGCATTTCTATTTGATATAGAAATGTGCCATTCTTTCTCCAGCTAAGTAAGATGTAACCATGAGCTGAAGTAGAGATAGTTATTCTTGCTCAGGGAAGGAAAAAATGCTTTTTCTTCTTTTCCTCAGGAGCAGGTAGTATTAGTGTATCTTCTTTTAAAAGATTTGCCCAGCACTTGGGAGGCAGAGGCAAGTGGCTCTCTGTGAGTTCAAGGCCAGCCTAGTCTACTGAGTGAGTTCTAGGATAGGCTCCAAAACAATACAGAAAAACCCTGTCTTGAAAAATCAAAACAAACAAACAAACAAACGATTTGGCAGAATTCTTCCTTTAAATACTTGATTACAGAGTGCATTTTTTTCAAAAATATGTGCATAGTTCTATTTAGGAGTTTTTCAACTTATCTAGGTGTAAAAAATAAGTTGTTTTTGCTTTTAACCCTTTTACTAGTTTAGAAGAAGTAAAATAGTTTAAAATTTGGAAATATATTCCTTATTTTAAGTGTCTACAAATCTAGTTAAAAGCTTAACAGGCTTTGTGTTTTTAAATGTGGGTGATATGAGGGAAATAACTCAGAATATTGCCTTTAGTTGTTTCATTTTAAAATTCACATCAAATTTCCATTCATCTAATGTGTGATAGGTCTCTTTAAGTTGTTTGTTATTTTGGGGAGAAAGGCTTGATTTTTAGTCAATATAGCCTAATAAGCATTACATCAATAATCACATCCCAGCTTTAGTGTCACTAGCTTGGGGGTAGACATCTTATCTAACCTTTTTATTTATATTTCTCTACATGGTACCAACAGTGAAACAGTCCTTGGAGTTACTTGCTTACAGATAAATGCATGAATAATTTTAAAGTGGTAGCTTTCTGGTTTTGTTATCATTATCACCTTAAAATCAAAATGTAATGATAAGTATAACAAAATGAAATTGAGGCTAGAGAGCTAGCTCAGAAGTTAAGAGCTACTCTTTCCAGAGGCCAAGTGTTTTGGTCCCGAACCCTCATCAGGAAGTTCATAACTACCTCTAGCCTCAGGATTTGGTGCTTCTTTTGAACTCCCCAGGCACCCATATGCGTCATATAGTTATACACATAAATATAATTTGTTAAAAGATACAATACAAACAAATGAATATTGTTTTTCTTCTAAATCTAAGTGTTATTTGCCAAACCAATAAGACCACGTGTTATTCTCCTGTATTTCAGCACATCTCTGACTTTAAATCGGGCAACTCTAAACTTGGGTCTGTCATTTCCTAAACAGTGAAGATTAAGATACCATACTCTCACCTTTAATTTAGGATTATAAAAATGCTTATCCCTTACTAATGTGTGAAATAAATGGGACTTTCAAATGTATAATGCTTCTTGGTTTGTATTTGTATTAAATATTTAACTAGGAAGCTTCCACAAGCCCTCATTCTAAGTAATCTTGCTGTGTTCAAGCTGTACTCACATGTCCTACTGTCAGTTTGGACCTCTTGGTACTCTATAGGGCTTCTGTTTGCTCTACTCTTGGGAAGGGTGGTTGGTTTCAGAGCTCTTATTGTTATACAATTGGCTTTTCCCAGGAAAAGCCCCTCTTTTCTTTAATAGTATGTTTATCTTATTGTCCAAGACATGGACATAGGCTTCTTATTTTTGTTTTGTACATATAGCAACCACTGAAGGGCCTCATAACACAGAGAAGGATTAACAGAGCAGTACTGAGTGAGAGATACTCCATCTCCTAGAGTTCACATGCCAAGCTCTTACGCAGGAACTGCCTTTGAACTCTCATACTTAGCCCAGGCCTTTTCTCTTTTCCAGCTCTAAGGCCTAGTTCAGGTCTTTGAAGTAAAAGTTCTAACTATATCTAAATATATTTTTTCCCTGGAATTAGGTCCAATCCATTTACAGTCAGTCAGCCTCTCTCTGTCTCTGTCTCCCCCCTCCCGTGTGTGTGTGTGTGTGTGTGTGTGTGTGTGTGTTTCTGTCTGTCTGTCTGTCTGTCTGTCTGTCTGTCTGTCTGTCTGTCTGTCTGTCTGTGCCGGCTCATGTATGTGAGTGTAGGTTCACATGTGCATGTGGGTGTACATTCTGATGTATTCCTATGCATGTGAATATCAGAGGGTAGCCTTGGGAGACATTTTTCAAGTGCTGTACACCTTTCTGCATAGCAAGAGACTCAGTATCTCTCAGTTAATTTTCAGAACCAGGTATACCTAGTATGCAGTGGAGGGTGTCTTTTATGTTGTTTCACTTTCTGTAATTTCCCTGTTGGAGCTCATATTTTCTACTTTCTGGTCTTTTCTGGATAACTATTGAACAGATCATGTACATATTTGTTTAGGGTACATATATGTATATTATAAATAACTATCATTTTTTTAGAACTCTTTATGGAAAACAGCTGTCATTGAGGATGAGAAACAACTATCTAAATGTAAACTAGTCCCAGCACTTGGGAGTAAGTAGGATCTTTAGGAGTCAAGGCCACTGGTCCATGTAGTGAGTTCTAGCCCAGCCAATGTTATATATTGAAACCCTATCTTAAATTTGTCACATACTACATTGTTTGGAACTTGTATCTGACTGGTCCTTCTCTTGTACATTATGATTTCCAGTTTTGTGTTTTATGAGTTATGTGTGTACATTTGTGCTTGCGTGCATGCGTGTGTGTGTGTGTGTGTGTGTGTGTGTGTGTGAGTGAGTGTGCATGTGTGCGAACCTTCAGTGTTTTGGCTACTATGAACACTGGTAGTACACATAGATGTGCAAGAATCTCTGTGATATGCACAGTTAGAGTCCTTTTTTAAAAATGCCCAACAGTATTGTAAATTGTTCAGATAGCAGTTCTATTTCCAGTTTTATGAGGAAATTGTATACTGATTTCCATAGTGACTGCACCAAATTATATTTCTATCATTAGTTTATAAAAATTCCTCCTTCCATCCTAAACATATGGAAAAATGGTCAACATCCATAGCCATAAGGGAAATGCAAACAAAACAGGTTCTAGTTCAATCTCCCCCAGAGGAAATGGCTATTATTAATACATGTCAATAAGAGTTGAGGAACATATAGCAGTATAACAGTTTGTAGATAGATAAAAAATTCAGTTAAAATTTCATACGTTAGATAAAATTTCAAACTTTTGAGGAATATTTCCTTTAAGAAGGAAATGGGTAAAATAATAATTCAAGGAAAGTACAAATGTATTTTAAATGAGAGAGCTTTGCCTGCTATTTACCAGGCAGAATTTTTGGGACAGAATCTAGCCATACAGACTATATTGACTGAACCAACTATTAGCCCAGATTGGCTTCCAGAGGGCTAGGATTATAGCATGAACCATTAATCACATGATTACATGTCTTATTCACCACACTTAGTTTTGTTCCTTCCCCTTGCTGCTTTATTTTGTTATATTTATTTGTTTTATCTTGAGTGCTTGCTTCCTGGTGAATACTTGTGTATTCTTTAACTCTCTCCAATTCATAAGGTTCTTTTTTTCTTTACCCTATATATTTGTGTCTCTCTGAGGAATTTTGATAGTTATTTTCGTCTCCTATTGTAAAATTGTGATTGTTTACTTGATTGCATTGAGATGCTGGAAGAAAAGGAGTGTTCACTGTGTGTTGTGGTAACAAAATGAGGATAGAATACGTGAAGGAAATTGTTACTTCACACAAACTGTTCTCATAATTTTACTTTTATTATTTAGTCCTCCAAAAAATATCTTGTTTAATCTTCTACTGTTTTAGATGAATCATCTGAGAGACAATACTTTTGTATAGCTTGTCCACTTTTGAAGATGTCAGATCTAAGATTTGAACTCACGCTATCTGGTTATAGATATTGTTCTTTCAAGTATTGATTTAGTTATGCTTATTTACAAAGTTGAATCAATTGTTTTCCACTCTGCTTCTTTTGAACTGCTTTTTTTGTAGTTAGCTGAGTCACCAATTTGTAGTTGTAAATATATTCACTCATTTTTCCATGAGAGCTTACTAAGTTAAATAAATACCATTGTTTTGAATGATTTAAAAATCACATTATGATTTTTAAAAGTTTTTTTAAATTCAGTCTTATTTATTATTTTAATTCTGTCAGTGTTAGTGAACGTGGATTCTACACACTTTTTACTTAATTTACTAAATAGATAGATAATGTACTGTTGGCATTGTTAATGGACCTATCTTGTCTTTTTTTAAAATAATGTTTGAGCATCTATCTAAAGCTTGGTTTGAAAATTATTAACAGGTACTCTAGTAAGTAATAAAATAATAAAACAATATTGTGTATACATTGGAAAGTATGTGCAAACTTCAGCCTGCTTAGAGTTGACTTGTTTTTACAAATATATATATATATATATATATATATATATATAGCATTTTAAAAGTAAGCTATTATTATGAGAAACCTAAAGGTTTCAAACCTGTGTTAATCTTGAGATCATTTAATATTATTGAGGACTGCAGTTTGTAGAGATAAGGCCCCAGAGCACATTGCACCTAGTCCATTAAAAGAAGAAGAAATGGAAGAGATACTTTGATAAGTGTCCTGCCTGTTTTAACCTTGAATGCTGTTATGGGGTAGGCTGGGAAGGGGGATGGTGCTATATCTGTTTCATTGCTTAGAGTTTTTCCTGCTGAGAGAAATCAATACTTTGAGGCATTGCATGACAGAGAAATCACTTCAGAATTAAAGGTGGCTGTCACACATTATCATTGGTTGACTTTTGTTTGCTGTTGAGGTTTTGAAGGTTTCATTTTTCTTAGTCTTCTCCAGGAGTCTCAGGCTTCTGTAGATAGCTTTAATTCTTTTTTTTTTTTTAAGATCAGACTTTAAACCTGGGGTGAGTGATAAAGCACAAAGACTTCCAAAAGTAAATTATTGAGAAACTTCTTTATTTGTTGAACTTTACGTGGTTTTCCTTTTCAACAGTTTTCAGTAAATTATAGTAGAAGTGATTTTAAGACAATTGAGAAGTAACATTCTTAAAACTGTTTAACAGAAGCCATGCTTCCCTAATTAAAACTCCAATAATCTGTGTGTAGCACTTAAAATGAAGTAGGTAGAACTGTGTATTCTGACATGGAATGAAATACTGTAAACCTACCAACTATGGAAAACAATGGTCACAAGCTGTTTTCTAACAGCACAGTTTTTTAATATTTAAATTTTAAACACTAAAATTATGAAACCAATTCATTTATATTGTTAGCATACAATACTAAATTAGGAAGAGGATTCTCTAATATTTTGAGACAGTTTTGGTTTCAAAATTTTCAATTGTTTTGTTTTTATTTTAAAATACTCTGGTAAATTAGTTGCCCTGTTATCAAATAAAACATGTTATTCTAGAAACCTAATTCTTGAAACCTTGTAAGCTTGACATCCTCAGTATAGCTGAGTTTCTTGATGTTAAAAGGCAGTGTTTGTGAGGCCTATTTCTCTGAAGTTCAGTTAGAACTCTTTTCTGCGTTAAGATAACCCAGGCTCTAAATCTCAGTCTCTGTCCTCCCATCGTTCTCCTCTCCTCTCCTCTCCATTCCCTTCTAATGTTTGTAGGAAATTTTCTTATTTTGTAGAATGTGTTGACCTTTTCCTCCTTTGTTTTTTCTTTGTTGTTACTGTTTTTAAATCGGGGTCTTCTGTATAGCCCTAGCTCTAGCTGGTCTGGAACTCACCGTGGATACCAACTGGCCACAGAAGTACAGCAGTCTTCCAGCTCAATGTCTACAGTGCTAAAATTACAGGCTGAGCCATTAGGCCTGGCACCCCATTTTTTATATTAATAATTTATAGATCTTTCTCTTTTCTTGTTCTTGAACATCCTGCCTGTGTATTACAATGATGTTACAACTGTTGTTAGAGAACCAAGTGGTACTTTTATAGAATTTTCTCCATGAAAAAAATTTCTGTATACTTTAAATAGTTGTATTGTTTCATTATTGTCTTTCATACAAGATTAGGCCATTTATTTTTAATAGACATTTTGATCACTGATACCAATTCTCTGCATGTCTATAAGTCTGGAGTTTTCCTTTAAATTCTGCTATAGCTGATTATATATTTTTCTAATTTTCCTTGTGAATTTTTTATTGATATGTAAGTAAATCTGAGGAGAGTTCCTTAATTCCCAATTATGTGGGAGCTTTTAAAAAGGATATTCTTTTACCTTAGACAATCAATCAGTGAATTAAAAGAATCAGAAGTTCTAGATCTTTCTCTGCATAATCTCTTCTCTAGTAACTTGTCCTTCACATTCTTGTCTTCTGAATAGAGTTTTAAAAATGAAATTAATTTATTTGTGCATGTGAATAGGGGTGTTACCGTTAGAAGACAACTTGTGGAAGTTGGTTCTCTTCTTCTACCATGTGAACCCTTGAGCTTGAATTCAGGCTGTCAGGTTTGATGACAAAACAGCTTTACCCTTGAGCCATCTCATTAGCTCCCAATAGACTTTTTCTTGTTTTTAAGAAACACAATGGTTTTTCTTGTTCATGTAAAATTTCAAGAAGATACTTTGGATGTAATCTGCATTTGTCTAGAATATAGGGTACATAGACTGACATAAGGTAACGTGTGATGGCTAAACTATAGGTTATGTGTTCTAGGGAATAAAATGTGGTCTTATGCTGGAGGGGAACCCAGTAGTAGAGTGCCACCAGAAAACAAAACAGACATGCGTTTTGAGTGGCTTGGCAGTCATCTATTTTTGGGGTTGAGGGTAGAGTATATAGATGTATTTATACTATAAAAATTCTTCTAACTGGGTGGTGGTGCATACCTTTAATCCCAGAACTTGGGAAACAGAGGTAGGTGGATCTCTGTGAGTTCAATGCCAGCCTGGTCTATACAGCGAGTTCCTGGACAGCTAGGGCTGTTACACAGAGAAACCCTGTCTTGGAAAAAATTTTTTTCTAGAAATAAATCCAGTTGGTTGTTCATAAGAAGCTATTTAGGTTATATCTAGCCTTTAGTTTCGAACTAATAGAAATCTTTTTCTGAAGTGAAATAAGTGGGCTATTATCTGAGGAAAATTGGTGCTGCATGTTACTGCATCTAGAAAAGCTTCCCAGTGTAATAGCATGTTTAAGATGAAGGTGGCTAGTTCAACTTAGTAAAGTTCAGTGTTGGCTGATTACTGTATAGGTAAAGTTCACCCTTATGTGCGGGCTCAGATTTTGAAAAAACAGTTGAATCAACTATAAAAAATTGAAAGGTAGGTCTAATTAATGACAATACATGATGTGGGAAATGGATGGTTCGAATGGAACATTTGAGAAAACTTTGATATATATATATCCATATATATATATAGATTTTATAATAGAGTGAGCTATGAAGGAAAACACTAATACCAACACAAGAGGCCCGTTCAGGGCCAGCAAGAAACCAAAATAAGCTGCTTGATTTTCATGTTACATCTCTCTGAACTTCTATGCAAAGGCTAAATAGTGAAGTAGGATAGAATGAGGTCCACATGAAAAAATTCACTATTGTCTCTGCTTCTTCATTTAGAGAGCAAATGTAGGAACTTACGTTATGGTGGCCATTCCAATTTGTTTTCTTATTCCTTTATAACTTACCTATTTACTATAAATAAATTAATTCTAAGAAGCAAGTTTATTTTTCTTCATTAATTCACAGTAACAAATGTTAAGTTTAATAGTCTTCAAATGCAAATTGGATTATTTAGCTTTTAAGGCAATATCTTTTGTTTTTACATTCAGATATTTTGTACTTTTGTTATGTTACATTATTTAATTTATGTAACAGTTAAGTCCAGAAAAACAGAGGTAATATGAAGTAAAAATGTTCTCCCTAAAATAATACTGAAGGAGAATTTTAGAGTTACCCTTTATTTTTTATGTTCTGAATTCAAGTGTCAGTTGAACTTTTGGGATGATGTTTCACGGTTGCATTCATTCAACCTTGAAACACAGATACATGTGTTCCCCCAATACATGTGTGTCACTCAAGTGTTCTTCATATGCACCTGACTGAATAATATAAACTATTATTGGTATTTGATGGGAACATCTTAAATTTACACTGTTAAGATAATTTTAAGAAAAGAGACAAGTTCATTTTGTGTTTTAGGAACATTCTTTTTTAATTTTAAAGCAACCTTTTCTCATTTTACATACCAGTCCCAATTCCCACTCCTTTCCCTCTTCCCACTCTCCCTGTATCCCCCCACTCCACTCCATCTACTCCTCAGAGAGGAAAAGTCTGCCTTCCCATGGGGAGTCAACTAAGTCTGACACATTGCATTGAGACAGGACCAAGGCCCTCCTCCTATATTTAGGCTGAGCAAGGTATCCCTCCAAAGAGAATGGACTCTAAAAAGCCAGTTCAAGCACTAGGGATAAATATAGGTCCCACTGCCAGTGGCCTCACAGACTGCCCGAGCCACACAACTGTCAGCCACATTCAGAGGGCCCAGCTCTGTCCTGTGCAGGTTCCCAGCTGTCAGTCTAGAGTCTGTGAAGAAGCATTCTTACTTGGTTTCCTTTTACCATGTTTTAAGGTCAAATGTGACTGTAATGCTCTACAAGGAGACAGAGATTGATAATCAGGAAAGAATGGTCCTTTAATGTGATTTATATCTATAGATTTTATGTCAGATATGAAAAGTTGCCTTTTAAATTGTAAAGGAAGATCCATTAAAGAATGCTTTAAACCATTTTACTATTTAGCTTACCTTGAGTCCTTGTTTTTAGAAATGCCTTTTCAGCAAACTTTGATGGGCTAGCACATGTTTATTGTTCAACTATTTATAGAAAGTAGAAATAGTCTCTTTAAGTAAAGTCTCGCTACAAGTAAGGACACTTTAAGTAGTGTTTAATATGAAGATATGCAATGTTTATGGGGGTACAGGATCATAAATTTCTCTAATTTCCACCCATAATTTGAATTTCTTCTCATCAGATAAAGTTAAAAAAAGGTATACTGTATATATAGTTAGTAATTCAGGATACAATGCGTATAAAGATCTTTGTACCCTTATACAATTTCTTTTTTTTTTTTTTTTACGAGATAGGGTTTCTCTGTATTGTTTGGAGGCTGTCGGTGCAGCCCAGCCTCGAACTCACAGAGATCCACCTGCCTCTGCCTCCCGAGTGCTGGGATTAAAGGTGTATACCACCACCGCCCGGCCAATTTCTTTATCTGTATCTTAGCTTCTTAGTTCTTGTATGGATCTCTGAAAATGTCACTATCAAGTGACATTTACAGCAACGAAATAATGCCCTTTTCACTTAAGTTGCTGTCCATTCAGATATTAAAAAAATACTTTTCCTTTTGTTTGTTCAACTCAAATTTTACAAGAAGTGTCCCCTCCTGTGGCGTCTTTATCACAGTCCTTCAATACATATAAAATTTGATATTTGCATTTGATTTGTTCTAAACTACTTCATAATATGTCATATAGTCTGTACATCAGCATTTACATAATATAACATAATGTGTTTGTATCTGGTTTTAATATTCATTTTATTAATTATACAGCTATACATTTAAATTTTTAGTAGTTGTTAAATTTAATGTTTTGTTCTCAATCTTTGTTTTTACTTTCAGATATTTTTGTTCTCATGTGATGTTTTTTTATACCTAGTTTATATGACAGTTAAAGTAGAAAAATAGAGTAATGTAAAGTAGGAAGTTATGCCCACATGAAAATCAAGCAAAAGCATCCTTTTACGTTTGTCCTCAAGTGATGTCTAGGATCGTACCCCTGCAGATCTTTGGATTTTTCTTCCTCCCAGTTTATATTTCTACTTTGATATCTTGTTGCTGTTCTTTTCTCCCAATGAATTTCATGGGGTCATTTACAGGACCGTGGAAATCTTTCCAATGACCACACCACAGACAAAAACATCCTTCCCTCTTCCAGCAGCCATTAGTTGCTTGGAAATCCCCAGAGAAGGGTGCAGTCTCTTGGATTCGTCCCTGTATGATGAGATATTGAAGGACACACTCTTACCCACGTAACCATAGGTGCCTAGTTCCGTGTTAGCAGCCATGTTAGCCTAGAGGTGGTGTCCCAAAGCACTCTGCCTTTCATCTGGCTCCTGTGTGCTTTCTGCTTTCTTCTGTGATGGCCACTGAGCCTTTGAGGGGACGATACAGATATCCTCTTTATGGATAAACATTTAGCAGTCACTTGTTCTTGAGTAATAGATTACTGAAATTGAATTAATCTTCTCATCTAGGAAGTTTAAACCTAGAGTGGAAGTTTTAACCCAGAGAAATTAAGGAATTGGTCAATACTATTAAGAAATATCAGCCAGATGATAGAGTAAGCATATTTATTTTGATTCATAGTGATTTTTTTCTATTCTCACTCTGAATTCTACGGTTTCTTTCAGTTTAAATAATTGTAGACAAATTGTATCTTTTCCTTGTGTCAAATGTATTGCTTCTGGTTTTCTTTTCTGCCTTAAAGGTTCGTTTTCTTTCCTCATATGAATAACTTATCATCCATTGTTAAATCCATCCTTTGATTCCCTATGAAATGATACATTACACATACAGTTTTCTTTCTTTATGCATGTGAACAACTCTGTTTTCCAGTTTTTCCATCTGCGTTTCTGCTAATGGTCCTTGGTTTGTGGTGGGCATGATGCGATCTGTTGCAGAGCACTCCCCTGCCACTTACTCTCTGCACTTTGATCAGTTGTGAGTTTCTGCATTATCTGTTGTTCGCTGCACAGAGAAATTTCTCTGAGCACCAAGACCTGAAGTATAAGATAAGAATTTAGATGGCAGTTTGAAACTTAGCAGAATAATAGGAATAGTTTCTTCCCTATGCCTGTGAGCTCCACCAACCATGGTTTCTAGGCCAGATTTACATATCAGGGATGTGTTTCTTCCTGTGGCACAGGCCTTAAATCCAGTCAGAAAATGGTACTTTCCCCAATCACATTTGTGGCTCTATTGTATCACTATATATGTCTCATCATGGTGGACTTTATTGTAATTAAAGATAAGTAATACTGTTGATGACTTTTGTCTCCCAGGACCTACATAGCACCTTTTGCATCTATCAAAGCTAGCCAGTAGACAGGAAGCTTTCTGGTCAGTACCAACTTGATTTCTCTATCCCATGTGGTCAGAGTAGGCAGTGTCTTCAGCAATAGGGCCTTAAGATTAGGTGTAGCATGAGTTCTTTTTGGTCTTAATAATAAAAATCCAGTGTCAGTTATCAGGGTGTGAAAACTGAATGATCAGAGAAGGAAAATAGCCAGCCACTAGAGAGTTCTTCCCTCTGCCAGTGCTCAGACCAGACTGACCTGCTCCTCAGACTGCTGCCTCAGACTGCCATGAGCTCTTGTCTCCTCCAGCCTATATTCCTCTCTCCACCCAGCCATATCCTTAGTGCTGTCTCCTTAGTGCTGAGATTAAAGGTATGTCACTCCAAGTGCTGGAATCACCTTTGTGTGAGCTCTGTTTCTCTTTTAGACTGGATCAATTTTGTGTAGCCCAGGGTAACCTTGAACTAACCAGAGATCCATCTGCCTCCATCTCCAGAATGCTGGGATTAAAGATGTGTGCCACCACTGCCTGGCCTCTATGACTGACTATTGTGGCTAGCTTTGCACTCTGATCTTCAGGCAAGCTTTATTTGTTAGAGCATAAACAAAGTATCACCACAATTAGGTTCAGCATGTTGTTTTGGAGGTCTCCAGGCAGCCCATGTATGAATGGGTTAGGCATGATTAACAAGTTACCTGTCACTGAGCTTCTTATTTGGTACTTTTATAACTTTGGAGAGTTAGCTCCCAGTCAACATTTTATATATACATATGTACATGTATATGTGTGTGTAAATATCTTAGTTGTTTACATACAGCTTTCAAGCATCTTTAATATTAGTTACTTCTGCCTCATCCCTTCTTCTCCCTTGCTCTCTTCCCTATCCCCTCCTAGACTTTCCTTTCCAGTATTCTCCCTTTGCCCTTCATTTTTTTTTATGATTCAAATATCTTAGAAGTTTATGATTTAATTAGGAATAAACACTGTACATACTATTACCCAGGGGAGATTAACATCCAGATACTGCGTTAGTGTTTTGGGAGTGGAACTTAATTTTGCATTTTTAATCTCCCAGGTAATTCTTTTGTTACATTCTCATTTTATAGAGTGAATATAAGAGGCTGTATTTATTAATGTTAAGCTTTAAAAAAAACTAAGAAAACATAACAGCAGCAACAACAACAAAACTAAAACCTGTTGTCCTTGCCTTTGCCGTGACCTCGTAACTTGCTTCTTCCCTTTAGTTATCTTGTCTCAATGCAACCCACTTTCTTAGAGATATTATGATTATTTTAACATGTAAACTGATCCCTTATTCTCCTTTAAAAAGTTTTCAGGACATTTGAATGAAATATAAACTCACCATAATTATCTAGTACAAATAATGTCTCCACATTAATTTCATAGCAGTATTTCCTCCAATTTGTCTAAAGACCTCTGCAACCTCATGTTATTATGGCTATACTGCAGGACCCAGCTATTACGTATTTTGCTGTTTATCATTGATAATATCTGTTTAACTGTTCATAGCTTCAGAGTGTATCTTATTTTTGACTTTAGAAAACTAAATTAATCCATGTTTAATGAGTGTTATAAATTAGCATTGGAGTTTTAGTTGGTTTGATTCATTCTAAAAATTGTTTCATAATACATTTTAGCTTTTTTAATCCACATTTTTATAGTTAATAATACATCTTTCTCCCATTCCAGTCATTGTGTGCGCAATATTCTGCAGACAAACGTGATGAGGAGAAGATGTGTGATCATCTGATAAGAGCAGCTAAATACCGAGACCATGTGACAGCAACTCAATTAATCCAGAAAATTATCAACCTTCTCACAGACAAGCATGGAGCCTGGGGAAGTTCTGCAGTGAGGTAGGAAAGTCTTCGGTGTGGTCCCCTCATCCTCATCCTCTGTAGGCAGCTTAGGTTTAAATAAATGGCTTTGAATAGGAACAAGGCTAAAATGAAGAACAGAATTAAGTTCATGTTCTTGTAAATACTGCAAATTTAACTCATAGGAAGAGAACATCTATATGGGTACATTCATGGATCTTTTTAGGTACTAGTTCTTTCAAATCATTTTTAAAGAAAATTTGTTCATCCTTTCTCATTTTACAGTGAATTGGTAAGATTCTACTGAAATACATTCTTTTTTAAATGACTTTATATTTAATGTATCTCATGGACATAGAATCTAGTTTAGAACTTTTCCTAATAAATAATTTTGACATTTTTTTAAAAAGTTAACTTAAAAAGTTTGAATTGAAAGCCACTTGTAAGATTGTTTGCAAGTGTTCAGTAACATAGAAGAGGTATACAACTTTGGTTTCAAGTATTGAGGTCAATCCTTTGAGAGTAAATATATATCATATTTATGATAGGAACCATGCTTGTTTGTTTCTTTTTTCAGCCCTACTCTAGTTGGTGTAATATGGGATAATGGTCATGAAATGACTTCAATATTGGGTCAGTGGTTCTTAATGTCTTAAGGTGTCTTAATCTACAGGTGTCGGCTTCCAACCCCCTCACTTTGTAGAGTTTTGTGGTGCTTTAATGCTACATATTTTATAAGATCATTTGCATACCATATACTAAGGAAATGAATATATTCGTTTGATGTGCATGGTCCATAGTGGGAACTTAACATATATTAAAGTTTTTTAGTTTTTGTTTTCTTTGAAAGAAACTGTAAGATTAAAAAAAATTGGGGGTAACTGTACACTGTTTCATGGGTCAGTGTTATCAAGTGACCAGCTCCTTTCTAGTGACAGCTAGTTATTTGTTTTGGACAGAATATCTGTACTGTCAGAGTCAAATATTTCTGAAGTAATTTTGTTGTTAACAAAATATATTTAAAAGATAAATGGACTGTAGAATGTATTCATCTGAAATAATTACTGGCTTATAATAGAGTTGCTAAGAGGCATCAACTCTATTATTCTGTACAGCTAGACATTACTAAAGTAAATTCTCAATTTAATATACCTGAAAATCCAAAGAAACAAACAAGTTTTGGTGTTTTCTTCTCAAGTAAGAATTGCTGTTATGTTCTTGGCTCTTGGATAGATGGATTTTTAATTCAGTCTAGTAACAAAAGGTACATTATTAAAAAGAAAATTTCCATTGGTTAATTGATAGTTTTCTCTGTCCAAATCTTATACCTTACATTTTGTTGAAAAGCATATTGCAAAGCACATTGTCTCCATGTTCATATTTCTTTGTCATTGTATTTGGTCCTGTGTCACATCCTGTGTCAGATATTTAGAACACTTGGTTGCTCCCTATTGCCTTTTATACAGTTATTGTAACAGTCGACTCTTCGTTATTAATTCCTATTATAGTGAATTTTTATAGTGATGCTCCTTTCCAGCTGTATAAGAAGATCTAGTTGACAAAAAGTATGCTGGCTCACAATTCTCTGACAGTGCTTAACTAGTCTCTGATTTCTCTTGTATGAGGTTTGCATAATCAGCTTGCAAATTATGGACATGTTTGTAATAAATGGGAATAACACAGTGTACTTTGTTCTTCACTTAGCATAATTCTAGAAAACATAAATGGCATTAGGGAGAAATCAGAGTCATAGTATAGCTGTAATGCATTTAACTATCCTGAGCCTGTTAAAAGAAATATGCACAATGAGCAAATTTCTAGTCGGGAATTAGATTATTTTAGATATAATTTCTTTGTGTTTTATCTAAGAATCATAGTAGCATTTTGTCTTTAATTCAATCATGTTAGAATATTTTGAAATTTCATTTCTCTGTCTTTCTCTCTCTCTCTCTGGACCTTCCTTTGGAATCCACATAATTTGCTTGTAGCCATGGCTATGTAGGCCTAATACTTTCCCATTAATGTCATTTATTTTGTTTCACTATTGATGGCTTTTCTAATGCTGCACGATCAGTGGGCTGCGGTGCTGGCAGCTGGCCTGGGATCGGCAGTGGTTTTAATAAAT